>NC_072796.1:123745463-124370463 GCF_028583425.1 Eublepharis macularius | reverse complement strand
ACAAGCACTCATACACCAGATATGCCCCTGGATTGCTCACTTGGCTGCAAAATGCTTTCAATCTTTGCAGCATTAGGAGGACGAGGCAAGAAGGGGGGCGAGCAAGAGAGAGGCATTAGAAAGCATCCACTGCAGGGCACTTGCTTGCGCTACTCGTTAATTGCCCCCTTCCTGCTGATTCCACCACTTCCTCCTCCGCCTCTTTTTCCTCCTGCTGTTGCACAGAATCAAAGTGCCCCACGACTAAAAGTCTGTGGGCCAAGCTACACATGACGAATGACACTTGAACGGCAAGTGGATTTAGTGGAGGGCAAGTGAACAGGGAGAAATACACTTGCTGTTCAAGTGTCATTCGTCATGTGTAGCTTGGCCCTGTGTCAGACAACTGGGTGCAAGGTACCTCCTTCTCCAACAGGAGGAAAGGAGGGGAAGGTTGCTTTCACACATGTTGGATAATGCACTTTCAGTGCACCGTCAGTACATTTCCATACAGGAAAACCCACTTGCAAACAACTGCTAAAGAGCATTGAAACTGCATTATCCAACATGTATGAAGTCAAAAAGTGGTCAGACAGTGAATACACAGCATATCCCTGATTTTAGTGCTATACAGGTACCAAAAGAGCATGCTAGACACCTCTCAATATGTGCCATCACCATGTCGTGCAAATAGGGCGTCACATGTATTTTCCAGCTTTGGTAGACACAGGCTGATTCTGCACATGTTAGATAATGCACTTCCAATCCTCTTTAGAGATCATTTGGAACCGAATTTTTCGTGTGTGAAACAAAAAATCCACTTCCAAACGATTGCTAAAGTGCACTGAAAGTGCATTATCCAACGTGTGCAGAATCAGCCACAGTGAGAAATCCAGGGTTTTGAGGGTATGGATTCACACGTGTCAAAGCTGGAAATTATGCATGTCGCTCTATTTTCACAAAATGGCGACAACCTTTATCGAGAGAATCACACATAGCTTGGTCTCATCATATATGAGGTAGGAGGTCTTGTGGCATATGAGGTATGATAATCGTAAGAACTGAAAAAACTTGTAGACAAAACATGTAAGATGCAGATAAAGGAAGCAGCAACACATGGAATCAATTTCTTATATTTTCTACCATTATTCTCTGAATTCAACTGGTGTTAATGTAGAAGTTTGATCTGGACATTAAAAGCAACTTCCCTCTTAATATATCATATACTTGCAAAGCTGCTTAGAAACAAAATGTTAGCTGTGTCGGTGCCTTGGGAAACAATCAGTGCTGAAACAGACGAGCGGAGCAAATTATGCTGGTGGGGAAGGCGAGGAATGTCACTGTAGCTAAGAATATGTCAGCACTTCAGTTAACAATCCTTTTATTTTTAGGATTGCTTGTTTTGTCTTCAAACACAAAATCTGCCCAAGGCTGAAGTTAAATTACATAGTTTAAGCTGATTTTAATTTTCACTGAAACGTAATTTTTCCCATTCACTGCAATAAAGCCAGGATCCAATACAACTACCATCTACATCCAATACAACTACCATCCAATACAATATATCCAATACAACTACAACTACCATCACCTGTTCTTCAAGTGTGCATTAAGGTCATACTCAGAAAGCTGCAAGGTGAGCAAAAATTACTTGAGGGGGTGGGGAGGCAGTGTTGTGTAGTGGTTAGGGTATCCTACTAGGATCTGGGAAACCTATATTCAAATTCCTGCTCTTCCATAGAAGCTTTCTAGCTCACCTTGGGCACTGTTAGTCTAACCTACCTCACAGGACTGTTGTGAGAATAAAATGGAGAAAAGGAGAATAAGGTAAGCCACTTTGGGTCCCCATTGGGGCCAAAAGTAGGGTATAAATGAAATTAATAAATAAATATGAGAGGGGTCTCAAACCAAGGACTCTATCATTTGTAGCAGCAGCATTTAGATCTTTATATCCCACTTTTCTCCCCAAGGGAGACCCAAAGCGGCATACATCAGTAATGTCATGGCTGCTGTTTGTCGAAAGAGCATGTTTCTGGCCTGCTCTTTGCCATGCTTCATCTTGCACCAAGACCAGAAGGTGGCACTGCAGCAATTAGCTTAGCAGCTCTCAAGCGACATCAGCAGCCAGCAAGGACTAAACCGGACCGATAAAGTCTCCGACTTGGGTCTAGACCCTTGGTCTTGTGTTTTGAGCCCAAACCAAGCTGCTCTCAGACAATGCATGTCCAGATGTTGCAGTGCCAAACTTGCTGCTGAGAAGCAGCTGTTCCAACTGCACAGCTCCTAGGGCAGCTATTGTTTAACCTGGCTCAGTCCGTATTGTGAAAACTCTCTGGTAATTCAGAGACTCATATGAGGGGACATAAAATACATAGGAACATAAGAAGAGCCCTACTGTATCGGACCAGTGGTCCATATAGTCCTGTCTCTCACAGAGATTGCCCTGAAAGGCCAAAAACAGTGCATAGGGACCCTAACGTTTCATCCTAGCAGTGGTATTCAGAGAATCACACAGAGTTGGAAGGGGCCATACAGACCTTCTAGTCCAACCCCCTGCCCAGTGCAGGATGAGCCTAAAGCATCTCTGACAAATATTCCTCCAGCCTCTTCTTGAAAACTGCCTGTGAAGGGGAGCTCACCACCTCCCTAGGCAGCTGATTCTACCTTTGAACTATTCTGACTGTGAAAAAGTTTTTCCTAATATCCAGACGGTACCTTTGTGCATGAAATGTAAGTCCATTGCTTCAGGTCCTACCCTCTGCTGCCAAAAGGAACATCTCCTTGCCCTCCTCCAAATGACAGCCTTTCAAATATTCAAAGAGAGCAATCATGTCCCCCCTCAATCTCCTCTTCTCCAAACTAAACATTCCCAAGGCCCTCAGCCTTTCCTCGTAGGGCTCAGTCTCCAGAGCCCTATGAGGTTTACTGCTTCTGAATATGGAGGTTCCATTTAGTCCTCATGGCTATTAGTCCTGGATGGACCTCTCCTCCATAAACATGTCTAGTACCCTTTTAAAGCTATGCTAGTGGCCATCACTATGAGCACGGGGCAGTGAGATCTGCAATGTAACTACTCAAGGAGCAAACATCCTCAGTGTAGTTCTGTTGCTGAACTTAAGCAGATCCAACCCTGTAAAAACATAGATGGGAGACCCTCTGGGAACCACATGCAAACTGTTACGAGGTTCTATTTATTTATTTATTTATTTATTTATTTGAGTCATTTATAGTCCACCTTTCTCACAGAGACTCAGGGTGGATTACATAATGTGAGATTAGTACAATAAATATCACAGTCATTTCCATAAACAATGCCATAGGGTAAATGAATACACGTTTATAAAGACATAGCATTAGCAAGAATCCAATGCAGAGTTGAAGAAATGATGAAACAGAGCATAAGCAATTCTAGAACTGACATTAGACAACATATACCCAGTAGGATCATACTTGAAGCACAAGAGGAAAAGTGGGGTACGTGCACACTAAATACATTAAATCAGGGGTCACTTTGTAGAAAAAGAGCGGGAGGAACTCATTAGCATAAGTCATTAGCACATGTTATTAGCATATGCCACACCCCTTGACATCACCAGAAGTGTGTCATTAGCAAAACTGATTTGCATATGCCACACCCTCTGACATCACCTATCCTGGCTGTTTTGGACCCAATCTTGGCCATTCAGGGCCAAAATTGGGCCCAAAATGGCAAAAAGGGGCTGAAAATGGCTGAAAAGTGGCCCAAAATGGTCAGGATTGGGCCGCTGCTGAGTGGGAGAGTGATCCACCACCAGACAGAGGCCCGATCCAGGCCATTTTGGCCACAATCCAGGCTGAAACTGGCCCAAAATGGCCAAGGGTCAGGTGGGCGGGGCCACCTGACATGTGACCACTTTGGGGAACTGCCGGAACTGCATTCCTGTGCATTCCCCCTCAAAATGAGCCCTGCATTAAATAAGCATTTGCAATCTCCTTTATTGGGAGCTACACTCAGAACTTTAACACCAGAACCTGTAGTCTACAGCTTCAGGGAGTATTACTATTGTGACAAAAGCCTACTGTTGAGATCCCAGGCTCCTCCTAGATGTGCCAGGCAGGATGTTGTATAGTTCACCTCCTTCTCATTGCAGAGCTGAGTAATCAAACCTCCCAGTAAGGGAGTCCATGATATTCAGAGAGCTGTATTTCTTGGGAGTGCTCATGGACCTTGCCTTGCTCTCCAGAAAGCAGGTTGGCATGGTGACCAGGAGTACCTTCTTACAGCTGCATTTGGTTTGCCCACTCTCTTGTTACCTAGATTCAGCCGATCTGGCCATGCTGTGCCATGCTTCTGTAACCTCATGGTTGGATTACTACAACATGCTCTATGTGGAGCTGCCCTTGAAAACAACCTGGATACTACATATGGTCCAGATTGTCCCCAACTATTGTCAGGGACTCGCCACTGGGAACACATTTTGCCTGTTTTGAAATAACTAAATTGGCTGCCAGACTCTTTCTGAGCTCAAGTCAAGGTGCTGGTTATGACCTTTAAAGCCCTTCATGACTTCGGACTGTCTCCTTCGATATTTCCTGCACTATAACTAGAGTCTTCAGGCAGGAATCTGTTGGCGATCCCACGAGTGGCTAATCTGGCATTGACCAGAGCTCGGGCATTTTCCGTTGTGGCTCCTACTCTGTGGAAAGGTCTTTCTGAAGAGGTGAGAGCTACCACCTAGAGTTGCTAACCCTCAGGTGATAGCTGGCGATCTCCCAGAATTGCAACTAATCTCCAGGCCACAGAGATGAGTTCCCCTGGAGAAAACGACTGCTTTGGAGGGTGAACTCTATGGCATTATACCCTGCTGAGGTCTCTCCCCTCCCCAAACTCTGCCCTCTCCAAGTTCCACCCTCAAAATCTCCAGGAATTTCACAACCTGGAGCTGGCAACTCTACTCCCAACATGAAAATCTTCAGAAGGCAGAGCTTTTGAGGGGGTTTTGAATGGCAGGTATCTTTTAAGGGCGGATTTGGGAGTTCTTATTTTGGTTTTCACTGTACATGCTTTCAATCTACCATTGTAAGTCTCCTTGAACTACATGGAAAGGCAAGGTTAAAACATTTTAATAAATGAATATAGCCTAATAATCAGTGTGAAATCCGTATCAAAAGGGTTTTTTTTTTGTCTTGATATGGAGACAAATTATGGTGTAGCTTCACTTAAGTCTCTAGAGACTTTGGAAATCTTAATAATTGTATTTCTTTTTTTAAGTTGACTAGCACTTACTGTTCCCAAGATCATTACTTGAGAATATGACTTGTGCTTTCTTTTCCAGTGATATTTTGTAGTTTGCAGAAAAGAAATGGGTAGTACTAAATCTTGCTTGTTATAGGCTTACTCACATTTTGCTGTTGTAGACATGGGGACTGCTCCCATGGCTACAAATGTGAGACATGTATGAAGGGGTAACACGTGGGTCTCACTAGCAAGTAGGCCTATATGTGAGTAAGATCTGTACGATGCTGTTCTGCCCATTATTTTATGCCTATGTCTGGGCGGAAAACGGTACATGTTTTGGAAAGAGGGAAAATCTCCTTACACTAACTTGACTGTGTATAACTGCTGGCAGTCTCTCGAATTGAACATTGTGACTCACATGGGTACTGTTTTCAATTTTAAGAGGATAGGGCAAAGAGTCTTGGTAGAAGGAGCCAAGATTAACTGCAAGACATAAAGGGATACTCTTGGATATATTCAAGGTATTGAAAATGGGAGCAGTATGTGTTTTATGAGCATTTGTTACAGATTTTATATCACATAATAATGAAAAGATTGTTCACACACAGTAGGGTTTTTTTTAAGCAAAAGGGTTTCTGTCTTGGTGTGTACACCTAATACACAGATCTATTAAAAGGGCAATCCTAAAAGAGTTAATGGATTTAGATTGGGTGTAACTCTGTTTAGGACTGTACTATAAATAATTTCCCCCATTACTAAAGTTTGGGTCCCATTGGCTCTGTGATAAAATGGACTTAGAGCCGAATTACATGATACGAATGACATGCGAATGACACACGAACGGACTTACACATGTCTCCTCATTGCTTTCCTGTACACTCACCCGTGCAGCCAGACTGCACTTGATCCCATGTCTGTGGTGGCACGGGTTACCTCTGTGCTCCTCCAAGATGCAGGAATGGTATCCCATCATGCACCGCCAGTTTGCACATGCTTAAACCATGTCCTGTAACCGTTCCCTGTCCCCTATTGCCTTTCTGTGCAAGAAGAGGGAAGCGGAAGCAAAACAGAACCACTGCTCTGCAACGGTGACTCAATGATATGGTCTGCAGACACTCACCAATGTAAACTGCTTTTTTGCTGACACGTGCACAGAGCAGAGCCACAGACATGAGTTCATCAGGGTAAAAGAGACATGGGAAGGTGAGGGAAAAAACCAAATTTGGCCGCTTGCATAGACTTGTGTAATTCATCTCATCTAGTTCGGCTCTTAGAGATAGCAGGATTAGGTGTTTTCTGTGGAGGGGGGGGGGAAAGGGATGCAGGAAAATCTTGGAGGGGAATGGAAGATTTGTACTCACCGTGAAGCTTCCTTTCTTGGTGGTCCAGGAGTGGGGCAGTCATCACTAGAGGGTAGCTCCTCCTCCAACTCTTTCGCAGGGGCCGGACAAAAACTTGCGATCCTTTGGGGGAGGGGCTCCCAGGAGTCCTCAGTTCCTTTTCAAGCCCCGTCCACTTCACCACGGTTCCGTAACATTCGGCCTCTTCCTGTTATACAGAACTAAAGTAACAACTGATCAACATGATCCATTCAACGGAAAACCTCAACTGTGGAAAACCCCCATATTGAAACAATATCTTAACCTCAGATATACTGAACTCCCAATTCCCTTTTCTTTCTTCTTTTTCTGTTTTTTTTTTTTTTTTTTTTGTAAATGTAGGGCGGGATACTGACTGCCCCACTCCTGGACCACCAAGAAAGGAAGCTTCACGGTGAGTACAAATCTTCCATTCTCTAGTGGTCCGGAGTGGGGCAGTCATCACTAGTGGGATATACGTCTAGCAGTTTTCCCTCAGGGTGGGTATTCTCCTAGTCTAGAACCTGTTGTAACACCCTCCTGCCAAAAGCCGCCTCCGCAGAAGCCAACTGATCTATTCTATAGTGTTTGGTGAACGTATGCACAGACTTCCAGGTTGCTGCCTTGCATATCTTCTCTAACGAGGGGAAAGATCTATAAGCGGCCGAGGTGGCCGCCCCTCTGAGGGAGTGAGCCTTAACCCCCTCCGGGGGCGAAAGGTTCCTGGACTTGTATGCCAACTCAATACACTCCCTAATCCACCTGCTCAGTGTAGAAGGGGAAACCTTCTCCCCCATAGAACCACTTTTGAAGGAGACAAACATGCTCTCCACCTTACGGAAGGAGTTAGTTCTATCTAAATAGAAACTAAGGGCCCTTCTGACATCTAACTTGTGCCATTCCTTTTCCTTCTGATGTTTGGGGTTGGCACAGAAAGAGGGTAGAACAATGTCTTCCCCCCTATGAAAGGAAGAATTAACTTTCGGTATGAAAGCCGGGTCTGTCCTCAAGACTACCCTGTCCTGGAGGAAAACACACAGCTCCCCATTCACTGAGAGGGCCCCTAGCTCTGAAACCCTCCTAGCTGAAGTCAGCCCTACTAGGAAGATAGTCTTGAGAGTCAAAATCTTTAGAGAGCAGGTAGCCATTGGTTCGAAGGGCTCCTTGGTGAGAGCCTTTAGCACTATGTTAAGGTTCCACGTCGGGAAACGACGGACTTGAGGTGGATTTAGCAGCATGGTCCCCCTCAGGAATCTTTTCACATGAGGGTGTGAGGTGAGAGAGGCACCAGACTTGGAACCTCTGATGGCCGAGATTGCCGCTACTTGTCGCTTGAGGGTACTAGTACTTAGTCCTTTTTCCAGTCCATCCTGTAGAAAGAGGAGAATCTGTTTCACAGGTGCCGAAGTGGGGTCCTGGCCTCTACGGTCACACCAGGTTGCGAACGATCTCCAAGTCTTGTAGTAGCTTCTGTTAGTAGAACCCTTCCGTGAAGCCAACATGGTGGTAATCACCTTTTCGGAGTAACCTAACTCTCTAAGCTGTCCATGTTCAAACACCAGGCCGTCAGCTTCAACAATGCCGGATTCGGGTGCTGGATCTCCCCTTGGGACAACAGGTCCTCTCTGAGTGGCAGAATCCACGGATCCGAAGAAGACAGTCTCATTAGGTCCTGGAACCATGGCCTCCTTGGCCAGAATGGTGCGATCAGGATAACATTCGCCCTTTGTTCCAGGATCTTCTGTAGCACCTTGGGTATGAGTTTCATCGGAGGGAAGGCGTATAGGAGCGTACGTGGCCACTCCTGGCTTAGTGCATCCGTTCCCTTCGCACCCTGTTCTCTGAATCTCGAGAAGAATTGTGGTAACCTCCTGTTGGCTAGTGTGGCAAATAGGTCCACTTTTGGGGTACCAAATCTGTGGCAGATCAGGCAGAAAACCTGTTTGTTCAGTGTCCATTCCGCCTGGTCCACTGTGTTTCGGCTCAGCCAATCTGCCACTATGTTTTTCTGTCCTGCTATGTGGCTTGCCTTTAGTGACCTGATGTTTCTTTCTGCCCAGAAGAATATCTCGTTCGCCACTGCCATCAGATGTTTGGACCTCGTGCCTCCTTGCCTGTTTATGTAGGCCTTTGTTGTCATGTTGTCGGTGTTCACCAGGACATCTTTGTCCCTTAGATCGTCTGTGAACTTCAGCAACCCGTTTCTCACCGCCTTGAGTTCCAGTAAATTTATGCTGGCTTCTCTTTCTTCGTGGAGCCACACTCCCTGTGTCATCCTGTCCTTGGTGTGTGCTCCCCACCCCGTCAGGCTGGCATCCGTTGTCATTACTATTCTGGTTGGTTCCCTGAGCAGAGAGCCCTCCGTGAACCTGGCTGGGACCAGCCACCAGCCCAGTTCCCTGGATAATGTTTGGGGAACTTCCACAATTCTGTGCCACCGATGAGCTATGGCCGTTTGATGGGGACGCAGGAACCTCTGCAGAGGTCTGGTATGAAACCTGGCCCACTGTAGAGCATCCTGGCAAGAGACCATCATGCCTTGAAGCTTGGCCAGTTGCGAAATCTCCACTCTTTGTTTTGCTAGTATCTCCCTCACCAGTGAGAGAAGTTTTATCCGTCTTTCCTGGGACACATAGGTTTTTCCCACAACCGTGTCCACTATCATACCCAGGTGAACAATTTTCTGTGAGGGTATAAGGATGCTTTTCTGGCGGTTTATGATAAAGCCATGACTCTCCAGACAGCTGATCGTTGTTGTAACCGCCATCTCCGCTGATTGAAAGGATGGGGCCTTTATCAGTATGTCGTCGAGGTAAGGCGACAGGGCTATACCTTGGACTCTGAGGAAGGCCACCAAGGTGACCAGTACTTTGGTAAATACCCTCGGAGATGATTTCAGGCCGAAGGGAAGGGCTCTGTACTGATAGTGCCTCCCATTGTAGGCGAAACGCAGGTATTTTCTGTGGTCTCGTCGAATAGGGATGTGTAAATAGGCCTCTAACAGATCTATAGATGCAAGGAAGTCCCCCTGCTGGATGGCCGCCGTGGTAGACTTCATCGTCTCCATTTTGAATTTTCTGGATCTTATGTGTAAATTCAGCCATTTGAGGTCTAGAATGGCCCTGACTTCTCCATTCTTCTTCGGAACGGTGAAGAATATTGAGTACACGCCCTGCCTCCTGTCCCGTTTTGG
This sequence comes from Eublepharis macularius, assembly GCF_028583425.1. Classification (NCBI taxonomy): domain Eukaryota; kingdom Metazoa; phylum Chordata; class Lepidosauria; order Squamata; family Eublepharidae; genus Eublepharis; species Eublepharis macularius. Next base: position 124,360,715 of record NC_072796.1, on the reverse strand, counting down.
CACAGGTTCTATCGCCTTGATCTGCCGAAGATGACTGATGGCTTCTTTTATTTCCCTGTGCTTCGTCTGAGACCGGTTCCGAAATACTTGGATGAAGCGTCTGCGAGGTGTTTCCTCCAATTCCAAGGAATAGCCCGTGGATACTGTTTCCAGTACCCATTGATCTGATACAGTCCTTGCCCATTGTGACGCGAAGGTTTGAAGGCGTCCCCCAACTTGCTCCACCGTCCCGGGGTGCAAGTAGTCATGCTTGGTTATTTTTCTTCTGAGCTTTGGGCTGGAAGGAAGACTTCCTGAAGGCAAAAGATCTGTTGTCTGATCTGTGTCTAGGTTGCCATCGGCTTTTAAACGGTCTGTCCGTTTGTTGTCTGGTCGGTCTTTTGAGATCCCGAAAGGACTGTTTCCATTTATACTTGGGGTCTTTCTTCTTCGAAGGAAGAACTTTCTTCTTTTCTGCATTTTCTACCAGGTACTTGTCCAGGGCGTCGCCAAACAGCTTCTCTCCCGAATATGGTATCGCTGCCACCTTGCTGCGAGCTGGGGGGTCTGCGTCCCAATTCCTCAGCCACGTGTTACGTCTTGCCGCGACATTGAAACCCATAGCCCTGGAGGACATCTGGAAGGAGTCTAGGGTGGCGTCCGCTGCGAAGGCCGCTGCCAGGGCTATCTTTTTAACCTCATTCTTTATCTCTTTCGGCACTTCCCTGCCAGCTGCTGCTAAGTCCGAGGCCCAGGTGTATGCTGCCCTCGCAAACAGAGACCCAGTAGCCGATGATTTCAGGGAGGCCGCAGATGCCTCAAAGTCCCTGCGCAGGGCCTGCTCAATTTTCTTATCGGAGGGATCCTTTGGCATGCCCTCCGCGTCCATAGGAAGTACCGAGGTGGTCGCTAGGCTAGTGACCGGATCGGCTACCATAGGGAGTTTGATTTTCTTTGCATCATCTGGACCTAGGGAGTAAAACTTGTGGAAGATGGATTGATAGAGTTTTGGCTTTGCCGGGTTATCCCACTCCGTCCTCAGTACTTCATGGAAAATTGCAGGTAGAGGCACCCCTGATGATTTGGGCCCCATCTTTGGAAGCGCTCTCTCTAGTCCTTGAGGGTAGGGGGTTGATGTCCCTGACTTTTCTGAGGCCGCTGTAGGTATTTCTAGGGTTCTTAGTACCTTTGCCAGTAATTTAGAATACATATCAGGTGGGAAGAGCCTAGGTTGTATTTTGTCCATATCCACCTCCTCTTCCTCTGATAATTCCCCTTCTTCACTCCCTGATGATTGAGTAGATAAATCTGAACTCCCCTGGGATTCCTCTGACTCACTGGATAGATCATCTGGCCACTCTCTGGGCCTTCTCTTTTTTGCTTTAATTTGTGTGGAAGACTGTAGTTTCCTCTTCCCTTTAGATGAGCTAGGTTCTTTTCTTTCTCTTTTATGTTTAGCTGTATGGCCTTTAAGGTCCTTAACAGCAGTATCAATTCCTTTTTTAATTTCTGCCTGCAGCCAGGCCAGGATATTTGCTTTGGCCTCGGGACCTGCAAGGTCAGGGTCACTACTTCCTGAGGGCCCCCCTTGGATAGGGTGATGCTGTGATAATCTTTCTGGGGAGTGCATAGAATTAGAGTCTGACTCCACTTGCTTTTCTTTGTTACTGGCCTGGGACGCCATTCCCGCCAAAAAACCTTCCTCCTAAAGTGAAAGTAAGCGTGGGCGGGAATTAGAAAAAACGGCTGCATTTTCCTAATCTCCTCACCCCCCTACGGCCCTCTGGAGTACTCAGGGGTTTCTTTTGCCGCCCATATTCCCCAAGTCAGCAACAGGTCTACCCATTCCAAACACAGAGGGGACCCTGTAGCTTCTAGAGCCACTCTGTTTTCCCCTATTTCACTCATAACCACCCAGGCTCTAAGGAAAAGCCCTCCTGGTTCAATCGCCCCCCCCCCCGCTTCTCCGAGGCTAAAAAACCTCTCCGCGGGGTTTAACTCACCGCTCCGTGCGTTTTGGCGCAATTTTAAGAGGCCTCCGCCGTCCCGGAGCTCCTTGGCTTTTGAGGAACGCGCGCGCGCGCAGCGTCGATCCCCGCCGCTTTTTCCCAAGCCTCTACAGGAACCGGGTCCTAGCAAGCTAGGATCGTCGGTCCTGTGCTCGCTTTCGCGGCCGCTTCGCTGCTGTTAGCCAATCTGGCCGGGGGGGGGGTGGAGGACTGAGCCTTCCTTTCCCCAGCGAGCCCGCGCCTGAACGATTGTCCTTCGAGTTGTGAGATCGCAGCTCTTCAGAGCTCAAGAGTCCGTGTCCGCCTGCCGAGCAGGGCCGGAAAAAACTGAGGACTCCTGGGAGCCCCTCCCCCAAAGGATCGCAAGTTTTTGTCCGGCCCCTGCGAAAGAGTTGGAGGAGGAGCTACCCTCTAGTGATGACTGCCCCACTCCGGACCACTAGAGAATGGACATCTCACACAGATTATTTTAAAAGACAAAAAACATTTTAATAATCTTTGGACTACACAAGCCAAACACAACAGAAGCATTTCTGAAAACGTGTAGAGGGATAAATGAAGCTTCATAGTATTTGACAGAACAAAAAGGGAAATGTAAGAACATGTGCAGAAAGAAAAATTATGGCTGGAAAGACCAGATAAAGATGACACTGGGAAAGTAACGGTTGGCTTGACATTTGAAATGTAGTCTTTGTGGAAGTGTCGGTGTGCTGTAATGTTCTGAATCCAAGCTCTACCATTAAGCTCAGTATGTAACTTTAGGACAGACACTCTCTATACTACCTCACAGGTTTGTTGAGAGGATAGAACTGAAGGGGAAAAACATGTGTGGTACCTCAAGCTTTTCTGAGGAAATGCAGGATAAAAATAACATAGACTGAAAAGGTATTTCTGACAGTAAAAGAACAGCTTGTGATTTAGGATGTCAATGGATCCCAAGAAATAATTGTATACATGCATCCCCTAAAACTGTGAGAAATATTATATATTTAATATTCATTTAAAACATGTATAAGCCCACCTTTCTCCTGATATATCAAGACCAAATTTCTGAAATTGTTTTAATATTTTTATTTTTTTCAATGATGTGAGGGGAAAACCCATTAAAAATAGTGCCCATACTTCACAAAAGGCAGCATTTTAAAAATCATAATAAAGTTGTAAAAGAACAAATGGTAAAAAGGCACAAACACTTTAATAAAACATTATTGAATTGTATATTTATTAAGTCACTTTCTGCACTTTTGCACTTTGCACTTATTTAAAAAGGAAAATACAAAGTATGTTATTATTATCCCCCAACAAACACCCTGTGAGGTGGATGGAGCAGAGAGAGCTCTGGAAGAGCTGTGACTGACCCAAGGTCACCCAGCTGGCTTCAAGTGGAGGAGTGGGGAATGAAACCCAGTTCTCCAGATAAGAGTCCTGTGCTCTTAACCTAGGGTTGCCAGCCTCCAGGTGGTGGCTGGAGATCTCCTGGAATTACAACTGATCTCCAGGTAACAAAGATCAATTCCCCTGAAGAAAATGGCTGCTTTGGAGGGTGGACTCTCTGGCATTATACCATTCTGAGGCCCCTCCCCTTGCCAAACCCCACCCTCTTCAGGCTCCACCCCCAAAATCTCCAGGAATTTCCCAGCCTGGACCTGGCAATCCTATCTTAACCACTACACCGGTACAGACTAAAATAACTGAATAAGGTAATTGCCAGTGCAATCCTATGCAAAATCACAGTCTTCGTAAGTTCATTGGACCCAATGAGAGACAGTTTTGTGTAATGGTTAGAGCAGCAGGACTCTGATCTGGAGAACTGGGTTTGATTCCCCACTCCTCTGCTTGAAGCCTGCTGGGTGACCTTGGGTCAAGTCACAGCTCTCTCAGAGCTCTCTCAGCCCCACCCACCTCACAGGATATTTGTTTGTTGTGGTGGGGATAATAATGACATACTTTGTAAACCGCTTTGAGTGGGCATTAAGTTGTCCTGAAGAGCGGTATATAAATCAAATATTATTTTTTATTTATTTTATCACATTTGTAGCCCGCCCTCCCCACAAGCAGGCCGGGGCGGCTCACACCAACAAAAAATATTACAAATTTAAAAACACAATAGAAATACAGAATTTAAAAGTCATAGAAATCCGCAAGTTAGCGGTGTGAAGCTGCCTTATGCTGAACCTTTGGTCCATCAAGGTCAGTACTGACTACCCAGACTAGCAGCAGCTTCTGGCGGAAGCCTTTCTCTCAATCCTTTCAATTGGTAATGCCGGGGATTGAACCTAGCCCTTTTGCTTGCCAAGAAGGTGCTGTTACTATTTTGCCACAGCCCATCCTCTGGGCCCTCAATGAACTTAAAAGGGTGTAACCAGGGCTTTTTTTCTGGGAAAAGAGGTGGTGGACCTGAGTGGGTTGCCCTCAAAGAAAATGGTCACATGGCTGGTGGCCCCGCCCCCTGATCTCCAGACAGAGGAGAGTTTAGATTGCCCTCCACGCCACTCCAGCGGCGTGAAGGGCAATCTAAGCTCCCCTCTGTCTGGAGATGTGGGGGCGGGGCCACCAGCCATGTGACCATTTTCAAGAGGTTCCGGAACTCCGTTCCACCACGTTCCAGCTGAAAAAAGCCCTGGGTGTAACTATGCACAGCAGTACACTGTAAGATACATAATTAGTGTTGCGAGCTTGTTCTCCATGGCTCAGTCTATCCTACATGACAAAAAGACAGGAAATGTGTCTTCATGATTGTAGATACCTCCTTAATGAGCCCTAACCCTCAGGAAATGACTCTGGCCAGGTGCCGATCAGAGCTGGGAAGCAGTGAGCCTCCCTCCTGGCCAGAGGGAGGGAGCAGGCGTGTGCAAAAATCTGTGTGCAAAAATTAATGGGCTCCACTCCCAATTAAATATGCATCCTTAAGGCACGTCCAGAGGGGTGTCTTCTTGTGCTCTTGATTTACTGCTGTGTACAACTAGGTATGGGAAGATATTGGAAGACATGTGTACTAATTAGTTTAGCAGAGTTACCCAGTCAGGGAAGCGTGATCCCCATGCAGAAAATGACTCCACTAGCAAGTAAATTGTAAAAAGATAAAACTTACATTTATTGAAGTAGAAAAGAGCAAGAGTCCAGCAGCACCCATAAGACTAACAAAATATGTGGTAGAGTATGAGCTTTTGTGAGTCACAGCTCACTTCTTCAGTCTTATAGGTGGACTCTTGCTCTTTTCTACTGCTACAGACAAACATGGCTACCCATCTTGATTTATTCAAGTTGTTCCAATTCACAGCATTTCGTGGAATCCTAATGTAAAAGGTAGTTTCCCCTATCACTGGCTGGCTTGTCCAGCATCATGTGTGCATGTGTTCAGTCCTGCATGGAAAGAGCTGCAGAAAATGCATCCTTCTCCTTGGAAAGCCATGTTGGAAGACAGAGATCTCACTAGGGTTGCCAGCTCCAAGTTGGGAAATTCCTGGAGATCTGGAGGGTGAAACCTGGAGAAAGTGGGATTTGGGGAGGGAAAGGACCTTGGCATGGCATAATTCCATGGAGTCCACCCCCCAAAGTAGCCATTTTCTCCAGATGAACTGATCTCTGTGGCCTGGAGACCAGTTGTAATTCTGGGAGATCTCCAGCCACTACCTGGAGGCTGGCAACCCTAGATCTCACGCAAAGGACATGGAAAAAAGTGAGAAGTTAGAGAGATGCTTCCAGCAGAGACAAAGAGAGGCATCCTATATCTGGACTCAGGGCTACCTACCTGAAACTATACTATACCTTAGTGCACACAAAAGGAAATACAGCACTGCCGTCAATGTCCAGGCATTCTGAACTGCTTACTGTAACACTTGGAAAGCTGAATCATATTAATACGCCATAATGAGGACAGGGGAAATAAGGGGCTCTTATCATTGTAGCTACATGGAAGGGTAGAGATCAGGGCTTTTTTTCTGGGAAAAGAGGTGGTGGAACTCAGTGGTGGAACTCAGGACCGCACAATGACATCACTTTGGGTCAGCTGGAACAAGGGGGGAGTTTTTTTAAAGTTTAAATCACCCTCAGTAAAAATGGTGTTTAAAGATTCCTTTCTTTAAAGTCATACTTCCCATTTTACAAAAGGCACTTTTCACAGGTGATGCTGTATGCTTTACAGTACACAATGTGTCACTTGTGAATGTGGTTAATATGTGACAATGTGGAAAGAAAACTAATTTGTGTTTCAAAGCATAATGTCGGCTCGGCGTCTGAATTAAACATGAGAAATGCAAAAACTGATTAAGAATCCCTGATGAAATCATTTATCATATTAGCATAAGCTGCATAACTTTAAAAAATTCAGAGGCCAGGCTGGCCGACAAAGATATTATGCCTTGAATTGTGGACCAAGTAAGTGCCTATTAAATTAATCACTGCCGTTGAGCAACCAAGCCAGTTTACATTCACCAAAGGCTGCTAACTTTGGCTTGCTGGGTGGGGCTGGGGCATGACCTGGTAGACTGGGGCAAAGCTCACAAGATCCAGGAAGGAGCCAGGGAGGAATTTGGTGGCTCAGGGGAAATGGAATCTAGACTGTGGAGTCTGGTAGGGACGGGCGGAGCGTTTTAGACATCAGGGCGGATCTAAAGTGCCCCTTATGCATGAGCGGAAGGCAATTCTTCTCATGCAAAGGAGGCCCCACAATTTCTGCAGATTTCTCACTCATCCCCTTGTGCTATATTCCACACTGTTCCCAGCAGCCCCCTGACCCACAGAAACAGCTTTTCAGGTAGTGGTGGTGGGCTTTATAAAACAAGGGGAGGCAGCAAAGATTTGTGCAGTTCTTGGATTGTGTTTGGAGCTTACTGGGTTATCAGATTCCAGTTGCTTGATACAATTAAAAAACACATATTAATAGTTCTAGACCAGATGTGTTTTTAAAGGATATTCTATGCTATTTGCTCTCCCCTACATGTTACGCTGTCAATCAAGGATTTTAAAAACTTTCCAATGGGTGTTTTACAGTGCAATCCTAAGCAGAGATCCAGAGGAGTTAGCCATGTTAGTCTGTAGTTGCAAAATAGTAAAAAGTCCAGAGAGTCCATGTTGGATCAGGCCAATGGCCCATCCAGTCCAACACTCTGTGTCACACAGTGGCCAAAAAACCCCAGGTGTCCTCAGGAGGTCTGCCAGTGGAGAAGGGACACTAGAAGCCCTCCCACTGATTCCCCCCCCCCCAAACACCAAGAATACAGAGCATCACTGCCCTAGACAGAGTTCCATCTATACCTTGTGGCTAATAGCCACTGATAGACCTCTGCTCCATATGTTTATCCAATCCCCTCTTGAAGCTGTCTATGTATGAAGCTGCCACCACCTCCTCTGGCAGTGAATTCCATGTGCTAATCACTCTTTGGGTGAAGAAGTACTTCCTTTTATCCATTCTAACCCGACTGCTCAGCAATTTCATTGAGTGCCCATGAGTTCTTGTATTGTGAGAAAGGGAGAAAAATACTTCTTTCTCTACCTTCTCTATCCCATGCATAATCTTGTAAACCTCTATCATGTTACCCCTCAGTCATTGTTTCTCCAGGCTAAAGAGCCCCAAGCGCTTTAACCTTTCTTCATAGGGGAAGTGTTCCACCTTTAAGACTAACCAACTTTATTGTAGCATAAGCTTTTGAGAACCACAGCTCTCTTTGTCAGATGCAATACAATAAAGTTGGTTAAGTCTTAAAGGTGCTACTGGACTCTTTACTATCCTAAGCAGAGTTATACCTTTCTACTTAAAAGGGTGTAACTCCGTTAAGGATTACTCTGTTAGTGATATGTGTGATGTTAGCTTCTTTTATCTCCTCCACCGGCAATTTGGTTATAAGCTGCTTTGAGGATCAGAATGGCTAAGAGCACAGGATACAAATATATTAAGACAACAGGAGGGGACAGAGTGGGACCCTCCTTCCCAAATTCCCCTTTCAAGCAATTTACAAAGTCTCAGAGCCAAGCTTCAAGTGACGCCTTACACAAGTTGGACACTTGTCAGCTTCCCTCAAGTTTTGATGGGAAATGTAGGCATCCTGGTCTTGCAGCTGTAATGGAGAGCCAAGCTGTAAAACCAGGATGCCTACATTTCCCATCAAAACTTGAGGGACGCTGACAAGTGTCCAACCTGTGTAAGGCGTCACTTGTAGCTTGGCTCTCAGAGGGGCTTAAGGATGTGCTTTCCCGCCCCTTTCCTTTTGGCACTCAACACTCAATTCGTCTCAACCTGACCAGACCCCATTCTGGAGCGTATTCCCTCTTCATTCAAATGTTTTTAAAGGGTATTTTCTTTCTTTTGGTTAATTGACTAGCAGTGCAGTCCTAAACAGAGATACACCTTAGCCCATTTCTCTTCAATGAGAAATGTTAACTCAGTTTAGGATTGCACTGCAAATTGTTGTCCTCGTCCCCCCCACGCTTGGACATTTCTCTAAATAGTATAAAGCTTCTTTTTTGTCTTCGAGCAGTTGCCTAGTTGGGCAACTTTCCTTATTCACAAAGTAGGTGGCCAATTTACCTTTACCTATAATGCTAAACTAAACAAGCAAAGGGCTGGATCCAACCAGTTTGGCTGCTGGTGAAAGGAAAAGGAGGGGTCCCCCCCCCCCTCTGCCCATGCAAAAAGGTGTGTTGGAGTTCCTGGAACCGGCATGGACAAAAACCACGCGGAGCAGGGGCTGCAGTAAGGAGAATTGCGAGAGATCGAGTGGAAAAGGCTGGCTGGCTCCAACTTAAATAGCAGCAACAGCCATGCCTTATCCAAGGAAATCAGAGCAAGTTATGCCTTAAAAGTTATCTAAGGAAATCAGAGCAACATCCGTGTTTCCACAAAACGCTCCTGTAAAACTGGTTAGACGGGGCCATCTATCTGCAGCTAACATCCAGGCACAACGGATGATCCGTCCTAGCATTGTTCTTTTTCTACTTTTTTTGCGGGATGGGAGTAATAGCGAGGCTGAAGAAGAGTTCTGGCGAACGAAAAAGCTTGCAGTCTGCTTTGTGCCATTTGATTAGTCCTGATAAAAGGCCGGCGCTCTGGGTTTTTGGATCATTCCACCTACCCAAGGTCACCCAAGGAATTTCCAGGCTGCTGGATCGTTGCCCTAAATCTTCCCGGACAGAGGACTTCGCCTGCCGAAAGTTTTAGGGCGGGCAGCCGTGTTGGTGTGCACTACTGGAATCTGGCGACACCTTAGAGACCAACAAGATTTCCAGGGGATAAGCTTTCGAGAGTATCCGAAGAAGGGAGCTGACTCTGGAAAGCTTATCCCCTGAGAATCCTGTCGGTCTCTAAGGGGCCACCGGACCCCGATCCTGCAGTTCCCTCCTGAAAGCCACTGACCTCCGGCGCGCACTCCGGAGTCCCCCAAGGACGCGGCCGTGTTGGTCGTAAAAGGGCAAGATACGGGACAAGAGCACTTTAAAGACCAACTAGATTTCCACGGTACTCGCTTTCGGGAGTTCATACCCTGGAAGCCTAGTTGGTCTTTAGGCTCATACCTTGGGAATCTAGTCGGTCTTTACGCGCTATCGGACCCGGATCGTGCGCTTTATCGAGGAAGCCGCAGCCCGGCCGTGCAAACTCGGCGTCCCGCGCCCTTGCGCCTCTCTGGCGGAGTTCCTGCCCTCTCGCTCCTCCCCTCCGCCGGCCACGCTGCAGGGCTGGGAGCGCTCGGGGCTGGGGCTGGGGCTGGCCCTCGTCCCGCCTCCGCCTCCGCCTCCGCGCCGCCAGCCTCTCCGGCGCGCAGGGAAAGTCCGCCGCCGGCCCCTGCCCGCCTCTCTCGGCTCTCCCGGCCCGCGCGTGTGCGCCCCTTCGCCTGGCGCGTTGAGAAATGCTCCAAAGATGGCGGTAGCGGCGGCCGGAGGGGGCGGCAGTGGCAGCGGCCGGGCGCAGCGCAGCGGCGCGCTCGAAGTTTTGGTGCGCGACCGGTGGCACCGAGTGCTGGTGAACTTGGGCGACGAGGCGCTGGTGCTGAGCTCCGAGGAGGCGGGCGCCGCTTACAACGGCCTCGGGGCCGCCCCCGCGGGCGGCAACGGCAATGGGAGCCTCGGCGGCAGAGGGGCAGCGCCCGGGGGCAGCCTTTCCGACGCGGGCTCCCCCGGGGGCCCGGCGTCCGGCGTCCCTAAACTGGGCTCGGGTTCGGCGCTGGGCGGCGGGGTGCGCACGGCGTTCACCGACCTGCCCGAGCAAGTGCCCGAGGCCGTCTCCAACCAGAAGCGGTGCGTCAAGGTGCTGAAGCAGGAGACGGGCGGCTTGGGCATCAGCATCAAGGGCGGCAAGGAGAACAAGATGCCCATCCTCATCAGCAAGATCTTCAAGGGGCTGGCCGCGGACCAGACCCAGGCGCTCTACGTCGGGGATGCCATTCTGGCCGTCAACGGGACGGACCTGCGGGACGCCACGCACGACGAAGCCGTGCAGGCGCTCAAGAGGGCGGGCAAGGAGGTTTTGCTGGAAGGTAAGGGGTGAAAGGGCTGGAGGCTCGGGCGGGATCGAGGCCTCCTCATTCCGGCCTCGATTCTTAAAACGCACTCGATTAAATGCACACAAGATTGCAGTCATTTCCACACATATTGAGTAATGCACTTTCAGTGCAGTTTAGCAATCCTTTGGAAGTGGATTTTTTGTTCCACACATGGAAACGCAGTTCCAAATGTTCACTAAAGAGTATTGAAAGTGGATTATCCAGCGTGTGTGGAAGCAGCCAGTGCATGTATTTGGATTGTTTATGCTTAGCGTTAGAACTGATTGAGATGGTGGGGTGGGATGGGTCTGAAGAGGACCTGCTTGGAACTAGCTGTGGCCAATAGGTGCTGTGCAGCCTTCTGGTTAAGAACTCTGTTGGATCAATTGCTTTGGGGAGTCTGACTTTTGGTTTAACTCATGGCTGTTGGTTTAACAGCCTGCACATACAAGACATCCCCCCCCTTTCCATTTTGCAGGCTTTTAAACTCATAGGGCTTTTATATCTTTGGCTGGAGACATCTGCAATGCACTTGGAAGCCTGTCCTCTGCTTGTCAAGGGGGAAGATTGAAAGAGAGTGACTTCTCTGACTTGGGGCATCTCGTATGTGAAATGACACTTGCACACGCTACAGGGCATGTTTTCAGACACCTATTGTCCCTTCCAGGCTTTATGGTTTTGCTGCAGAATCGTATGGTGGACAGATGAGAGAACTGGTGTTTCCCCAGAAACATGTAGTGGGCTCCATAGGGGCATGCAGCACCACAGGACACCCAAGTAAATGCACCTGGGATTGCAGCCAAATCGTGTATTTGGATTTTGCTGGGTTTAGAGCTGGTTGAGATTGCAGAGTGGTCAGAAGTGTTTCTGCTACAGAACTAGCACTGGCCAATACGTGCTGTGTATTCTTCTGTTTAAGAACCCTGTTGGATCAAACCAAGGGGCCATCAGGGACAGCGTCCTTTAGCCACTGCCATGGAAAGTCCATAAGCAGCGAGTGAAGGCGACAGTTTTCTTTTGTCACCCCTGCTCCCACAGATGGTATTCAGAGATACACTGCCTTTGAACATGGAAGTTTGATTTAGCTGTCACGACCAGTACCCGTTGATTGACGTATCCTTGCTGACTTTGCCTAATCTCCTTTTATTGCCTCTTATGCTAGAGGCCCTAAATACAACTTGTAACAGCAAACTACTTAAGTCACATTGTGTTGTGAGAAGGACTTCTTTTTTTTGTTTTTGTCTGTCTACTTAATTGCCCTTCTCATATTTTTGGTGGTGGTGGTGGTGAGAATTCTGCCTCCGAGCAGACGCTTGCAAGCAGATCCACACACAGTTTTATTATGCACCCCTTGTCATTTCTGGCCAGGGTTGAATTCAAGCATAAGCAAGACCTTCTGAGGTTATAGTCCTGTTAACTTTTGAAGGTGCCTGCTGGAAGTTGTGCCCTCTGGCCTCATTCCTAATCCTAGGAGGTGGAAATCTTGCTGTGACTTTTCACAGGTGAGAGGCCCTCTGCATATCCCAAGCCGTTATCTTATCGTCGCTATTATTTTAACCTATTCTTGGGTTGAATCCAAGCATTGAAAACACGTCCTGAGAGCTGACCCCTAATTTAGATCCAAATCTCCTCTGTCCTCTTTGTCTCTTTTGAGTCTTCAAATGGGGAACCTTAAAAAAAATCTGCTGGAACAAGAGCCCTAGTACAGGAAGTTTTCTGTAAATATGGAAAATAATGAAGTAAGTATGTCACAATACTCTGCAGGGGGGGGGAGAGTCTTGGGAGTCCGGCATCTGAAGCACTAAGCAAAGAGCCCTTCCGTGTTAGTTTGACAGGATTAGAGGCCTCTAAATCGCATCAGTGTTGACAATCAAGGGTGCTTGTGAGAGAGTCCACCTGATGCTTATGCCATCCTGTAAATCTGACCACTAGAACTTTGCCACCTAGTCTGTTCCAATAATGGGTTGGAAGATCAGATCTCTCTGGCAGAGTCAAGCCGGATTGCTTCATTCCGCCTCCCACCCCTTGCATCTGAATACAGTTTTTACCATAGTAAAGTTAGCCAATTTTCACAAGTTTAATGCTGCGTTTGCGTTTTCCCCACCTGAAATATGACCGTATAGAATCGTATTTAAAATTGTCTTTCTAGTCTGCTTTAACAGTATTTACAGGCAAGACATTCCGAATGGGAAAAAGTGTTCTTAGCTACCCTTAGGGTTGCCAACAGACTGGAGGGGGGGAAGTCCTGCCCCTTTTAAGAGGCTTAATGGTTTGATCTTTACCAGATGATATTTACCTCACTCTGAAAAGTTTTAACTGTTCATTTCTGTACATTAGGTTTGGGTAAAAGAGGCAGGACTTTTTTTATCCTGGATCTTGGCAACTCTATTTACACCTGAGAAAAGTTACTTAAAGGTGGAGAAAAGAGAATATACTGGTTTTGAGAAAACAAAAGGCTAATAAATACAATGGTACACTCCAACCACAAAGTCACAGAGATTAAGAACAGTTGCCTTGCTAAACTGTATTCAGAATCTCCCTGTGTTTGAGCTGGGAAATAAAACATGAGTCCAATGGCACTTTAAAGACTAACCTAATTTATTCCGGCATAAGATTTTATCATACAGAGCTCACTTCATCAAATGCACGGGAGTGTAAATCCATCAGGCCTGATTTATATACACAACAGAAAGGTGTGTGTGGCAGGGAGGGCATGTATATTAAAAAGAATGACTGGTTCAAAACAAGATCCAATCAGAAGAGTAATCAGTTTACTCAGCGTGGACATGAGATGCTTCCAGTTGTGGTTAGATAGTCGAAATATAACATCTGGTGCAGGATGAAGTTAGATAAGCAAATGTAATAGGAAGTCACAGAGGTATAGCTAGGCGTGTGATGAAGTGAGCTCTGACTCATGACATCTTATGGCAGAATAAATGCTGTTCGTCTTTAAGATGCCAGTGGCCTCCAGCTTAATCTTGCTTCTATGGCTGCCCATCTAGAATCTTCATATATGAGTGGGAGCAGTCAGTGCAGGAAGCCAACTTTGCATCTGCAAAAGCCGCAACTCTTGCAGAAATTCAACCAGCCCATGATGCTGGGCCCATCCGCTCCCCCCAGGAGAGGGAGGTCCTCTCAGATGTTCTCCTCCTGACCCTGTCACAATCTCCCATTTCCTTTGGAGAGGCAGCAGAAGTCAACTCTTTTGGGCCCCTTTACGTTTTCACCTGTGCAGTTAAGAGTGCAAAAGAGGTGCATTGCCCTGCCTCTTTTAGGCATCTTTTTCCAAAAGGAAAGCTGGAGGAAGCAGATTGTGACTCTTTCACACTCCTTTCAGTCTTGTTGGAACTGAGGGGGTTTAGGGGGAAAAGGTAGTCCCCTGTGCAAGCACCGAGTCATTACTGACCATGGGGGGACGTTGCATCATGATGTTTTCTTGGCAGCCTTTTTAAGGGGTGGTTTGCCGTTGCCTTCCGCAGTCTTCTACACTTTACCCCCAGGAAACTGGGTACTCATTTTACCGACCTCGGAAGGATGGAAGGCTGAGTCCACCTTGGGCTGGCTACTTGAACCCGGCTTCCGCCAGGATCGAACTCAGGTTGTGAGCAGAGCTTGGGCTGCAGTACTGCAGCTTACCACTCTGCACCATGGTGCTCTTAAGGGGGGTGGGTTAAAGGATTGGAAAAGGGTCACACTACTTCTTCACGGAGGATATAAGAGGCTTAGAGCCAAGCTACAAGTGACACCTGACACAGGTTGGACACTTGTCAGCTTCCCTCAAGTTTTGATGGGAAATGTAGGCATCCTGGTCTTGCAGCTTGGCTCTCTGACTGCTGTCCAATGAACTTTTCATCTGTCACTTGTCCAACAATCCGCCAAGCTGCCTACATTTCCCATCAACACTTGAGGGAAGCTGACAAGTGTCCAACCTGTGTCATTCGTCACTTGTAGCTTGGCTCTGAGGCACTTAGTGAGGGAGAGAATCTTGCTCAGAGCCCTCCAAAACCTGGACTATGCCCTGCCGAACAGGGGTCCCAGATTTGTTCCACCCCTCTCCAAGAATTCTGAGAACCTCAAAGGAGCTAACAACCTTGAATGAGCAGAAGACAGGAGCGGTCTACCACCAGCCTAGAAGACCAGAAATCATTGTCTGCTCTCCCCCTCCAATTTTGAGTACGTGGTTCTGTCCTAGGGATTTTGAAATGATACTTGTGGGAAAGAAAGGTGTTTAAAGATTCCTTGCTGGTCTTCTGTTTCAGCACTTGTCAGTAGTTGCGGGCTTCTAGGAAACAAACGCCCGTTCTGTGTTTGCGGAGAGAGAAAATGCCCTTGGTGATAACTTGCTTGCACACAAGTTCATTGTACTAGAGGCTCTTGACCTCTTTCTGTTTGCTGGCATTTGTGAAGACGGCTGACAGGCATGCCACCACCCCCAGTCTCCAGTCTTCTTTTTGAAAAAGATTTGTTCACATACGGGTAGCTGTTTGGAACAGAATGATGGATTAAAAATACCTCAGAAGTTACGAAAGACATAAAACCATGTCTTGTATTGTATCAGCTATAGCGGTTTGCAAGCTTTTGAGTGTCACAAAATTCTTTATCAGGCACAACAAGCATCCTGGCAGACCATACTCTTCAGATCTAATATTCAGCCAAAAACTTCAGTGGTTCTATTTAAAATGTGCTTTAATTCCATTAGGGTTGCTAGATGATAAGAACGAAAACTGCTTTTAAAGGTACTGGAGTAGACCTAGTTAATACGCAGAAATCAACAGGCGAAGCTTTTCAGCATTAACATTATCAGATGCCAGTCTCTGCAGATCAGATTGCTGGTTGAGACACAGGAGCAGGGGTTAGTTAAAAAGTTGAGGAAAGGCACAAGAAGAAGGCGTATGCTTTCCAATTTTACTTGGAGAAACTGGGATAAATAAATTGTGGTTGTTGCTATTCTGTAATAAACACACACAATTTATACAGTGTAATTTCAGTGTATATATCATAAAGTTCCAAACTTACAGACCCATAATGCCCAAATTACTGACTGGTAAAATAAAGAACCAACATTCGGTGTAAATTTCCGTTCAATATAAATTTCCGCTAATGCGGGATAAGTTCACTGTTTTCCGCTAATGCGGGTTGTAATCACAAACAATGTCCACGGTTATCGGTGGTAGCAGCAATGCCACAGCTTGCCAAGATTATGGCAACTGTGTTCACTAAGAACACAGTTGCCATAATCTTGGCAAGCTGTGGCATTAGCGGAAATTTATATTGAACGGAAATTTACACCGAATGTTGGTTCTTTATTTTACCAGTCAGTAATTTGGGCGTTATGGGTCTGTAAGTTTGGGACTTTATGATATATACACTGAAATTACACTGTATAAATTGTGTGTGTTTGTGACTTCCTTGAGCCTGCGTGCTCCTCCAGTTCAGTGCATCTTAGGAAGTTGATCCCTGTTGTTGTTGGTTGGCTATTCTGTAATAGCCAAATGAAATTTCTGTAGCTGCGCCTCATCTTGTTAACCTATACATGTAAGATTTCTGCAGACTAATCATTTTATAGAGGGTTTCTGCGCACCAGTTGTTCTGGAGGGTCTGCCCTGGCAGAAATAATCATAAGCAATTTATTGTGGACTGAAGACATTTTTAAAAAAAGAATGCAAAACCCTTGCTTTCAGTCTGTCTTAGCCAAGGCATAACCTCAGAATCAGGAGTGTCCATTTTAGCTATGTGTGCTAGTGAAAAAGAACAGTGAACTTTATAAATCGTCCCAGTGGAAAATAGCGTTGCCAGCTGCCTGGAGGAAAAAAATGTCGTATCCCTTTAAAAGAGGCTTCATGGGTTGTTATTTACCAGGTGATATTGTTTCTCTCCATGCCATAAAAAACTTCAACTGCCCATTTCTGCACTTTATTACAGGGACAGGAGATTTTCTTCCCCTGTTGGCAACTGTAGTGGAAAATGTTCATGGTATTCTGTAATCTTGTAAAAATCAACTCGCTGACTTTTCTGATTTCACTGATTTATATCCCACCTTATCTCTTCAGACTCAAGGCGGCTAGGAACAGCAATGCTAGGTTTCAAGGACACAAGACACAATAGCCCAATTAACAGCATTTTTTAAAATGTACTGATTAAAACACACAGAAATTTTTCAAAAGATACAGATTAATATATGTGCAAGACTTGTTTTCTTAAAAAGCACATGATTTAAAACCACACATTTGGATTTCTCCATATTTTTCCTGAATCTGACTGCTACATCTTTCTGGCTGCAATCCTAAGAAAACTTTCCTGAGAGTAGGTCCCATTGACAAAAATGGGACTTAATTCTGCCTAGACCTGTTTAGGATTGATCTCTCTGGCAGGGAAGGCAGCTTGTAGGGATTTCTGCTGTATCAGAGGATACAAAAGGAAGGGATTTAGTGGCCAAATTCCTGTATAGTCCATGAGGATGAACAGGGTATGTGGGCGTAGCCTTGGAGAGAGTTTGGCCTTTGCTGTTCGTTGATGACTGACGTGAGCAAACACTGTTTTCTTAAGTACTTTTCCACAGCTGCAGTAACCACAAACCGGCCTGGACATGTTGTGGCTTTTGAGCTTTCTAAATGGCAGTTTTGTTTCCTATAGGAGCCAAAGATTAGACATCTTGACAAGAGACTCTTTCTTCCTCTCCGTTTAGGAGAGTTGTGTGCAGCTAACTTGCAGAGGCCAGAAGGCATCCATGGCAAACCAGAGGAATAGCATCTTTGCGAAGTGCTTGTGGTGCCAAAGAAATGGCAGGAATGGAACACCTCATGCATACCAAGTATCTGGTATTATGGGTTTGGCAGTGGGTCAGGCAGTGCCACCCAGCTTCCTGTGCCCTCAGAGCTTCTGGCAGAGGACAGAACTGGGGCACTAGAATGCTGTGTGCCTGGGGAATCAGGCGGCACCAGGGAGCCAGTCCAGTGCTACTGCCCGCTATCGAACTTTCAGACCAGCCGCTGTTCCCTCAGAATATTGACGGCTCCACCTAGTAGAACTAAGAAGAGTACAGTATTACAAAGCACATCTTTGTTTATGGAAACTTACCTGTTGGATGTTTTCCTAACTTCTCTCTTCACACTGCGCCTACAAGAGATAAAGATTGAATGTTACTTCTAAATAGTTTCGTGCTGAATGTTTACCTGCGCTGAATGTTTACTGGGGGCCGATATTCTTTAATGGCTATTTATATACTTTATATACATGACTGTATTTATCTTGAGAATGTATAATGGAATGTTCTATATTTTTGTAAGAGTTTCTGGAATGTTTCAGAATATTTATTATAGCACATTGTCGCTTTAAAAACGTGATTAATTGCACATATAAAATTCTGTTTTGAATTATTCCAGCTTGGGTTTTTTCAACCCTAGTTTCCTCCATTTGTGGGTCACCCACTTATCTAGTTGAGTTCGTAGTTTGGAGGAGCCTCTTTCTTTGGTTGTTCCCTCAGAATAGGCAGTGTTGCAGTTGGATGTTCCTTTGACAAGACTATCTCTGTGGTTTTCCCCATCCCACCTGCCTCAGGTACTTCTCAGTCATGTGGGCTAGAGTCTTCAGCCCGTAATTTTTTAGGTAGCAGTGCAGTGTAGCCAATGCTAGTCCTTCTAGTCTGTTGGTACTGCTAGCAGCAATCGGTTTGAAGAAATGACATGATCCTGGGGGAGATGGGACCTTACTGAGCCTGGAGCCCAGGCAGAATTCAAGGATGGGGACCTAGAACCATAGTGTGGGGGCCATCCTCAAATGAAGGAGGGAGGGAACCCACCTGGCAGAATTCCTGCCCTAAAAGTGTGGCTTGGGATTTTTCTCCTTTTCATTGCTTTCCCACCCAACAAAAGAGGGTGAGGGAGGTAACTCTCAAAGAAGAAAGGCATTGCATGTTAGGGTGATGTGATTGGACAGACAGTCCAATCCACTGCACTCTCTGTCCAATCACATGATGATTCTCTTGTGAGAGAATTGTCAGGGTTGGATAGACAGTGCAGTGGCTCTCTTTAACATGCAATGTCATTCGTCTTTGAGAGTCACCTCTCTTCTCTCTCTTTCCTTGGCCAGGAAAGCTATGAAAAGGAAAGGAGGGGGGAAAACCCAAGCTGCACTTTCAGGGTGAGGGGTTTTGCAGGGATTCTCCAGTTCTACTGGGCTTTGTTTGTTCCTTTGAAGAGGCTTTGGGTCAGTGGTTGTTCTTCTGTGTTTGTGTAAGCCTTCTTGTCCTGGAGAAAGCATGCAATCTCCAACTACAATGGAAAGTGCCTGAGGAGATCTAGTTTACGGGCCCGTAGAATCAGATCCCTTGGTCTGATTCACTTGAAATTTAGGGGGTCTTTAAAGGGCAGGCAGCGCTCACTATGCTGCAACTTTACATGAATGCAACTTTGGTATATTTTACATGAATGGACATGGTTAATTCCAAATATCTTTGGAATTAACGGGGAGACAGATATAGGTATATCCAAGAATCCCGAATTGGTTGAACCTTCTGTGTTGCCAATAGTGAGAGTCATTGTGTTTTAGAAGTACCTGGATCTTTACTGATCCAGAGTCATTATTATCCTTAATTTGTCAGATTAAGGGATAGTTTGTGTTTAGTGGAAGTGTTGTGGGGATGACCTTCCCATTACTTTGCAGAAATGTGGGCGGAGCTAATGATAGAACAAACACCACCCTCCCTTCCAGGCCAGAGTTGTGTGCCCTTGCTCACGTAGATCTTGTTAATGAAGTGATGTGGAAAGATGCGCACACACTTCCATGCTTCTGCTGTGAAGTGTGAGTCAGCCTTAAGTGGCACATCCTGCATAATTTTTATCTGCATGCTGGCTTCAAATCCAGGGAGGGAAGCAGCTGAATATATATGGTCCTTGCAATTTCCATATAGTAAGATGTACTACTATAGGGCAGGGAGCTGTTCCAGTGGGCAGCAGAGAGTGGGATCCGAAACTGGGCTTAAATTACATGCACAAAGGTACCGGCTGGATATTAGGGAAAACTTTTTCACGGTCAGAGTAATTCAAAAGTGGAATCAGCTGCCTAGGGAGGTGGTGAGCTCCCCTTCACTGACAGTTTTCAAGAAGAGGCTGGACGAATATTTGTCAGAGATGCTTTAGGCTGATCCTGCACTGGGCAAGGGGTTGGACTAGATGGTCTGTATGGCCCCTTCCAACTCTATGATTCTATGATTCTATATTTTTTCTTTCCTTCAACTACTATTTACTACAGTTAGCCTTTCCTCTGATCGCTCTGGTGCCTATAAAGCAGTAATCTTTGTTATTCAACTGTGTATTTTCTGTAGCATAGAGGTTAAGTGGTTCAGCTGTGAATCAGCACCGGTTCGAATCCCACTCCTGCCATGAGCTCAGTAGGAGGACTTGGGTAAGCTACTCCTTTCAGCCCCAGCTCCCCAGCTGCATTGTGGGGTAGTAATAACACTAACTTGTTCACCACTCTGGGCGAGGCACTAATCTGTCTAGAAGAGGGGTATATAGGCACTGTTATGATTATTTTCAGACATTAGCCTTGCAAATAAATCCACAAAAATATAAAGGAACGATTAGCCCTCTTCCTTACATATTGCTTTTTCAATCATCCGTTGCAGTAATTTGACAGTGATGTATGAGTGGGAGATCTCACTCCTTTTCCAGTTTATGAAACCTTCTCCTCCTTTGCCATCATGGATGGTATGGCCTGCAGAAGTTGGGCAAGATTCTGTGTGCACTCCCCTCAGCATGACCCAAAATGGCCATGCGTAGTGTCCTCAGAGCAAATGAGCAAGGCCTCTGGGCAAAAATGCTGTGCGCCTTAGCACCCCGCTCGTCTCATAGCCTCATAGCTCTGCATTCCACTGAATCAGAAACTTCTGCAAAATAAGAAGTTTAAGAAAAACAATTGCTAATCGGGTTTTGGCTCATCCATGCTGAAAATAATTCTTTACCGAGTGCTGTTTCAAGCTGTTCTTTTGTTACCTGAAGAAAGGACAATCAAAAGTTATAGCCACTTTTTTCTTCTTCTAGAAGTTCAGACAAGAGGGAGACAGTTCATAACTCATGCCCGGAATGCTCTCATTTCAGTTGATGGTGTTTCTGGTACTAGTGTCCGATATCTTTCTTCTTTTTTACCTTCCCGTTTCCACTTCCCTGAAACGGGCCTCCTGGAGAGATATGTATTAAAAACACTCAGCATTGTGGGAAACTTGTGCATGGATATGAATGAAAATCAAATAATTCCCTAGAAGGCCTTCCCTGATTAGAAGATAATGGCAGGTCAGAAAGATATCGCCAATCGCTGTGTCAGTGTATTCCTGTTCTCATGAGAACTTGCCCTGTTGCGGTGAAATGTGTTCAGGCTGGAAGCAGAAGATAAGGTGA
This sequence comes from Eublepharis macularius, assembly GCF_028583425.1. Lineage (NCBI taxonomy): Eukaryota > Metazoa > Chordata > Lepidosauria > Squamata > Eublepharidae > Eublepharis > Eublepharis macularius. The sequence goes on along the minus strand of NC_072796.1, from coordinate 124,339,859 downwards.
ACCTGACCTCCCTGAATGTGTGGGATATGCTCACCATGTCTAAAATGGACTGTGGAAAACCTCACACGTGCGGCAAAACTAGCTAGGAGTCTTGTGACACCTTAAAGACTTAATACATTTATCGTGAGATAAGTATTCGTGGATGAGAAGAGCATGCTTCCATCAGGGGCATTAATTGTTAGTCTCAGTTGTGCAGATAAATGCTTCATGCTTTTTACAAAGTGGGCTGTGAACCACGGAAATTCATGTCACATCAAAGGCATTAGTTAAATGCAGTGAAACCAATAGAGAGTCTATGTATGAAGTACTGTCGAGTTACAGACAACTATGGCAACCCTGTAGGGTTTTCAAGGCCAGAGATAAAACAGAAGTGGTTTGCCATTGCCTCTCTCTGACCTTGGACTTCCTTGGTGGTCTCCCAGCCAAGTATTAACTAGGGCTGACCCTGTTTAGCTTCTGAGATCTGACGAGCCTGAGCACGCTCCCAGGGGCTGCATGATGACGTCAGTTCCCAGAAGTAATGTCACCGCAGTTGCAGGAGTATGTGTGCGCTGCGTGCATGCACGCGCACCCCCTCAAAGGTAAGTGCCAGACCTCAGTCCCCTGCCGGGAGGTTGAGGGGGCCTGGCAACCCTAATGAATACAGTTATGTGGGTTAACCAAAGTAAGTTTTCCCTACACAAACTAGGATTCTAAACCAGAATTGAATCCAGGCTTAGAATTCTGTCTTGGGTGGGGAAAACTAATTCTGGGTTACCCCCACACCTGCATTCATACATCACGTGTAACTGGAGTTGGTTTCTAAGTGAGAATGAGAAGTCTCCATGTGAGAAGAGTGGAACGACGCCTACATACAAGCCCAGCAATAAGCCAGGTTGCATATCCTGGTTAATGTTTTGTTTGTTTTTTTAAAGAAATTTTTATTGGTGAGTACATAAAATATTACACAAATTCCCCATCTTACCTAAATTATATCAACCCCCACCCTTCCCCCCCTCCTTATAGACTTCCAACAGCTTTCCAACCCTTAGCCCATCTTATTATTTAAATTACTCTTAACTATAATTTTTCTAAATCTTATCTATATTATATCACTTATTCTAAGCATATTCAAATTCTTCTATATCTCCATTTTACTGATGTATCCAATCTACATCTGCCTGTTTAACCTATCTATTTTTAATACATTCTTCTTAATACTAGTATTAGCTTAGATTGATTAATAACTAAATTTCCCCATTAATGGTAAAGTTACTTCTCTCTCCCCTTTATAAAATCACACATTAATAATTCTCAAACTGCCACAGTCCTCCTTTCACATCCCTTCCCCCCCCCTAAATATTGTTTCAATTTCCCCCAGTCTGCAATATATTCTCCTGGATCAAGATCTTTCAGTTTTCTTGTCATTTTGTCCATTTCTGCCATGTACAACAATTTGTAAATCCAACCTTCTATAGTTGGTATTTCTTGCACTTTCCATTTCTGCGCGTACAAAAGTCTTGCTGCTGTAATCATGTAAAACAGCAATGTTCTATACTGCTTTGGAACATCTATATCCTGGTTAATGTTGATTAAAGTTGTGTGTGGATGCAGCCAAAAGTTACAAATGCTAAAATCAACCAAGGATAACAAGATAGAGGAATCATTTCCTTTGGTGGGGAGAAGTGGGGATGGACTGAAGGAATAAAAGGGGGTCAGTATGGTTACTGAAGTTAGTATACTGGTCCCTTTTCTTTCCGAAAACTAAATGAAAAATAAAAACAAACCTCCAAAATGTTAATAAAGCACTAATGAAATTTTCAGGAACTGGCAGTGGTAAAAAGGAACTGGAAAGAGAAAATTATAGAAGGTATGCAGGAATGGAATTTAGATCTCTACATTTGTACTTCTCCAGCTTAGGGCTGCACAGAGAGGGCCGGTACAGCTAAGAAGAATGCCTAGCAATGTTGTTTACAAGGCTGAAGTATTTCCTTATAAGATGACTATGTACACATGGGGCAGGAACATATGCTAAGTGAATCCCTAGGCCTTTGCTACAAGCTGTCTTTGGGCTTCATTATACTGAATTCCCCATACAGTAAGCATGTGCAGAAATCCTCTGATTGCCTTTCGTAAAAGCAGGAATTTTTACAAGTGTTTTTTTTAAAGAAAGGATTGTTCTTTTTGTTGCAAGTTGGGGGGGGGGGGAATCCTTCAAGGGAGGTAACAAATGATACCCTGTTTCATCTAAGGATGGATCTTCATAGTTGTTTTTTGTTTGGCAATATGGGACAATAGGGGACAGTCAAGCTGTACAACATCTTTGTTTCTCCTGTCCATGCAACATAAACAGCTGGTATTTAAAATATCCTGGAAGCTGGGAGATGGGAATTGCCTTCTTGTTCTGAGAGCAGGTTTGCACAAAAAAAGGCGATCGATCGGTGAGAGTGAGAACGAGAGTATTATCCTGGCCTCGCTTGTAATGGAGTAGCGTGTTGGCCACTTTCCGCGCACTGCTTTACTGTGAGTGAGACCACTATTGGCTTTTGGAAGTCTTCCCATCCCTGCTGCCTTAGGGACAAATTATAATTGCAGGTTTTTAAAGGAAAACCCAATTGGGCTGAGAATGCCACCACAGAGGGAGGGAGGGCCCCTGCCTTTCCTGTGTGGAAACAGTAATGCAGTGGGAGGTGGTTATTTCACCATTTTTGCTGCTCCACGTGAAATATTCTGCGCACGTGGAGCAGCAAAAACGGGGAAAACGGGTCGGAGTGAGGGACGGTAGAGCATTCCAAGTCCGTTTGGCCTCTCCTTTATTTTTTAAAAATTATTCTCCACAGCTGCTGCATGGCAGCAGGGAACCCAAGTTTAAAAACCTGGATGTGTAGCTTGGCGCTGAGATGTTTTTGACAGAAGGGACTGAGTTGGGATCTTCTGCTTGCAAAATGTGTGCGAAGTCACTAGTGTGCCCCGTTTGTTATCTTTTTAATTCTGTCTGAATATAAAATTAGAATGTGATGGGGAAGAGAAACACTTCAGTTTCCAGGAAACCATTAATAGGCTTTTCTGCCAATTAATTGTGCTGAAGAGCTTTCAAAGATTTCCTTTCAGCTGATCTTCTATTGATTAGATCAAGATTTCAAGAGATGTCATTCATTGTCTAGGCAGTTTCGCCGATATGAATCTGCGTAAGTTCTGAGAAGCAGTCTTTTAGGGAAGCAACACAAGCTGGCTTTTTGAAACTGTGGAAGAGAAAATGGTAAGGTGTAATTGCGCAGTGAAAGGAACAGCATTTTAAAATAATCTTTAGCATCTCTCGACATGTGAGTGTTCATTTTGCATTACCACTTCATAAGACTGTTGATAGGATATATTAATATCATCTGTTTTTAGAACAACTTCTTGAAGTGTGAGAGACGAAAGGCAAATTGCTACAACACATGTACAGGCTGAATCCTCACAGCTTGCCTGGAACTTGTATTATAAAGGAACTTGCTAGCCCAGTACTCTGCCATGTTCCCAAGCAAACTACAGCATTAGCTCTTTGTAGGTGATATGAGCATAATATTAATGGCCTACTCCACAGAGCTGTTATAAGAGTTGCTGAGCGAAGGGAGCTCTGACTCTCAAAAGCTCATACCCTGGAAATCTAAGTGGTCTTTAAGGTGCTACTGGATCCAAATCTTGCTCTTCTACTATAGACCAAAATGGTTCCCCACCTGCAACTGAGCTAATGAATGTGAAGTAGCTTGTACACTGAAATGTTGGGGCTTATCTGGGGTATTTAGCTTGTGAATTGTGATCAAGAGGAGAAGGATGGTACATGGTTCGAGGCTGGATCATGTTCTGCAGGGCTTTTTTTCAGCTGGAACGCGGTGGAACGGAGGTGGAACGGAGTTCCGGCACCTCTTGAAAATGGTCACGTGGCTGGTGGCCCCGCCCTCTGATCTCCGGACAGAGGGGAGGTTAGATTGCCCTCCATCTCGCATCTGACGAAGAGAACTGTGATTCTTGAAAGCTTATGCTACAGTAAAGTTGGTTAGTCTTGAAGGTGCTACTGAACTCTTTTCTGTCATCTCTGGATTCAGTTTAGCTGAAATCAGCAGAATTTGGATTGCTTTATTAGAAACCTTGATTTTTAATTGTACAGCTCTTTACTAGCAAATCCTGTTGAATGGAGTGGGGCTTGCTTCCCAGTAAAATTATTTAGCTCTAGGCTGGGAATCTTATCAAATGCAACTGTGTGGCCTAGAAACAGGGCAGTTGCATGAGGAGTTTTGACTGTGATTCACTCAGGCTGTAATTGTGCCACATAAAAGTTTCTTATGGACTGTATGTGGTTTGTGGGCTGACTGCTGGCCAACCCCTGTAATTAGACATCTGTTTTGCACTGCATGAGGAAGTGGATAGAATGCAATTGACCAACAGTGACTGTGTAATGAACTACTGGGAATGCTATAAATTTTTGTAACAGGACCTGCAAGTTGATTTTCCAAAACCAAAAAGGCTTGCAAAATTGTGAAATGGCATTGAGAAACAAATACTTGGAAAAAGTTTGATGCAGTTAAAAGTTCATTCTCCCTTTGTGAACACAGTGGGTTGAGCAGTTTTAGTTCGTTCTTACAGGAAAATTGAATGTTCAAGCTCATATAGGCTCGTGTGCTTTCAGTGCACAGATGAAGGAAACCAGAAAATACCTACAAAAAATAGGAGGTTTGTGAGCGACCCTACCTCTTTTATCTAGATAGGCAGGCATGGAACTACAGTCGCATTAACCATGTGTGATAAAGTATCATGTGCTCAAATATTTTGAGAGCTGCTTTCAGAAGACAGTTTTTCTGTGTGAATATTAGAGCTTTGAATATTAGCTCTGAATACTTCGCCGTAAGAACACAGGTCAGAAGTCTTCTGGGTTGGATCCTAGCCCATCCTGTCAGATGCTCTATAAATATTTGATATCTGTATTTTCTTTCCTCCAAGGAGCTAAGTTAGCAAGGCAGGGAAATAATTCTGCCTGAGACATTGGAAAGTTGTTGCCAGTTGGAATAGAGCAACAGTTCTATATTTTCACAGACCATAATGGGCAACGGTAATCTTCTAGTAATTCTTGTGTCTCAGAAGTGGACATAGAACTTGACCTTGGGAATCACAGGAATATATAATGTTCAAAACCCCCAGTGAAACTGTTTAAAGTCCTATTGATTTCAACAAGAGATCTAAGCACTTATTTCTGTTTATCTCCTTTAAATAAATGGGGCTTTAAAAGTGAATTAAGAATCCAGCCCTGTGGGTGTCATTGTCCTGAACTTGTTAATGAATCAGTCTCACATTATAGTCTTCCTCTGAAGCTTTTCTCATTACAGATGCTAATTTTCTGCATTTCACCCCTATGCTTATCTCTTAGCTTTAATGTAGCTGATTATGTTTTGAATTGTAGCTCAGCATGCTGACTCCAACTGGGGCCGTCGTCACACGGGCTTTTATTTAGCGCTAAAATGGTGCTGTTTCCCGGCAAACACCCACCTTATTCCAACACTGTAGCAATTTTCTCTCTTCTGCTTTGTGCTTGATAGTCGCACTATTTTGTGCCTCAGTGTGAATGCCTCACATCGATGTGTTTCGCCTCGCAACATCCTATGCCCTCCCTTCAATCCCAGAATCCATTTCTTCCTGCGACTCCCCTTTTTAAAATTTTATTATGTCCTTATAACGCCATAACGCCATAACACAATGCAAACTTTCTGCTGAAGTAAAAATGACTCAGTCACCATGGCAGAGTCTTCAGCGATGGGGATCACGCCAGACAGGGAGTTTTCTGTGGGCAAAGGGCTATTTATATAATTTCAAAGCTGGAAAAACAAAAGGGTCGTAATGTTTTGCTCTAACGGAATGTTTATATGCTGTTATTCCGTTATAGCGGAATTAAACGCCAGAATAATTTTTTAAAAAAGGGGGGAGGAGCTACGTCTGTGCGGTTAGAGAGAACAGAACAGAGTGCTTTGGTGTGGACAGCTGGTGGCGCGAAGAGCCGTTAGGTGACCCAAAGAAACGTTACTCTGCCGATAACAGGTAGGACGCTATATGCTGTAGATTTAACGGAAGAGATGCCCGTGTGACGACGGCCTGGTTCTTGTTTGTAGCACGCCTCTCACCTTCTGACCTGGATATAAGGGCTGATGGATCTTCATATCTCTTGAGAGCTTATACTGTGGACTTGAATCCAGTTCAAAGCTATGGCCCTTGTCTTTCCTCATTTCTGGTATCTGAAAGGGCTAGTTGACAAGGAAGAGAGTCCTGGATTACCAAGGACCATGAGCTCTGATGTTGTTTTCCCTTGCAAGTGCTTTGCAGTAGGAGGGTAGCAGTACCTACCCTGTTTAAACCCATAACAACATCCTAAGAAGAGGTATACACTTCTACGTTCATTGAAGTCAATGGTCTTAGAAGGGGGTAAGGTTAATATGCCGTTGCTAGGCTCTCCTCTGAGGGCCAATAGTCTATTGGTTTTGATGTCAGGAAGAGGCAAAGCTACAGAAATTTGCACTTGGCAGTCTCTGAGTGCCACTGAGGACCAAACTCTGAACTTAGCAGTAGTCCAGACTTGTCCTTTTATTTTGCTGCCAGCTTTGCAACAGAGTTTGAATGCAAGTGAAGAAAACAGTCTGTCTGACTTTTGCAGCTCCCAAGTTGCTGAGAACTCAATAGACACATTTCCCCATCTTGGTGGGTACACGTGGGTGAGTGTAGCAGGATGTCTAGGAAGTGAAGGATGAAGGTTTGGGGTGTTATTTCATCTCCCTCACAGAAATAGAGTGATTAATGAGATAAAGCAAATAAAAGAACTTTTGTATATGGAACACCGTATGATCACTGTTATTTGGCCGATTACAAATATTTTTGTATATGTTGGGAGGGGAAATGGCAGGAGGAATGTTAAGGGGAAAGAAAATGCAGGGGGAGGTGGTTTGTGTGTTGGATACAGGGTGCAGAAGTGGCTGACGGTAAAAATACAAGGGAGATATTGGCACAGTTGTTACTTGAATGGGTCTCCATGAGAGTGGGGAATATGACTCACCCTGTGGCTGCACGCAGCTTGAGCAGGGAGTCATGCTTTGCAGCCCTGCCGGAGGAAGGAGGCAGGCTCCCCTCCTCCCAGGCATACGGGGCTTTGGCCGGGGGGCGGAGCCAGGAGCCGTTTTGGGGCGGCTCCGCTTTCCCCCGGCCGCAGTTGGGACACGTTCTGCCCACCCACCTCTCCCTGTTTTAGTGCAGGATTAGCTGGCTGCTGTTTCAGAGCCAGGTAGGAATTTTTTGCCCATTTTTCCCTGATTGGCTTTGGGAAAAGGGATTTTTTCGCCTACCTTGCACTAATGGTAGGGTTGAGGAATTTTATGAGGTGGTTCCGTAGTTAGTCACTGGCAGGAGATTTTGGGAATAGGGTGTGGGTTGGTGAGTACCCAGTGGCGTTTCCCCAAGTGTGGGGAACAGGGTCTGCCATTTATTGTGGTATGCTTGTTGACGGTTACCGTACCACTGGCAGAATCCTGCGGGGATCCCCAAATACAAGGCCTCCCGTCATGCCAGACGGCTGCGGCGTTAGGTGCTTGCTGGGGGGATCCATTGCCTGGCTGGCCGGGTGGCAGCCATTCATGGAATGGCCTATACCCGGGGCGATGGGGCTTGCCCAGGCAGGTCAAGGCAGAGGTCCTGGAGTTGACCCCAGGGCTTGACCTGTACCGCTTAGTTGGTCCTTGCCTTGTTAAGTTATGGTCTTGTTAATAAACGGCCCTTTAATACAAGCCTGTGTCTGCCTCTTCATTCCGGTTGGGGTTGCAATTAGCAAACAAGGAGAAGGCTTAGTGAGAGGTGGTAACAAGCGGGATCCTCCACCAATTTTTACCAGGTACCCTCCCCGAGGAGGCTAACGAGATAGGTGTTCTTTCCAAAACTAAGGTAATTTTAATAAACTTTTTCCTCTTTAATAAAAAAAGTCATACAGATAGCTAAATGCATAAATCACACACTCAAGAGTCCTAGAGAATAACAGAAAGGAAATGGGGAATAGTTATAGGCTTCGGTTGATAATTACTTATCAGAGGAGTAGAGAAGTATGCGGAGCAAGGAGCGAACGACCTAGGTTGCACAAAGAAATTCTCAGAGGGCTCTGAGAGTGCAGCACTTGGATCCAAGTAAGTGTGCACACTTTGGTTGGGGTAAAGTCCAAATATTTATAGGCAAAATGGTCTCCTGGGATGGACAAAAGGTTTAAGCAACTTTGAACAGTATTCCGGGATGTGACAAAAAGATTGATTATTCCGGTGCCGGGCAATAAAACTGTAGTTTACATTAAGTGTCTCTGGGTATAGGTGATGGATTTTGAAATTTAGATTAAGTATTCCTAGGAAGGAGTAAAACTTTTCCAGAGATAGTTAATGGCTCTCAATTGCCGGACAGGATTATCTTATCAAAGGGCAAAGGGGAAGGAATGTCCAAGGAATATCAAAATGGAAATCACTCGAGCACCTTTCTTGTTCAAGGATCTTGCATGTCTGCAGCTGGGGGGTGAGGGCAGAAACCAATCCTGTCTAATCTCTCTGCAGTATTCGCATTTCGGTACTTCCAGGCTGGAGCTAGCAACACCTTTCCCCCTCAGGTGGCGGTCTATTGTGGCTTGCAGTGCACATAGGGCTTATGATCAAGTGCATATTAGAGGGCAGAGAGCTAGGCGGACTGCTTACACAGTGGTAGAACTTACATTTGCATGTTGCAGTTCCCAGTTTCAATCCCTGACAATTGCAGTAAAAAAAAATCGGGGAGAAAGCACTGGGAAAGAAGTTTCTGTGCCAGAGACCCTAAAGGTCTTGTCTCTGTTACCATAGACAATACAGAACTAGATAGACCCATGAGCTGACTTTGTATAAGGAAGCTTCGTGCATTCAGCATAACCCCCAGTTTGAAATGGTTATGACCCAGAATGCTTATTTTGAATGCAGAGTCCCAGGTTCAGCACTTGGCATATCTGGTAAAAGGTTTTGAAGTGTAACTGGGCTAATGGTCTGATGCAGCATGTGGCAGTTTCACACGTATCTCTCACTGATTTCCAGCTAGACCTCTAAACCTTAAGCAAGAGAAGTGCACTCATTCTGAGATTTCCTCCTCCAAAGAAAACAACCTCTCTACATTTTGTCCTCAGAGAGAATCAAGATTCTTCTGATTTGGAGGAGATACCTAGATTCTCCTTTAGAATCTAGACTCTACAATCCAGTATCTGTCTTGGTAATTCTCAACATTTATACATACACAGGGCATTATGAAGCTGAAATGTTTCCTAGAAGTAATGTGTGTATAATGTACCTGTCCTCTATTTGCTGCTACTTGGGTGATTGTTTTATAACTAACCCTTCAGTTCTTTGAGTTGTGTGTCTAGAGTTTGCTTTGATCTTCCAGAGGACATTCTGTCCGCTGTGACTGAATGTCCCAAGCTCATTTAAGCCAGAAACCTCTTAAAGTTGGTGACACCTACGGCATGTGTACCATGCATATGAATGAAAATATATAAAGAGGGCATGGCTTACTTCCAGAGGGCATATGCTGTTCACAGGCAGGATAGAAGATGTTCCTATGAGTAATGCAGCTGCTTCGTTAGAGTGTTATATCAGGTCCCGAGTGGTATATATTTTACAGTTACACCATGCAGCCACATGGAATTTGTTGCTCGTGCAAAATTAATATCCTTAAAAAAATTCTAGTCTATAGGACTAGATAAATATATATACATAATGTCTAGAGAATTCTCAAAAATTAATGGGCCCAAGAAAGATTTCCAGGGTTTCAAGATGGTTTTTAACTAATTTCTTGAGAATATACGGTGGGAAACAAAACAGATATATATTAATGTGCATAATTTATAGAAATGTTCTTGGCACAGAATGCTTTTTTTTTTTTAAAGAAAGAATTAGAATGTTCTAGAGGACCGTGTATCCCAACATGGACAACTTGTCCCTTTTCCTCTCAGAGATTTCTTCTTTGTACCTTAGAATCACTTTACTTATTTAAATGTATAACCTAAACTATTTGCAAGGGGTCTTTGGTAGGCTGTTGTCTTTAAAAGACAATAATATTGTTTTACTGAAAGGTTATAAATAAAAGAAGTTATACACTCATTCACACCTATATGTAGAACAGAGTAATGAGTGTTATTAAAATATCCCTTTTCTTGTCCCTGGCCTTAGAAGATAATAGTACCGTTTAGGACCCCAAGTCTTACTTCTTACACAAGGCTCCCATTCTGTTCAGTGTCAGAAATGCAGTGGGACCAAACGCATTTCTAAGAACCAAGCTACAAGTGTTGCCTGACACAGGTTAGACACTTGTCAGCTTCCCTCAAGTTTTGATGGGAAATGTAGGCATCCTGGTCTTGCAGCTGTAATGGAGAGCCAAGCTGTAAAAACCAGGACGCTTACATTTCCCATCAAAACTGAGGGAAGCTGACAAGTGTCCAACCTGTGTAAGGCGTCACTTGTAGCTTGGCTCTCACATTCACAAAGCTTGTCCAGCCTCTGCCTGAGAGGAGGTGTCACTGCACTGAATCCCTGTAAAGATTTGGATCTTGCGCTGCCTTTCCTTTTCTCAAGGCAATTGTTTTTTCACTTGGTGTCTGGAAGCAAGTCTGGCGAGCAGTTAATAAATACAGTTCAGGCTGAGGAGCCAGGCCAAAGATTATATCTTTATAGGACATGGTGGAATCCAGTTGGCTTGTTGTGTCATCTGATCAGTGCAGCATTGGAAGTTGCAGTACCATCCTCTGGCCATATGGACTGGTGGCGCTGCAGAGCAGCAGAGAGCAAACCAGGACCAGAAGCTCCTTCTTGGCAAGCAACGGGTAGATAGTGAAGTCCCTGGATCTTGCGACTAAAGGCTTTGATTTGATACCTGCAGTGTCTTGAATGTGGTTGCAAAGTGAGGACTTATTCCAGCCGCATGTGATAATGGGAGGTGACTCCGCTTTATTTCTGTCTCTCATCACCAGGAAACAATTTTTGCCATGGTAGATAATCACCACCTGCCCCCTTATTCCTCTTCCACTTTCCGCAGGGCAGTCATTACTTTATACGACTGTGGTGAATCACTGTGACAATCCTCAGTTTATATTTTGAAAGCATTAATGACCTGGATGAGAAGTGCGCATTCCTAGCTTTAAAAAAAAGTGAAACACTGTCTGGTGCAGTCTTCTTGAGTTATTTCCATGTGGTGTATATCCAAAGAGTGGTTAGGGATATTGCCTAAGTAAATGACCTGATAAAAGCCTAACACTGCTGGAATTCTTCAGTCGCTGTAGCTCAGTGTATGTTGGAGAGCAGGGGTGGACAGACATTAGATCATGGTGCACCCCTGGCCAATTTTCCCTGGACCGCTTTATGCCTGGGAGTTTGCTGGGATTTCTTCTTTTGCAGAACCTCCTTAGCGAGATCCAGAAGGCAACTTCTTCTGTTCTAAAGCAAGAGTGCATACGAAGGATTATTTAACACAGATTAGGTTTGCCTTTGGACAGAGCTACACATTATGTTTGGCGCTGCGATTGTTATTAAAGCCTTTTTCAAGCGCTGCTGCTAAGGAAAGCGAGGAAATACACCTGTTGGCCCCAAGAGCTGATGTACAAAATGATTGTGCTGTAGGAATAAACATCCAAGTCTGGCATCGCATTGCAGCCCCCCCTCCCCGGTCACAGCTTTGTTTTCTTCTCCCACTCTGTTGATTTGTGACATACCTGAGAACTGATCCTCCCCCCCCCACCCCCAGTTATGAGTGCTGTTTCTCCTTACCTTTCCCAGGCCATTTGAACTGCTGCTACAGAATCCCTGTCTGTTCCTTCCCCCCAGCACTCTGTGCCATGTTCAGAAAATCTTAAAACTGCATCTGGCCTGTTCTTTTCCCTTCCTACAATTTTCTTCACCGGATATTATGGGAACCTTGAAGCTGCAGAAAACGTCTGTGAGCATTCAAGGGGAGAACTCGGTAGAGACTCAGGGCCAAGCTACACTTGACGAATGACACTTGAACGGCAAGTGTATTTCTCCCTGTTCACTTGCCCTCCACTCAATCCACTTGCCGTTCAAGTGTCATTCGTCATGTGTAGCTTGGCCCTCAGAGGGTCAATTGAATGGTTTCTCTTTAGTCCTTCATTCTGTATAGCAGGATTAAGAAAGAAAAAACGGACAGCACCAAGAACATAATGAATTGGGCTGTTTTCCCTCTTCGGTTCCCAGAATTTCCTGGTAACTCGAGAGCAAAAAGTGCTGGTTGTTTCCTAAGCAAATGAACTCTGTTCCAGAAAAAAATTCACAAAAGGCTGTTCTTTTAGGATATTTACTTGCTCCTCAATCTGCCAGCAAAATGTGGCTTAATTGGTCTAGAGCACAGTTTCAGGCTTTTGTCCCCAACAAGAAACCTCACGGAGGTGAATATTATTTCTGCAATGAGTTTGGAGGCAGCTAGAGGTCAAGCTAGATGTGCAAGTTTTTAAAAAGATGGGTCTGCGTTCCCCAGCTCCAGCTCCCTGCAGCTACACAGCAGCTTTGGGGAATGGCTGTTAAAAAATAAAGGAGAGCTCAAATGGCCTCAGAATGCCACTGAGGGGGGACCCCCCCAAGCCATTTCCCATGCCACGATAGCAGGGGGGGAGTCCCCTCTCCCGTTTTTACTGCTCCATGTGCCCAGAATACTCCATGTGAAGCAGAAAAAAACAAGGAAACAATCTCCCATACTATTTTGACACAGGAAATGGCTTGAGGGGGGAGGGAGGAACCCCCTCCTCTCCCTGAGGAGGCATACTGATGCCGTTTGGGCTCTCCTTAATTTTTTTAACAGCGGTTCCCTGAAACTGCTGTGTGGCTGCAGCTTGACCCTTGTTTTTCCAGTGTGAGTACATTCTCTGGTGGCAGAAGTTTGGGCCGCCTCACAAAATCACCAAATAATTTAGTGCTTGATGGATGTGGCTGGCACAGTTGCAAATGACAAACACACCCTATTGGCTGTGTGAGCATAGAATGCAGCCATAGTCTGACTCTTCAGGGCCATGCTAGACCATCTTGTGATTTTCTGAGATTAATGGAGCCTCTCTAAAACTGAATATACACAGCGCAAAGGAAAATGGAGGCGGGGAGGACCATGTACTCCACAAACTCATTGGTGGAAGGGCAGGATAAAAATGTACTAAATAATTTCCCTAAATAATCTGGTTTACTGGATGGGAGCTGGGAAAATGGGGAAAGGTTGCGCTCTAAATCTAAGGTGAATTTCCGAGCCCAACTTTTTCCTTGTTCTGTCACCTTAAAGCCCTTTCACAGGAAATATAGATGAAAGTGAATGGATACTGGTAGCTTCTGGGGTGGAGCCCTGGCCCTCAAAGTTAAGTTTATAAGCTAAGCTTTGGTGAGTCCAGACGAATCTTAAGCTCTTGGTGTCGTGTCTCTGAACCCAGCAAATGCAGTGCTGTTTATATTCTTCTAAAGCATGATATGCCTAGATCACACTATCCTCAAAAGGACAGTGGCACCGTACTGAGTGGGGGCTTTTCCTACCAAAAATATATTAGTGTCCGCTTGTGACACTGCACACCCTGCCACAGACAGCAACAAGTCAGGTTCATGCACATGCTGGCTTCGTGTCCGTTAAAGTCAGGGCTTTTTTTCATCTGGAATGTGGTGGAACGGAGTTCCGGAACCTCTTGAAAATGGTCACATGGCTGGTGGCCCCGCCCCCTGATCTCCAGACAGAGGGGAGTTTAGATTGCCCTCTGTGCCGCTGAGCGGTGCAGAGGGCAATCTAAACTCCCCTCTGTCTGGAGATCAGGGGGCGGGGCCACCAGCCATGTGACCATTTTCTCCAAGGGCAACCCACTGAGTTCCACCACCTCTTTTCCCAGAAAAAAAGCCCTGGTTAAAGTAATGTCGGGATGCAGTCCCAATGGTTAGAGGCTAAGTCTTCAGTGGTGACACATGATCCATAGTGCAAATGATGAGCCCATTTATGGGGTACCATTTATAACAATCCCAGAATTAGAAATATGCTGGCAAAGATTTAATTGTTAAAAGCTACACAGGATGCATGGCCCAACAACGCTGCAAGGCAGCCCCTTGGAAGCTAACTGAAGTGTATAGGCCCACCCAAAAAAAGAGAAGGAAAAAGGCTGGAAGAGACAAAAAACAGCTTTGCAAAGCCGTACAATGCCCATGTATAAGTAACACAGTGTTCCAACAAAGCAAGGATAATTAAGATTCAGACAGACTGTGAGTCTCCAGCCGAGAACAAAACCTCAGCAATTAGAGGGCCTTGCCTAACCTTATGACAAAGCTGAAATGTTTTGCATAATAAATCTTGGGCTCCTATGTGGTTTATATTCAGGTCTAGCACCTTCTTAGTGGCCATGCAGCCCAGCCTGCTGCCGGGTTCAACGGATCTGAGTCCCAAGCTTGGGAACACAGCAATGTAACTGTCAGCAATCTAGGCATATCATTGATTTGGGGATTAATAGAGGACTCTTGCCCACACCACACTTCCCTGTCATACCACCAAGCACAGCTGGGAATATTTATTGGTCTGCCAGTCCTTGGCACCATCCACAGCTAGCCACCTGTGACAGAATGGACATTAAGTGTAAGGATTACCAAATGCTGTATCCAGAGAGTGGAAGGTAATGTAGAGCCAGTTTGGTGTAGTGGTTAAGAGTGTGGGACTCTAATCTGGAGAACCGGGGTTGATTCCTCACTTCTCCACTTGAAGCCAGCTAGGTGACCTTGGGTCAGTCACAGCTTCTAGCTCTCTCAACCCCACTCACCTCACAAGGTGTTTTGTTGCAGGGTAATAATGGCATACTTTGTAAACCACTCAGAGTGGGTATGAAGTCATCCTGAAGGGCAATATATAAATCGAATATTATTATTGTTGTTATGTGGTTAAAACAACTGCCTGAAGGGGGGATGATTGACATACTGGTCCCCCTCTCTGTGATTGTCCAGGGAGAAGGTAACAAATTGGAGCTGACAGGATTGTGAGGAGAGAGTCGAAGCTTGGAATCTGACCAGGGAAAGTCAGCCCGAGAATCCTCTGTGTGAGGAAAAGAAGGAAAAAGTTTACCCTAACTGGGTCAGCTTAAGGTTGATGAAAAACATTTAGTTGATGAACTAAAGTGGGAAAGCCAGCACTTATTTTACTCAGACCAGATAGATCTGGGAGCGTATGGTTGGCAGAGGAAGTGGGTAATAAAAGGAGACTTGCCTTCAGCCAAAAGAACAGGGTTATGTCTTTAGTGGAAGAATAATTCCTGCCCAGTGACTGGAAAGGAGTTTTTGGCTCTGTGGGTCTGAAGGAAAAGGAAAAGAGTGCTGTTTAGAAGTCAAAACACCTAAGCTGTGAAGTCTATGAAAGTACCTTGTTTAAGTAACTTAAGTCTGAAACTACTTCTAAGATCTGTAACTACTGAAAATAAGCTTTAAGAAGAGTATTGTGCCAAATGCTTGTGAAGTATTCTGTCCAACAAACAAAATTTACCTCAGCTTTCCTTTCCCTGCCTATCTACATACCAACCCTGCCTGTTGAATAAACCTGCTGTTATCTTTTTAAACTTTACTTAGCCTCTAGTGCCATTTCATTTTGAAGAAGACTGTTTTTCCCCTACTTAATTTGGGCTGGGATATAAACCAAATATGTATACGTTCTTGAAGTGTAGTACAAAAGGAATTCTAAGTTACCCTCAGATACATGCTACCAGAGACATCCCAGTCCCAGCAAACAACCTTGTTGGTTTTGGAGGGAAAATCTACATCACATCCCGGCAGCACTGGATCTGTATCAAGCTAAAGCCCTTGCGCAGCTCCTATATGGTATTAATTTGGGCATATCTGCTGATAATCTGCGAATTCTTGAGAAGATTCAGTCCAAATTTATCTGTGCCGTCTTACAGGTACCCCCAGGAGTGCCAAATGCCCTCCTATGGCTAGAAACAGGCCAAATGAGATTTGAAGCCAGAATATTACTATCTTCTGTTTATCAGTGGCTCAAGATATATAACAATCAAAAAGGCCTTCCTCCTCTAATAAACCAAGATCCTTACCAGTCTAGGTGGATGTGGATGGTTAAGAGCAACCTAGAAAGATTGGGACTCTCGCCTGCTGACCTACTGACTCAGGGCAGTGACCACGCAAAAAGTATTGTTAAACAAAGGGTGAGAGACATATAGTGCCAACGAGATTTAGCTCAATCTCCTCATTTTATGGCCCCTAGGGAATCTAGATATGTTATGGGTATGGCCAGATATCTCACTCATTTTGATGTCCCATCTTATAGAAAAAACAAAAAGAGTCCAGTTGCACCTTTAAGACTAACCAACTTTATTGTAGCATAAGCTTTCGAGAATCACAGTTCTCTTCGACAGATGCATCTGACGAAGAGAATTGTGATTCTCGAAAGGTTATGCTACAGTAAAGTTGGTTAGTCTTGAAGGTGCTACTGGACTCTTTTTGGTTTTGCTACTACAGACTAACACGGCTAACTCCTCTGCATCTATGACCATCTAATAGAAGAGCTTTTACCCTGGCCCGATGTGAAGTTACCCCTTCAATGACCATATATAGAAATATAGAAAGATCCCATATGAGGATAGACACTGCCGTTGCTCCATTGGTGAAGTGGAATCACTTATTCATATGTTCTTTCATTGTCCTTTCTATCAAGTCTATAGGGACAAGTTTATTTCCCCACTCTTAGGTACTTTTCACACTCGGTTTTTAGAGCGCTGTTCCACATCCCATGCTTGCAAGGTTTTCACACTTAAAAGCAGTCATGGGATGCAGTCCTGCTTTTTGTCCGCTGTATCCCCGATTTTTCCCCCTGCGGACATACCCCGATGTTTTTTTAAGTTCGCTGCCGACTGGCAGCTGGCCCGCATTTTGCTAATGTGAACACTTTTGCCCCCTTTTTGCTTCTCTCCCCCCCTCTCCTTTTCCCTGGGAGTTGATTGGTTTGTGCAGAATTAACCACTCCCACCCTCCTCAGCTCTCTGAACTCCTTGTCCACCATTTTTTTTAGTAAAGCGAGGTGAGGGTCATAAGGCTGCTTCTTCGTTGGTTTTCTTCCTCCCGGTATGCACGCTCTTTTTTTTTTTTTCCAAAGCCAGGAATGATTCCTAAGCTTGCTGCTAATTCCCTGCTAGCTTTAAAAGCAAGGAAAGTGTTAAATAGCTGCTTTCTCCTTCCTCCCTTAGGGTATGCACACACATTCTTTTTTTTTTTTTTTAAGACAAGAATGGGTTGCAAAGTTGTAATGTTACTGCACTTTCTTCCTGGCTTTAAAAGCCAGGAAAGGATAAAACAGCTGTTTTTCCCTCCCTCCCAAGCATGTTTCAGACTTTGCCAAAGAGGGGGGGAAAACCCAAGCATTTTGCACAGCCCTTTGGAAACAAGCCTCTGCTTCCTGGGAGGCAATGAATCAGCAGCATTTTAACCTTTTCCTGGCTTGATTAAAAAAAATGAGAGTGGTACATGTTTTCCCCCAGAACTCTGCCACCAATTGCCTCTCCAGTGAGCAGGCGACAGCCCAATCAGCAAAAAGGGGGGAAGGGTTCCAACATTGCAACGTTGCTACGCATGCTCAATTTTTTTTAAAAAAGTGTGACGTGAATTGCAAGGCCCTGAAAGCCCAAAATTGCACCGAGGTTTTGAAATGAAGCACAGACACCAAATCAAAATTGCAGTGGACAGTGTGAAATGAACAGGTGCAATGCCGAAGCCACTGCGATCGGGGCGAATGCTCATAAATGGCGGTTTAAACCGTAAGTGCGAAAAGGGCCATTGACACACCAATTGCAGAAGCAAATAAGGCCTGCCTGGAGAAACTCCTAGTTAATGAAAATCCAACTATCTCCAGGCAAATAGCCAAATTCTGTCTCTATTTGGTTAAATTCCATAATAAAAAGAATAGCCATACATAGTCTCCTGCTCTTTTTACGATGTTAACTATTTTAATGTCGATGTTTTAAATATTAGAATTCCTGAGGTTCCCAGAGAACAATATACATTTTAAGATAAGATTTTAAATGCTAAATGTATTTCCTTATGTCTTTTACATTTTTACGTTGGATCTAATTATTTTATTGATTGATAAGGATGTATTGTCATTGTTATGGTCTCTGACCGAAAATAAATTCATTCATACATCACAGAGGGGGGAGCGAGTGAAGAGGGCCTGTACACTATACCATTCCTGAGGTACATTGTGAGGGAACTTTTGAGGCACAAGGTCTGCCCTTTCCTTGGTAAAAACCATCAGTTAACCTTGGCAACTCTAGATTTACTATGAAGGAAAACAAAGATCTTTCAAAACATCAAAAAACAGGTTTATTTTACCAGGAATGGGAAGTAGAGATGTTTAAGGTCACCTTTATACAAATATAACTTACGGAGAAAACGAGGTATAGAGATATCGTTTCTATAGTACCTGGATGGAGAGGATGCCAGTAACTGTCAGACAGCTTCTGACTGTGAGAGCTGTTAAGTTTCCACAGGTTTCCTAACCTTTTGGAGCCTTTTAAAGGCAGGCCACAGTCTGCTTTGTAGCTTTTAGTTATACCAGAAGAACTGTACAAGTGAACTTTAAAACCAGTGTGGGCTAATCCAGGCTATCACTTTAAATTATTGTCTTCCTTCTGAAGTGAGGGAGATAGAGCTACAGTTGCCAGCCTCCAGGAGGGCCCTGGAGAGCTCCCAGAACTGCAACTAATCTCCACACTAGAGAGATCAGTTCTCTTGGAGAAAATGGCTGCTTCGGAGGGTGGAATCTGGCATTATACTATACTGAGGTCCCTCCCCAAACCCTGCCCTCCCAAGGATCCACCTCTAAATCTCTTAAGTATTTCCCAATCCTGGAGATGTAGGCAATTGAACCTGGTAATTGCTGCATGCCAATCCGATGTTCTACCACTGAGCCATAGTATACAGGATGAAGTGTAAAATTCTATCACACTATATTGAATCCAAGAAACAGAATGCATGATGAAACTATGCTGGAAACAGATCTCATTCTTAGATCGAAACTACAACAGGCCAATTACACGAGGACGCTCATGTGAAGGGAGTCGCAGTATTAGCCGGGAAGCTGAGTTTTAAAAGACAGATTGGAAGGGTTTGTCCAATTCCCCTCTGCAAATATTGTTCCGGGGGTTTATTTCCTCTTCACCTCTGGAAGGTTCTGTCAGTTTCTCCTCCCCTTCTAGGAGGTGAAGAGGAAATAAACCCTCTGAGGAGCGATCGTCGCTGTTCTGTAGAGAGGGGAAATCGACAGTCTTCCAGTCTGTCTTTTAAAACTCGGCTTCCCGGCTAACGTTGCGACTGCCTTCACATGAACGTCCTTGTGTAATTTGTCTCTTGTAGTTTAGCTCTGAGTGGTTGAGCTTTTGTCAGTCGCACAGGGAGAGGACATAGCCTGGTTGGAGAGTATCTACTGGGCATGTAGAACTTCCCGGGTTCAATCTACAGCATCTCCAGTTAAATGGATTAGGTCATGGGTGATGTGAAAGACCTCTACCCGAGACCCTAGAGGGCTGCTGCTCTGAGTTGACAATACTGATCTTGATGGATCAACAGTCTAACTCAGTAGGAGGCAGCAGCTTCATGTGTTCATGTGTCTGGGGTCGCTAATGGAGAGAGCAGGGCAGGCACAGGATGGCTCAAAGCGTATGCTCCTTCTTTTACTCATTGAGGTGAACGACAGCCATTCGTTCCTGGGAGAAATAGAGTGCCACACTTTGAGGCGTTTGCTGTGAAGACAAAACCTGCTCTTTACCCCTGACAGTGTGTCCTGCTGCCACTGGCAACAATCCCATGGGCTTGTAAAACTGTCCCACCCCATATGCCCCCTTCCCTATCACCACAACTGGTATTTTGTTAGCAATAAAGCTCAGCTTTTGCATAGCACATGAGGCTTATTTTAAAGGTTTAGTAGCATTGCCTAGGAAAACTTCAGAAATAAATCCTTTGCAGCATTACAAAATTCAGTCATGGAGACAAAAACAGGTTAGGGGGCTGTTGATAGATTTTTAATGAGTTAGTGATTAACTGTATTTCACGTCCTTTGTTATTGTTGCCTCAGGCCTACCCCACCCCCACATGTCCAGGCATGATAGAGGGGTGCTTGGGTTCTGGTTGTCCCCCCCCCCATGCCCTCAGTGATGGAAGCTGGGAGGGGGGTGTCTCTCAGCTGGAGCTGGACTCTGGCATCACCGAGAGATACCTGGCTGCCACCCCCCTCCTTTTGATGGCCTCATTGATGGGCAGAGATTGCAAATTGGAAAAACATCAGACGTGCATAGATATGGGTCACACTGTTCCCTCTCTCTCTCTCTTTTTTTTTTTTGTGGTGGAATTTCTGGAATCCTCCACCTAATGCTGTATATCTTAAGGAGCCTGGTTATCACATGGGAAGTGTGAGAAGGAATCAGCATAAGCCAGTTGTAATAAGCTGTGGAATGTTTTCATGGCCGGAGCCAAAATCTGCCTGATAAGATGCAGCATTTCCTGTGTCTATGACATGGTACTGTGAGACGGAACTTTTGCCTGGAGCAAAGGAAACGGAAGCATCTACCCCAGCTGTGCAGAGAAGACTGCAGACGCTAAAAACTTGTATATTTTATTATTCTACATGGCCACATATCTGTACCATTTTGAACCCTCTTCTCATGTCCTGAATCTTTTGACTGGTGACAAGGCTATTCGGTGTAACTTCATGAGAGTCCTTTGGGGCTTTCAGGAAATAAGCTAGACCAGTCAGTGTAATAACAGGTCTGTTACCGCCCGCCCCCCCCCTCTAATTCTTCATATAGAAAGCTAGCGTGGTGGAGGAACAGCTAGGCTTTTCTCCCCGATGATTACTTTTTATGTGGATAGATTTCTTTTTTGCATGGGTGGAGCATTCAGCTGCATTAGCTGTTGTCTGAAGTTGTTCAAAGACAGAGGATTACTATCTCGACGAGCCCCTACTGCCTCCCCAAATTCCAAAACAAAAGCAACATAATTGCTTTTATTAAGCCCCCTGAAAATTACACCAAACGATGTACAAATTTTCAAGTTCATTGGAATGCTTCATCTGGTTTAATCCGTGATCCCCAATATCATGCCATGCTAGCCACTGATGTGTTTCCTAGTGCCAACTGCCATCTTTCCCAAAGCAGAAAGCTGTCTTGGCTGTCCCACACCTCACTAAAGCAGGAGTGGCTTCAGAAGAGTGCAGGAGGTATCAGCATTGTATCTGTAGGGAACACCCATTTGTAATCAGCTGCTTCCATCATAGGATGGAACTTGGCTTGGAACCCACCAATAATATTCCAGTGCCTTTGGCAGCCATTTTGTAGTTGACCTCCTTACAGCAGCCAGTTTCAGGTTGAACCTACTACATGTTTTTAAAATTCTAGAAATGCCTACAGGTTCCACAAAGTTGAGGACTTCTGGGTTAGATGCTAAAAAGCAAAGGGACCAGAGAGAGAATAAAGATACTGAAGTCATTGTCTAAAGGCCTCTTGAATGCATCCTAAACAGGACTGCCAGGCCCAGCCTTGCAACCAGTGGAAGACTAGGCAGGCAGGGGCATGGGCGGCTGTTGGCAACGATGTGATGTCACTTTGGGGGAAAACTGAAAGTGATATCATACCTCTCCAGGAATCACTGAAAACTCTGCGGTTTTATCATAGAGTTTCTAGTGATTCCTAGAGAGGCGTAACATCACTTCCAGATTTTTCCTAAAAGTGACATCATGCTATCAAACTGACAGCCTTTTTAAAGAGATTTTTTTTCCCTGCTGCAGTTCAGAGTGGCAGTGAGAAATGGAGGTGGGAGACTGGCAATCCTAATCTGATATAGAATGCCAAATAGATTTGTCTACTTGCTTGTAGTGCTGGGTGGAGCTGTTACCGGGTTGCAAAAGTTACTCACAGTCATTCACTAAAATTAACAGGAAGCTAGTTTAAGACAAACAGAATGAAACACTGCTTCATACAGTGCATAATTCAGCATGGGAACTCCTTGGTACAGGATGTTGTGACAGTTAGAATATTGGCTTTTTAGAAAAGAAAAGGAAAAGAGGGACAGGAAGTTCACTGGGTGAACAATTACTGTCTCAACCTAACCCACCTCACAAGATAGTTGTGTCAATAAAGGGGAGAGGGGAACTAATGCAGGCTACTATGAGCTTCTTGGAATAAGCTGAGAGCAGGGCTTTTTCTGGGAAAAGAGGTGGTGGAACTCAGGATCGCACAATGACGTCACTTTGGGTCAGCTGGAACAAGGGGGGAGTTTTTAAAAATTTAAATTGCCCTCGGTGAAAATGTTCACATGGCCAGTGGCCCCGCCCCCTGATCTCCAGACAGAGGAGATCTAAACTCCCCTCTGTCTGGAGATCAGGGGGCGAAGCCACTGGCCATGTGAACATTTTCAAGAGGTGCCGGAACTCCGTTCCACCGCGTTCCGGCTGAAAAAAAGCCCTGGTTGAGAGTAAATCCTTTTTTTATCCTTTGGGTAAAATCCTTCTTTGCAATTTATTTATGCTAGTGATATGCCACTTTTCTGCTTTAAGACTTGAGGAACCTCACAGGTTAATCAGATCGCTCAGGTTTGGGGCAACGGGATTTTCTAAAGGTCCCCCAAATTCTGTCAAAATCAAAAAGAGTCCAGTAGCACCTTTAAGACTAACCAATTTTATTGTAGCATAAGCTTTCGAGAATCAAGTTCTCTTCGTCAAATGCATAGTACAGAAACTGGTCAAATATAGAAGAGGAGGGGGGAGGAGGGGAGGAGAGAGAAGATGCAGTTGGGGGGGAGAGGGAGGGTGCAACCAAAACATTCCTTTACTAGCAAAGGAATGTTTTGGTTGCACCCTCCCTCTCCCCCCCTAACTGCATCTTCTCTCTCCTCCCCTCCTCCCCCCTCCTCTTCTATATTTGACCAGTTTCTTTACTATGCATCTGACGAAGAGAACTTGATTCTCGAAAGCTTATGCTACAATAAAATTGGTTAGTCTTAAAGGTGCTACTGGACTCTTTTTGATTTTGCTACTACAGACTAACACGGCTAACTCCTCTGGATCTATGACCAAATTCTGTCAGGCTCGTTAGCACATATCTGAATGTCACCAGCAGCCCAAATCTCTGTTTGGCAACAGGCTCCACTGAGTCCACTGGTGCTTATTTCCAAGTATGCATAGAATTACCATCTTAATTTCTTAGGATTTAAGTGTATTGTTCACAGTCAAATCTCAGCCACTTTGTATGCCACCGATCACCTATTATGAGTCTTCTAAAGTCTCCATTCTCATTTTGCATCAGGCAAGAAAAATAATAAAATAAGCAATATATAAAGGGCCAGTTATAAAATCTGAGAGTGTCCCCCCCCCACCCGTCTTTATCTTCCTGCACTGCCTGCGGTGTTCTCTCATGTTTCTTTTGCTGGTCATCTTCCTTTTCTGAACTTCTATTGGCTGCAGACCTCGCTGGAGCTTTTAGGTGTAGCAAACCATCTGATCCAAGTTGAATACTGAACTAGGAAACAGTTCCAAGGATTCTGTTGGCACTATATGAATGTTAAGAAAAAGCTGCAGCAGTACTAGCTTTTAAGTAGCTTAAGAGCCAGTTGTAATGTTCAGAGAAATAATAGGGACACTGCTGGCTCTCTTGTTCCAGAACCTCTAGAAAGCTAGCACCATGGGGAGAAAGGTTCTAGCCTAGCTTGTCTCTGGTGCGCTACCTTTGCGTATGCAAAGAAATGTTGACGTGTTGGATGCACAAACACCCACCCCGAATTCTGAAGTGATAGAGTCATCTTCAGAGACCCTGCTTCGGGTTCCCCCACTGTTAAATAGTGGGTTCAGACACCATGTAGTTTAACAGCTCTTTATAAAGCAGGAACACAGACACAGCCAGACTGAACAGAAGCCCTCAATATATATACAGCAGCTCCACCCCAAGAATAACTGATAGCCAATGAGAACACATACTTTACAATACCATCATTTGCATAAACTATATACAATGTATGAAGTAGGCAGGCCACTAATCGGTCTTTATTATAGAGGACCGATTAGCTGCTGGCTTGAGAAAGTAACCAGTGACATTGCAGAGATTATGGACCAATGGGAATTGCAGGCATTGGGAGCCTTGACTGAACCTTAAGCTCAACACAGTATAGTGCATTACAATCAATACAGTAAATACCTTAGAGGACTTGCTCGGCCAACTCAGCCCAGTACACAACACCCCTCCCCCCTTAGTTTGGAACATCCTGTTCTCAGATAGGCTGAGAACACAGTTGAACACAGTTGGATGCACAAACACCCACCCTGAATTCTGAAGTGATACCTGCTTCGGGTTCCCCCACCATCTGAGGCTAGACAGGTAGCAACCCGAGAAAGGGCCTACTCAGTTGTGGTGCTGAAACTTTGGAACTCTCTCCCCAAGGAGATTCATCTGTCTTCCTCCATTGCAAGAGAAGACCTGTTTGTTTTGTTTGCCGTTCTGTCACTCTTATTATCCCTCCTCCCTGTTTGTGTGTATAAGTTTTATTTGTTTTAAATTGTTTTAAATATTTTGTATATATTTGTATTTTAAATACAGTTTTGATGTCTGAAATGTATTAATATTGAAATGTTCTAATGGATTGATGTTCACTACCTTGGAGTCCCTATTTGGGTGGATAGACGGTATAGAAATGTTTTAAGTAAAATAAGAACTTAACACCCACCCAGAGCGGCTTATAAAGTGTGTTATTATTATCCTCATGACAATCACCCTGTGAGGTGGGTGGGGCTGAGAGAGCTCTGAGAAGCTGTGACTGACCCAAAGTCACCCAGCTGGCTTCAAGCTGAGAAGTGGGGAATCAAACACGGTTGTCCAAATTAAAGTCCACAGAATCACAGAGTTGGAAGGGGCCATACAGACCTTCTAGTCCAACCTCCTACCCAATGCAGGATGAGCCTAAAGCCTGCCGCTCTTAACCACTACACCAAACTTGCTATTCTAGATGGAAGACAGACATAGCAGATTCAAGGTTCTGGTATTGACCTATAAGGCCCTGTGCGGACTGGGTCCAGCATATTCAAGGTTCTGGTACCAGATTCAAGGTTCTGGTATTGACCTATAAGGCCCTGTGCGGACTGGGTCCAGCGTATCTACGGGACCATCTCTATCCATATATTCCCTGGAGGACTCTCTGATCAGGGGACAAACAGCTGTTGGTGGCCCCTGGCCCCAAGGAGGCCCGCCTAGCCTCAACTAGAGCCAGTGCCTTTTCGGTCCTGGCTCCCGCCTGGTGGAACACTCTGTCTGCCGAGATCAGGGCTCAGCAGGACCTACTATCCTTCCTCCGGGCCTGCAAGACAGAGTTGTTCCACCAGGCATATGGCTGAGGCTGGGCCTCTGCCGGCCTAAAAAAAAGGGGTGTATAAAATCTTAACACTCCCTGTGAAGGCTGTCCACCACCCTGTTTTAAATGTGTATTAATAGAAATATACTGCTGTTTTAATGATATTTTAATGAAGATGAATTTTTATTGTATTTTAATATGTTGTTATCCGCCCTGAGCCCACTCGCGGGGAGGGCAGGATAGAAATTTGAAATAAAATAAATAAAGAATATAAAAAGTGAATTCACAGAGGGTTCTTCAGGTGAGAATGAGTATGGCTTTCTTTTGGAATGAGTGACAGGGTTTGAGTGACAGGTATTCATACTTATCAATTGTATTTTTATCCATTAATATCTTTGTTATTTGTCATATTAATCTAATATGGAGAACCTCCTTTTTTAAAGGACAAAATTACTCCAGGAATTTCTAAGGGAGGTTTCAGGAGATACATCATGTGCGCCATGCAGCCCCCCCCCCCCCCCGCTTAAACCTGTAGAGAAAAGATTCATGCAGATTGGATGGAGTGGGAATGCTTCCAAATCAGTTCCTCTGTTCTCTAAATGTTCTCTGTTCTCTAAATCTGTTTTCCCCATTAGTGACCTTAAGACTAACACGTAAATAATATTTCAGACAGCAGTAAAACAAATCTCCTTTATGTCCTTTTAGTGTAGAAATTTCACTGTGTACTCTTTTGACACCTGTGGCTTTGTAACCTTTGAGTAGAAAGTCTAGTTTATTCTGTTCTTTAAAATCCCATTTTTAATTTCCCTTTTAGGATAAACAAATAAACCAAGTTTCACAAATGTTTATAGGTCGTATATATAGAAAATAGATCAAAAGGCAATGTTGCCGACTTCAGAGACTTCAAAGTTGGTAGTTGCATTAAGTTAATTGGTTTCCTGTTTAAGTCTCTGCAACCCATCCGGTGCTATCTTACAGATTTGGTAAAGAATCCATTAAGAACAGAAGGAGCCTGGAGCAATAAGAACTAGTTCAGCTTTGCAGACCTTCAGCGTGGATTGGAATTATATGCACATTAAAAAATATTTCCTTTATTCAAATGAAAGACTATTTGAGCTTTTTGTTGCATTTGCTGTTAATCTTGAAGCTGATTGGGGCTGAAACATCACAGGGTACAGCAACTGAAGAGTAAAAATAAGAACATTCCATAGGATGCATTAAAAATACATGAGTGGAGCACTGAACACCGAGTAGAGGTGGTGAAGGGACAGTATGAAGTATAAAATAACTTCTATTTCATTTTACCGAATTGGGCTTATTGGATGATGATATAAATTGAGCATTCCTGTTGACCATCTAAAGATGTATAAAGTTTACATTAGTTTAGCCTGTGGCTTGGCTGTTTCTTCTCTCAATTTGTGCTATTGCCTGACCTTTAGTTTGCTGGGAAGAAGCTATCTAAATGCTTCTTTTTGTAATCCCAATCTTTGGCGTCAGATCTTTTATTGCTGTTTATCCACAGTGCCTTGTGAATTAAGACACAGTTCTGGATGTATCCAGACAGTGCTAGATTTGGGAACTGAGTTGGACGTGTTTCAGTGCTTTTGAAACTGACAACTCAAGATGCTTACATAGTTGGTTCATACATGCATGGAGGGGAACGTGTATCGGAGAGGGACTGTGGCTTAGTGGAAGAACATCTGCTTTCCGTGCAGAAGGCTCCAGGTTCAATCCCTGATTATCTCCAGTTAAAACAGTCAGGTAGTACATTAAGTGAAAGACGTCTACCTGAGACCCTGGAAAGCTATTGCCGGTCAGAATAGACTATTGACCTTGATAGTGGTCTGATTCAGTCAGAGGCAACGTTATTCACATGTCTATATGTGTTTTCTGAGATTTTGTGGGTGGCAAGGATTATGTAGATGGCCAAGGATCCTGGATGTTTTTTGCTATCTTCTGGGCATGGAGCTGGGGGTGTGGAGGGGAGGTAGTTGTGAATTTCCTGCATTGTGCAGGGGGTTGGACTAGATGACCCTGGAGGTCCCTTCCAACTCTGATTCTAACCTGGGAGACACCTCTCTTGGTCGTGGCACAGAATCTTTGGAACTCTCTCCCCAGAGAGATTTCTCTGTCCCCTTCTGTTTCCATCTTGCACCAGTGGGTGAAGACTTTTTTTGTTTCCTTTGGCATTCTATCAGTAATCACTCCTTTATGCCCAATGTTTTCATTGTTTTAAATGTTTTAATTATTGTGGGCTGCTGTTGTGTTGTTGTTTTGGTTGGGTTTAATGGTTTTAAAATGTGATTTAATTTGTTCGCTGCCTTGGTGGCCATTATGAGGGCGGAAAGGTGGGATATAAATTTTGTTAAATAAAATAATGTACAGAATCTTGAGTATTGAGAATTTGATCACCTGTAGCTGGATATGTGATGTCCTTATGACAGTGCTGGAAGTAGGTCAGTGTTACCTCTGTATTGCAGATGGAAGACTTGTTCTTCCAGAAGTGTGATGTGTGCTACAGGTTTTATGAGAAACTTCTTGTTCTTCCAGTTTGGCCCTTGCTAGCAAAGAACTAGAGGATAGGTAGTTATTCTGAATAATTTGACAGACTATAATCGCATCCTTATCAGATTCCTCTGTAGAGTGGGATCATATGCAGGTTGGCATATCTACCATAGCACATGTACTGCGACTGAAAAACAAAAGCGCCTCTACCGCTGAAAAACTGGAGATGTTAAAACTCATTTAAACTTTTCAAAGGATTGACTGACTTTTAAAACAATGAGCTGAGTGAGTAATCAAATCGACATATTTGTTCTCCTGGAGGAAATGGCATCTTTGGAGTTTTGCTAGGCAATCCAATATATGGACAGGTATTATAGATGCTCTTGGAGTCCGTTTCCTTGAATGCAAAAGTCCAATTTCACTTCTTGGTCTTCTGGGTTTTTCCATTCCAGGCTGGAGGGGGTGTGTGGAAATTGAGCATGTCTTCAGGAAGATGAAGTTGAAGTCTCATTCTGGTGAATATATGGCTTGAAGCAAGGTACTTACAAAAATGATTGAGAGCGTTTTTAAAAAAAATAAAGCTGCTAATGAATGGAGTGGTGGGGGACCACCGTTAATAACGGAAGGATGAAGCCAGTCTCATCAAGACGATGAGTAGATAGAGAGTTGTTAATTAGAGCTCCAGCTACATTTATCATTCCGTCTGAGGCACGTGGGGAATACTCTTGCACTGGTACTCAAACAGGGAAAGCCAAGAAGGGGCCAGTGTGCAGTTTTAAAGTGCATGATTCAAAATGATATTTTTCCATTTCCCCCGTTCTGCTTGCAAACTCCTAGGTCAGTTACCAGTTTTTGCTCTGATTTATATTGCTTTGAGAGCCAGTTTGGAGTAGTGGTTAAGAGCGGCGGGACTCTAATCTGGAGATCCAGGTTTGATTCTCCACTCCTCCGGTTGAAGCCAACTGGGTGACCTTGGGTCAGTCACAGCTCTCTCAGAGCTCTCTCAGCCCCACCCACCTCACAGGGTGATTGTTGTTGTGGGGATAATAATAACACACTTTGTAAACTGCTCAGAGTGCGTATTAATAACAACAACAACAACAATAACATTCAATTTATATGCTGCCCTTCAGGACGACTTCTTCTTCTTCTTGTTATTAGAATTATCCAAAACACAATCAACAATAAGCAGGTCACATGTTATTATTGATTGGCCTTGCTAAGCTGATACATGTTTCCGCTGAAGACCTAAGTATCAACCAGATATTGGCGTAATATATATGCTGTTCCAAGTAGCGCCGTCTTTTGCAGTTCTGTAGGTGTTACGCCAGAAAGCTGCAGTTTTTCCATATGAATTGCAAAGTTTTCGAGATGGTTCCATGTGCCCCGATGATGACGACAACGTCGTCATCGTCATCATCATATAAGGGTTGAATGCAATCTTGCAAAAAAAAAAATACTGGTTTCTCTGATCTTTTCATAATTTTCCACCTTCTGGGAAACTTTCTAGGTCAAAATTTCATAAATGGTGAGTTCACTAGAACCATGACATCACTGACAAAGTTAGTTGCTTCTTTAGAATTCCTCCTTTTCTCACAAAGCAGCGTGCAATAAATAATGTGACATAGCATAAAGAAAATGTTTCTGCCATAAATTGATATACAAAGCCCCCTCACAGTCCTGATGCTGGACATGAGTTTGGCACGAGTTTCTTCTTTCACTGACTCTGCTCCAAGCTTCTTTCGCTGCTTTTTAGCTGCCTTCACAGAATCTCCTGTAAGCCGCTGCTTATGAGGTTTTGATTGTAGATGGTAGTTCTGCAATCAAAAATAAAGAGGTACATCTTATCCTAAAACAATAGCCTTTAAAGAGGATATTTAGAAATCCTGTTTGAGATCCATTCTCTTTTTACTTGTAAAACGACAACATATCCCTGAGTATAATCCTAGGTGGCATTAAGCTAGCTGCCATTAAACTGTGATTTGGCATAAATGTGGTTGCAGTACTTGCTTGGACCTCTTGCTCCTCCCACCTCCTCTAATGCATGAATCTTCAATCAAGATCTTCCCAGTTTGATCAAGCTCCAGTTCACTGTGACCTCTGAATGCAGGCGCCTCGGAGTCTCTAAGTCGCCTTGGCACGTGTTCGTTAAGTGTAAGGAGACGCAATGTTAGCCAGGAAGCGTAGTTTAAAAAGACAGAGCCAGCAGAGATTGCTCCTCCGAGGGTTTGTTAATTTCATCTTTGTCTCCTGAAGTCTCTGTCAATTTCACGCCTCCAGTCACTATGGGATCACAACCAGAGGGCAGTGAGGAATGGAAGTGGGCTGCCCTCCAGAGCTGAGCTTGGACCTGGAGAGGGTATAATGAGCTGAAGTTTCTCTTCTGGCATTTCACAGCCCCTTCACACAGCTCCAGTGTATAGCAAAGCCTTTGCCCTGCTGCCAGCTCTGTCTTTTTAAACTATCCTCCCCAGCTAACATTGCATCTCCTGACATGTGTTCTTCATGTGTCAGATATCTCATGTAGAGAGACTCTCAGGGAATTGGAGTTTGCTCACGGCACACAAAGCCAGGATCCTAAACCAAGGTCAGTTCATTTCGATGTCATGATAAATTGGAACTTGGCAAGTCTATCCTCGCATAGCTCTGTAGAATGTCCTATACCCGCCCAGTTGAGAAGTGGTGAGAGTGAAGGTCCCAGAGATTGGTTCAAAGACTAAAACACCAAGGCCTTAGCAACCCTGGACTGCTTCAGTGGCTTGGCACTGTCAGTTTCCTGAGTACTTCTGTACTTCTGGGCAGGAAGACCAATTTGAGGACAGATAAATTATGAGAATGTGATGGTTGTTGTGGGTTTTCCGGGCTGTATTGCCGTGGTCTTGGCATTGTAGTTCCTGACGTTTCGCCAGCAGCTGTGGCTGGCATCTTCAGAGGTGTAGCACCAAAAGACAGAGATCTCTCAGTGTCACAGTGTGGAAAAGATGTTGGTCAATTGTATCTACTCAGGAGGGGTGGGGTTGAGCTGAGTCATCCTGTAAGAGTTTCCCAGGGTGTGGAATGCTAATGGCGGGAGCCTTCACTGTATCCTGAGGAGGTTCTTTTGCATATGGATTGGTACTTGATGTGCTAATCTTCTCTGCAGGGCTATTGTCGGGGATAGAATGTTTTGTTAGCCTGGTGTTTTTCAGAACTGGAAACCATGCTCTGTTCATTCTTAAGGTTTCTTCTTTCCTGTTGAAGTTTTGCTTATGCTTGTGAATTTCAATGGCTTCCCTGTGCAGTCTGACAAAGTAGTTGGAAGTGTTGTCCAGTATTTTGGTGTCCTGGAATAAGATACTGTGCCCTGTTTGATATGAGAATAAGATACTGTGCCCTGTTTGATATGAGAATGTGACTTGTAATTTTAGTGCTTCTTGTAGCTCAGCAGTCAATAGCTGTCAGACACAGGGCCAAATCCAGTCCGTAGTGACTGTCAAGTCTCCCTCCATTCCAGCTGGTGTGTGGTAATAGCAGTGGGTGTGGCAAAGAGGGCCCATCACAACTTTGAGGGGAGGGGAACCATGTTGTCATTCTGTGAAAAAAGTTGTGAACTATGGTTATGTGTAGCTCCTGAGTCAGCTTCACTTTAGTACATGATCTGCGTGAAGAGAATTGGAGAGTTCTTTAAGGTTTGCCTTTTGAAGCGAGTTTATGGGTTAGGTACCGACTTTCCACAAGAGACAATTAAAGAACAGCAAAGTTTCCATTTTATGAGCTATGGCTGCTGTGTAATGCGTGCACTAAATGATCCAGTGGGAATAAGGAAGAGGCGTAATCTTGATGACGGTGCTCTTTGTTGAGGGCTAAACAACAGAACTGCCTGGATGGCTTTTTTAAAACAAAAAAAACAAGCGTTTGTTTCTTAAAATCTGGGGAAATAATGCATAGGTGTTGCGATTCATACGTTTGTGAACAAGTATTTCCACTGAGCAGAAAAAAATACCGTATGTGTCATTAGCATGCGCCAAAGATAAGGTTGAACCCAACTAGCTTTTCTGCTCGTGGAAAAAGAAGGCTTGGTTTCCTTTGAGCATCAGAAAAATTTACGTTGAGAGTCCTGGATCTTGTATGTACAAAAGCCACATGGAAGGGAGGCTATAGCGTGAAGGGTAACTGTGTGAGATTGAATGACAAAGCCAACTAGATCCAACCCGTGACGACAACCATGGTTTGTAGTTCTGTGAATGAGTTTGGAGCTTTGGCTCATGCTTCTGTCCCTCATCTCCTTGCATGCAACTCAGAAAATCTTTTGTGATGGCAACTATGATTTATAGTTATGTCCATCCTGTGACAGAAAGTCTTCTGCTTGATCTCCTTGAAGGAATTTCTTGTTAGGTTCCAAGTCAGTGTTCCTCAACATGCTAGTGAGAGTTATGGACTTGAGGAAGTAGAAGGGCGTTGCTGTTGTGACTATATCTGGGAAGTTCATATTTGCGGTAGAGGTAGAGGGCTTCTAATAAAATAAAAGATGCCCCTGACGTACAAGAAGCTGTCACACAAGATAAGGAGGCCGCCTTTCCTCCCAGTCTCCCCATAATTCTAGCTCTAGCTGCCCGTAAACAAAATTGTTTCTGTTTCAGCTGTGATGGCTAATTGCCATTATTAGATTTATTTTCCATCAGTTTGTCTAATCCTTCTTTTCACACATGCTATACAAAAATACAGATGACGTAGTTAGATTAAACTATGAGTCGGAAGACTGATTCATGGTATGTATGTGGCTTGGAGAAGTTTGTGATTAAAATCTCCCTGGGCAGCAGATGTCATCATATTGGATACAGTTTTCTGTAGTTACTGGCCACACAGTTGAGAATACAACATTGATCTGCCCTTATGTTTCTTTGTGGTAGGTAGGGCATGATTAGGTTGACTTCCTTATGTGCCTATTGGCTACAAATATCTCCCTGTGTGGTTACAGCTCATTCGTAGTCAGAAAACTAATGAATTAGATTAGACACCCTTGCCAATTGAAAACCATTCTGTTTCCCCATATTCCATCCTAACCGTAGCCTCTTGGCCAGAGTACAGGTTGTGCATCAAAACAATCAGATGTTGTGGCACCCCCATTTCTTTTAACACTACCCATAGCTTTTCATGATCCACACAATCAAAAGCTTTGCTATAAAACACATGCTAATTTTCTTCTGAAATTCCCTGGTGCGTTCCATTGGCCATCATGCGTTCCATTAGCCCTTCTTGGATACACATCTTAATGCGGTGAGGGGGTTTGAGTGTGTCAGTGAGGCTGAGAGCAACACCATCAGGAGCACAGGCTTGGTCAAGAGTCTGAACTCCTGGAAGAGTCACTCAAGGCGGAATGGTCAGAGCTAAGACACTAGACTCAGGGCCAAGCTACACATGACGAATGACACTTGAACGGCAAGTGTATTTCTCCCTGTTCACTTGCCCTCCACTCAATCCACTTGCCGTTCAAGTGTCATTCGTCATGTGTAGCTTGGCCCTAAGATGTATCAACCCCTTTCAGGAATCAACAGTCACATCAGCTGAAGAGAATTGAATGTTCCAATGGTGATGGGAACAGAGGAATTCTTGAAGGTTAGCTACTGGGCAGCAGCAGTAGTGGAAGGTGACACTGACGGAGGATCTTTTACAGACAACGGCAGTGTCACTTCAACTAACCCTGGTTACTACTGCGAAGCAGAAGAAGGCAATGGTAAACATTTCTGCTAATCTCTTACCTTGAAAACCCTATGATGAAACAGTCCAAAATGAAAAAATAACAAGTA
The DNA here is from genome assembly GCF_028583425.1 of Eublepharis macularius. Taxonomy (NCBI): domain Eukaryota; kingdom Metazoa; phylum Chordata; class Lepidosauria; order Squamata; family Eublepharidae; genus Eublepharis; species Eublepharis macularius. The sequence continues at coordinate 124,306,192 of NC_072796.1, read as the reverse complement.
CCATGTTTGATTGGTGACACTGTAGCTTACAGGATGTGTCTCTTTGGACGTGCCCAGTTGAGGATCTTTTTGGGAGAAAGTTACTACTCATATTAATTTTGTATTAGAATACTCACTGAATTTTGAGGAGGTTTGTGTACTTTTAAACTACCTGACTATAACCTGGAATTTAATCCACTTAACTTGGAACTTAACCAAGGAAAACAGACCCTCTGTTTTAGCTTGCTATCATTAAAAGACTCATTACAACATTGGAGAAATGATTGTCCACCACCCGTAATTAAGTGGATGGAGGACCTTACAACTTTATTAATATTTGAATGTATGGCTTATAGATGACATTAATATTTGAATGTATGGCTTATAGATGACAACTGAGGTTGGACTTACTTTTAGATATTTAGAAACTTTTTATGGACGCTTGTGTCGATTTCTCACTACTGTTGCCATATTTTATTTTTACTGTGTATGAGGCTTTTTTTAGGTTTTTTCCCTTTTCAAATAAAATGAAAAAATTAAAAAGGGGAGAATGCAATATAAATTATTACACATTATTACATGCGGTGTAAATTAGAGATAAACTGCTGGAACTCATTTCGGCGCCAGGACTAACCATCTGATCCGAAGTATAACCTGTGATCAAAATGCTGCTCTTCCTTTGAGATCAGAAACAGATGAAAAGAACTATGTGGGGTGATCTCAGGTGATTTAACCCTGGTCAGCCACAGTTCTTTTTAATAGAGGTGGTATTTTGAATTAGACAAAGGGAAAACGCTGAAAAATCAGATCCCGCTCATTCCCTTGCGAGCTGAAGTATGGGCAAAGGTCTGTATAATTCTCTCCTCCAGTGTAAACAGAGTTTAATGTATTTAGTTTCAACTGCTCAGGCCCATTTATGAGATTATTGGCTCACATTTGGGAGTGCTGAGCTGAATATGGGAAGAATGCTAACAATTTATGTAGCATTTCACATTGGGAATGAGGGCCAAAGTAGATGTTGCCCTTTTTAAAGAGCTGGAGTCTGGGTACCCTTGACCAAATTCCCTTTCCCCCAAATTACTGCCATTTTCCTGAGCTGAAATAGCTCTGGCGGAGAGTAATTTGCTCCTCTTTGGAGCTTCATGTGCTGTATTCCATGCACGTGCAGCTGCAAAAAGGAGGAAATGACTCCACAAACCGGAGACACGACGGGAAATCACACCAGGAAGTCACCGTCGTTCTGGGAGTTTTGCGCGATTTTGCACGGCTGGTAAAATGTGTGAAAACGGGCAATGTCCCCACCTGGCCTGTTTTGGCTTGGGAAATTGCCATGGGAGTATGAGCAAGAGCTCATCTTCCCCTGTACTGCGGTTCCGAAGTGTAACATCTAGTTTGTTCCCGTGAGGCCTTTGCTCATGTGAACAGCTCAAATGTACAATCAACATTGGTCCTGCTAGAATGTTGAGAAGAGGTGGGTTATATCATTCTTTGCCTTTGTTTTGGCCAACATGGGAGTTAGTCGGTGAGCAGAGCTACTTTTTCTGGTCTTTTCACTCCCCAGTTTGACTCAAAAAACGTCCTGTGCTAAAACATTAGTTGCTGCCCAGGGGGTTAAATGGTTTGCAGTCATCCTGCAGAGATGCATTTGGGCAGGTGGATTGGCAATTTTTCTGTTTCTGCCTGCAAAGGTGTCTGCAGGTCACTGTCTACCTGAACGATTCTGTGGTTTTATGTTTGTGTCTCAAACTGTTTGATAAAATAATTTCAGCTTTATCACTAACAAGATCCTCCCTAGGTTAGTAAAGTGCTCAAACTGCGCTGTGTCAACAATAAAACTTGCTGATCTTCATTATAGTTAGCAAATAACGGAAGAAAGTAGAATGATTTGTTCGCAGCAGTTTCCTATTGCTCAGCACTCACTGTGGTCTCTCTGTTATTCAACTTCAACTTAATGAGAAATGGCCACGGCTCTAGGCTATTGGACCACAGGTTGCTAAAAGGTGCAGTCTTTTAAAAAAAAATGGTTTATTTGTTTTATAGTCTGTCTTTCTCACAGGGACTCAAGGTGGATTTCAAGATATAAAACAGTGCAATCAAACAGTATAAAACAACCAGTGGACGCAGTTGGACTCGGATTACAGAATTAGAGATCAACGTGAACCACAAACTAAGGCAGGGTATTCTATAAACAATAGTGGATTGCCCCGTATAGGGCAGTGCAGTACTAGGTAGCTTTAAGAATAGGGCTGACAGCAGTGGATTGGCAGAAAGGGTTGGGTGACTTGTGGACTGTCACCAGCACTCCAGAATGTCAGTATCAAAAATCAGTATACGTGCAGTTGCTAGGTAGAACAGCAGTGCCCCAGTCCTGGGATAGCAATGGGCAGTCTTAGCCCTGTGCTCAGTTCAGAATAAGGTCAGCAGTCATGAACACTGTTGCCACCCTCACAACTGATAAGCCCATAAACCATAAATATATTTATGTATTTGAAATGTAGTATTTTTTAACCTTGTGCTTCTTTTTTGTAAGTGGATAACTTGAATTGTTGCTGTGTGCCAATAAAGGCTAACTTGAACTTGAACATGAACTTGATGAGCCCATTTACTTAGTAGTGGTGGTGGAAGGCAGCTATCTCTTGCCCCCTCCTTCCCCTGGCAGAGAGAGTATGTACTATTCTCAGGATTCCTGTTGTTCTGTGGCTGGTGCTCTGCAAAACACTACATATCCCAAGATTCCTTGCGCTGGGGATACTTATCATAGCAGTCTTCGCTCCAGGTGCTGGGGAAGAGAGACTTGCCACTCCACAGTAATTGCTGCCAAATTTGTGGCTGGGAGGGAGAGAAAGTGACGTTTTTCAACAGTTTGGATTAAAATCCGAGTTAAACAAGAACTCAGGGGGATGTAATACCGCCTCCGGAAGGGAAACTTTGTGAGCCACCAAGGTTCATAATCTAAAATATGAACTTTGCTCATAGTTATCACAGCCCACCAGATGTTTGGGCTGGAATTTTTGGACCTGGGGTCAGTCAGGTAGTATGTGGCGACTGTTTGCGACCCTCCAGTTGTTATCCTATCTATGCCGATATCACCTAGATGTTTAGTTAGTCCTTTTGGAATCATGCCTGCGCTTCTATCACTACTGTGATGACGATACAATCATAATCCATATCATAAGAATAGTATTCATACAAGCGGGGGGAGGGGTACAACGAGGAGAGGAGCATCTCGTTTTTCTGTGTATCGCCCCGCACTATTTCCTCTTTCCCTTCCCTGAAAAGGCCCCCATAGCCTCTCCCCTTTTTCTACCTCGTCCTCTCCTTCCCACCCACCTGCCAATGCACCTTTATCTCCCTCCCCCCAGTTTCCCCTTTTTCCTTTCCCTTGGAAGCCTGCCCCTGGAAAAAGTCTGGGGGAGTTGCACAGTGCTGCCACCAAGCCAGGTTCAGTCGTCTGGTGGGGAACCCACAAAGTTTTGTGAGAACACACTATTTCCTCTTTCCCTCCTCCTGGCAGCCCTCATATCCTCACCTCCCCCTGCTTCCTTCTTTCCATTCCACACATTCACCAACCTACCTTTTATCTGCCCCCCCCACCCCATCTTCAGCTATATTTATTATTTACTACATTTATACCTTAACCTTTCTCCACAATGTGGACCCAAAACAGCTTACATCATTGTCTTCCATTTTATCTTCACAACAAGCTTGTGAGGTAGGTTAGCCTGACAGTGTGTGATTGGCTTGTGGTCACCCAGCTATCTTCCATGACAAAGTGGGGATTTGAACATGATGCTCCCAGATCCTACTCTGAAACTAATCTCTACACTACAGTGCTTTTTGTGCGGTGGCTGCTGTTGAACAGTAGCAAGCAGCTGGGCCTAGGTGAGTCATGGAAGTCAGCGGGCAGCACGTCACCTCGTGGTGGCTGCTGGGCCTGGCTCTTATGAATCCTCAAAGACCAAAACTTCCCTGCCCTCCCCGCCTGCCTTTTACTGACAGAAACCAAGGTTTCAACTGGCAGTACTGTTGTGGTTGTCTAGCAAAGGCTACAAAGGACATTTGTTTCTTAAAGCTACAGGTGCTCCTATTATTTTTGTTTTTTTAATACCCCCCCCCCCAGTGTGTTCTTGGATTTCAGATTTTTATGCAGACCTGGGAAGGGAAGATAGCATGGTATAGCCTGATCTCGTCAGATCACAGAAGCTAAGCAAGGTTGGTTCGTGGGTGAGCAATCACCAAGAAACACTTTGCAGAGGAAGGCAATAGCAAACCACCTCTGCTTCTCACTTGCTTTGAAAGCCCCTTGCTGGGATCGCCATATATCGATTGCGACTTAATGGCGTGCGTGCATGCACACGCGCACACACACATTGCAGAAAGATCATGGCTCCAATCTCCATATTTAAGTATCCACAGATTTGTGTGCATTGAGAATTAGATATGTTGATAGTACTGGAAGATCTTCACATACAGTACCTTAGACCGTGTATAAACAGAACACCAAGTTTGGTCAGTTTTTTATTATTTTATATGATATATACTGAGTGGGGTGGCTGAAGGTGAGTGATAAAGTGGCTTATTACCTGGAGCTGTGGCAACCCTTATCGGGAGATTATTTTTAATTCCAGGAGAAATCCAGGCTCCCCCTATTAAGGCTCTCAGTTATTGGTTAAGCCGGGACTTGAATCTGGTACTTCCAGCTCATTGCTTACACTTGTACCACTTTAATATACATATTTGGCTATGGAAAGTTCAGTTCCTGTAATTACTCCTGTCTTGCCGTCTCCCAGATCCTCAAAGTGTCATATCAGCTTGTAAGAATGTGTAATTATTTGGCATTTCTTTGGAATTTTTAAAAATGTCTTTCAAGTTGAAATCAAACACATTCCGGTCCAGCAGAATCTGCTGAGCCTTTCATGTCTGCCTTGTCCACTGTTTCTCTCCATGTATAGCCCAGCAGTTGTTTTATTTCATGTTAGCAGATATTTTCCATGAGTCATCACTTTGGCTTCAGTGGAAAATTGATTATGCTAGGCCTGGTAGTACAGAGTAGCATTAATATGTCAACCAAATCCTTAAGAAGGGAGATGTGCTAAGCTCTAAATCCACTGTCTCCTGCAGGTAATTCTCATTTCAGCAAGAGGGACGCTTTATTATTTTTTTTAAAGTAGGCTCTCTGATGATGTAATGGATAATGATGACTTGTTTTCCTTAACCATGGTTAAGCATTTCACAAGCCATATTGAAAGCATTCTCTCTACTTTTCTGCTTGCAAGGTGACAGGCATGCTTGTCTCAGGGATGTCTTTGAAGATATATGCCCTCCAGGGCAACCGAAATCATGGTTTCACTGTACATTTTGAATCTGAACTAGAGTGAAAGCAAGAAACCATGATGTGTGCTAAACATGGTTAAGCATCAGGCTTTAAGCATATGCATATAATATTTCTAAACCAAGATGTCAGTGGCAGAAGCCACTGATTTATTTAGGTATTTCCTTTAGTATTTGGGATGTGTTTCCTTTTGTTCTGTTCTGAATATTTCCTACATAATAATAATAATAACAATATAACTTAATGTCCACTCAGAGTGGTTTACGAAGTAGGTCATTATTGTATTGTCGAAGGCTTTCACGGCCGGAGAACGATGGTTTTTGTGGGTTTTACAGCCCGGAAAACCCACAGCCCGGAAAACCCACAAAAACTATGTCATTATTATCTCCACAACAACAATCACCCTGTGAGGTGGGTGGGGCTGAGAGAGGTCCTAGAAGCTGTGACTGACTCAAGGTCGCCCAGCTGGCTTCAAGCGGAGGAGTGGGGAATCAAACTCAGTTCTCCAGATTAGAGTTAACCACTACACCAAACTGGCTCTTTGGCCATCTTTGTAGGGCTTTCCTGGAGGGAGGATTTTGCATAAAATAGATAGCTGTGAAGGAATGTTGATATTATTCTCCCTCGTATGATCCTTTTTTAATAGAAGTATGCTTTGCAAAAGCTTAATGAATGCACATCAAGCTTTGGGTGTGATTTTAGTAGCTATTATCTTGCTATTGCTGTTTCCTTACCACAGCTTGTGCCCCCCCTGAATGCAGCTAGGTTAAGTTATCTGCTATGGGATCATTATAACCGTCTCTCTTTTTATTGCTGTCTGGAGTTGCCAGAGGGGAATGAAGCTCTGCTAGGCTGGAGGACTGAGTTTGGCTTTGTGGATCACATATTTTCCAAAGTACCTCCTGGGCACAATCCCTTTCCTCGTCTCCACCCTGAGTGCAAGAGAGGCCCAATACAGCCTCTTGTGTGGTCCATTGTAACCTCTCCCCCCATTTTGAGCTTTTCAGAGCCAAGCTACAAGTGACGCCTGACACAGGTTGGACACTTGTCAGCTTCCCTCAAGTTTTGGTGGGAAATGTAGGCATCCTGGTCTTGCAGCTGTAATGGAGAGCCAAGCTGTAAAACCAGGACGCCTACATTTCCCATCAAATCTTGAGGGAAGCTGACAAGTGTCCAACCTGTGTAAGGCGTCACTTGTAGCTTGGCTCACAGATTTCAAGGGTTGCCTGATAATTCTGTGACAGACATTGTGCCTCACCTTGTCCGTGCCACTGAACTCGCCAGCATGAGCCCCTCCTGTTCTAGAAATCAGCTCATTTCAACTGCTGATGTGGGATGTCTGAAATTAGCAACATCTGGGAATTCCTAAATTTGACCTTTTTTCATTGCAGGGATGCCAGGTGTTTAACTAGTCAGTATCTGCAAACTTAATGTCGTCATATCAGATTCTGGAATCAGCATGTTAATTCTGATACAGCCTTCTGCTTGTCGCTGAGTGTCTCATAACTCTTTTGTCCTTTACTTCAGATGATACAATGAGTACCCAGTTTTTGTTATAGGCAAGGCCACAGCACGACTAATATGCTCTGTTTGTTATACTTTACGGTCAATGCTGTGAGTACACTGTGCTAAAAAAAAAGACAAAAGGGAAAATGCAGGGCCTGTGGAGATCTGAATTCTCTGCCAAGAAAAGCTGGTTTTTGTGTGCTTTGTACTTACTATGTACTTTAAACAGGATTTGTTTGAATTCTGTACGGACAGGGCATAGACCTGCTCCTAGCTATGGGAATGAGGTGGTAGAGTGCTATCCAGACTGCGCCACTTGACTCTGTGGCTGCCGGATTCCAGTTTTGAATACTTTCCTGTGTTTCGAAAGAAAATTAGGAAGGGTTAAGATTCTCGCCCAGGCCTTTTGCTGCTCTGGTTTTCTATTTTCAATGATTATTTTAAAAATATGGCAGTCAGAAAGGTGATTCCCCACCCCAAACCAGAAATGGTACAATCCCTTTAACTACCTCTCTGGGGTGTGTGTGTGAGGGAGAGGTGACAAAATGATGAACTGATTACCTGAGTTCAGAATACGGGAGAATGGTCATATTTTTGCATGTTCATATAGGTTCAACGTTCCTTGCAAATAGAAAATCACTGGAGCAAGCCAAAAGTTGGGCTAGAAACTTCTCCCTGATGTCCTACTTTTCTGTTTGCTGGGGATTTTGTTTTGTTGTTATGTGGGGAATATTCAAAAGTGCTATTCCTTACTTGTGTCCTGAAATAGTGGTATTTATTCTGCTATATGTGTTTAAACATGCTTGCTGTATACACTGGGCAATTTTTATGCTAACCTTAGCAAGCCAGTCGTGTGCCCACCCTAGTCCTCATTCACAGATGTACTAATTTTGCCATTTGAATGAACCATGCATGTAAATAAGTGCATGCAAACATGCTCAGCCATGTGTGGAAAGCTTTTACAGGTAAAAGTTTTCTCTGTGCCTCAGGTTCTTTATAAATAAGACCTTGGTTTCCCTTTGGAGAATGTGGAGGGCATGCATTGTTGTTCTCATTTTATGTAGACAATGTTGTTCTCATTTTATGTAGACAAAGAACTGGGTCGTCGTAGCCAGAGAAAACAGTTGTTCCTGTCTAGAACTTGGCATACCATTAAAGTATTCCAATGAAGTGATTTGGTGTGCATAATTAAACTGGGAAATGATTATTAACAACAATTCACTGGAGGGGGGGACACCCAGTGTCAATCAGTAGAATAGTAAAGAGTCCAGTAGCACCTTTAAGACTAACCAACATGATCGTGGTTAGTCTTAAAGGTTATTGTGGTTAGATGCATCTGACGAAGAGAGCTGTGGTTCTCGAAAGCTTATGCCACAATAAAATTGGTTAGTCTTAAAGGTGCTACTGGAGTCTACTATTTTATGCAACCACAGACTATCATGGCTAACTCCTCTGGATCTAATCAGTAGAATGTCATCCTTGCCCTAATCAGGTGGTGGTGGTATTTGCCGCCAAGTCAAAGGTGACTTATATAACAATCCCGTAGGGTTTTCAGGGCAAGAGATGTTCAGAGGTGGTTTGCCATTGCCTGCCTCTGTGTAACCACCCTGGATTTCTTTCCTAGTTCCAAGTAGTACTAACCAGTGCCAAACTAACCAGTGCCAACCCTACTTAGCTTCCAAGATCAGACTTGATCAGCCTAGTCTAGGCCATCCAAGTCAGAGCTCTAATCAGATACGTAGCTATTATAAGAGCTAGGTGTACTTGGTAGAAAACACATTAAAACGCTGCACAAAGAAAATATGAATTATATTTATTTATTTATTTATTGCATTTCTAGACCGCCCTCCCCATCACACGGGCTCAGGGCGGTGTAACAGCATACAATTGGCAACATACAGTTTAAAAACAATAAAAATATTATAAATAAACATTAAAACATTTTAAAAAATTATAGTGCATGTAAGCGTGTATATAAATTGAATGAGTTTGCATATTTTTGCTGCTTCTGTTTGTTGGTACTGAAATCCTACTCTCTGGAACTCTGACTAAACTATCCTGTGGGCTGAGAGATGCACACTGAGAAATGTGGCTTAACAGTTGTGTGAGGTCTAGAAACTTATTTAGTTTTTTAAAGAGGGTGGAAATCTCAGGTAGCTGAATTCTGTACTTTTCCAATTCTTTTGTGGAATTGCAGAGTACACACACACACACAGTCCTGGAAGTGGGTGGCAGAGGAGGAGTGGAAAATGAGAAGGAAGGCCCACATACATCACATATGTGGTGTTATGTGGTTATTAGCATACTGGACTAGAACCGAGGAAATATGAAGAGATTTTCCACAAAACTGGCCCACTCACTTTCTCTCACCCTAATTTACCTCACAGAAAGTCTGAGATAAAATTCAGGCCGAGAGAACCACACACACACCACCCTCATTTCCCCAGAGGAAGGGTGGGCTAAATATGTAATAGATGGATGGACCTCAACCCCCAACATAGCTGCCTGTGTCCTTTAAAAAAATTCTAACAGGCAATCCCTCCAGAAGGAACAATAATAATGAAATACTCCTTGTCTTTGAAATGGCTCTGGATTGGAAATGACTGTGATTTCCACACAATGTTGCTTCCTATGAAGAGAGCAGAGCAATACAGCAGGCAGGAAACTAACTGAGATAAGAGTGTGTGCTTTTATTATTTTGATAGTGCCATAAAGATGAGCAGTGATTTATGGAATAAAAAAAAATCTTTCCCTTCCTGAACTGGCAATGGCCCTACAAACACTTCTGGCCCAGTTGAATTACACTATTTTAACTCATAGGGTAAAAGCTATCCAGAACGAAGAAGTGATACAATATGAGTCTTTCTTTCTGGCACATTGTCCCCCCCCCCCTTCCACCAAGGAGCTTGTTTTCCCTTTTTTGTTTTGTCTTCACAACAACCCTGCAAGGCACTGAGCAAGAACATCTGGCCCAAGGTCATCCATTGAACTACACAGCTCAGTGGAGATCTAAGGGTTCAAACCATTACTGTGCCATGAAGCTTACTGGGTGAACTTTTTTCTCTCTTTCGGCTTAGGTTTCTGCAAACCAATTTTGACGGATGAATTGGCCTGAGTGCAGTTACTTACACCCAGGGGACAGTTCATAGAAAAAGAGCTGGAGGAACTCATTAGCATAACTCATTAACATATGCCATGCCCTTTGACAGCACCAGCAGTGTGTCATTAGCATAACTGATTTGCATATGCCACACCCCCTGACATCACCTATCCTGGCTGTTTTGGACCTAATACTGGCCATTCAAGGCTGAAATTGGGCCCAAAATGGTCAGGATTGGGCCGCTGCTGAGCAGGAGAGTGATCCAGCACCCGTCAGAGGTCCTATCCGGGCTGTTTCATCCTCAATCCAGGCCGAAACGGCCCAAAATGGCTGCGAGTCAGGTGGGTGGGGCCACCTGACATGTGACCTCTTTGGGGAACTGCCGGAACTGTGTTCCTGTGCATTCCCCCTCAAAATGAGCCCTGCTTACACCATTCAGGCTGTGTGAGACATCAAGATGCACATCCATAGCAGACTTGCCCTCCAGTTTCCTTTTGGAAGGGGCTGTGAAATAAATATGCCCACCTTGTTCTGGGATGGGAAAAGAATTTTTCCTGCGGATCAGATTGGTTGTTTATTTACTTCATTTATACCCTGCCTTTATCCCCAATGGGGAGCCAAAAATGGCTTACATCATTCTCATCTCTTCTATTTTATCCTCACAACAACCATGTGAAGTAGGTTTGGCTAAGAGGGTGTGAGGTCACCAGCAAGCTTTTCGTGGCAGAATGAGGATTTGAACCTGGGCCTTCCAGAACCTGTTCTAGCAGTCTAAGCACTACACCACACTGGTTAGAAGTCAGATTTGGGGGAGAGTAGAGTGTAAAGAACAATAGATCTTCTTTGAGTTACCTGAAGAAATTTGCATTGTACTTACCTGTTCTTTGATTATGACAGCATGGTCTAAATTGTATGGGGCGGGTTAGATGATAGGTAGGATGAGAGAAGGGTTGCCAGATTATTGTAGTGGGACACCTCTCAGCAAACCCTTTCATTGGCTGTTGATGCCTGAAAGGCCAGCAGAAGGAAACGGGGGGGGGGGGTAAATGGCTGGTGTGCTGGCTTGCTGACATCACTTCTGATGAAAAATGGAAGTGATGTAATGACATGGGAGGGTACTCTAGAGCTTTTAGTGGAAGTAACATCAGTGCACTGGTATGACACCTGTCTGCATACCCAAAATGCTCCCAGGGTTTCGCTGGCCTGGAGGAAATATCCTATCACTTAAAGTTTGACCTTTAGATAATTCATCTTGCTTTGGAGTTAGGGACCAGAGTACATGACAGTTTCCCTCTTCTTTTTAGCGCTGATTCTTGAACTGTTCATACAATTAAACAGAATTGAGTGGGAACATTTTTCATGGCCTGTACCATTTTGAAGCTGTGAAGACTAGGGATGCCAGCCCAGTTGCTTACAATAGTGGCAGCATTCGGGGGCTGCAGACTGGCAAAACGGCATCATATGACACTGCAATGCCATTTTTGGCTGGAAACCGAAAAGTGATATAATCAAGTCACGTGTATTCCCCCAGTCTCTATGGTAAAAACCATAGAGGACACAAAAATCCCCAGAGTGTCACATGATGTGGTGACATCGCTTTTGTGTTCTAGTTGGAAGAGATATGATGGCATTGCATGATGGCAACCACTATTTTTGCAGTGGACTACAGCTTAGAGAAACACACACACACACACACACACACACACACACAAAAGAACACTCCCTGAACTTAGACCAATAGCATGATAAGGAGAAGGGTGTTCAGCTATGCAGGGAGTTCTTCTGTGTGAAGGAACATAACTGTCAAACATGCATTCCTTCCTCCTACAGCCTGAAGTGCACTCCAAGAAAACTTTATCGCTTGATTCTGATTATTATAGATATTGGCCTTCTGCATTTGTTGATCAGGAAAGCATACATTGGTTTCTTGCCCAGAGTGGAAGGTTATTAAGAGTAGAATGGAAAACTATTAAGATTTCAGTTTAATCTTACAATGGCAATAAGATAAGAAGCTCAGTTTTGAAGGGCAGGCCATTAAAAGACTAACGCAGCAGCTTTCTGATAAGAGACTGTGGCTCAAGAAACGGAATTGTGTGCAGAAATTGGCATTCTTAATTTGAGAATGCCCGTGGATGCAGGTGAAAATGATTTCTAACAAATAACAAACAGGTGCTATTAACTATGCTGAATGCAACAGTGCACCCTCCAGTTTAGGATGGCAGAATGCAGGTAGTTTGAAAAGTTGTGGATTTCTAAAAAAATAATGGTCATAGTGTTTTTAAATAGGGCATGTAGAATTTCACCCTGCAAGTAGAAAACTAGCAAAACAGAGTTGTGCTAGAATCTTAATGCTACATTTCTTCTGGTAGGGAGGGTGTGGGGTTTTTTTTGTAATGGTGGTCATGTCTATTTCACTACCACAGGACTTCCATTTTATTCCCCTGCGTGGGAATGAGAAAGCCCAAGCATCCAGTCCTTCTTGGAAAGGATCCCATAAGTTCAGTGCCTTGAACCAGCTTTTCCAAATAAATTTCTGTCCTTAAAGGCCTCTCACTCTAAATCTTTTTAGCTGCCCTTTTGCCTCTTCTGTATCCCAAGTAGTGTGTGTTTTAAGACCTTCATGACTTGCAAGCATTACATTTCTACAAGCAGTATTTATTAAGATTTTGTTTCTATTAATTGTGTTTCCATTCTCCCTTCTCTCAGGTTGAGTCTGGGTACCTTGCCTGTGCAACCTTAGCCCCGTTCACATGTTACACTGAATGCTCACACATCCTGCATATATAATACCTGTTTTTTAAAGAGTCAATGTACGTTAACTTTACAAATGAGACTGGGAACCAGTACCTGGATAAATGTGGGGTTTCAATCATACATTTAGCTGTACGTGTGTTAAATGCAGGGCTCATTTTGAGGGGGAACGCACAGGAACGCAGTTCCAGCAGTTCCCTAAAGAGGTCACATGTCAGTGGCCCCGGCCACCTGACTCTCAGCCATTTTGGGCCCGTTTCGGCCTGGATTGGGGCCGAAACGGCCTGGATCAGGCCTCTGATGGGTAGTAGATCACTCTCCCACTCAGCAGCGGCCTGATCCTGACCATTTTGGGCCCCCTTTCAGCCATTTTCAGCCCCTTTTTGCCATTTTGGGCCCAATTTCGGCCCTGAGTGGCCAAGATTGGGTCCAAAACAGACAGAATAGATGATGTCAGGAGAGTGGGGCACATGCAGATCAGTTATAGTAATGACACACTTCCGGTGATGGCAAGAGGCATGGCATATGCTAATGAGTTATGCTAATGAGTTCCTCCAGCTCTTTTTCTACGAAATGACCCCTGCTCTGAAGCAACAACATCATGCTAAAAGAAAAATGATCAGCATTAAAAACACACCAGATTAGACCTTCAATCAGAATGTCCTAAAACCAGCATTCACACCAACATTAGGCAGGATTGGTATGGGCGAGCTGCTTAAAAGCACTCGTATGCTTGGACGAAGTCCTGGGGAACTCATGCGTTGTCGTCGTTAATTTCATTTATTGTTCACCTTTACGTGCATCCGTGTGCAGGTTGACAGGTTTTGAAATATTAGAGACGAGAGGCACATTATAAATGTTAAATTGTTTATCTCGTTCTGACATTTGTTAAACGCCAGGGATTCAGCCCTGTCCTTTAGAAAACGGAGACGCACATTCGCTGTGGCAAGGGACCCTAAAGGTCAGTGTGGCGATGACAACCGGAGCAGCATTTTTTTCTTCTGATGCCATTTCTTGTGGCAGGGAATAAAGAGGGTCTGAGATGATGAAATATATTTCATTTCCAGATGGAGTTTTGACTGGCAATGGATATTATCCCTTTCTATGCCACTCAGTGGGTGGCTCATGTACCGCACTCATCCACTGTTCTCTATGGAGGGCTTCTACTCTGCTGCTGAATGCAGTAGTAGCAGTTTGCTTAGAGGGGCATGGCTTGATGCTCAGCCTTAGAAACTCCCTGGGAGACCTTGTGAAAGTCACTTCTACATAGATGAGAACTACAGAATTGTACAGTGGAACATGTTACAACAACAACAACAACAACAACAACAACAATTCATTTCTTGTCCACCTTTCTCACTGAGATCCAAGGTGGATTATTTAATAAAAGTGAGAGACAAGATAATCAAGATTGGATCCTATGACTCTGTTACACTAAGCAGGGGTACTTTCTGCTAGTGCAAGGAACCTTCCACAAATGCAAAGCTCTTGCATCAGCAGAAGGCTCCTTACGATGTCAAAAAGTGCTTCCACTAGCTGGATGGATCTACACGATCTGACTCATAATAGTGGAAGGTGCCAATGGATCTTGTCTGCTTTCCCTTCCAACTGTGGGAAAGGTGATTCCTGGGATCATGGGACCCACATGGAATCATACCCATGATGGTCAAGGGGGCTGCAGTGGGGAGGAGAAAGGGGGCAAATTGCCCTTTCTACTTCTCCTATCAGTAATCTAATTGGGGGCAATATTGTGAATGCATTAAAATGGAGCAGTCATATGGTAAATGACTTTATACTTCCTCATCTTCAGGATGGTTGAGCAAGAAATTTAAATTAACAATAATACTTGCTAGCAAATTCTATCTGTGTGCATTCGTAAAGGTCTATCTGCAGCATATGTAGCCTACACCCAGGCTATTAGAGATACATAAGAGGTATCTCAGAGTGTGGTTCAGTGGTAGACAACTGCTTTGCATGCAGGCAGTCCCAAGTTCATTCTGGCATTGCTAAGGGTAGCAGGTAGGGATGTGCATTTCGGCTTTCTGAATGCCGAAAGAAAGCCGAAACACTTCTTTCGGCTAAAGCCGAAACATTCAGGAGAAAGCCGAAACGTTTCGGCTAGCCGAAAGAAAAAAAGCCGAAACGTTTCGGCTTCTTTCGGCTTTTTTTCAGCTTTTCAATGGGAAAATGCCTCCGTCTTCCCGGACGTCTGGGGGAGGCATTTTCCCACCGAATCAGCCCAAAATTGGTGGGGACCTTCCTCTAACCCCTCTCTAAAAACTCCCCAAGTTTCAGACCGATTGGACTTTGGGGGGCCAAGTTATGGCCCCCCAAAGCAGGTCCCCCTATCCCATAAGAAAGCGAAGGAGCAGCATATTGTTAGCATGCTGCTGCTCATCTTCTTCATTATTTCCTATGGGGAAAAATGAAGAAGCAGGCTTCCTTTGCCAGGGGTGGCATTTTGCATGCAAAACGCCCCCCAGCCCTCAGGGGCCCTTCTCCCACCCCTCCTCCCACCCCCCACCAAGCCTCAGCCTGCTCCCACTTGGGGGGGGCATTTCATGGCCTCCCCAAGTAGGTGCTCTAATCTCTACCACTGACAGCTGGGGGAGGCTTGTCTTACCAGGGGTGGCATTTTGCATGCAAAATGCCCCCCAGCCCTCAGGGGCCCTTCTCCCACCCCTCCTCCCACCCCCCACCAAGGCTCAGCCTGCTCCCACTTGGGGGGGGCATTTCATGGCCTCCCCAAGTAGGTCCTCTCAGCCCCTAAAGTCCACCCCTTACAGCCCCACACAAACCCAATTCCCCCCCCAGCTGCCACACACAGACCCAAATCCCCACATTAGCCCCTCACAGACCCAAATCCACCCCCACCTGCCCCACACCCATAACCCCAGGAACAGGCTGGCAAAGGCCAGCCCTCTCCCTTTGTTCCCTATGCTGGGAACTTCTAAACTCTCTTTCCCTGGGCAATTCTGCACAGCCCAGGGGTGCCACAATGATGGGCACACTTCTGAGTGCCAGCTGGTCCCTGTGAAAGAGCACCTGAACCACAGACACCCTCCCTCAAATTCCCCCACCACCTACAGAGATGGCTGGCCGGCCAGCCCCATTGTTCCCTATGATGGGAACCAACTGCACAACAAAGAATAAAACACGAACAACACAAAATAAAGTTTTTAAAAAATTATTTTCTCCCTTTCAAAGTACAAGTTGGCAAAGCATTATGACACATTACACCAGCAGTCCCCCACACAGAAAAATTAAAACACAACTCACTTAACATCAGAGAATCACAAAACACGATTCCTGTCAAAAACACTTTATTTCTTGAACAGCTTTAGGTTACACAGCAGGGGGGCACACCAAAGGGCATGGCAGCAGTATCTTACACAAAAATAACACAACTCACTTAACATCAGAGAATCACAAAAGCACAATTCCTGTCAAAAACACTTTATTCTCCCGTGGTCCTGAGAGTGGGGCAGTCAGTCCTGACTCATGGGTAGCTCCTCCTCCTTCCAAGCAGGGTCGGACAAACTTGCGATCCTAGGGGGAGGGGCTCCCCTCGGCTCTTCAGTTTTTTCCGGCCCTGCTTCTGCGGGGACGCAAACTTCGTTGCTCTCTGGAGCAACCGATCCGGGGAAGAAAGAAGAGAAGAAGGCGCAGGCGCTCGCTCGCAGGGGAAAAGGAAGGACTTGTTCCTCCACCCCCCCCCATACCCACCACTCCGGAACCAGGTGGGAGCACGATCGGATTGCGAGCAGCAGAGCCGACGTTTTTTCCCAGGAGTGGGAACCCGGCTTCTGCAGGGGCCGAGGCTGAGTCAGGGAGTCAGCCGGGCGACCGCAGAACCCAAGACCGGGTGTTTTGTTTTTTGGCGCGAAGCTCTGCGAACGGTGCAGCCGCGGCTGAAAAAAGCCGCGGCAGAAAAGCCGCGGCTGCAGCAATAGGAGAAAAGGAGCGGCAAAGCCCTATTTAGCGCCGGAACGCCAGCTCGAGGTAAGAGGCGTTTTGAAGGGGGGGTGCTTGACGCCCACCGGTTGGGGCTCCGGAGGGGCTTCTAGCAAGCCCAAATGGGGGCTGCTCAGCTCAGTGTGTTCCCGCACTTTGTATTTTTCCCTTTTTCTATGCAGGGAAGGTTTTTGGCGGGAATGGCGGCAGAACCGAAAGCGACTGAGGGGAGGACGGTGGAATTATCCCTCAGTGGTATGGAGTCTTCCAGCCCCCCTTTATCACCTCACTTACCCCAGAAGGGGGCGCTAGATGCGGAACCTGACCTTTCTGGCCAACAAGCTAAGGCCAATATATTGGCTTGGATTAGGTCAGAAATAAAGAAAAGTGTGGAGGGGGCTGTGAAAGACCTTAGGAATCAGGCTGCAAACCCCGGTTCAGAGGGAGCAGGACCATCTATTCCAAGTCGGAAGAGACATGCCAAACCATCCTTGGCCACTAAATCAAAGAGAAAGAAGGTGGAGAGTTGGATAGAGGGAGACTCCAGTGAGTCAGAGGATTCACCTTCAGGTTCGGATTTACATGAGCAATCCTCACAGAGTGAGGAGGGAGAGCTTTCTGATGAGGAGGAGGAAGATGTAGGTCAAATGCAGACCAGGCTTTTTCCTCAAGAGGTATACAACAAATTGCTAGCTAAGGTCCTTAGGACACTTGAGATCTCCCAGGCTCCTTCCGGGTCCCAAGATTCTGAACAATTGTATCCACAGGGCTTAGAAAGGGCACTTCCAAAAATGGGGCCCAAACAGTCAGGGGTGCCGCTTCCTGCTGCCTTTCACAGTGTCCTCAAGGCTGAATGGGACAATCCTGCGAAACCCAAAACTTATCATTCTGCCTTTAATAAGTTTTACTCTTTGACTCCTGATTCGGCAAAGCAGGTTAGGCTGCCTACTGTGGATGATCCTGTCTCGATTCTCACTACGTCATCGATTCTACCAATGGATGCAGAAGGTGTGCCAAAAGACCCGTCAGATAAAAAGATAGAGCAAGCTCTGCGCAGAAATTATGAAGCATCATCGGCAGCACTGAGAGCCTCGGCTACAGCGTCACTTTTTGCCAGAGCAGCATACACATGGGCTTCAGACCTGGCTGCTGCAGGGAGCGAGGTTCCCAAAGATATTAAAAATGAAGCAAAGAAGATTGCTCTTACCTCGGCCTTTGCAGCGGATGCTACATTGGATGCCTTCCAAATGTCGTCCAGGGCCATGGGTTTTAACGTCACCGCCCGCCGTAACACATGGCTTAGGAATTGGGATGTAGACCCGCAAGCACGTAGTAGAGTAGCAGCCATTCCCTTCTCGGGGAGTAAGCTCTTTGGAGAGGCCTTGGATAGGTACCTGGTGGAAGATACTGAGAAGAAGAAGGTTCTACCGTCCAGGAAGAAAGATGTGAAATACAAAGGTCGACGGCCCTTTCGAGATAACAAAAGGTTCTCGAGACCGGGGCCAGATAGATCCTTTCGAAACCGTTGGCAATCGAGACAAGGGAGTGACCGGCGGTCATTCACCTTCAGAAAATCACCCTCACAGGCAAAAGGGCAAAAGAAAGGAGGTCAAGCATGACTATTGGCCGATGGTCCTACAAATCGGGGGAAGACTACAGCATTTCTCCGATCAATGGAAGCGTACGATCTCGGACAAATGGGTGTTAGAAATAGTATCCAAAGGCTATTCTTTGGAGTTCGACAAGATTCCGCGACGCCGTTTCATTCAATTGCCACGGGACACTCTTCTGCAGAAACATCTCAAGGTGAGAGAGGCTATCCGACATCTGTTGGAAATACAGGCCATAGAACCGGTACCGGTGAGACAACGGAGGCAGGGAGTGTATTCCGTGTTTTTCATCGTTCCAAAGAAGAATGGGGATGTCAGGGCTATTCTGGACTTGAAATGGCTAAATCGTCATGTGAAATCACGCAAGTTCAAAATGGAGACGATGAAGTCAACCATACAGACCATTCAAAAGGGAGACTTTCTCACTTCCATAGATCTGTCAGAGGCCTATTTACATATCCCTATAAGGAGGTCACACAGGAAGTACCTTCGCTTCGCTTACGATGGGAAACACTATCAATACAGGGCCCTGCCATTCGGCCTGAAATCCTCTCCGAGAGTGTTTACCAAGGTTCTAGTGACTCTAATAGCATTCCTCAGAACTCAGGGGATAGCTCTGTGCCCGTACCTCGACGACATCCTGGTAAAATCCTCATCCATGCGGTCGTCCCAGTCAGCGGTGAGGGTTACGATGGACTGTCTGGAAAGGCACGGATTTGTCGTCAACAAGCAGAAAAGCACTCTGACGCCTACACAGGTGATTACACACTTGGGAGTTATTGTGGACACGATCCAAGACAGGGCTTTCGTGTCGATGGAGAGAAGACAGAAAATCGTAGAGACGGTTCTGGAAGTTCAGAGGAACAGGCGAGTGGAGGTGATGTTGTTGGCCAAGCTTCTGGGAATGATGGTGTCATGCCAGGAAACACTTCAGTGGGCCCGCTTTCACACACGACCTTTGCAAAGCTTCCTTCGCCCGTACCAAAGGATAATAATGACCAGAGGGGAGAAGGTAGTAGAGATTCCAGAGGCTCTGGCGGTGAGCCTGGAATGGTGGACAGATCCGATCAGATTCATAGAGGGCGTGCCTCTCAGAGATCCAAAGAGGATAGTACTAACCACGGACGCAAGTCTGACAGGTTGGGGTGCACACATGCAGGACAGAATGATTCAAGGTCTGTGGAACAAGTCGGAAAGGCGCTTCAGCATAAACCTTCTCGAACTGAGGGCCATAAGGAACGGTCTACTAGAACTACAGAGCTACTTAAAAGGCCATCATGTTCTCGTGCAAACAGACAACATGACAGCAAAGGCCTACGTGAACAGACAGGGAGGCACCAGGTTCAAAGCTCTGATTGTGGAGGCAGAGGAGATCTTCACCTGGGCAGAGACGAACTTGAAGTCCCTAAAGGCGGTTCACGTGGCGGGCCAACAAAACCATCTGGCAGACTGGCTAAGCAGGAACCTGGTGGACCAGGCAGAGTGGAGGCTGGACCCTCGGGTCTTCGCCCAGATATGTCAAAGGTTCGGGAAACCGGAAGTGGATCTGTTTGCACGGGCTCGAAACACTCAACTTCCGAGATTCTTTGCAAGACAGAAGGAACAACGAGCAGAAGGAATAGACGCCTTAAATGTGGACTGGCCCAAAGGTCTCCTGTATGCGTTCCCACCGTTGAGGATTATTCACAGGGTAGTGCAAAAGGTTGTGGAACAGCGGGCAGCGGTAATTCTAATTGCACCGTTCTGGCCCAGGAGGCCATGGTTCCAGGAACTCAAGAGACTGTCGCAGTCGGAACCGTGGAGGCTTCCATGCAAGAAGGATCTGTTGTCCCAGGACGGAATATATCATCCAAACCCGGAGATGTTAAGTCTGGCAGCCTGGAGGTTGAGCGCAGTCAATTGATGGACCTAGGATATGACGAGAGCGTCATAGTTACGATGTTGGCATCGAGGAAAAGTTCGACGAACAGGATCTATAATCATACGTGGCAAGTGTTCCAATCGTGGTGCATGGAGAGGAGTCTGATTCCAACGAGGGCTTCTGCCAAGAAGATTTTGCTATTCTTACAGGAAGGACTGGAGAAGGGGCTCAGCACGAGCACGTTGAAGAGGCAGGTGGCGGCATTGTCGGCAATATTGGGTTCGAAAAGAGGAATATCACTCACAAAGCACCCCCATATTAAAAGATTTTTGAGGGGCGCCATGCTGCTGAATCCGCCACAAGTCCATAGATTTCCAACGTGGAACCTTAATTTGGTACTGACAGCTCTTACGAAGGAACCGTTTGAGCCTATGGCTACCTGTTCCCTTAAATTGCTGACTTTGAAAACAGTATTCCTGGTAGGAATAACGTCGGCCAGGAGGGTGTCAGAGCTTAGGGCACTATCAGTAAATAGTGAGTTGTGTACCTTCCATAATGACAAGGTAGTGCTCAGGCTTGACCCTGCTTTCATTCCCAAAGTGAATTCTCTTTTCCATAGAGAAGAGGACATAGTTTTGCCTTCCTTCTGTGCTAATCCAAAACATGAGAGGGAAAAAGAGTGGCACAGGTTAGATGTCAGGAGAGCACTGAGTTTTTACATAGATAGGACCAGGCATATCCGGAAGGTAGAGAGTCTGTTCATATCTTTTAGAAGCTGCTCTATGGGAGACAGGGTATCATCTTCCACATTGAGTAGGTGGATTAAGGAATGCATAGTCTTAGCTTATAGGAATAGGAAGGTGGAGTTGCCCACAGGGATCACAGCTCACTCTTTAAGGGGGGCAGCTACTTCTGCAGCTTATAGGTCTTTCCCTTCCTTGGAGAGGATTTGCAGAGCGGCAACTTGGAAATCGGTGCATACGTTTACTAGACATTACAGAATAGATCAGTTGGCCTCGGCGGAGGCTGCCTTTGGGAGAAGGGTATTGCAACATGTTCTGTAATACATAGGTTAACTCCCACCCAGAACTTCACTGCTAGATGTATATCCCATGAGTCAGGACTGACTGCCCCACTCTCAGGACCACGGGAGAATGGAAGGTTCTTTTTCACTTACCGTGAATCTTCCTTTCTCTGTGGTCCGAGAGTGGGGCAGTCCAAATCCCACCCTGAGACACTGTATAGGTACACTATTAGTTTATACTATCTATTTGATAGGGAGAAGGGATATAGAACCTGTTTGAGTTCGTTTGTTCCTGTTTATGTTTGTCTTTTTGAGTGTCTGTTCGTGGCAGTTGGGTTATTGACAGGTGCAGAAATTGGAGGGTGTTCCGGGCTTGAAAACGAACTGAAGAGCCGAGGGGAGCCCCTCCCCCTAGGATCGCAAGTTTGTCCGACCCTGCTTGGAAGGAGGAGGAGCTACCCATGAGTCAGGACTGACTGCCCCACTCTCGGACCACAGAGAAAGGAAGATTCACGGTAAGTGAAAAAGAACCTTCCATTTCTTGAACAGCTTTAGGATACACAGCAGGGGGGCGCACCAAAGGGCATGGCACCAGTATCTTACACAAAAATAACACAACTCACTTAACATCAGAGAATCACCCCAAAATATTGCTGTCAAAAGCACTTTATTTCCTTAACTGCTTTAGGTTACACAGTAGGAAGGCACAACAGGGCATGAAAGCAGTGTACTACACAAAAATAACACAACTCACTTCACATCAGAGAATCACACAAACACAACTGCTGTCAAAAACGGTGAAGTGGGTTGTATTATTTTTTGTAGTACATTGCTATCATGCCCTGTTGTGCCCTCCTACTGTGTAACCTAAAGCTGTTCAAGAAATAAAGTGTTTTTGACAGGAATCGTGTTTTGTGATTCTCTGATGTTAAGTGAGTTGTGTTAATTTTTCTGTGTGGGGGACTGCTGGTGTAATGTGTCATAATGCTTTGCCTACTTGTACTTTGAAAGGGAGAAAATAATTTTTAAAAAACTTTATTTTGTGTTGTTCGTGTTTTATTCTTTGTTGTGCAGTTGGTTCCCATCATAGGGAACAATGGGGCTGGCTGGCCAGCCATCTCTGTAGGTGGTGGGGGAATTTGAGGGAGGGTGTCTGTGGTTCAGGTGCTCTTTCACAGGGACCAGCTGGCACTCAGAAGTGTGCCCACCATTGTGGCACCCCTGGGCTGTGCAGAATTGGCCAGGGAAAGAGAATTTAGAAGTTCCCAGCATAGGGAACAAAGGGAGAGGGCTGGCCTTTGCCAGCCTGTTCCTGGGGTTATGGGTGTGGGGCAGGTGGGGGTGGATTTGGGTCTGTGAGGGGCTAATGTGGGGATTTGGGTCTGTGTGTGGCAGCTGGGGGGGGGAATTGGGTTTGTGTGGGGCTGTAAGGGGTGGACTTTAGGGGCTGAGAGGACCTACTTGGGGAGGCCATGAAATGGCCCCCCCAAGTGGGAGCAGGCTGAGCCTTGGTGGGGGGTGGGAGGAGGGGTGGGAGAAGGGCCCCTGAGGGCTGGGGGGCATTTTGCATGCAAAATGCCACCCCTGGCAAGACAAGCCTCCCCCAGCTGTCAGTGGTAGAGAAAAGAGCACCTACTTGGGGAGGCCATGAAATGCCCCCCCCAAGTGGGAGCAGTCTGAGCCTTGGTGGGGGGTGTGAGGAAGGGTGGGAGAAGGGCCCCAGAGGGTTGGGGGGCATTTTGCTTGCAAAATGCCACCCCTGGCAAGACAAGCCTCCCCCAGCTGTCAGTGGTAGAGATTAGAGCACCTACTTGGGGAGGCCATGAAATGGCCCCCCCAAGTGGGTGCAGGCTGAGCCTTGGTGGGGGGTGGGAGGAGGGGTGGGAGAAGGGCCCCTGAGGGCTGGGGGGCATTTTGCATGCAAAATGCCACCCCTGGCAAGACAAGCCTCCCCCAGCTGTCAGTGGTAGAGATGAGAGCAGAGCACCTACTTGGGGAGGCCATGAAATGGCCCCCCCAAGTGGGAGCAGGCTGAGCCTTGGTGGGGGGTGGGAGGAAGGGTGGGAGAAGGGCCCCTGAGGGTAAGGGGGCATTTTGCATGCAAAATGCCACCCCTGGCAAAGGAAGCCTGCTTCTTCATTTTCCCCCCATAGGAAATAATGAAGAAGATGAGCAGCAGCATGCTAACAATATGCTGCTCCTTCGCTTTCTTATGGGAGGATAGGGGGACCTGCTTTGGGGGGCCATAACATGGCCCCCCCAAAGTCCAATCGGTCTGAAACTTGGGGGGTTTTTAGAGAGGGGTTAGAGGAAGGTCCCCACCAATTTTGGGCTGATTCGGTGGGAAAATGCCTCCCCCAGACGTCCGGGAAGACGGAGGCATTTTCCCATTGAAAAGCTGAAAGCCGAAAGCCGAAAGAAAGCCGAAACAAAGCTGAAAGCCGAAAGCCGAAACGGCTGGCCGTTTCGGCTTTTGGCTTATTCGAAAGAGATTCTTCTTTCGGCTTTCGGCTTTCGGCTTTAGCCGAAATTTTTTGGCTTGCACACCCCTAGTAGCAGGCATTAGGAAAGATTTTTCTCTGCCTAAGATCCTGGAGAGTTGCTGCCTGTCAGAGAGACCGTACCAAGCTAGTCCGACCTGCAGCCTAACTTTTTATAAGAGGTAGGCTTACTAGATATATGCCACCCTCAGCTCCAGACCTCTGCTGCCACTTTTCGTGTCATCAGGAGCAAAAATAGAGGGGTGGGGAAGTGACACTGTGCAATGTCATGTCACTTCTGTTTGTACCCAGAAGTAACATCACAATGCTCTAGGGATTTTTCAAATATCTCTAGTTACCACAGAGATTTGGGAATTCCTAGAGCCCCATGAGGTTACTTCCAGGTACAACTGGAAGTTACGTTGCGTGACGTGTTCCATCCCATTTTTGCTCCCATGAAAGTGGCGAACCCATCTGGTAATCCTAATAAGATGGCAATGCCAGGAGTGTTTTTGGATATAACATTGCAGGAGTCTTCATATTCCAACTTGTTCATGCAATGCAAATTAATAGCAAAGAGCAGAGCAGGACAAAGAGAAGAAATTGCTTCAGCAAAACAGCCCGAATGTCATCATGCGTGGCAGGAGACCACAACCTTGCCTTGCCAGGATCACACACACACACACACACCCAGGGAATATTCTCTCCAGTCCTTCATTTGGTAGTCAGTACTGCTCTGATGAATGTATTCTCATGGACAAGGTAAAAGGGTAAAGGTAGTCCCCCTGTGCAAGCACTGAGTCATTACTGACCCATGGGGGGACATCACACCACGGCGTTTTCTTGGCAGACTTTTTACGGGGTGGTTTGCCATTGCCTTCCCCACATGGACAAGGTAGCAACAGGAAATTTGCCATGATCTCAAGAAACAAACAGTGTAAGGGAACTCCACTGGGACTATATTTAAGGCAGCCTAATATTCATGAATTAGAGTTCAAAGTTGTAGACCATTGATACGGATCCAAACAAATTCAGTGTTTACTCAGATGCTTGATCTACTGTTTGCTGGAACTGGTGTGTGATTAAAAGCACTTGCCTTCCAAAAGCACTTGAGAACCTGCCCTTCAGCTGCAATCAGAGGCTCTTATTCAGGTGCCTTCGCCTTCAGAGATTTGGGCAGATGGCTACCAGAGATAGTGTCCTCTGTGTGGCGGCACCCCTTTTTCGTAACTCCTTTCCTAAGCATATTCACCATGTATCACTATTATCTTTCAGGCAGCAGGCCAAGTCTGTTCTGTTTGTCTGATCTTGAACATCAGATAATATTTATTTGAACTTGGCTGTTTCCTCTGCTTGGTGTGTTGGGAGGGTTGGCTGAATTACTAAATTGATTTATTTTTATTTGGGGTATTTTGTACAGTTTTGAGGAATGTTTGCAAGCCCCCTTGAAGACCTAAATGGTAGAAAGACAGGATGTAAATCCTTTGAATTGACTATGAATTGAATTGATATGGAAGGAGTGCCCCATTGCCTTAGCATTGTGGAGCACAGATATTGTATAAGCCCGGATATTGCTCGGTTGCTCCCACTGAACTGTTCTGCCATCTGTCTGTACCTGTCTTATGGAGCATGGTTGGAAGAAAGGTGATGCAGCCACCTAGCTGAAGCTAGTCAGTGCTTGGGACACCTGTATAAGCAATCATGTGTATCCCTCCTTTAAGGGAGTCTTTTCCAGGTGGCTCAATGCCACCCCCAGAGAGGGGGAAAGAAGTCTGTGATTGCCACTGCAGCATGATGTACCAAGACCCAGAATTTTGGCAACTGCTCAGTTTGGCTAGGGATCCTGGAGGTGTTTTGCCATCTTCCGGGCATGGAGCAGGGGTCACTGGGGGTGTGGGGAGGGGAGGTAGTTGTGAATTTCCTGCAGGGGATTGGACTAAATGACCCTGGAGGTCCCTTCCAACCCTGTGATTCTCTGATGCCTACCATTGACATTGGTCATGTCTAGCACACCTGATGCACTTAGCCTAGCTCCTTCAAGTCGTGCCATGAAAATTAGTAGAAACGGCCATTAAAGAAATCATTAAGCTTTCTGAAGAACAAAGCCTGCTGAGGGAAAGCCAGCATGGCTTCTGCTTCACCAAGTCCTGCCTTACCAACCCCTTGGATTTTTTTGAGCAGTTTAACAAGCATGTGAATAAGGATGATAACAGTAGACAAATACTTGGACTTCCAAGAGGCTTTGACAAGGCACCCCCAAAAAAGAGCAATCCAGGGAAAAATAGAAAAGGTCCTTTCAAGGACTGAAAATTGGTTAAATGGCAGGAAGCAGAGATAAAGAATAAGTGGACAGTTTTCACAATGGAAGGAAGTGAGCAGTGGAGTCCTATGAAGATTGCTACTGGGATTGGTGCTGTTTAATTTGTTCATAAATGATCTGGAATTGGCAGTGAGCCCAGGTTCGCAGATTTTACCAGATTGTGCAGGATGGTGAAAAACAAGATGGATTGTGAAGAATGGCAGAAGATATCTCTAAATCAAATGAGCGGACAATCAGTGAAAAAAACAGACTGGAACAAAAAATCCTAACTTTAAATACTTGCTGATAGGGTCTAAATTGTCTGAGACTGAGATGAAAAGATATATTGGAGTTGTAGTAGAAAGTTTGATGAAGATGTCTGTTCATTGTGTGGCCGGAGTGAAAAACACAGACTTCATGATGGGAATTATTAGGAAAGGTGCTGAAAATAAAACACCAATGTTGTAATACCCTTGTATAGAACTAAAGTGCGGCCTCATTTACAATATTATGTATAGGGGTGTGCAGGGCCAGGTCGTTTTGGGTTCGAAAAAAATCCAGAAATACCTTAAATCTAAAGAGGCAAGCTGCTTTGGAATTAAGGTATTTTACTCGCTTCGGTATAATCCGTAAATATTCAGAGCATACTGAAGTGAGGGTGGGAAACTCTCCCACCCCCCACCTCCCACCCCCCCGGGGCAACCCCCCACCCCCCTGGGGCCACCCCTCTACCCCCACCCCCCTGGGGCAACCCCTCCACCCCCCCACCCACTTACCTGGTGGGAGGGTGGCAGGCTGCCGCGGTGGTGGTGGTGGTGGCGGCAGCATGAGGCTGCAACGGCCTTGAGCCAGCCAGTTCGGCTCCTTTGCCACCGCCGCCTGAGCCTGCGGGGCGGTGGGGAAGGCCGCTGCCGCTGCTTCCAGCCCTTCCTGGCCCTCAATTGGCGGCGTTGCGGCGGCCATTTGAGGGGCAGGAAGGGCTTTCTCTGCCTCCTCTGGCCCTTCCTGCCCCTCAAATGGCCGCGGCTGTGCCACGGCCAATTGAGGGGCAGGAAGGACCGGAGGTGGCAGCGGCGGCGGCTCTGGCCTTCCCCACCGAGGCATGCTGGCCCCGATTCGGATATCCCTAATCTTTACGGATCGGGTCTGATTCGGGTAATTTACCCGAATCGGAAACATGAAGCGCACACCTCTAATTATGTACAGTTCTGGTTGTTGTATCTCAAAAAGGATATTACAGAGCTGTGAAAAGTTCAGCAAAGGACAACAAAGATGATCAAGAGGTTGGAGCACCTTTCCTGTGAGTAAAGGCTGAAGAGTCTGGACTTTTCATTTCATATCCTACTCAGGAGGGACATGAAAATTATGCATGTGATGGAGAAAGTGGATAGAGAAACTTTTCCCCCCTCCCTCTCCCATAATACTTAAACTCGGGGACACCCAATGATTATGAGCAGTTGGTTCTGGACTGACAAAAAAAAAATCCCTCTTTACTTAGCCAGTAGTTAAATTGTGGAATTCATGGCCAGTGAAAGTAATGATGGCCACAAGCATACATGACTTCAAAAGAGGGGGTTAGACAGATTCATGGAAGACAGGCCCATTAAAAGCTACTAGCCATGGGGAGTTAAGGGAACCTCCATAAACAAGAGGCCGCAAATATCAGTGAATACCAGTGCTGGAAGGCAACATCAGAGGAAGGCCGTGGCCTCTGTGCTCCATTTCTTGGTCCTTATGGGCAGCTGCTTGGCTGCTGGGTGAAACAGTGCGGTGTTCTAGATGGACCAGTGATATGATTCAGCAGACCTTGAGTTGCCAACTCCAGTCTGGAAAATTTCTGGAAGTTAAGGGGCAGTGCCTGTGGAGGGGAAATTTGGACAAGGATTTCACCTAGAATCTGTGGTACGCCAAAGCTGCCTTTTTTCCTAGGAGAAGTGATCTCTTATAGTTGCCATTCCAGGAGAACTCCAGACTCTACCTGGAGGTCAGCCACCCTAAGAAGAGCTCTGGTTTTAACAGACTAAGAGTTCAATATTTTGGTTGGTGTAGTGGTTAAGAGCGGCGGGACTCTAATCTGGAGAACTGGGTTTGGTTCCCTACTCTTCCACTTGAAGCCAGCTGGGTGACCTAGGGTCAGTCACAGCTTCTCAGAGCTCTCTCAGCCCCACCCACCTCACAGAGTGTTTTGTTGTGGGGATAATAACAACATACTTTGTAAACCGCTCTGAGTGGGTGTTAAGTTGTCCAGGTGGTATATAGATCAAATGTTGTTGTTGTTGTTGTTGTTATAGACACCCAGCATTTACCGATACTGATAAACAGTGGAAGTACTTGTTCTTAAAAATAAATGCTGTTCCTGAAATAAGCCAAATGGGATCATTCTCTTTGGCATACAGTGAAGCTTTTGTAGACTTGTTAGGAGAGAAAAGCCTTTATTGGGCTACCTTGGGAGAAATCCTGGCCTTTATATTGAAACAGAGATGGTCTTAAATATTTTGGTACTGAAAACTGAAAAGTCACACGATGGCAAAATATACTCCAAACCAAATAATCAATACTTTGCTGGCTTTAAATGATATCCAGCAGTAAAGCCAGCCCTTCTCAGATCTAAAACACGTTCTGCTTTCCAGAACTCCTAATTCCCTGTAGATGATTGCATCCTTGCAGTTGCAGCCTCTGTAAATTGCCTTTCAACAGAGAGATACCAAACCGTACTTCTGGGTCCCTGTGAATAGAAATTTGACTCTTTGAGAACTGAAAGAAGGAGTTTTGTCTTGTTTTGCTTTGTAACTTCTAGTTTTCTGTGCTGTACCACTCTACAAATATTTGAGATTCATTCAAACATAGTGAAACAGCTGTGTTTGAACTCCTTCCCGGTGTATGGCATTTCTATTAAGCAAAGGGCACGTCCCTGGTGAATAATCAAATTGCTCATCTGACCTGGTAGAACAGAAATAGATTTTGTGCAGTGAGGAAACTGAGAGTACTAGAAGTACCAGGGCTTCCTGAAAAGAGAACAGTTGGTAAAGGTGGTCAACCACTAGACACTTGTCAAGTTAACAATGGCCTTACGCAGTATAGGTGGGTGTTAACTGAATAGATGCATGTGCAGATACGGCAGTGGGAGCGGGGGGCATGTCTGCAGTTGCCTGATCCTCCCTGCTGGCCCCCGTGGTTCCAGCTGAGACCCCAGGGCCAGCAAAGGCTGCAGAAGCAGATAGGGAAGGAAATTAACGGTGCCATGGCCATCACGCAGAAGCTGATGGAAAAGGCCTGAAGCCTCCTTCCCTGGCCTACCATTTGGCCCCATATATGGGGCAGGCTTAATCATGGGCATGCCCCCAACAGCCTTCCCTGACCTCCCACACCGGTTCCCCATTTGCCTGCTAACCTGGCTGGTTTAACCCAGCTGCAGCTGCTGCTGGCAGTCCCTTAAAGGGACTGCACAGCTCAGTATAGGAGCTATACATTGTCTGGCCCAGTAATGTCATCCCTCTTGCTGTTGGGGTAGACACAGGAGCAGTTGGCAGCCCAGAGGTTGGGGCTGGAGGAATGGCCACCTGCTATGGCTTGGGTAATACTGGGAGAAGGTTCATGCCCAGTCTAGTTACATGGATATATAGTTTCATATGTGTATCCATAACACGCACACTTACATAAAGATATTGTATGCATACTAAAACGTGATTGCTGTTGGTTTTTTCATATGTTTGTAATTCAGAAGAGAAAAGGAGAAGGAAGGTTTGTTTTTTGTAATGATTAATGTCAGAATCATTTTTCTTAATTTTTTCAAAAGAGGTTAGACATTGTGCACTGTGTGGTGCTGCTTTTGAGAACTGAGAGTCTCTGCGGTGGAGTGCTTCCTCCTGGAGATGGCCATGGGGTGCCCCATTGCTGGTTTTGACTTGGAAAGTCTTAAGTGTCAGAAGCCCAAACGATCACAGATGCTCTCTGTACAATCACTGGCATCCGCTGACTGACGCAGTCCACTGATCTTGACGCAGTCTATAAGTTAGCTTCAGACAGCAAGGTTGTGAAGAGTTCCCGGCTTTGGAGCTCTCGCCTCTTCAGATTAATTAATTAATTAATTATATTCGATTTTTAGTCCGCCCTCCCTGCCAGGCGGGCTCAGGGTGGAGTACAACATTTCAATTTACATAAATAACAGTTAAAAACGGATAAAACATTATACAAATAACATTAAAACAACTTTATACAATAAATACAATACAGCTTCTCTTCAGGTGGTGACAATAAAATACTGCTTTTCAAACCCTGGCTCATATGTGGGGTGGTGGGCAGATCTTTAGTGTGGCCAGTGGGGGCCCATCCTAGCCTCCATCATATGCCTGGCGGAACATCTCTGTCTTACAGGCCCGGCGGAAAGATAACAAATCCCGCCGGGCCCTGGTTTCCTCAGACAGAGAGTTCTACCCGGTCGGTGCCAGGACCGAAAAGGCCCTGGCTCTGGTCGAGGCCAGGCGGGCCTCCCTTGGGCCAGGGACCACCAACAGTTGTTTATCTGTTGAACGAAGCATCCTCTGGGGTACATATGGGGAGAGGGGGTCCTGCAGATATGCTGGTCCCAGTCTGCATAGGGCCCAGCATATCTGTCAACGTCTAAACCTGAGTGCTTTCTAGAGGCATTGTGATACCTTCCTGCAACCCTGGGCATGCTCACCTGAGAGTAAGGCCTATTAAATACAGTTGAACTCACTTTCCGCTGTATTAGGAGTGTGCTGTAAGATTGAGAAAATTCCAGTGATCTAATAGGATGCAATTGCAGGACTCGGTGTGTGTGTGTGTGTGCATGCGCGCATGTGCAACTGAGGGGCTTTGGGGGTTTCTTTTATTGTCTGTCCTAAGTCTTTGAAATGGGGTGGCTTATAAATCAAATATATTTGGCTCTCTGATCAGTCACAGGTCCTTAGAGCTTAGTTGCAACCATTCTTTCTTGCATGACTGTGAACAAACACACATGAACTCCTATGAAGCTGCCTTATCTGACCATCAGGGTCAGAGTTGCTATTCAGACTAGCAGCAACTCTCTTAAGGTCTCAGGTGGAGATCTTTCACATCACCTGCTGCCTGCTCCTTTTAACTGGAGATGCCAGGGATTGAATCTGGCACTTTTTGCATGCCAAGCAGAGGCTCTTCCCCTGAGTCACAGCTCCTGGAGTGGTGAGGAAATAAATGGCCCCGTGAAGAGCAGGAGCATGCCCACTGCCAGGCACGATGATGCCACTTTAGGAAGTGATGTCATTGCGCTCGTGGGGAGCATGCACAGTGCTCACTGGCCCAGGGGGTTTCTTGCATCCTGGGCCTGTACCCATAACCTCCCCTCCCCTGCCGGCCAGGTGAGTGGCGGTGGGGGGAAGAGGCTGGGAGTGGGGGATCTCCTGCCCCCACCGGGGGACTTGGCAGCCCTACTCCACCATTCCACCAGAAAGAACAGTGTAACTCAAAGTGAGTGCACAAATCTCTGTGCATAACAGAGTCCTAAAAAGCTCTGATTTGTACCTGCTGACTTTAACAGAAGAAAGATTTTGCTGTATGGCTGTGTCTGGAAGATGCCACGTATAGTGTCTAAGCAAATGAGCCTCTGATTCCAGTGCCATCTTGGCTACGGTTCTTGCTCAGTTGCCTTAGACAATTCTCTCTTAGCTGCCCACCTTCAGTATGGGGATAATGCGACTGGCCTACCTTGCAGAGTTGTTGTAAGAACTGGAACAAAAATAATGTAGGTGAAGCATATTGAGCCCTGAAAGTGTTATATAAATGCTAAATATTGTCTGTATATTAAATATTATTGGCGGTGATGCTCAGACCAGCAACATCAGGCTCAAATGTGATTTATTTTCAGAGCAGGGAGGACAAGTTTTGTGTTGTTGTTTGCTGGTAGAAAGGAATTTGTGCGGATTCCAAGTGGCTGTTTGCAGGGAAGATTTTTGTTTGATGGAACTTTTCATCCGTTTGCACAGTCCTGGGAAAGACATCCTTCCCCATGACTGTTTAACGATTTAACCAGTGAAATAACGAAGAGAGACTTCTTCACTTGGAAAGCTTGAAAGTCCTCGAATCTCTTTCTTGGAGCAGGTTAATGCAGCCCATTCTCCTTTCTGATTTGTCTGTTGAAAAATAACCTTAAGACGTTCCAGAAGTCTTTTAGGAAACACTCCTGATAGATTTGATCAAATTTGCCTGTATGACTTCCCTCATTAGAGGCATGCTTTACTTCCTCCTCTTCTTCAAATGTCATCTGTGAATAATAACAATGCATTAATTGTGGAAATGTTGGGGGCTTGGCAGCACTGTGCGCAAGTGAAGTGCTCTTTTGAACGCTGCGCTGGCTGCCTCGCAAATCAAACAGCAGACACAAAGCTCTCGGCATATGCTGGCGGATTAATTCGTCCAACTGCCGCTTGCTTGTTTCCTGTCATTTTCAAAATGAAGGGCGGGGGCGGGGGGGGGAGGGAACTGAAGATTGGAATTTTAATTGCTTGACCGCAATTTTTAATTTACCATACACAAAGAGACTGTGGATTATTAATTAGTAGTGATGATTAGAAACTCAGCCTAGAAGAGTTTGTGAGGACAGCAATGCGAGTTTTAGACTATTTTAACTGGGAACTGGAACTGAGTAAAATCAAGGAAATAATGAATCATTTACTACATCTTTGAATACAAAACTATGTATTATAGTTGTCTGTGCCTGTGACTATCACTACGTCCTCTGGCAGTGAATTCTACACTTCAATCACTCATTGTGTAAAGAAGTATTTTCTCGTGTTCATCCTGAATCTACTGCTCATCAGCTTCATTGGGTGCCCTTTGTGTTCTAGTATTTTGATAGAGGGAGAAAAGTTCTCTCTGTTTACTACCCTGTGCATAATTTTATAAACCTGTATCATGTGCCCCCTTAGTTGTCTCTTTTCAAAATTGAAGAATCCCAGACTCTTCAGTCTTTCCTCATAGGAAATGTGCTCTAATCTCTTAATCATCTTGGTTGTCCTAGTCTATATTTTTTCCAGCTCTGCAGTGCCCCCCCCCCTGTTTTTTTTGAATGGGTCTCACTTGACTATTAGATATTTTATTGATTTTCTCATAGCGATGGGGATAGGGGAAAGGGGGGTAGGAAAAGGAGACAGAGGGCAAATCCACATTACTCATTCTAAGTCGCATGTTCCCCACATTCCCCATGCAATCCCGAGTGCCGGTCACATTACCTCATTAAACAGATGCATTTCATTCGCATTTCTCCCGAATATGTGGTCACAGGTTTTCAACGGGAGTTTCACGGTGGCCGTGAATGGGCCAATGTGCAATTTACGTGGTTTTTTTAAAAACCACCCCCCTTCCTGTCTCTCCGGCCGTTCCGAGAGTTCCTATTGGCTGATTCAACTTGCAAGTGCTCCGTAGTCTGCAAAAGACTGTTTTTGACTTCATAGCATTGGATTTATTGATCATGCTGTTTCTGAATCAAATCTGGTAGTTTGAAAAATCATTTTGGGGTGAATCCATCCTCAGAACGGACTCGCGAAACTTCCTTTTTAACTGTTTTTTATTTTTTTTATTTTATATTACTGTAATATCGAAATTACGAAATATCGAAATAATGACACTCCAAGGAAGTGAAACTTCAGTAAAATTCAGGCACTGAACTGTCCTGCATAGGAAATGCCCACGAAAGCTTCCCACATGCTTCTAAATTTCCAAAAAAGAAACGGGAGAGAGCCATCAGTGCTGTCAGTGGGGGAAAGAGAGGCATCATTATCTTCAATGATGTTTCTTTATAAGGCAAGATTGAAATAACGGAAAAGTGCGCTAAAAAAAAATGGGCGGGGGGGGAAAAGGTCCCGCCCAAAAAAGCGATTTTCGAGCGGCCGTGTGACCGGAGGAACGCGCGAGAAAGACGGATTGGAAGCAGGAATGAGAACGAAGAGGAAAAAATTGCGGATTGGAGGCAAACAGAAGATATCCGATAAACATGCGGGTAATGGGTGAATGTGGATTTGACCAGAATAGAAAAGCCATAAAGTCTGCTTGAATCAGCATTCTACTTATCTACATATTTCACACTACCAATCATTCGACTGTGATTACTAGTAGCAAGTTACAAATATACTGCCTTCATATGGTTACTACATTCTGGTCTTTATATTTGTTTTTCATCCAGTTGTAAAAAGGGGTCCATGGGGCAGCAAAATCTTCTTCCATTTATCCTTTCATTAATGAGGTTAATTTGTCCATTTCCGCATTTTCCATTATCTTCGCTATTAATTCTTCCTGCTGCGGTATTATTGGTCGTTTCCAATAAAATGCTAGTAGAATTCTTGCCGCTGTTACTCCATGTATTATGAAATATTTCTGGTTTTTATCCAGCTCTTCTGGTGTACAGTTTAACAAAAATATCTCAGGTTTAAAGGGAATTGTAATCTGTAAGATTATTTGTAATAATTTATGCACCATTGTCCAAAATTTATGTACCTCTTTGCAAGTCTTTGCAATGCCCTTTTTGAGATATGGTTGACAGGTACCCTTCCTAGGATAGGGGGGAAAGTGGCTAAAATAGATGAGAAGTCCCTTGTAATTTCTTTGTGAGGCTGTAGCTTTTTACACAACATGTGGGACCGAGTGCTTAATGCATCTCCACATAAATCTTTTACTTACCTGTAGGAAATTATCACACCAGAGACAACTGTAGACTACGCTGGGATAATGGTATCCTGATTGCCTAACCACACTATAGGCATCACAATTTAATCAGTACTTGCTGGGTATACTTTGTTATCATTTTTATCAGGTGATTGTTTTGTGCTCCCTGCCTCAGCCTTGGAACGGAGAAAGTTTCATCCCCAAGGGGGTGCAGAGTCTTCAATTATCCAAGAATGTACATTCAACTTGCAAATCCATCTGTTCCAGAGAGTATGGCCAGCTTGCTCTAGGATAGCTTTTGGCTTCAGTTTCATTTAAAAGATTTGTTTTCTAACCCGTAGGCCTTTCCTGATAATGTCTCTTTACAATTTATCTGACAAAGCCTTCTTGAAACTGTCCAGCCACTTGTGGTGATGTCACTCCTGAATTGTATAGTAACTAATGTCTTGGCAGCGGGAAACGGAACAGTCTTGATGCTTGTGCACAATGTCCTGGGAATTGCATTCACATCTGAGGTTTAGATTCCGATCCAAATCGCGTCAGTTCCCCTTTTCTCTTCCTCTAATTTTCTGCGTTTTAAAAAGCCTTGTGCAGGTTGTGTCATGAGGCATTAAAC
The DNA here is from genome assembly GCF_028583425.1 of Eublepharis macularius. Lineage (NCBI taxonomy): Eukaryota > Metazoa > Chordata > Lepidosauria > Squamata > Eublepharidae > Eublepharis > Eublepharis macularius. Next base: position 124,271,025 of record NC_072796.1, on the reverse strand, counting down.
TTTGTCAGGCCGAAAGCGTGTCTTTATTTTTTGCAGTTTTCTTTTTAAAAAACCAACCCTGCCTGCTTCATTGGTTTATAGGAAAATAAACCAAATAAATAAATGAATGCTGCTGAACTGGCCAACGATTTAAATACTGCTAATGAACTCAGTAAAACACATACGTCTGTGTGTGTGTACTGCAGACTGCTTTGAGTTTTGTAATAAAAGCAATAAAGTAATAAGTAGCAGACAATCATATAATCTATTGTTTATAATCTAGGTTTGTAAATTATGGCAGGCTGAACCATGGCTCTAAGAGCAGTGGTTTTATATCCGTCTTAAGCCTCTGTAGTAGGGTTGCCAGGTCCAGGCAGGAGGTAGGAGACCTGGCACTCACCTTAGAGATGCGTACATGCTACACAATGATGTCACTTCCGGGAAGTGATGTCATCGCGCAGGTCATGTGCCGCCCCCGGGAGCGGCTCCAGGGCTCTTCAGGTCGCACCAGGGTGCCGCAACGGGCCCTGGAGTGCTCCCCTGCAGTGTTCTTGTGCTCCACAGCAGGCTGATTTCAGTCTGTTTTTTAAAAAGCTGTAACAAAAATGTTGTAGCATATAAATGAATATGGAGTGACCCTAGTTGTCATCATAACAAAAAGCAAACTATCCCACCCTCACCTCAATAGGCTTTGTACTTCTGAGAACCACCAAGAGACACTTAGAATAAAGGACTGATGAAAATACTAGGCACCACAGTGACATTTCTAGGCGCCATGGAGCCCTTGCGACTGGGATTTATCAAGTCTTGATTTGAACAGGAATGTAACTCATCATGGTGCCAGCTCTGTGTGATGCAGTAGGCAAAACTCAGCTTCTTGAGTGTCATTTATTTACAAAAATGTTTATAAAAAGCAAACTTCTGAAGCACATACCCCCCTCACCTGTCCACACTTCAGCTAGCTTTACTGGACAGAAGCAGACCTGAGAAATTTTAGAGGACAGTTCTCCACCCACCCCAAAGGACTGAAAAAGAGGTCACCCTATTTCAGTATCTTTTGTGATTTAAAGCTAATATGATATTACATATCCCAGTTACCTTCACTGTATAGTTGTGCCCTTTCACCACAAAATAATTTGCATGCTTTCGTTTTTTTAAATATTAAATTGTATCTTGTGTATATCTCTTTTTTTTAAAAAAAAACACTCTATATTTGATCTCAAGTGCTTTTTTACAAGTGTAAGGAAGGTCTGGGGGAAAATGGGCCCAATGTGGGAAGAGATGGGAGTGCTATTAAGGGAAACACTGGGGAAGGGAATTGAAGGAGAAATGGATACTGATTGAGGAACAGGTATAAGGAAGGTCTTATAGGCTTATAGGGGACAGAATGGCAGATGGTAAGTACAAATTCAGAACCCCTGTACACAGACCTACTTGAAGTGCCTTTAGTTTCTTTATTTGGCTTGGTTTTTATTAGGTCTTCTTTCCCTCCTTTTTTTCCCTACCAGTAAAATACATGCGAGAAGCCACCCCTTATGTGAAGAAAGGTTCTCCGGTTTCAGAAATTGGGTGGGAGACTCCTCCACCAGAATCTCCTCGGTTGGGAAATGCATCCAGCGATCCTCTCTCGCACCTTTCTCTCTCCATCCACAGAGACAAGAAGACGATCCCGCTCAAAATGTGCTATGTTACACGGAACATGGCTGCCTCAGATTTAGAAAACAGGTAAGGAGCATTGTGGGATTGTTCGTGTGTGAGAGAGAGAGAGTGTGAGAAGGGGATAGATATTTGTCCTTTTAGTGACTCTTATACATTAATTTTATTTGTTATACACACTCTTATGCAGAGATGGTTGACTGGTGGCCTTTGGACTACATCTGCCCAGGACCTCGGGCTTTTCTCCCTCTCCATTCTAGATACCAGCGCTATATTTTCTGGCAGAGGCCTCTGAGGTTTCTTGACAGGAAGGGTACTTGCCAAGTTTGTTAGTCTAGGACAGATGGATTCTTCTCCAGCCAAGTGACTTGCTGGGAAGTGCTGTGGAATGACTTCCCCCTAGAGTCCAAAATTGTGACTGTTACCTTTTCAGAGGTCTTGCAAGATACTACTATACCAGCCAATTTTTGGCATATCTAGTTAAGCCCCATCAACAAAGCCAAATGAGATGGCTGTTATTTTTCTTGAGAGAGGTTTTTTGTTGTTGTTGGCTTTGTTATGGTTATTTTTGTATTTTGTTTGTTTTAGAGTTTTGTCTTGTTGTATTACTATTCATTTAGAGTCTTTCTTAACCTTGCTTTGTCCTTGATGGAGACCAAAAGTCACTTCCTGCAAAAAAAAAAAAACAACCCCACCCATGCAATTAAAAAAAATCTATTTAAGTAAACAAAATATAGTTTAAATAAACAAAACAAAAGAACAGAAAAGATAATGCTGGATATCCTGATCTTGCTTGGTATCCATTGGGGCAGTCCATCAAGGCTGCAGGCTGTGAGCCAAGGGCAGGAACCCTTTGACTCTTGCCTTCAGCTCATGCCCAAGGTCTCATACCTCTGGCCATGCCCACGCAGGAGGTGGGGGTACTGACCTCCTCTCTCGGTGAGCAACGGTTGTCAGGTACACACCAGTGCAAGGCCAATTCCTGGTGGTGTGATCCTCTACCTGCCAATCGCCAGGAATCAATGGGAGGAGACAAGCTGCCCAGTAATCACCTACCACCCGCAGGCAGCACGTGCAGATGGGTGAGCCCATCTCTGCATCCCACTGTGATGACATCACTTCTGGAAGTGACATCATCGTGTGGGGGCTGGCACCACATGCATGCTTTGCACCAATTGCAAATCACCCCAAATCAGTCACTTCCAGTTTAAATTGGAAGCTACAGCATCTCCGCAGGCCCAAAACACAGTGTGTGTGCTTCCCCCTCCCCTCCACGACATCGTCACTTCTGGAAGTGACATTATTGTGGAACGTGGAGATGCACGCACAAGGATTATCAAGGTAAGTACTGCACTTTCCTGCACCCTTCCCCACCCTTCCAGTCTCCTGCCCGTTGCTGGGGGGCAGGGGGGGACCTGGCAATCCTAGCAAACCTTCAGAGAGGAGAGCCAGGCCCGATGACTTCACTCTCACCATGGAACTTCCACCATGGCTGGAGACCTGGCAGCCCTACTTTAAATACCTACAAAAGGAAGGAGACACACACTCAGCATGGATGTCACAAGCTGCTGGCAGCCATCTTTCCACAGTCCCCACCCACCTGCTGGAAAATGAGTTTAGATGGTGCTTCATCCATTATACACTGCTTTACGCTTAAGGGAAAGTGAGTCATAAATATTTTTTTAAAGCATTAAGTTATATCATCACTCAGGAGATACTGAGCCCCTGAGTTGCTTATTGTCCCCGTAAGCTGTTAAGGTTGACTGTGGTTGCCTTTCGGTAGCAGTCTTTATGTCATTGTGCCACTTTTATAAGACTGCTTTATTGCTTTATCTGTTAATTAACATTTATTTGTTACCACCATGTTAATTTTGTAGGCTCTCTGAGTTGCTATTGCAGCAAAAGAGCAAGGTAGAAGAGGTAGAAATTCCTTGAGCCAGTGATACCAATAACATTTGATTTATATATATATTTCAGGACAGCTTAAGGCTCACTCAGAGAGGTTTACAAAGTATGTTATTATTAACCCCACAACAAAACACCCTGTGAGGTGGGTGGGGCTGAGAGAGCTCCTAGAAGCTGTGACTGACCCAAGGTCACTCAGCTGGCTTCAAGTGGAAGAGTGGGGAACCAAACCTGGCTCTCCAGATTAGAGCCCCGCGCTCTTAACCACTACACCAAACTGGCTCTGGACGACGGATAAGTGAAGGTTGCAAGAAACATAAGGCAGGTGTGCCAAAGAATGAATCCAAGTGCATGGGAAAGGGGTGAGGAAAACTATAAGAGCAGAGAGAGGTCAACTTCTTTCCTCTGTTTGCTCACCAAGTACCTCTGTTTGCTATGATTATGGCAGTTTCAGGTTTAACCTCATGGCCAGCATTACTCTTATCGCTAGAGGGTACATAAAAGTACTAATATCTCTCTACTGTGTCTATACAGTACCCATGGCAGGTGACCCTATATATGTGAGACTCCTTGTATGAAAGTAAATAATTATGTTGAGTTTTTCCTGGCTAAAAGGTTTAATAAATGTGATTTTCATGTACATTTAAGGCACTTGGAGTGTATATCTTTTCATTGCTAGCATTTAGTATTGATTTTGTATTTTCAAAGCATCTGTGGAAATCTGCCCATCGCTAACATTACGTCAGCCTTTTATAACAGAAATACATGATTAGGTCTGTTTTTTCTTGCTGAAAAGTTTCAGAAATGTGGTGATTCTCATGTACATTTCAAGCACTTTTCATTGCTAGCATTTAGCATGATTTTGTATTTTCAAAGCACCTTTGGGAATTTGCCCATCGCTTTTACTGTGTTAGCTTTTTATAAGGTTCGTGTCTAAAAGGTTTACAGAAAACATTTCTAGAGCATGGGCCCTTAAAACTTTCAAGGAGTGGATCTTATCCTGATCTACGTGAATCAGATTAAAACAATTCACCAGATTAATGTAATTGGGTGCAAGTCACCATAGAATAGAATAATAGAATCATAGAGTTGGAAGGGGCCATACAGACCATCTAGTCCAACCCCCCTGCACAGTGCAGGATCAGCCTAAAGCATCTCTGACAAGTATTCATCCAGTCTCTTCTTGAAAACTGCCAGTGAGGGGGAGCTCACCACCTCCCTGGGCAGCTGATTCCACTTTTGAACTACTCTGACCGTGAAAAAGTTTTTCCTAATATCCAGCCGGTACCTTTGTGCATGTAATTTAAGCCCATTGCTTCGGGTCCTACCCTCTGCTGCCAACTGGAACAGCTCCTTGCCCTCCTCCAAATGACAGCCTTTCAAATATTTAAAGAGAGCAATCATGTCCCCCCTCAACCTCCATGTAGTCATGCTTTAATAACCCCCCTCTGTTCAAGATCATTCTATAAACGCTTTCAAACACAACAGGTTTGGCACATTTGAGGCTCAAACTGAAAAATGTGTAAGCAAACACACCTAAAATACATATATTTTTTATATATATATATAGATTGCCCTCCGCGCTGAGCGGCGCGGAGGACAATCTAAGCTCCCCTCTGTCTGGAGGTCAGGGGGCGGGGCCACCAGCCATGTGACCATTTTCAAGAGGTTCCGGAACTCTGTTCCACCGCGTTCCAGCTGAAAAAAAGCCTGTATATATATCGTTTTCTCATAGCAGAGTGAGAAAAGGTATTCCAGTGACTAATTCCTGCATCAGACCTTGCCTGTTTCTTATCCAGATAGCATTTCCATGTAGGAAAAAGTATGCAAACCACCAGTAGCTCATCATAATATCTCCCACACATTTTACCTCCCTGTGCATAGAATGGGGTGTTTGTTGTGAGTTGGCTGAGATTTTCCGGTACATGCACACACAGCAAAATACATGAGCGGGTCACCCTCACTTGTGTTGGTTTACACTGTGTCCATGCATTTTTTTCTGTACAGAAATTATAAAAGAATTTATAGCTGCTAAAAATAGTATCTGGTAGAAAAGGTGATCATTGCTGAGTAGCAGATAGCGCTTTGGTTTTCAGATTTCCTGTTGTCAGGAACTCTTTCCAGTGTCTTCCAAAAATCTCTGTAAATCTGAAGAAACAATTAGGAGGATTTACGGAGTTATAAAAAGGAGCTAAAAAGAAAGACAGAGTAGAGCAAAATCTCAGGTCCTTGGGATGTGCAATGTGAATGGAAGAGAAGGGGCGGTTGAAGAGGGCATAGAGTTGTGAGGCAGAGAGTCAGCTGTTAGACTTGTAGGCATGGTGCAGATGTATTGAGAAACCATGTTTGTCGTTGCGTGAATAAGCCTGGCAGGTGGGTGTGGGGCCCTAGCTCAGTGACAGAATATCTGCTTTGCATTCAGAAGGCCACAGGTTCAATCCCCAGCATCTCCAGTTAAAAGGATCAGATAATAGATGATATGACAGACCTCTGCCTGAGACCCTGGAGAGCTGCTAGCAGCCTGAGAGCCAAGCTACAAGTGACGCCTGACACAGGTTGGACACTTGTCAGCTTCCCTCAAGTTTTGATGGGAAATGTAGATGTCCTGGTCTTACAGCTTGGCTCTCAATTTAATTAAAGGTTACAGAACCCCCCCCCCACACACACACACAGTGGAGGGGAAGGGGGGCGCCTGGCAAGAGCTCAACGCTTGCACTCCCCTCCAGACCACATGTTCTCCCTCCCATAGGTTACTGCTCTGTAAACTTCTGTAAGCTGCAAGACCAGGATGCCTACATTTCCCATCAAAACTTGAGGGAAGCTGACAAGTGTCCAACCTGTGTCAGGCATCACTTGTAGCTTGGCTCTGAGTTGACAGTACTGACCTTGATGGACCACTGGTCTGATTCAGTAAGGCAGCTTCAAGTGTTCTTGAGCATGGTTCTTTTGCGCCACCTCCTTTTGTGCAGTTCAAAAACACTTCCCTTTCCCCATTTTTTCTTCATCACAAACTGGTTTGCTTTCTTCCATACAAACCAGGATTCCAAACTCTGCTTTAATCCTGGTTTGGAATTCTGGTTTCGAGGAAAGAGGACAGCTGTAATTTGTAACAGGAGCTGTGGTTTATAGCGTGTTTAAATTTCAAGCCACATAAGGAAGGGAGAGTTAGGGAACATCCAGATAAGTTCATGTTATGACAGGCCCTTATCCATGGTTGGATCTGGCCCATGAGTTTCCTAGGAAGTGAATTAAACTAGCTGTGACTTCTGCTTTCACGGTAGTGGTGTTGTTTTGGAAATCTCAGGCAGCAAGAAACAAGAAGCGGTAGCCGAGGTCTAACTTTCACATATTGATTTGAACTAACCAACCCGTTCTTCAGCTTCAGGCTTCTAGTTGCAAAGGAAGTGAGAGGGAGAGTAAAGTAAGTGGGGACAATTCAGGGGGAAACAAGTAATGCGTGAGAGTTCAATGGCTCTTTGTATTTGCTTTGCTAGAGTTAAAAATAGAGAGTGTATTGACCCTTATTTATAACATGTGTGGGACCAGCTGCATCTCGCCAGACTAATGTTCAACATGATCGGCTCTTTCACAGTCAGGTTTTTTTTTTAAAAAAAAGAGAACTAATGAAGTCTGGAAAGAGAGAGGGTGTTAAAGAGAATTTTTCCTCCTCTTTCACAAACTATGAGCTTTTTGTTCCTACCCAGTGGAGAGGCTGTTAAAGAAACTGACTAGAACTTCATTTGTTTTTAACACTTTTCCGTCTGAGGGACTCAGAAGTCAAAGCCTTTCCAGTTTGAGCGAGGAAGGTAAAAACCAGCCATTCTCAGGACTTTAAAAAACCAACCAAAGCTGTATCTGAGAGCCAAGCTACAAGTGAGGCCTTACACAGGTTGGACACTTGTCAGCTTCCCTCAAGTTTTGATGGGAAATGTAGGCGTCCTGGTTTTACAGCTTGGCTCTCCATTACAGCTGCAAGACCAGGATGCCTACATTTCCCACCAAAACTTGAGGGAAGCTGACAAGTATCCAACCTGTGTCAGGCATCACTTGTAGCTTGGCTCTTACTGTTAGTGCATCCTAGGCTCGGCACTAATTTTGTGTTTTAATTTTTTAAAAATCTGTTAGCAGCTAGCTAAAGGCCTGCCCTGTTTGATTGGCAGAAGGAGGAGGAGCTGAGATGAATTGTTCTATTTTTTATTCCACTTTTCAATTTGAAAAGTAGCTCCTGAAGTATGGCAGAATCCAGTACACAAGACAGTTGACTACAGAATAGTCTTTTGAAGGGATTCTAAGCTGGGTCGAGAAGATCTTGGCACTGTGGAGGGATGCCCTGCCACTTTGCGATCACCTCTACATAGCCACATGGATGGCAGTTAAAAGCAGCCCTTTCCTCTTTCACTCACTGCCAGGCCGATGCACTCTCTCACCATCCTAGTCCCCAACTGGCCTCACTGGTGTAATGGTTAGAGTGTCAGACTAGGATCTGGGAGACCCAGGTTCAAATCCCCACTCTGCAGTGGAAGCTCACTGGTTGACCTTGGGCCAGTCACACTCTCTCAGCCTAACCTACTTTAGGGGGTGTTGTTGTGAAGATAAAGTGGAGGAGGGGAGAGCAATGTTAGCTGACTGTGTTAATTGTCTAAATCAGCGAATAAAACTCCTGCTCCATGCTCTACCTCCTGCCGAAGTAAGGGCTTCAGCAGCGAATGGGATAGTGAGAAGTGTGTATGGGCGGAGAGGGGGGCTCTTCCAATCTGTAATTGAGGCCTTTCCTATGGGTGGAGCCTGGGATGAGCCAAGCCTGCTTTTCCAAAAATCTGTTCACTTTAATTGACCATGCCAGTTTGAGAGCCTGTTTGGTGTAGTGGTTAACAGTGGCAAGACTTTAATCTGGAGAACTGGGTTTCATTCCCCATTCGTCTACTTGAAGTCAGCTTGGTGACCTTGGGTCCGTCACAGCTCTCTCAGAGCTCTCTCAGCCCCACCTACCTCACAGGGTGTCTGTTGTGGGGAGAGGAAGGGAGAGTGATTGTAGTGAGGCTCCTGGAGGTAGTGAAGGGCAGGGGTATAAAACTAACTCTTCTTAACGGAGGTCAGTAACCCCACCCCCCAACCTGTATTTGTGTTTGGGTAGCAGGAAGAGAACGCAGTGCTCAGACTTAGATACAGCTAATACTGTTATGCTGTTAGCAGGAAGTATGAACTTTTGAGTCTCCCACACATTAAGATGGTTTATCAATTCTGGTTGCTTTTATTTCCTGTGGAAAATGTAATTTCTCACTTGAGTGTTGGTCAACACCAGGTGACATGTACAACTCTGCTTCTTTCTGTACTTTCTTTTCTGCCCCTCAGCAAGTTAGAAGATCTTCATCAAAATCCTCCCAAGTCGCAGCAGTCCTAGATGCCTATAGTTTATGTAACTCCTACAGAATAACTCCTACAGAATATAGTTGCAGCTATCTGATGGTACAAAGGCATTGACAGTACCATTTTTAACAGAGCAGTTTTGTTTATTGATGCAATTATTTCGCTCAGGTGCCTCAGGTGTAATCTTCTTGGATCAGGAAGCATTCCTATATGATGTAGGTCCTCTGTTCTTACTCTGAGGCATCACAAATTGTCACAACAAGAGGAAAGGACATAGAATTGTTTGGAACTCTATTTCTTTGTGTTTCTCCTAGATATCATGGCTCATTTGGGACCCCTGTGAACCAGCCATGGGGGTGGCTGATCAGTGATCATTTTCAGAATTATAAACAGTTCATCCATAGCCTGTTCTCCTCAGCACCTGGGGAGTCAGGTGACACCAGAAGGCCAATCTGAAGCCAACTGGTGATATAAATCTCCCAAAGCTTCAGCCTCTCTTCAATTTGGGCAACCTGTTGCTAAAACATGCAGACTGATCTTCTCGCTGTGCCACCAGTCTCTTAGTCTTAATTGTTCAGCCCATCTCTCTGGCTATTGCTTCAAGGTACTTGGCCCACCTACCATTTGACTTCAGGGGTTGCCACCAGTCTCTGGCCATGACATTCAGAGCCAGAAATGAACTTTCTCCTAGCTGAAGTTTCCCCTGCCTTATTTTAATTTGTCTTCCCCCTGCAGTCTGTGGCTTGCTTAGTGCCTTCAGACATTATAGAAGAGATGGGGAAAGAGGATAAAGAAACTTTAGGGAGATACACACATTCCCATTTCAGGAAGGAACCCATGCCATGCTGTCTAAAATACTAGAATCACAATAAATGATCACTTCTGCCTGTGCAAATCTGAGCGGCGTTCTTGGCACAGGACTTCAATTTTTGAGTTGTTTCAGCACCCTAAGCAATCCGTGCTGTTCTGTGTGGTGAGCAGCACTGCTATTTTAGAAGCAGTGCCTACAAAGCATCCTCTTTCTAGTGACGCAACTTTCCTGCTTCCGTAAAAGCAGAACCAGCTGGTTGGAAGAGCTACAGTGAAGGTCACATACATAAGAATATGTCTGGAAATTGTCTTTGATACAACGGTGAAGTATATGTCCATATATGGATACGATCATGGCACGGCCATGTTATGGAAAGGATGGTAGGAATAAGGTAGGAGAAGGCTGAGGTGGTAGAATAGCTTTTCCCATTTCATGTCGCAGGTGGTGAGTCATGGAGGATCACATTTTGGAATACTCCCCTACATTAAATAGAAAATCTTCACAGCAAACAAAAAGAGAGGGTAGAAATTTTCGCCCTGCTATGATACATTTTTATTAGTGAGACTTTTTTTTTAATGCAAAGGAACATTCAAATAAAAATATAAGAGCCCTGCCAGATCAGACCAGCTGCCCACCTAGTTGCCCTGGAGGGCCGCCCAAAAGTTTATAGAGGCAAGGTCTTCCCCTGATACTGCCTCATACCACTGGTATCATTTATGGCCTCTGAATATGTAAGTCCCATTTATTCACTAGGCATAATGTTGAAGATCCGGGCAAGATCTGGAACTCATCACCTGCCCTCTAAAAGTGGTGCGCTCCATTCTGCTACCTCACCTTTATGCCATCCTGCTGTCTTATCATGTGTTAAAGCAAGCCTGTTTTTTTCGAAAGTGTGGGGGAGCTGTGTGGGGCCCAATGGGTCGATTGATCCAAAGAATGAATTGGTGGGGAATTTTTCTGTGCACCAGAATTGGGTGCACACCAATTGCAGGTAGGAGACCCAAAAGTAAACATACACCCTGTCGTATTAAAGTGTACTCTTTTTAAAAGAGAGGGCTCATTTTAAAATATGTAGCCTTGGATTTGCCCTGATCTGGATAGCCCAGGCAAGCTGGATCTTGTCAGGGCTGGCTTTAATTAGTAATTGGATGGGAGAATTCTGGGAAGACCAGGTAATGGCAAACTGCCTCTGTTAGACTCTTGCTGTGAAAACCCCAGCAGGGGTCGCTATAAGTCAGCTATGACTTGACAGTACTCTCTACCATCACATCCCTCCTCTCCCATGATTCCTCACAGGGTTCTAGTATGAAAGAGTATAAAACTGATCTCAGAACAAGAGCTGCTGTAGCACAGTAGTTAAATGGTTGGGTTGCAAGTCAGCACTCTGCTGGTTCGAATTCCACTGTTGCCATAAGCTCATTAGGTGCCCTTGAGTAAGCCACTCCTCTCGGCCCCAGCTTCCCAGCTGTATTGTGGGGATAATAACACTGACTTTTTTTACTGCTCTGAGTGGGGCAACAATCTGTCTAGAATAGTGGTATAGAAGCATGTTGTTGTTGTTGTTGTTGTTGTTGTTGTTGTTGTTGTTGTTGTTAGGAAGGCTTGTTTTCTAGTTTTATCTTGTGACAGTCTCACATGAATTTCCTGAAGAGTAACCCAGAATTTGCTATGCAAGAGTGGGATCCTATGGCTGTTTTATCATATTCCCAAGTCCTGGGTTTTTTTTCCATTTTGCTTGGAAATGTGCTGTTTATTGTGGAGGCACGGAGAGAAATCTTTGTGAAAATACAGACAATATATCTGCATGCATTCACACTCTGGGACTTAGGGGTGCAGCAAATTAGTCACAGAAGTACTTCCCATATATCTGAATGTATCCACATAGCCATTTTTTAAACAGCGTGAATTTACCCTTGCTGAGCTGAATTAGATCAAAGAGCCACCTAGTCAGGCATTGGGTCTCCAGCAGTGAGTAGCTGGATGCCCCTAGGAAGCTCATAATGCTGATAGATAGACCCTAATATTCAGAGGCATAAATATTGTATGCAGTATTTGTATTCATCAAGATCATTAGGCATTAGATAAACCAGTTGTTTGTCAGTGTTCGCAAATTTTGTTGAAAGTCCAGCCAAACTTTTGGCTTGTCACCACATTTTCAAGCAATTAATTCCATGTTACTTAAGTTTTAACATGAAGAATTTTTTTCCTTAGTACAGAGCATGCACACACCCTCAACATCCTATTTGGTAGAAAGTTTTGCAAACTTGGCTAGGTTAATTATAAATGATCAGGCACCCAGAAGGGCAATCAGCTTACATAGCGAGGTTTGCAAAACTTACTAGCTCTGCTCCTAACACTGATGAACTTCATGGTGAAAATTCTCTCAATTTACCATGTTGGCGTCTGTATTAAGATCTGTTACTTTCATTATAGGCTGTCTTCTTGTAGGGCGGAGATTTAAATTGGATGACTCATAGACTCTCTTTGAAGTTTCAGTTCTAAAGAAAGTGGAACTTGCATCACTACAGCTACCTTCTAAATATGAGCAATTTACTGAGCATATGTCAGAAAACAACTGGCGCAGTTGGAAAATACATTAATTTCCATTCACCTTTATAGCATGAAAGCCAATCAGAGTACACAGTAAAGCCCATTCTGGGGTCAGTTTTATACTATTTCAAACTAGGAGCTTTTGAAGAATCACAGGAAACAATTTGGAAGTTCCCTTGCCCAAACTCTCCCTCTCCGGCCTTCTGTGGATTGGATCCCACCCAGCATTTTTGAAGTTGGAAGGACTCCCACCCGTGGAACACAGCTTTATCTCTTCTCGCTCTCATGCAGCTCTGAATGCTGTCCCTGTGGTTCTCCCCCCTTGGAGCAGTATAGGGGGGAGCATTTGGGGCTGCAACAGCAGGGGAGGCAAGAAGTTGTGCTGCACGGATGGAAATTCTTCTGCCTATGGAAATGCTACTCTGGATCCAAGTTCTTAGAATCAAATTTCCCTCAGCCCCTGTTTCTCTCTTTAACTGACTCAGCTCTCTCAGAGTTTATGCTCTTGGAACATAAGTAGTCGCCATCAGCCAGGGTTTTTTTTTTTTGCGCTTTGTTTCTTTTTCTCATGGTTAATTTATAGAAACAGCTTTTTTTGTTGTTGCATGCTTTAGGGAATTCTCCAAATGAGCCAAGACTCCAGCCTGGTCTGTGGTTGGATTAGTTCTGTTGCTTTTGTGACCGGTGCACAGGCCAGCCACTTTGCTGTTAGACTTAGTGATTATCTCCAGACTCACGTAGTACATGATAATACATTATTGAAGAGTTCTGGATATTCGTTGTTCCAAAGTTTAACTCGAGCGCCAATATGCTGCTAGTCCCATTGTGACTTATAAGACTTAGTTTACATCAAAATTTGTTCTATATTTTCAACTTTTATTTTTCTATCTCCCGAACTGCAAAAACTGATACATACGATGTAGCAGTTTGCACCTCTCCCCACTACCCCACCAGGATTGGCTGTGTTTGCAATTTTGCTTAACCAAGGCATTTAGACTTTTAAATTTCTCCCAGTTTCTAATTCAACACTCTAACCCCAACACTACACTGACTCTAATGTTTGACAGTGCAAAATAAATATGCCTGGTAAGAGAGATTACTGTATGAACGGGTTTTTGTATGTCCATAATGAGAAAAGAAGGATGATGCTGAGATCTGATGCTCGGTAAAGAAATCGTCTTTTTAAAAGTGCAACTTGAACAAAAAGGAAGTCATATTATTTCCAGTGATTTCACTGGATTTAAATAAGAATCTTCATTCCTCAAGAAATATAAGCAAGCTCGAGAGGCTTGTTCAGTGTGCTGTTAGAAATTAAAAAGTACAGAATTTCCATTATGTTGGAGCTGAGTTTGAGTGCCAGTTTACCCCTTTTGTTACAACTTACAAGTTACAGCATTTTCAGGAAGTTTATGCCATGCAAATGTTTTCTAAGCAGGAAGAGGAAATGCTGGCAAATTTCCTTTGGCAACGTGGTTGTGAGCAAGAAATAAATACCACCACCTCCTTTGCCAGTGCCAAATCCTGGGTTAGGACTAGGTTAGCCAAAAGGGCTGTGAGAAAATGTGATACCATTCATACATGGAGCAGAGCCATTCTAATGTGAAATATATCATTTTTTTGGGCTGGTGTGGGCTTTATCAGAAAGCATTCCCTAGGCGGTGTTTACATAACTACGGCGAGGATATGTGAATAAACACAGCTGTGGCACTGCCTTAAATATTTCCAGGCAGAAGGGAATTAAAAAGAGAACTTTTATCACCAAACTACAGATGAATATAACGTTGCGTTTCGGAAGCCGATCAGACTTACAAAGAAGCACACCGCTGGAAACATTGGAAGCCATTTAGAGTTGCAGTTGTACTACTGAGGGGCAAACGCTCACTATATTTAAAGCATTTGCACAATGGATCTCAGGCTCTATCCAGTCTTTTTATTGTGTATTTATTCCAGATATCTAGGTAGGTGGATAGCTAACAAGGTTACGCTTGTAACCAAGGTTTTGCTGAGGCTCCGCTGTATCATTCCTCAAATGCAAAATTTGAATATCTGCCCATTTCATTGTTGCAATTCATGTCAGAACTTCCTCCAGTCATCTCTCTGCCTTGTGTGTTTTTCTTCTGTAAGGACCACACACATTGTTTCTTCTAGCTGTGTAAGCGAATAATAATGGTTGTAACTACATTGAATCCCAGTAACAATAATAGTTTTCACAAGCGTTGCAGGCACTTAATGCACATTATGTCAGGCAGTGCCAGGGCTTGATCTAAGCATCATGCAGCTCGGGAACATTTCTCCTGCTCCCTGAACCATCAATTTGCCTTTCGGGAGGAGGTTGTTCGTGTTGGGATGCTGCCAGTGCAGATAGAATCCTACTAGTCCTGGGAATTAGGTGATCCCTGGCGATGCCAGACCTGTGCCACTACCTCATTTAAGAGTTCGAGTCAGTGGACTTAGAAGAGTGCAGTTCTGCTGAGGATCGCACTGTTAGTTTTTAGGCCCTGCCATTCATCATTAGTGAAAGATAGGTGGATGCAGTTAGGTTGATGTGAGGGGAACATTTCCTGGCCGCATGCACATTATGGAGTTGTTGGGTGCAGTATAACCCAAATGTCTTATCTCTCCCTCGTTCTCATTTTCATCTTGCCTTTTCTCCAAGGAGCTCCAGGCAGTGTGCATGGATTCTCCGCCCCCCCACCAACATTGCATAATCACTGCAACCATGCAAGGTAGTTTAGGTGTGACTGGCCCAAGATGACCGAGCGGGCTTCATGGTTGAGTGGGATTTGAATCCAGGCGTTGTCAATACTTCTCCAGTACTCTGACTGCTACTATCCTGCCTCACTTTAATAGATTGATACATTACATTTGCTGTGTGAACAACTAACTGATATATGAATGCTTGATTATAGAGAACAGTAAGGTTTTGAGAATCATCCTAATTGATACTATTTTCCCCCCTAGGCTTGTTGAAATTCATTCACCTGATGCCAAGCACACTCTTGTCCTAAGGAGTAAAGATTCGCCCACAGCCCAAGCCTGGTTCAGTGCTATCCACTCCTGTGTCAGTGACCTCATTCCTAAGGTCATCTCAGAGGTCAAAGATCAGTTGGGTAAAACGGGGATTGCAGGAGGCCGAGAGATTAGGCATCTTGGTTGGCTCGCGGAAAAGGTAATGGCTTCGTTCTTCTTGTTACTCCACAGTTGTCTGCATGTGCTTGAAATTGTCCAGAGATTAATCTTAATTCCAACCTGTTGATTTAATTGGACAGTCGTTTCAAATGTTTCTCTCCTGCTCTCCTTCCAAGGAGTTTAGAGTAGCATTTTTGCTGATGGTTTTATGTGGGATACCAGGAGGCCAGGTGATCGCATCACTGGCTGTGGCCATCTGGTTACTTCAAGCCACACTGCGGTGTGGATTACACCACAGTGAAATGGCTTCCATACTGCTTTGGGTAACTCCCAAATCTGCCCCCGGGTCTGAACACTCCTTTTTAAATGCTTATAGTTCCTCTGTAGCCGCCTTTCAGCTTTCTGCAGTTTTTTTCTTGCCTGTCTGCGCTGTCTGTGGACTGAACAGCAATGCTGAACTCTGCTTTGGAAATAGAACTGTATCCACTTGGTCTTTGCAAAAGAAATCTGTTTTTGGCTCCCTCACATTTATATTTGTTTAGGACTCTTGCTTGATTCAACAGATCTTAGGTGATGAACTGCATGAATTTTAGATGACTTAATTATCATTAAAATGTGCACAGGTCTGTGTATGTGGAAAAGCAATTGTCCTGAAGCAGAAAGTATACTTCGTTTGTTTTTAGATGAGGCATGCATATTGAATTAAAAGAGGCATTCTCTCCTGTGAGAGTTACTTGGGGGAAATCCTCTTCTGCGATGTCATTTGCCATATGCAGGTTTTGTAAGTATTCGTACTAAAAATTGACTTTAAATTTTAAAAAGTCTGCTGGCTGATTAATTTTGCTGTAAAGTTGATCAGTAGCTTGTGAAATTGATTAATCGGATTGGTCAATTGCAGTCCTAATTTTATTAGATTGTGATTGACTGATCAGGGTGATAGGCGGGAGATGGTGGTGGTATAAATAGCAACGGTCTCATTGAACTTCAAGGTACCTCAGCTGTCCTTAGCACCTTGGGTTTGCAGAGTCAGCATTCTTGATTAGGATGGCTGCTTAGCCAGAGAAAGCTAGTCCCTGTGGCCATGGAGCCCGTTGCCCATTTTAGGGCTTTAAGAAGCACATAACTTGGACAGTACCCAGAAACGAAAGCTGATGCCAAAGTGTGATGCTTTCATACCACCTGTTAATGCTTAGGAGGGGATTGCCCTTTGTGTGGTATGCATCGCGTGTTTTGTAGTTCAACGTGGAGCTTAAGTGACCTGTGCAATTCAGCTCTTGTTGGAGGTCGCTGCTGCTAGACATGAAAATTACTAGAAGATCTATACCACAGAAGAAGCTGGGATGTGGTGGCTTTATTTTTGTTAAAGTGACCATCTGAAGACTTCGGTACTCAATAGAAAGGCTATTTAAAAAATCTTGCACTTTATGATTATGTGGTTGAAAAACATAATAGTCCAAATTTCTAGTTCTCATGGCTTCAGAAGAAGAAACTAAAAAGTACAGGTGTTTTTGTTCTTTGAAGGAATTACACCACTTGGTAGACGCTTTGTTCCTTTTAACCCACATGTGTCCTTTCCCCCTTGGGCCTTTTCTCCCATCATGCAACTAAATACCCATGGCTGCCACTTGCTGCCTTACTGTGGATTGCACACAAAGATGCATAAAGCCAGTGGTTTATATAGCATGCAGCTACGGACCAAGGCAATTTTCAAGGTGTCTCGGTTGCCCCAGTTTTCTGATTAGTTGCAAATGTGGAATACTACACGAGAGCGCTGACTGCATAACCCTCACAGGGTGATTGTTGTGGGGATAATAATAACATACTTTGTAAACCACTCTGAGTCGGCATTAATTCAATATAAATTGAATGTTGTCGTCGTCATCATCATCATCATTATTTATTAGAGACATGATGGATGAATGGCTGCTCATGTGGAATAAATACAAGAATCAACCCACATAGCATGTGGTCCGGTGTTATCCATAGACCATATAATTCCATCCATGCATTTAAGAACATTATAATAGTATTGCATGAAGGGTGACATTCTCCAGGTGGTATCTCTCTTTTCAGCCATATTTTGTGCCATGTTGGAAATGTAATTTTTGCATTTTAATCTGTGTTTTGATTTTGTTGGTTGAGCTTATTGTAATTAATGACCTCGTTTGCTGCCTTGAATCCGAGGAGATGAGACAGGATAGAAATGTTAAATAACACATTAATTTAAATAAGGTACCCATTATAATATGTTGTAGCCCAATGGTACAAGAACTGGGTAGCACCTAAAAAAGGTGCTACCGTCCTGACTTCTCGTGCTGTTGTAAATGAAATCAAAAAGGAGGTGTTTGGTTTTTTTTACACCATCTTATCTATAAAGCTATTTTGAACTTTCAAAACATAGGCCACAGAAATCTGGTTGTTACAGGACAGCTATTTTAATTAAGATTACTTCAGCACAGCTGCAGTCAGTGCTGTCCCTCTCCTTAAAAAAAAAGTAATGTCAGTAACAGTTATACAACAACTGTTGTTTGAACTAAGGAGGCTTAAAGGAGTGTTTTTCAGTCTTTTTTTTGGTTGAGTGGTGAACCCCAGCAGCAGGGCTTTTTTTCAGCTGGAAAGCGGGGGAACGGAGTTCCGGAACCTCTTGAAAATGGTCACATGGCTGGCAGCCCCACCCCCTGATCTCCAGACAGAGGGGAGTTGAGACTGCCCTCCGCGCCACCAAGCGGCACGGAGGGCAATCTAAACTCCCCTCTGTCTGGAGATCAGGGGGCGGGGCCGCCAGCCATGTGACCATTTTCTCTGCGGGCAACCCACTGAGTTCCACCACCTCTTTTCCCAGAAAAAAAGCCCTGCCCAGCAGTATGTCATGGTCTCCAGTGGAACCCAAAATTCTACTCCCTGCCACCCCCTGTATCAAATAAAAACATACAGAACTGGTAATAAGTAACAATAACACAATTCAAAGGCAAAATATTGCACTAGTTAACTTGTGGGAAGTGAAGTGTCTGAGTTAAGAAGCTGTAAAATTTCACAGAACCCCTGTGGGATGCTTTCAGAATCTGTGGTTGAAAAACTCTGGTATAAAGGATAGCAAAAACACAGTTAACTTTATTTCACACTCTCTATATTATCAAGAGGGGAAAAAAATCCGAGTCCTTAAAGACCAACAAAAATGCCCATGGTATAAACTTTCATGAGTTAAAGTTCACTTTCACTGTGTGTATCTGACGAAGTGGGCTTTGACTCAAGGAAACATACACCCTGGAGACTTTTGTTGATCTTTAAGGTGCTCTTGGACTCAAATTTTGTTCTGCTACTATAGACTAACACAGCTACCCACCTGAAACACTGTTATTAAGGCATGGGACATGCAATATGGGGATTGAAGAGTTACTGATCTAGGGTCACACAATGAGTTTCAGGGCCAAGTGGGAATTTAAATCCAAGTCTCTCCAATCTTTATTCAGCATTGCACCAGCACTGGCTGTCCTCTGTCCCATTCTCCAGTTCTGTCTTCACACCTTCCAAGTTGGACTTTCGGGAACAAGACTTTAGTTTGCATCCTCCCTCCACTGTGCACCCTGGCCCAAGATCCACTCTCTGGGAAAAAATTTATCCCAGTCTTGCAGAAATCCAGATTCCCTTTCATCCCCTGAGCCTGCAGGGAGAAGACATAGTCTGCTTCCAACATGACCAGTTGTTTACTGGTTTCAATTATTTATCTTAACAGGAAATGCTTTGTCAGAAGTGCTTAGCTAGTTTAAATCTGCCAGGCTTCCGAGCACTACAGTGTATGAGGAGTTCAGCCGCGGAACCAGTAATGAGTTGCCTTAAAAATCTCTCGATACACGGTGGTGCTCTCTGTCTCCCCTCCATCATCTTTATTAGAACTCAAAAATGTGCTTGAGCAAAGATCTGAACCAACCAATTGATAGCAACAAAGCCTTTTCCCTCCTGTGACTTTTTCTTCTCTCCCCAACAGCCCGCATCTCCCTTCTCCATTTTTAATGACCCTGTGTATTCGTTGTCATTCTTATCTTCCCCAGTGATTAGTTCGAAAAGCAAAAGCTTTCACCTTGTGAAGCAAAAATATTCTGCCAAGCTGCTGACCTTTGCTTTTTGTGATCAACTCTCATCTGAGAACGAATCCCAAGGCCGAGAACACAGTTGGAACAATCCCATTAATTATTATAATTCGTTCTTGGGCTTAGACAGTTATGCGCAGCTAATGAGTTGTTCGGTGTACACATTAACCTCGGCTCTCAGGTGGTTTAGATGCTAAGCACATCGTAAGATCACCTGAGGGCTTTTCGTTTGGATTGTTAAATGTACACCATGCTGGCATGTTAATTGAAGTGGGCCGTTGAAACGGTGATGCCGAACGGCAGGTTTACTGCTTGGGCAGTGTAAGAGGGAGAGAAAACAAGCCTTCTTGTTCCCCTTGTGCTTCTCATTCCCCTTATGCACAACTACATGCTAGGTGCAATCCAGTGATTCCTCATGGGGAAATATATACATGTATATGGGGGTAAAATTAGGGTTGCCAACCTCCAGGTAGAGCCTAGAGATCTGGAATCACAAAAACCACAGAGATGAGTTCCCCTGGAGAAAATGGTTGTTCTGGAGGGTGGACTCTATGATATTATGCTCCATCCTCCAAATCTCCTGGAATTTCCTAACCCACAGCTGACCACCTGAGGTAAAATGGAACTCACAAGCCCACTTTTTCCTGCTGATAATGACCTTATGCTCCATCCTCCAAATCTCCCGGAATTTCCTAACCCACAGCTGACCACCTGAGGTAAAATGGAACTCATAAGCCCACTTTTTCGTCCTGATAATTAGTTTACTTAGCTGTCCCCGGGCTCAAGCTGATAGCCCTAATTAAGGATTGCCTCTTCAATTTTATCTCAAGCATTCCCCTGCACGAATGGAATATACTTTCCCCTGCCACCAGCAAGCTGATAGGGGTATTTCTGTCTGGTGATCCGCAGGCAGACACTTGGTTCCAAATCTCTTCTTGTACTCCGTGTCCAACCTGGGAACAGGGAAAAATTAAAAATCTCACACCTGAGATACGATCAGAGCTAAGCTGGCTCTCCTTGCCTTTTCTTTGAACCTTGGTAAGTGTGGGCCAAGTGTGGGCTTTGTATGTGGGTGCAAAGACCAAATACTCCAATTTCAGAAAAAATAAAATAAGTAGCTGTGTAAGCAGGCATTGATTACAAGAAGCGAAAACATTCAGCTGAACAGCAGTATACAGCTGCATCGGAGTGAAAGAAAGATGAAAGCTGCCTCAAACAATCATATCTCCATAGGCTTAAAACTTGTCTTATGTTACATGGACACATGAAGGTGCCTTTTACTGAATTGGTCCATCGGTCCATCAAGGCCAGTATCGTCTACTCAAGATTAGCAGCAGTTCTTAAGCACAAGTCTTTCATCTCCTGCTTTAGCGTGAAAACAGAGGATACAAATGCTACAGTATACAATGGAGCAAGTCAGGATTCCACACGTGCACACACGCACACACACACACACCACCTCAAAGGGCACAAAAGCGCTAGCTGTGCTGTTGTGTGTAGTAGCTGTGCTTTCCAAGGACTCCTTAGGCTCATGCTAAGCACTAGCTGCCAATCAGGGGTTCTGTGGCTCAGCACCTGTTCAAAATGTCAGGTGGCCTTTGGAGACCAGGTGAGTGGCTATTTGCATGGCTGGTTTCGCTGAACGGAAGCAGCATTTTGAACGATGGTGTCCAAAGGCGTTGCGGAGTGGTTAAAGAGTTGGACTAAGATCTGATTTGAATCCTCACTCTAGAAGCTTGTTGGGTAACCTTTAAGGGGCTATGGCTCAGTGGCAGAACATCTGCTTTGTATGCTCAAAGTCCCAAGTTCAATCCCTGGCATCTCCATTTTTAAAAAACAAAAAAATCAGGTGGTAGAGGATGTGAAAAACCTCTTCCTGAGATCTTGGAGAAGCTCTGCCCGTCAGAGTAGACAATACTGACCTCGATAGACCAGCATTCTGAATCAGTGCTGATTCCGCACATGTTGGATAATGCACTTCCAATCCTCTTTAGAGATCATTTGGAACTGAATTTTTCAAGTGTGAAACAAAAAATCCACTTCCAAACAATAGCTAAAGTGCATTGAAAGTGCATTATCCAATGTGTGCGGAATCAAGCAGTGTAAGGCAGCTCCCTGTGCGTTCATGTGACTCACTCACTCTCAGCTTTACTTACTTTGGAGGATTGTTGTGCTGAGGATAAAATGGAGTAGGGGAGAACAATGTTGTAGGCCACCTTGAATCCCGATGGGGAGAAAAGCAGGATATAAGTATCACAATAAATAAAAGAAGAAGAATTGCTTGTGTAGCAGCTACAGCATATGGTTTGGAATAAAGTGAGACTGTGCAGACCCTTGTCAGCCATAATCTGGTTAACCACAACACAGCAAACCATGGGTCGGAATCCTGACACACACAATGTTCTCCTCTGTCACTTACCTCAATTTAAGGATTAGGAGAGAAAACAAGCATGGTATGCTTAATCACACAAGGAAGGAGCAAGGAGTCTGAGCTAAATTATCCGAAGCTATCCGGATCATGGATAAGTGAAGGTTGCAAGAAACATAAAGCAGGTGTGCCAAAGACCATTCCGGGCCACTGTGTGTATGCTACTCTGAGCTACCAACTAGACCCAAAGAATGTTGTTTCTTGACACAGGAACCAAAAGGCCCAAAGCAAGTAATGAGTGCAATAGAAAGCTCACTGGCTAAGCTTCCTGAGCTATTTTCATACATCTGGGCCAGAGGCCCAGGGATGTGTGTTGGAATTTGGGAGCAAGGAGGGCAAGGCACAGAAGAACAACCTTCAGATTTTTAAAAAGGGGGAAACTTTCCAAGTAGAGCATCTCAAGATCTGAGGCTTTAACAGCCCTGCTACAATAGAGATGCTGCTCAGGTTTGAAGTTAGGACTTTTGAAGTCACAGACCTCTTAACCCCATGACATCTGTAGAAGGGGAGGCAGGTGAACAAATGCAATGGAAACTCTGAGGAAGCAGGCATAATGGAAAAGATTCGACAAAAAGCAGTACAATGGATCAGACACTTTTTTTTGGAACGGATAAGCAAAGATCAGCAAAAAGAATCATTGGGCAGAAGCAGGGTTGGTGTCAGCGTACCCTGAGGTGGGGCAGCTGCCAGGGCCCATGAATTCTGGCGGGCCCCACTGCTGCTAACTCCCTACTCACTCATCTCCTTTGATGCCTGCTTGTGTGTGCTTTGCCATCTCTGTTCCCAGCTGCATATGCTGCCTGGAGAAGGGCATGTCGGTGGTGCACGAAGCATCAGCATTCCTGGTGCCCATGGCAGTGGCGCTCCCAGTTGCACCCACCACCCAGCACCACCAGGAAAAGGGCACGCAGGCAATGTGGGCTGCTATAACTGCAGATGATAGGAGAGCTTGCAGTTGGGCAGAGGAGGGATATACAGGCAAGTGGGGACGTGGGGCTAGGTGAGCAAGAAGGGGGGCTAGTGGTGAGACAGTTTGGTGTAGTGGTTAAGAGCGGCAGGACTCTAATCTGGAGATCCAGGTTTGATTCCCCACTCCTCTGCTTGAAGCCAGCTGGGTGACCTTGGGTCAGTCACTGCTTCTAGCTCTGTCAGCCCCACTCACCTCACACGGTGTTTGTTGTGGGAGTAATAATAATGACATACTTTGTAAACCACTCTGAGTGGGTGTTAAGTCATCCTGAAGGGCGGTATATAAATCGAATGTTGTTGTTGTTATCATCATCATCAGGAGCCCTGCGTACTCTCTGCCTGGGGTGCCGCAAAACCTGGAATGAGCCCTGGGAAGGGGAGTGGGTGGATGGTGGACCATATGATCTCAAGGAAAACCCTTCCCTTTTGTCACTCTTAAACATTTTTACACACACACAAAGTCCAAGTGATTCCTTCTCTTCTGTCTCCCTGCCCCCTATCCGACTGGTTCATGTTTACTAATGATAACAAATGTTCTAAGTGGGGAGAATGTGAGCTTTTGTGTGTACATGGAGGGTAGATTGTAGTAGCGAGATCCGCTATTAACTTACTACACTTCCTGGAATGTACTGTATTATAGATCCTACACACTTAAGGCTCTCTTTCTGTGTCTTTTATTTGGGTTCCCGATCTCCCAGGGTGAACACCGTTCATATAAACTTGGGCTTGTGTAGGTTCTTTGCATGCATTCCTGTGCATGTGCTAGAAGATAGGAAAAATGTTGCACCCACCTATTGTAGAATCCCTGGTTTTGGAATGGCTGCTTCACAATAAGTTCAGAGCTGTGGATTACAGATGAGGCCAGAAACCAATTTATTTGACAGAGGCCATTTCTAGACACGTTGAATAATGCACTTTCAATGCACTTTAACAATCCTTTGGAAGTGGATTTTTTGTTTCACGCACAAAAACCCAGTTCCAAATAATCACTAAAGAGCATTGAGAGTGCATTATCCAACGTGTGTGGAAGCAGCCATAGTCTGTAAATACTCGGAGAAGGGGCATGTGATATATCTCTCAACAGAAGAGTGAACTAGAAAATTGATCAAAAAAGCTTTGTTTCTTGAATGTAGCTTTGATTAGATAAACCTACGTCCTTGGGTTTTAAGTCATTTTAGTTTCATTGATGTTGGCGGGGCTAAATTTAAGAGCTGCTAAATTTAAAGGCTGCAAAGCAGAGTTTCAGTCTGCAATCTGTATTCCACTTACATTCAGAGAAGACCCTTTGGTTTTCTGTGTGGTTTTGTGTGCAAGTTTTTCCCACAACTGGTGTTACAATTTATATATCAGAAAGGTGTTTCCCACATTTTTAAATTTTATTTAAAAACATGTCTAGGCTGCCTTTCCACCTGAATAGGGTTCCCAAGGCAGCAAATATTTGAACTTTGAAGTATTCGAACACTAAAACATTTAAACATTAAAATATTGTAAAATGATACAGAAACTCGTTCAATAAAAACATATAACACATAAACACAGAACTCCAGAACCATGGAGGAAGGCCAATAATAATTATTTTCTCAGTACCTTCCGGCATATTTTTCATTCCTACAGCCAGTTCCTATTAGCTTAAAGAAGCATCCAGCATGAATTACTCCTTACATAGTTCAAAAACACTTTTCACAGCTGCCTAAATATTTTACTAAAATAACTAGGAAGCCTTGGATGTGGTTTGGGATCGCATCCAGAGGAATGAACAAGCCCCCCCCCCCAAATATTTAGAATAGGAACCAAATGCCATCTGATCATTGTTACGCACCTGTTACCTCACGCAAGTTGTGACCAGCAAGTTGGCACTGAACAAAGCTCTGACTCAGAGATCTCAACGTAAGGGAAGGGAAACGGCTATCTCAGCAGTTTAAAAAAATGTGTGTGTGGGTAGATTAACCACGTAAAACTTTGGTGGTAAAGTTTAATTGGCAGGGTTGAAATTGAAGAGTTTTAGTTGTTTGAAGCCCATTTTATTGTGTTTTATTCATTTATAGTCCACCTTTCTTACTGAGATTCAAGGTGGATTATACAATGCAAGTGAGAGACAATATTTGGCTGTCGTGTGCTAAGATAATGAATCCAAAGTGTTTTTCCACTGTGATGGGAGCTTTTAAAAAAGTCATTTTTTTTTTGCTAATCTTTTGTTCTGGAAACTTCTTTGCCTGGTTGTTTGGAGTTTATTTTTATCCACCATAGGTGACTGTATGAATCACAATTTTCACACTTACTAAAGAGGTTCCGTACCTCCTGGCTAGAAGATAACCAACATGTAATAGGGGCACCTCCTCTGAGGAAATGGAACAAAATGTAACCAAAATACAGAAAACAGCTAGTAGACTGAAAGTGAAGGCACTAAGCCTTCAAGTTTCCATTACAGAGTGTGTGCAATTTACTTGTACGATTTTGGTTGATAGATTGTAATCCTATGGGCTTGGCCCTTTGGTGGAGTTTGGTAGGGCATAGGGCAAGGTGTTTTTGGCTGAGGGGGTGTTGGAAGGAAGAAAAGAAAGGTTTTCTGAGAGAAAGGGAGAAGAGAGGTTTCTGAGGTGAAATAGTAATCCTGTGGCGAGGAGCCTAAGCAGAGCTATAGCCTCTGGAGAGCTGCATCAGCAGCACCTAGGGTTGCCAGCCTCCAGGTGGTAGTTGGAGAGCTCCCAAAGTTACAACTTATCTCCAGTCAACAGACATCAGTTCTCCTGGAGAAAATGTCTGCTTTGGAGGGTGAACTCTATGGCATTATACCCTGTTGAGCTCCCTCCCCTCCCTAAACTCCACCCTCTCCAGGCTCCACGCCCCAAATTTCCAGGAATTTCCCAACCTGGAGCTGGCAACCCCAGCTGCACCACAGTGAATCAAGCCACGGAGCAGGAGAATGAGTATGAGACTTTCAGAAGGCCTCTGAGAGAGAGTAGAAGAATCTGTCACCACTTCTGGTGCAACTTTAAATTCTGTAGCCTAAGTCTGAGTTTTTATATATGACCTGTCCTTATATATATTTTATATATGTCCTATCCTTCACATGAATACAAGTGAAGCTGCCCTATACAGAATCAGACCATTGGTCTGTCAGGGCCAGTCTTGTCTACTCGCACTGGCAGTAGCTTTCCACGGTCTCTCACATCATCTGTTACCTGATCCTTTTAACTGGAGATTCCAGGGACTGAACCTGGGACGTTCTGCATGCAAAGCAGAAGCTGTCCCACTGAGCCACAGTCCCTTCCTTGTTGAATAAACCTGGTTTGTATTTTGAGTTTGACTTGTGAAGCAGGATTGCCGGGTCCCCTTTCCCTCCCAGTGGGAGAAGTGGAGAATCCAACACTTTTTGAAGGTCTTTGTACGTGCTCTTTGCACACATGCTCTTCTGGGGTAGTGCAATGATATCACTCCAGGAAGTGATGTTATTGCACTGCACTAGAATCGTGCCCTGGGAGGCCCGTTCCTCCACTGCTCCCCTGCCTTCCCTCCCACCCCCTGCTGGTCAGGTGAGTGGTGGCAGGGGGTGGAGGGTGAGAGAGAGGATTCCCCCATCCCCACCGGGGACCAGCAACCCTTTTGTGAAGAGTAAAAGACAATCAGAGGGTCTGAAGAGTGGCTTTGAAATTATATTCTCTTTTATTTTGTCTACTGGCAATTCCCCCTTTGGTTAGGAGCAGAGGAAGCCACTGGGCAGAGGGCACCACTGTTTTTTCTTTCCCCCACACACCCATTAACTGGCCCAGGTCTCACAATTTCTTTCCTCAGCTGGGGTTGGTGGGAGAAACTGGATTACGAGAATGACAGTCCAAGCAGTCCTCTGTTGTTGCGTAGTATGGAGGAAATAATACAGCAAGGCACACATCCTGTTAGCGGCACAGATATCTTATTTATAACTCCATGTAACTGTCATGGTTGGAGAATGGCTTTTAAAACTCCGGCATTATGCAGAGTTAGCGCTAAACATTCAGAGTAGATGCATGTGGTTGAAAATGGATGATTGTCTCAGATAATTGATTAATTCACGAGGAATGTAGCTGTCACTTTTGAGGTTGTGGTCTTGTCATTTCTCATAAGGCAAGCAGCAGAGGGATCCTGGATCGGAGAGATCTTTAAAAAGTAGATGCAGGTAGACAGACCCCCCCCCCACCTCATTTTGCTCCTGAACCCATTTGTTATGACCATGAAACGAGCTGGTACGTCAGCCCAGGGCCACAGCCAATAGCATTTTAAAATAAGTGCTCAGGGTAACATGACTGCTGCACCAAGAAAAATGGGATTCTACAACGTGCACAAGTGCTTAAAATGGAGCACTGTCTCTTTTCATAACATAACATTCCACCCCCTGCCCCTTGCAGTTTTGAACTATGTAGCCTAATTCCGTGGGAAGGTGGGGCGAGAAAGTATGCAGGCCGCTGAAGCAATGCCCTGACTCCACCTACATAGTTAGAATATTTGCTCCTTTTCCACAAGGACATGACCTCACGCCACAGGGAAGCTGCTTCCACACCTGCTCTATGTGCCTGTGGCTGACTGGGTCACTTTGCAACAGCACAAGGGTTAAGGCAGGTGAAGAGTTTGCTCAACTGAAGTATCTGTTCACGGGCTTCCTGGCGTTTGTTTTGCAAGCTCGTCAAATAATAATGCCATTTTAAAAAAAGAAGACGACGACCAGTGGTTTTTAAAACTGATTTAATCAAGTCAGGATTCCTTGCAAGCGCATCAAGGAAGGGAGGAGATCAGAAATTACAGATGTGCCTCCACAAAAGACCCCTTGCCCACTGTTGCGGGAGAGTGATTGGCATGCGTCAGACCTAATTCTCACAAACAGGATGAGTACGCCTGAAGCCAGACTTGCTGTTTCAAACTGCAGGTGGAGGACTGTCATGATGTAATGCTAACCCCTGAGAGAACAGTCCTACACATCGTGAAACTAGCAATATGGGAGCGGGTGGGGCTTCCCTGGAAGAATGTTCGGAAGCTACAACTGGTACAGAATTCTGCAGCCAGAATGCTGACAGGAGTGGGCTATAGGGACCACATCATTCCAGTCCTGTTCCAGCTGTACTGGCTCCCCATTTTTTTCTGGGCCCTTTAAAGGCATTGACCTTTAAAGCCCTGTGCAGTTTCAGAAGATAGTTGCTTAAGGACCACATACTTACATACAGGGCTTTTTTTCAGCTGGAACACGGTGGAATGGAGTTCCGGCACCTCTTGAAAATGGTCACATGGCCAGTGGTCCCACCCCCTGATCTCCAGACAGAGGGGAGTTTCGATTTCCCTCCACTGGCCATGTCACCATTTTCACCTAGGGTGATTTAAACTTTTAAAAACTCCCCTCTTGTTCCAGCTGACCCAAAGTGATGTCATTGTGCGGTCCTGAGTTCCACCACCTCTTTTCCCAGGAAAAAAAGCCCTGCTTACATATGAACTTACTGTTATCTTTGGGGTCTCTGCTTCGAATGCCCCCGTCATCTGAAACAAGCTGGGTGGCAAACTCAAAAAGAGCCTTTTCTTTTGCTACCTTGATAGGTCTAACTGGGTGCAAAGGTAGGATTAAAATATTTTTTAAAAATAAGATTAGCTAGAACACTTCTTGATACCTTGTTTTATTTGAGGGGAGTGGAGGGAGAATGGTCTTTGTGTATGCATGAATGGTGCATTCCAGCAGGTGATTTCCCACCTGCAGTTTGCAATGATGTACTCTGCAGTTTGCCATCTCATCTGCTGTCTGTGTGAAGGAGGTTTTGGTTCAAATCAAACAGACCTCATACATTCAGTTTGCACCCTATATTTATTTATTTTGAAAACGTCTATGCCTATAACATGCCACTGCAATGCACGGGGATTCCCAGATGTTTTCCCGCTTTGATTTTCAGCATGCAAAAAGAGCTTGGGAGGGGAGGAGGATGTTGTGATGTTCCCACCTCCCCCAAATATCAATGAATGAAAATGTTCAACATTTAACAACCGTGTTTATGATTCCTCCTCTCTGCTGTTCTTCCAGCATCATTCTGTCTGCCATGTCACTGTGGAATTCATGCAAATATTCTGACCTCGCAGGTGAGGTCAGTGAAGTTCTCCAAAAGCCTTTTTGCCCCAACTTACGCTAGATAGAATGTATTTCTCCTCCTTACAGGGAATCTAGCCAACCAGGGATCACATACTGTGTGGATGCCATGTTGCCTCATTAGCCATTCATATGTGGCTGTGCAATAGGGCAGCTGTTTCCCCGGTGGGGGCTGGAGATCCCCCACCTCACGCCACCACTCACCCGGCCAGTGTTCGGGGGGGGAGGCAGGCCTCCAGGGTGTACTCCCAGGGCAGTGCAACAACAATTTGGGGCCCAAATCAGCACAGAGAAAAAGGTGAGTTCTGCCCCCCTTCCTGCCAGGATGGTAAGGGGGGCCTGGGAACCCTACCTCTGAGGGTCAGTGAAGTCAAGTTAGAGTGTAGCCAATGCATCCTCATTGCATGGATGGGAATGTTTGCAGCATGCCCCCCCCCTTGCAGACAGTGCATGGGCTCCCTTGGCAGATTGGTTAGTGTAGAAAGGGGTTTGAAAACCACTGATATACCCGATCAGCTGTCCTGGATAGAGCATCATTCTTGCACTGTCCATCCTGTCTCAATGCTTGCAAGTTTGAGCCCTTCCCCTCAAGGTTTCCTCTCTTGCCTCTCCTCTTTCCCTTCTACTTGGCCTTATATGCACCCTCTTTTGGCAAGTGTGTACAAGTGTGACCCGGGAGGGACATTTCCTGACTCCTCCATGGCATCAGCATTCTTGGTGTTATGGTAACGTGCTGTGGTTCCCAGGCCCTCTCTCCAGCAGCTGCTCCCGGAGAGTCTTTTACCGCCATGTGTTCAGGCTTCATCTCCCATACGCCCTGCCCTTCCCTCAGCAGTTCAGGCTCCTAGCTTAGAAATGGCAGTCTCATTTTCCTCTCTTGCAACGCTTGCTTTGTTCAGTACTTGTAGCCGTTCATAAGGTGCCCTTTGGGGAATTTCGTATGCCTTGGCTAATGTCCAGATCTGATAGCCACACAAGCCTGCATTGTAGTTCGCGTTGGGATCAGGAAAAGATTAGAAATGAAAATGTTGCCACTTGTTTCTCTTAGTTTTCCGCTTTAAATAATTCTCGCAAGTATTGCCTCCTTTCTTGCAATTAGGGTCAAAGGTATAATATAACCCAATTTCCTGCTGCGTGGGAAGCAAGCAACAGCCGCCTGTGCCTACGGCTGTCTGTTTGTAATAATCAACTCCTGTCCTGGAAATTACCTTTATTTCAATGAGCTCCATTGATTTATCAGTGCGACTTTTTGGCTTATTTTTTGGAACTGTAGATTTGGTGTGATGCATTCCTGCACGGCAGCTGCTTTAGTCAGTAGAATGCTGCTTGTTTTGCATTCATTACTCGACAAGTATTTTTTTTTCCTTTACACAAATTAAGATTTTTTTTTAAAAGCAGGGCTTTTTTTCAACAGGAACGCAGTGGAACAGAGTTCTGGAACCTCTTGAAAATGGTCACATGGCTGGTGGCCCCGCCCCCTGATCTCCAGACAGAGGGGAGTTTAGATTGCCCTCCGAGCCGCCATGCGGTGCGGAGGGCAATCTCAACTCCCCTCTGTCTGGAGATCAGGGGGCGGGGCCACCAGCTATGTGACCATTTTCTCCGAGGGCAACCCATTGAGTTCCACCACCTCTTTTCCCAGAAAAAAGCCCTGTTTAAAAGTATACAAAGGCAAGTAAAGAAGTTAAAAAATAATGCGAAAATATATTACTCCTGTATCAAAAACGCAATTCAAACATGGGAAAATAAAGTCCAGATCGAATTCATAAAAAGTTTTAGAAAGTTTCTAGCTGATATATTTTTATGCTACCATTCCATTTACAAGCTCGGTGACAGATACATGGTTCTCTCCCATCCTTCATTTTATTCTTACAATAGTTCTGTTGAGGTAGGTTAGCCTGAATGTGACTGGTCTGTGTCGAATCAGAGCAGGGAACAGAAATCAAAGTTTCTAGATCCTAGTGTGGCATGATAGTAAAAAGTCCAGTAGCACCTTTAAGACTAACCAGCTTTATTATAGCATAAGCTTTCTAGAACCACAGTTCTCTTTGTCAGATGCATCTGACAAAGAGAACTGTGGTTCTAGAAAGCTTATGCTACAATAAAATTAAAGGTGCTACTGGACTCTTTACTATTTTGCGACTACAGACTAACGCAGACTAAGCACCAAGACCACAGCTATACAGCCCGGGAAATCCACAGCAACCAAAAAGCAGTTTGTTCAGATTTCACAGCCTGGATGCCCACTGAAAAATTCAGCCACTGATAATAGACAATTTGTTTACTAAATGGGGATCGTAATTGAAATGATCCTTTTGCGTTAATGAAAATACAGAACGACTTTCCAAAACAGAACAAGAGTTCCAATTTAATTATCTGAGAACATCACAGGGTTTTTGAAAAATAAAACCTTTAAGCCACTTGGCAAAACCTAGAGTGGACATTCCAGAAAATCTGTCCTCCCTTCACCGGAACCCATATGTTTGCTTCTAGCTGGAGCTCTCCATCCTTTGCTGCTATTTCACTGGGATTATGTTCTTTTCCAGGTGCTGGGGGAGAATGAGAAGCACTGGAAACCTGTCCTGGTTGTACTAACCGAGAAGGATCTTCTGATGTATGAGAACATGCCACGAATCAAGGAGGCCTGGTTCAGCCCTCTGCATTCTTACCCTCTTCTGGCCACCAGGTACCTTTCCTAGTTCATGGTGATAGGTGGACACTTCCTCAGCTATTGAGGACCCCTGAGTTCAGAGACTGTGTTGGTGTTCAGAGCTTGTGGCTGTGGCCTGTTAGTAACTGACTGGTTAAGGTCTGGTTCTAGGGCTGACATCAGCATACCCTGAAGTGGGGCAGTTGCCAGGGCCCGGGCTTCTGGCAGGGCCCACCTCCACTGACCCCTGCCTGCCTGCCCATCCTGCCACCTGCTTGTGTGCCCTTCTTCTTTCTACATAGAAACATAGAGTTGGAAGGGACCTCCTGCTTTGCCACTTGTGCTCCCTGCCATGTGTGCTACCAAGCATTGTTGGGGAAGGGTGTAAAGATGATGCAGGATAGCAGTGGTTTTAGCAGTCACAGCAGAGGCACTCCCACTGACATAGCACCCAGTGCTGTCAAAGGAAGGGTATGCATGCAGCTGTGAGAAGTAGGACAGGTGGTGGGAGGGCTTGTGAGTGGGCAGTGAAAGGACACACAGGCAGCTGGGTGGGCAGGAAGGAAGGTGCAAACGGGGGCGGGGAACCTGGTGGTGGTCAGAAGAAGGGAAGGGAGCTCTGGGCACCCTCTGCCCAGGATTCCTCAACCTGGAGCTGGCTCTTCCTGGTTCACACTTTCAGGCAGAATAAGATAGAGTAATCCTGTGCTGGTGGAATGGCTTTGGGCTCCTTCACACTGTACGTGGTGGCTTTGAATGTACCTTAGCTTTAAAAATAAAAAATAAAATAAATTTTAAAATGAGCATAGCAGAAAGAAGGACTCCATCACCTTTGTTTGCTTGCTTTTTTTTAAAAAAAAATTGCAGGTGACTATTCCAAAATATGATCCTGCCCTCTCTTTAGCCTCTCCATTCCCCAGCCTCTTCATTCCCCTGCATGTGTGCACCAGGCCCCTGCTGTTACAGTGGGCTCTGACAAGCTGAGGTGTCAGTCTTGCGGCTGCCATTAGCTTAGCTACCTGATGCCATAGACTGTGCCTTGGGCATAGTCGCTGGTTCTAAGGTTAATGAGCAACCACTGTGTAATAGAAGCACGAGTGTATTGCATGCACTCCGTTGGCTTTCAGAAGCGACCTTGGGTTGGATCCATTTATTACAGGGCTGCAGTCGAGCGACAGTATTTATACATCCATCAGATTTCCTGGGTTGTTTCACTTCTTGTCAAGTGGCAAGACAGATAAATTTCAGAATGTATAGACATAGCATTCCAAATACAGTTGTCCCTTTGCGCTCGTGGGCATTCCAGTTTGTCACAGGAGGACCTGCATGTTGTAGAGCTTTCGTACTTGGAGGAACTCCATGTACGCATTCCCATTTCATACTTGGAGTGCCTCCAGCAGTGAATGGGAAAACTTTTGTCTGCCCTGGAGCAGCAGATCTTGCCAAGCGTCTTCTGATTGCTCTGAGGTTAGAGGAGTTCTAGGAGAAACCATCCAAGATTCCTGACCTACTCCAAGAAATTCTGTTTCTGACCAACTATAGCCGGTCTAGACATGTATGGAGGTTGCAGGATATTACATCTCCTTCCCCCTCCACCCCACCATGTATATTTAAGAATATTTGACTTAGCATGCATGTAACTAATACAAACTTAGAATGCATAGCTGTATGCCTCATAAATCAAATTTGATTGAGTTACTAGATCTAGTGATTAAATAAACTTCTATGCCACTTGTTTTATTTGCACAACCCTATTTTCAGCAAATGTCCAAAATTAGACGTTTCAGGCTTGGAAACCGATTTTCACCTTGGCAGTCATCTCAAGAATCCTTGGGTGTGATCTTCAAAAGTATGCATGTTGGCTCCAATTGACATCAATGGAATTTATGGACACATGTCACATGGACATAGAATTGGAACTCCAGATGTGTTTTGATGATTTAAAAAAACAGCCACAGAGGACCTTGTATCGATTAGGGTCATGATACCAGTTGCTTTAAGCCCTAGTAGAGAAAGAGAGGCACCCAGAGTAATCCAGTCTTTTTTCCTTAGTAAGATTTATAGCAGCTGGCGGGAGGGCAGATTTCAATCAGGGAATTGGCATGGGACATATCCCGCCCCCTTTCCTAGATCACTAAAACTGAATGTTGGTGGAATTTTAAGGACAGGTTAGTCACCCAGGAAGTCCTGGAGTTGATCTGCTACTACTCTCCCTACTTTCCCTATAACCTTCCCCCCAAAAAGAAGGTTCAAACCCAGTCCATAACAGGCCAAAACCTCCTGTCCCCTTTCACAGAAGTCGTAATACTGCTTCCATTAATAATGCGGTCTTCGTGATTCTCATTAGAGGCTTCCTCGCCCTATGGAAGGGCAAAGGTTCAACTCATAAGTGGTGGCCTTCACAGCCCCCAGTGGAAAGCAGAAGTTTTACACAGCATGTAAAGGGCCATGGCTAGAATCTTTCTCCCTGATGTGCTGTTGGAATTTTGGCTACCCACCTGAAACTATCCCCTTTTAAAAAGAGTCCAGTAGCACCCTTAAGACTTCAAGATCAGGACATTCCATCAAAGACTTAAAGGTCGCTGTAGTTCAACAGAAACCTTTCAAAAACAAAATCCACCGGGAGGCTGCTGAATTGGCATTCATATGCAAATTTGACTCTGTCAAGCTGGGACTGAATAGGGACTATGAATGGTTATCACATTATCACAGGTAACAGATTTCCTTTACAGAGGCAGGGTCTGGGGGAGCCCAGTGGCACCTGGCGTGGGCTTTCGGGGACCACAGTTCTCTTGGTCAGATGCATCTGACGGGGAGAGCTGTGGTTATCGAAGGCTTATACTGCATTGGAATTGGAAGGTCTCGCTGTTTTACTGCTACAAACTAACACGGCAAACTCCTTTGAAGCCAACTGATTCCCACACCAAAAGGAGATGTTTACATATACTAGAAAAGGAATGTTTTGGTTGCACCCTCCCCTTCCCCCCCCTAATTGCCTCTTCTCTCTCTTCCCCTCCTCCCCCCTCCTCTTCTATATTTGACCAGTTTCTGTACCATGCATCTGACGAAGAGAACTTGATTCTCGAAAGCTTATGCTACAATAAAGTTGGTTAGTCTTAAAGGTGCTACTGGACTCTTTTTGATTTTGCTACCACAGACTAACACGGCTAACTCCTCTGCATCTATCCCCTTTTAAAATCATTTAAGCAGAAGTGCAAACTGCTGGCTTCAGACACACGGCAGAATTCATCTTGGAGCTTCAGCCAAATGTGGTGTCATGCTGTGTGTGCCCACCCCATTTATCTGGATTTGCACGTCACCCCCTTTACACTTTGTGTCTTTCACAACACTCACTAATGCACCCCTGCAGTGCTGCATAAAACATGAAACTGTTCTTGCATGTTCCACATCTGACCAAATGCTGCGGCTTTTACATTACACTGACCCTTAGAATCTACAGAAATTTATTATTTCTTAATTTGGTGTGCTGGTTCCTTACTAAAGCTCTGAACACGCTGCAGCACAATAAAACACAGGCTGGTCATATGAGGTTTAGACTCTTGCCAATCTTTCACTTCACTACCTTTGGAGAACTGAGTGTCAGAGAGCCCTTTCTCATGTTACTGACTAAGCAAGCCACACGCAGTGATAACTGCCAAGCTGTCACTCGGCAAAACATTTCTCGCATAGCAGAGGAGGGACAAATGGAGAGAAGTGTGGAAAGAATGGTAGTGTTGACTAACCTTCGACCACACACAAGGATGCATGGGCTGGGAAGAAATAGCACAAAGGTTCTTGCATTGCAATCCCTGTGTGCACAGAGGGTAAAGCTAACAGTGGAGAAACAGTCTGGAAGCTGTTAATGACCTAAGAGCCATTTGTAAGGGTGTGTGGTTGGGACTTCCCAATGCCTTGCGCCAGTTTGGGTAGACAGGAGGGTTATTTGAGGACAACCCTCTGGGAATAACAAGCTTATGAATCGTGACTGTAAAACCACAGGCATGCACCTGTTTGCGTCAGAGAGAGAAATTGAGTGAGAGGGAGTGTGAGCACACTTGGGATATATACACTCCTCATTGCTTCCATATGCACCGATGCCTCCTTAAGGGATTGCTCCTGCAGAGAGAAATGATGGCAGAGCCTAGCAGCAACTGAACCATTGTATATGTGTGCATTGAACTTTCCAGCCTTGATTTTGAATCCTCCAGTTTTTCCTGTAGCATTGCTGTCTTCCAAAGGCCCTCCCATAGAGCCACTGTTGGCTTTGGGCAGCCATGTCTACCCGAAATCATTGGTAGGTCCAGCCACACAGCCTTACAAGCAGCTCTTCAGCCACTAACAGCTTCTGGAGTTTCTCTCTTGTTAGCTTAACTCAGAAGTACTCAAAAGCAGAAATCACCCTGTTACGACCTTTACTTTCTCTTGGGTAGATTTTGCCTTTAATCTTTCCCTTACACCCTCTGGGTAGATTGCTGCCACCAGGAATATTATATTCCGATATATTTTATTTAAGTTTTCCCTTTGGTAACGTTCCTAAGCGTCAGGCTCCTTCGTGGTTCTATGTGGCCCTGAGGATAGGAATGGGATATAACAAAACAAAATAAACTTTTTATTTAGTCAAGAAGTGTATCGGTTTCATAAACGTAGTTCTCAGTTCTTAAAGTTACTTCCTAACTCATTCACACAGATTTCTTCTAAGGCTTCACACACAGTTAGCCTCTTTCTCTAACTCAATATTTCTCTCACAGAAATGCTTAAAACTCCTCAGGCAGCACACAGCTGGCCTCTCTTTCCCTGACTGAGTGTTCTTTCACAAACATGCTCAGTTCAGGTTCCACACAGGTTATATTTCTCTCATAAATATTTCAATATACTCAGGCAACACACAACTAGCCTGCTTCCTTCTGACTGTTTTCTCTCCACTCTCAGAGTGGAACTACGAGTGACAAAAAGCACAGGTTGGACACTTGTCAGCTTCCCTCAAGTTTTGGTGGGAAATGTAGGCATCCTGGTCTTGCAGCTTGGCTCTCCGACTGCTGTCCAATGGACTTTTCAACTGTCACTTGTCCAACATTCCGCCAAGCTGCCTACATTTCCCATCAAAACTTGAGGGAAGCTGACAAGTGTCCAATCTGTGCCTTTTGTCACTTGTAGTTCCACTCTCAAACTGCATTCACTCCACCCACACTCTCAATCATCAACCAATCATATCGCTCACTCATCCCTCTCTTTCACCCCCCCCCACTCTTCACCTATCACACCAAGCATACATGCACACATTTACTTGAAATCATTACACCCCCGTTTTTGTTTCCCTTCTCTGGTTTCCCTTTGCTCTTGAATTCCTCCAGCATTGCTGCACCCCAAGTGTTTGTTCCATTCTTCCAGATTGGCATGTCAGGGGATCCCAGTAGCTGCTGAGAGTCATTAGAAGCCCATCATGAGTGGTTGAGGCCTGCTTGAAATTGCAACTGCTCGTGGCCTTCTTCTAGAAGGAATCAGGACGCTGGTCTAGCCCGTGTGGCGTAGCAGTTACAATACTTGACCTAGAACCCAGGACACCTGAATTCAGATAAATGCTTAGCTATGAAGCTCACCAGGTGACTTTAAGCTAGTCAGTCTCTCTGCATTGGTGTGGGGTCATAGATGGGGGAAGGGATAGAACCCCACCGAACTCCTTGGAGGAAATGCCAGATTAAAATGTATAGGCAAATGGTCCCCCCCGCACGCACACACTTGTTGAGCTCATGGTCCCTTTTGAAGTTTTTAGAAAAGGTAGTGGATACCACCACAAAACGGTTGTCATGGGAACCAGGACCAATCACAAAATGGCTGCCATGGGGGAATGGGCCAATTACAAAAGGTTGGGCGGTCCCAAGCATCCTCGTATGATGGGGGACAACTACTTTCAAATGGATGCTCCCGGCAGACCCAAAAGTGATGCCTCTGTAGGTCTTCTGACTTCCTGCTCCAGTGAGTCAGAGAAAAGACAGGATTGGCTCTTTCTTTTGGGAACAAAGGGAATAGATATCATTGGTGGGCATCATGGCACCCTTAGGTGCCACGTTGAGGATCACTGATCTATAAGATCCTGTAAGGTATTTCTTACCTTCTAAACTCAAATACTGCATGACTATAGAGAGACTGAACAAGGCAACTGATCTGATCCCATCATATCCCAATCTGACTCCTTAGATTATAAAAAAAAATGATTCAGCAAGTCTATGTAACCCTTGGGCACTCTGTGGCCCCAGTGGAAGCATTAGGATCATACTTTTCGCTGGAAAAGTAAAGTATCCTTTCCTCAGAACATCCTTGGCGTGACCAATATCAGTCCTGCAGTTATCCCCTTCAACTTCCATTATAGCTGCATTACACCAAGTTTCCACAAGCAGTGGCCTGCCAAGCAGAATACTGCCCAGCAGCCCTGTGGTAGCCCACCACATGAGAAGCCTCTCATTCTTGCCTTCTGCCTGGAATTACAAAAACTGACTTGGCTTAGGTTGTGAAGGTCTCCTGTGGAACATGCAAAGGGTCCCCTACCCTGTGACATCAGCAGAAATGCTCACGCTGATTACGAGGGTAAGTAGGGGACAAAGAGGTGCCTGGAAAGAGTCCAGGCTTGGACTATGTTCAGAATAGGAAGAACAGGGAGAGCATTTGCTTTATACATGGGAGGGTCTTAATCTCTGGCAACTCCTGGTAAGAAAATCTCAGGCAGCAGGTCGTGGGAAAAACAGTTCTCTACTCGAGCCCTGGAGAGCGGCTGCCGGTCAGAACAGGCAATACTTGTGCTAAGGCATATGTTCTGACCTCCATTTCCTCTCCTCTCTTTCAAACTAAAATATTGCTGTTTAGTGGGACGGGTGCCACCACCTGCATGCGCGAGAGTGTCTTCCTAAGGCAGTAGTGTTACTTGCATCCCGGGCTAAGGGATGCTGATTTTTTGCTTTTAATTTCTGCGTAAGCTGTGGAATTGTGTGATAAATTGGGTAGGTTGGCATGCCTGGACTGGGGATGATCATCATTCCGTCTGTATTACTAAATTCAGGCTTCGCTTTTAATGCAGGCCAAAACAGACATTTTAAATTCTAGTAGTTCACCTGTCCAATTGAACCAAAGTTAATTGGGGGGTTGGGGGTTGAAACAAAATCTTTGCTGTTTTTTTTATTTTTAAATCTGTCTTAAGTTATCCTCTGTGTTTTGGGGAGCCGGTAATGTTTGTAAAGAACTAGAAAGTCTGGGCTGCAAGTGAAGGGGAAAAAAGTAAGTAGCGAGCATGTTCCAGAAATATATTTCAAACCTCTGAGGAAATGAAGAATATGCAACACACAAATATCTGCTTATTTTTAGCATACTCACCAGAAGTTTAGCATACTACCAGAAGGATAGTTTCTGGTGAGCGGCTCTCCTGCACCCTCTGCTGGCATATATAGGTTCTGGTAGGCACCCTGTCTATCTAGAGGGATACTCTGATGCGAGGGAGCCTGGCTGGTAAAGTAATGTCCAGGTGAACTCCCTTAGCAAATCCTGAAGGCCAGTGCCCAGCGATCAGTTTTTATTCAAGCATTACAGGTCTCTGTGCCTGCAACCGTTGTACAGTAATCAACAACGTCCATTTTCATGGAATGGTAAACGAACAAACATGAAAACCAGTGCTACAGAAGTCAATGAAACAGGTCTGCTTTTCTGTAATTATATTAAACCCACATGCAAGCAGTCACAGCTGGTTTTTCATATCCTCTGAATGCAAAGAACCAAATTGCTTTTAATTGAATTGGCGAGTTAGAGTCGTAATCCCAGATGCCTCTCGTAAACATGTAGGGGGGAAAAGACACTGTAAAGAAGGTAGAGCCTTCTCCCCCAGTACCTTGTTGCTTCCAGAAAAATACGGGAACGATACTGTCAGCCAAGAAGCTTGATTGCAAACTTCATTTGATCATCTGCATTGCTTTGCAGTGGGATTAAAACTACAGGAAAGAACATTTGATTGCACATTTAGGAAAACTTCCTAAATGTGAAAAGGTTTAGCAGTAAAACCAGTGCCAAGTCACACACTTTACAGTCAAGGGCCAGAATTTACCACTGAGTGTAAACTCTACCGAAAGAAACAGCCACTCACAAGACCCTGAGGAGCGTACTCGTATGATTCCCCTATTTATTGCATTCTCACATTACCTTTTTCCCAAAAAAAAAGATTTCATTGAAACATTTGACATGACCAAATAAAAACATCAAACCTGGAGGGTTTCTGGAGAAGGCTAAATAAAAATTAGAAGGTGATGCATCAGTGCCAGCTACAGAAGCTCTGTTTTCTACAGAAGATTTGGGGAGGTTCTCTTCCTAGAAGCTTCGGCAGTCTTAAAAACACACCTAAAATCCACTAAAGCTGTATGCTGCAGATGAAGATCAGTAGCGGACTGGCAGTGTAGTTTTTAGAGGAACTTATCCTCTACTATTTTCTTCTAATTAGAAACCTCCAAGGAACACTGCTAGCTTCTAGGAACACTGTTTGAAAAAACCACTAAGTAAATAGGTCCCTATTAATCCTGTGGTTTAATTGTACCCTGAATTGATTTAATTATCAAGGAGGTTTCTTGCCTGCTCGAACTGATGATAGAAAGGCCCTGTAAGAGCCTTTCTAGTCAGAGGGGAAGAGAAACGATTTAAACCCTCCCAATTGGGTTTTCCCACCACCTGCTTCAAATCTGCTTCAAATGAGATAATACTGACTGCTGTCCTCTATTACTGGTTATATTGTATGAAATGCTGAAAGCTGACTGAATTTTAAATGTTTTAATGTTTTACAGCTTTTATGGAATATGTGATATTTATTGATTCTGCATTCACAGGGAGTGCAGAATAAAAGTCCAAAATAAATAATAAATATTACATCACACCTCAAGACATACTCTGTTAAGCTATGTGAATAGGGATGCCAGCCTCCAGGTAGTGGCTGGAGATCTCCTGGAATTACAGCTGGTCCCCAGGCCACAGAGATCAGTTCACCTGGAGAAAATGGCTACTTTGGGGGGTAGACTCTATGGAATTCTGCCATGCCAAGGTCTTTTCCCTCCCCAAACCCCACTTTCTCCAGGTTTCACTCCCCCAGATATCCAGGAATTTCCCAACTTGGAGCTGGCAACCCTATATGTGAAGGCTATGCTGAAGGATTGTTTTGGAAAGGAGATAGAAGAAAGTCTTGTATCTCTTATATCCCATCATGCTCCATCTTTTACTTCCTGGTTGGCTGCTGGGGCCCGAATGGGACTCTCTAGGAGTTCAATGTATAATTACTAACCTGTTAAAAACCCCGCCTTGACAGTGTGCTGCCCCTACCTTCTTATGTTTCAGTGCTTCTTGCTTTCATTCATTAATCTCTAAGGATTTTTTCCCCTTTTTCAGACACGTGACTGCTTCTTGTTTCATTATTTCCCCCCTGCTCAGGTTGGTACATTCAGGCCCAGGGAAGGGCTCTCCACAGCCTGGGGTAGATGTCTCCTTTGCTACTCGCACAGGAACACGGCAAGGGATTGAGACGCATCTCTTCAGGACAGAGACGGGCAGAGACCTTTCCCTGTGGACCCGCAGCATAGTTCAGGGGTGCCACAATGCAGCTGAGCTCACCACAGAAATCGCAACCGGTGAGTGAAAACCCCAAACCCAGAGACAAGCTGTCAGAGCTCTTCAGCTATAACACCCAAGGAAAAGTGGCCAAGAGACGCTAGTCTCTCTCTTGCTCTTCTCAAGCTCCGTAATCAGTTTCAAAAAACATTGGCCCAAGTCAGTGGACCAAGGCCAAAGAAAAACATTGCCCAACAGGAGAGGAAAAATGTACACAAAACAACAAAACAACCCAATCAACTAAAAACCTGAGCAAAAAAAAAATCCTGGTTTAGTACTAGAAACTAAAGCAGCTCAGGCAAGCACAGGAGTGTTTCATGAAGAAGGGGCCACTGCAAAAAAGGCCTGTTGTGTGGTAACCCCACCACCACCACCACGTAAGAAGGTGGAGGTGCACAGAAAAGGGCCTTGGCTGGCAGGTGGTCTGAATTAACAGACATCCCCATATAGGAGTAGGCAGACCTTTAGGTCCTCAGTCCTGAACTGTTTCAACACTTTGACTTGTGCCTGGAAGTGAACTGGGTAACTAAAAAATCTGGATCATGCAACTGTATAAATTATGATGACGTGCAATTGATATGGTTGCTTATTCTGAATGAGCATCAGTTATGGGGAGGCCCCATTTTCAGCCTCTAGGAATCCCACTCTGTTCTTAATCCTTTAAGATCGTAACCTAGTACGGTATCAGCCATATTCTGAGAGCCATAAGAACTAGACCCTTTTTTAAAAAATGAAAGCAAAAATTCACAGCTTCCTGAATTCTCTTCCTAGTAGGAAATTTCTTACTTGTGTTGTTGTTATTGTGGAAATGTGTAACGGGGGGTGGGGGGAGAGGGAATTCTTTTCTTGGCTCCGATTTCTAAATCTGGACAGTTACACTTTGGAAGAAGTTGCCATGGGACCACCTTACCAACATCCTCTTCCTTAACTTCTGAGCTGGTCAAACTGCAGGTTGTGTTCGTTCTCAGCCGTAGGCAAGCAAACACGGAGAGGGTGATGTTCAAATCCTGGCAGGATTAGGCCTGGAATTAACTGGAGCATTCAGGCCGGTGGAGAAGCAAGCAAAAGGCAGGCTCAGCAGCAAGCTGGGGGGGGGGGGGGGTGAGGGAAGACGTCCATTTGAAGGGGGCTTGTTTAGAATTGCAGGCCAGTAACCTGGCAGCTTGAAGAAGGGGTCATTGTGAAACAGAGGGGGAAGCAACCCCAAGAAGACCACCAGACAGCAAGGCCAGAGTTTGGATCCTGGCTGGGCAGAGCACTTCCCCTAGTTGTATTTATAGCCAAGATGAATTGGTGGGAGGAATCAATTTTTCATGCATTTGTGCATGACTGGGTTTGTGGCAGGAAGACAATACAGCTCCTTCTTCCTCTACTGTATAGCTCCGAGTGTCTCACCAGGACAGAGATGCTCAGTTCATGTCCCAGCTGCTCCTGCTTTGGCTCCTAGATGTGTTGCATAGCCAGGACTCATCTTTAACACTTAAGAATCAAACCGCCTCTTCTCTTTAACCTTACTGTGTTGGCTTGATGTTCACTTTGATTTTGTACTTCTATTTTTATCTTGCCTTTCCTTTAAGGAGTGCTGGGCAGCACATCTGCCTGCCGACATACACCAACCCTGTGAAATAGGTTAGACTGAGAGCTAAACTACAAGAGACAAATTACACAAGGATGCTCTCATGAAAGGAGTTGGCATGTTAGCTGGGAAGCTGTTTTAAAAGACAGATTTGAAGGCTCTGTCAATTTTCCCCTCTAGAGGGCAAAGATCACTCCTTAGAGGGTTTATTTCCTCTTTGCCTCTTAGGAGAAATGAAACTGACAGAGCCTTCAGGAGGGGGAAGAGGGAATTAACAAACCCTCTGAGGAGGGATCTTTGCTAGCTTTGTAGAGAGGGGAAATTGACAAAACCTTCCGATCTCTTTTAAAACTCAGCTTCCCGGCTAACATTGCAGCTCCCTTCACGTCAGCATCCTTGTGTAATTCGTCTCTTGTAGTTTAGCTCTGAGAAATGGGGATTGGCCCAGGCTTCGTGATAGAACAGGGATTGGATCCCAGGTCTGTGAGTCCAAGTTTATAGTGGCAGAGTAGTTCAGGGCATGGCTCTAGAACCCCCGAATTCAAATCCCCACTCTTAGCATGAAGTGCACTGGGTTTATCTTGAGTCAGTCAGTTTCTTAGCTTCACCTCCTTCACAGAATTGTTGTGAGCATAAAATGAGGAAGGCATACCCCGAAATCATTGCAGGACGCGCAGGATAAAAATGCAGTAAGTAGAAGGACATGTGGATGGACACGTTGGTGCCGATCTTACAGAATGTGGCCTTGATTCTATGTAGTCAATAACTGGGCTGGCTGTAACCCAAAGGTGATGAAATAATTTCCCATCATCCATTTAGCAGGAAGGAGTGGGTAGTGCTCTCCGGCACAGTTCTAACTGGACCCAGATGGGTACCAGTCCTTGTCAGAAAGGACCAGCCTTCTATTTCTTACTTTCACTTCTAAACCCACTCTCCTTTTGCTGCTGGTGTGCTCTTCTTCAGCATGTACCTACAAGAGCCAAGAGTGCCGTTTGACCATCCACTATGACCATGGATTCTCTCTCACGACTGAACCCCAAGACGGTGCCTTTCCCAAAACAATATTACAGTTTCCTTACGAGAAGCTAAAAATGTCCTCGGACGATGGGATTCGGATGCTTTATCTAGACTTCGGAGGAAAGGAAGGCGACATTGTGAGTCTTGTTCAGAGCCTTGGGTGTGGATTATTGCCATTTGCATCTCCAAGTAAAAATGTCTTCGTGAAAGGGGCGAATTATTTGAGAGTGTTAGCAAACGTGCTGAAGTTCTCTCATTTCACATCATTTATGCAGCAATGTGTCTGATGGAGCAGGCTGAAGGATTTAGCAATGGGGCAACGGCAGTGTGCCCCTGTTGCTTTCCTATAACAACAATTGGGGTTTTAACCACAGGATAGTCATAAGTGAACTGTGATGACTACGAAGCTTACAAGGCTGCTTGTGCAGTTCTGCCAGCTATTCCAAGTGCTAGGGCAGTTCTACCCTGCTAGAAAATCAGTAAGTATAGATCAGCTGTTAGGGGAGTCCGAGGCTAGCTGCAGTTCCAACACCAGCCAGTGCCAGAAGGGCAGGGAGAAGGGGCTGCATATGTACAGTCTTGGGAGCTGTATGCATCCATGCAATTCAGTCAGCTTTTCCTATCAAAGCTATGTTGCCTGCTTAAGTTAACCACTATGTAACCTACAAATGCTTACATGTGCTATTTAGTGATATTTATAAAGTTCAGTCAAAAGCCATGCTGTTCTTGAGACCAACCAAAATAATACGACATGGTGTACAAGCTTTTGAGTTCTACAAAATTCTTCATCAGGCGGGACGTTTAAAAAGAATAAAGAAAAAGCGTTATTGTCTCTTCCATATGTGGTTTTTAGCTTGGTTCACTCACAGCTCCTTTTCTCTCTGTCTCATAATTTCAGCAACTGGATCTTCACTCCTGTCCAAAGCCAATT
This sequence comes from Eublepharis macularius, assembly GCF_028583425.1. Classification (NCBI taxonomy): domain Eukaryota; kingdom Metazoa; phylum Chordata; class Lepidosauria; order Squamata; family Eublepharidae; genus Eublepharis; species Eublepharis macularius. The sequence continues at coordinate 124,226,251 of NC_072796.1, read as the reverse complement.
GTGTTCATCATTCATTCCTTCCTGTCAGCCAAGATTACACGGCTTGGTCTGGTAGCATAAACTCCGGCCATCGGTTTTGCAAGGAAGAAAAACAAGAACAAAGAGCTACCAGGCTAATCTGAATTGCAAGGGACATCCTAGCCACATATGTAGCTGCAAGCAACAACTATAACTGTTTTGTGCAGGGACTTCTGCGGTGTTGGGGGCAGAGCCCTGTGCTTGGATCAGTTACAAAAACAAGGTGCAGAAATAAGAATAATCAAGGAAGCCAGAGAGCAAGAACATTCGCTTCAGCTAACATTGATTTGCTACCGGGGGGGTGGGTGGGTGGGGGGACAAGTGGAGAACACTGCATAGGTCACTATATATAAAGGCAAAACTGAGTATTGAAGGAATAATGGCGTAAGACTACATTGAAGTATTTCAGATTCATTACTGTGCCTCTGTCAGTGATAGAGAGTAGTAAGTTTTCAAACTGGATTCTGAAGAGTTGGGGGGTTCCTTTGGATTATCAAGTTTCATGAGATCAGTATCAGAGGCCGGGGTTTCTGGAAAGATAGGGGTTGCCCCTAATCAGTGGTCTTCCAGAGGAAGTAAGCATGAGGCGCATTCTGGAATACAATCTTTATGGCGAGCTGAGGAAACAGTAAACCTGGCTGGTAGCCTCTGTGAACAAACAGCATGTCTTAAAACACATCCCAGACACCTCTGCGATATGTAGAGTTTCTGTGGCACATAAATGGATGCAGCTGGAGTTCTTTCAAAGTAGGAAGTTTAAAAACCACTGTAGTGATCAAGGGCTAAGTAAAAAGGAGATAACATACCCACATTGGATCTGACCAGTGAAACTGCCAGGCACTGTGTATAAACGGAAGCTTGTCCACCGAGCCACCTTCCAGTTTTGAGAAAGCAGCAGGAAAAGAGCACCTTTCTTCAGCTGCTGTACCAGGTAAAGAGTTTGTTGTCTAGATGCTGTATGCCCCCAAGGTGTTCATGCTTCCCAAATGATCTGTGAATGCCCTGCATCACTGCACAATTTGGGGTTGGGTGGGGATGCCCAGAGCAGTTGCAGCGACAGGATAGTATCCCCAAGCCAGGCAAAGGAGCACCTAAGGTACGTGGAAGAGGCGTCTCAAGTGTCCTTAATTAGGAGAGACAAAAAGTTCCAATAGTCACACACTTCATATTTGGTTTCTGACACTGCTGTGTTCATCCTACTGGTAAAATGAAATAAGCTGATTTTTTTTTTTAAAAAAATGGCTTTATTCAGTAAATAAGTTTTAAAATAAATAAATGTTTAGATACATGATGTAGTGCTAACAATTTTAGTGGAACTACAATGAAGGCAGCAAAAAAAATCTAGAAAGCCCTTTTGGGCAGCTGGTTTTCATATACAGAAACAGACAAACAGAATTGGGCGTTCCTGTAAAAAGCTATAAATCACAGAGGGAAACCATACCCACAGGAAACGATTTAGCAATTAATAAATAATTTGTAATTATTTAGTGCAATAAAAAGTTCAGAGTGCTACTAATTCATAAATACTTCCATAAATACATTCATAAATACAGGGGACAATAGTTCATTCTTAACAGTCATGCAAAAAGACCTAATCACATAACTAATTCCGGGTACCTAGCAGTCTTGATACAAATACCTCCATGGAATTGGTTTGATGAATGGAGGTATTTGTATCAAGACTGCTAGGTACCCGGAATTAGTTATGTGATTAGGTCTTTTTGCATGACTGTTAAGAATGAACTATTGTCCCCTGTATTTATGAATGTATTTATGGAAGTATTTATGAATTAGTAGCACTCTGAACTTTTTATTGCACTAAATAATTACAAATTATTTATTAATTGCTAAATCGTTTCCTGTGGGTGTGGTTTCCCTCTGTGATTTATAGATTTTCATATACAGGCTGTATATTGAATTGAGCATGGGTTGAAGGTCCAGCTACCTGCCCCTACTGGCTTGCTTCTGGATGAGCTAACTCCTTCCTGCCCAGCATGAATAGCCACTTAGACATGGCCAAGCCTACCCTTACCACATATGTCCTGACCCACACATCAGTTTGTGCAGTCGAGGTGGGTAAGGAGATAACTGTGATAGGACTTTTGTTCCAGTTACAGGCTCCAGGGTAGAGTAGCTCAGTGGTTAAGGTTCATGGGACAGGTGAAAAGAGCTCAGGGCAGGGGCCCAATTTGGCCAGCCATTATCTTTCCCTGTCATAAGGTGTCATTTTAGAGGGTGTACAATGTGAAAGCAATTTTGCTTGAAAGACTAACGCATCAACACTTTCAATATACAAGAAGGGCAGGCAGGCATACTTTCACCAGAAGATATAGTGGGATGGCTGGAGCTAGTGGCTTACAGAATTACAAATATCCATGTTAAGAATTTCTGAAACACAACTACATTTGATATCCTTGTATTAGCAGGATATCAAATGGAGGTTTCATTTTAATTGTGCTCCTTGGAAGTAAGGCAAATCTATTTAGAGAGACATGATTTGCGTGTGTGTGTATGCTAATCTCGAAAAGATTTTGCTTATTTTAAAGCAGACACGCACCACACTCCATAATCGCTTCAGTGCTAGCTGCTGTATAAATAGGTAAAACTATTTGTGGATACAGCGGTAGGTACAGAGGCAACATTTTTGATCTTAAACCATGGCCCAGTTGCCTGAGAGATGTCACAAGCCAGGGTCTCTCAACTAAAATTCAAAATCAGAATTTGAAGCTTGTTAGCAACCCTGCATTAAGAGCAAGCTTGGTTAGCACATTGGTCATGATTAGCATTGGTGGTGCTGCTGTAAATCCCAATAGTAGTTAAAATGCGCAAGGGGAATTAGTATTATAGCAGGGAGCATGCAGACCTACATCTTAATCTCTGTTAAGGAGACTAGGAGCATTACATACACTCTGGTCCTAAACTGGGCTGATATATAAAAGAGTTTTCTTCCATAGAAGGTCTAAAACATGATCCCTTATAGCAATTTTTAGTAATCCTGAGATAATTTAAGAAACTGCTGTCCTAAGCAAAAGCCCTAAAGGAGAGTTCATGTGCACAAAACTTCTGTGTACACATAGGTCTCCACTTTCACTTCAATGGAAAGAAGAAATACCTTTGCAGTAGAGCTCCACCCTACATTAACGTGGGACATCTTTAAAAAAATGGAGCCCTCCATGAGTGCATTACAGCCCCAGTACCTGTCAACTAAAGAATGATAGGTATAAAAACTTAAGGAACACATGTGGTAATATATATATATAAACACAACGAATTACCAACTGAGCGATAACAGCTTTGCATGAATTAAGAATTCTTCCCTAAATCTTCTTTTAACTGCAAATGGAAGGTTTGATAAATTTGAATGATAAAAATTACAAATAATCCAGAATATTGTGTATTGTAGGGAAAGTTGATGCATATGTAAATTGTACTGCTTCCTTAAAATAATTTTTTTTTAAATCACTGGAATGTTATAGATAGAATATTGGCCTTGTAAATAATCAGAATTCGTCTATTAGTTATCAACAATTAAATTACACAGTATGTCATGTAATTTACGGTGCTCAGATTATAATATGAAGAACAAGTGAATAACTAGTTTGTAAAGAAAAATTATATATTTATAGACAAATTAAATACAGATTTTGGATCGACTCTTATTTGGTTGGGGTTGATAGAATGAAATATATGGAGCTATTCCAGATTTATAAGAATTTAGTTTAAAATACTTATATTTTAGAAGAAGATACTATATTTAATAAAAATATTTATTGGAACAGTTGTGAAGCAATATTAATTTATATAGCAAGCAGTAGGGCGATATATATGGGAAAGTGACATATAGTGATTCAGACACCACTTGCACTGGTTTAATCCTACATTAAAAAAATAAAATAAAACTAAGGACTAGTTGCTAACTTTGATAGCAACGGCTCTAGGTTGGACAATTAGACTTAAGGGCTAATGGCTTATATGCTGCATTGAAGTCACATTCACGCAGCCACATGTACAGTAAGTGTTCCTTCCTTGGGGAAGAACAGCATCTCTCCCCCCCCCCCCAATACAAAAAGAGAGCACATTCAGAGTTCAGGAAATATGGTACCCCCCCCCCCAGCACAGAAGCACAAGTCTTGGAGGGAGACATCTGGACTGTCCATCAAACAGGTCCCCACTGTACATTTGCTGTGCTAAGCACTGATTGTACCATTCTTGGTCTCTCACAAGTAGGGAGGAGGCTTTCTGTTTTCTGTAGGTGCCACACTTCTTATCACCACAGTAGCAAAATGCTGGTTGCTGAGCCACTCCAGAGGACCACTTCAGCATGCTCTGTGACTTACATTTGCATCTGCGACGTGGTAAAATGCTTTTTACCGTTTGGCAGAATGAAACAATGGCCAAACTCCAAGACTAAAAAAGCTCACGCCGAGGCACTTTGGGTGGTTGTGGGCTCACGACAGATAAGAGGAGGAAAGGATTCCCTACACAGTTTCAGGGGCACTATGAACGTTACTTCCTTCACAAGTTCGCCACAGAGCCAATCCGGGCTCATGTAGACACACAGCAGTTCTGGGGAGTGGCTTGTATAAAAAAAAGGAAGAGCCCAGATGGGCTTGGATGCTGCTGCCAGGGGAGGGAAAGCTCCTCTTTCTCTCAAGCGTTTTTCCCTCTGGAAGGAAGTGGCAGTGTGTGTGTGTGCTTCCAATTGCTGCACGGAGAGGCATTGTGTGCCCATGTGGCAGCAGAAATATGACCCCTTCCCCCACACTGTTTTTGCACTGGGAAAATTGCTTGGGAGAAAGGCAGGAGCTTTCCCACCCCTGGCAGCAGCCTTCTGAGCCCATTTGGGCTCCTTTTTTATGCAAGCCATTCCCCAGAGCTGCTCTGTAGTGCATTTGTGAAGGAAGTACCATTCAGAGTTAGCAGAAGCCAGAGCTTTTACTATCTGGAGCTTATGCAGGTTTTGCCAGGGTGCTGACGTGGATATTATGGCAGAAGGAAAAAAAGCACAGCATATGTGTTGGAAAAGCTGTCTATACTGAACTCTCAACTCTATTGGAAATTTTTGTTTTGGGACTTAACAGCTGTGTCTCTTGGCTCTACTGACAGATCTGTGGGTGTCTGGTGTGGATCTGAGAAGTGTTCCACTTAATGACCTTCCAATTAGGGTTCTACAGCAAACTTGACAAATCTTAGCAGCTATTCCAACAGAATGCAGAAAGATTTTGTTAGCTAATAAATCTTTTTTATGGTTGGTTTGTTAACAACAAAAGAGTTAAGCACGTCTATGCCGATGGGAGAAAAAAAAAGAAAGCTGTTAAGTGTAAGATACCTGGCTTTTACTACACTAAATAAAAACCTGTACAAACACTACATAAAAAGTCAAAATGCTCCATTACATAACAAATATGAAGTAGCTCACTTCAAGGTAATTCTTTATGTGATAGGCTTTTGCATACAAAATGCTGACCATGCCATTGGTTTTAAGCACACAGACTATAACAAGATGTTCCTTGTGATGGGTCCACTCTGCTCAAAAAGCTGTTGTCCACAGAACATCTCTGGCACATGTCACTTCTTGGTGGACTTTTCTAAAACCCATTCAATCACCTATAAAATACCCCAAGAAAGGTAATTAGAAATGAACATAAAAATAAATGCAGTTTAGAGATATAGATGAGATTCTTTGAAATTCAAAGTTTAAGGGAAAAAACTGGCCAACAACTCCATTTAGCATTATTTCCCAAAGTGTGTGGATATCAAAAACTCAGACAGGTAATCTGTAGGCAACAAAAAACATCTCGCACCAAAAATTAGGTCACTATGCAGTGCAGTTATTGTTGTTATTAAAAATTAAGGGGATGACCCAGTTTCTTTTCACTACTTGAGGAAGCCTAATTCAACTCATAGAATGCAGAATCCAACCAAAGCCCACACAACTTTGATAAGCACGTGTCAGCTGTCATTTTGCAATACTGTCCATCCAGTACAGTGAAGATAATTTACAGGTAGTCAAAACATGCATGTTACCTGTTTAACATTGCTGTTTGCAGCTTTAGTCATTTCACCCAAGAGACCCCGAGATGTTTTCAGATCCTATACATGAAATGTACAACTTCATCAACCTGTTACGTGGATCTCAATATTTATATTTAGGTTAAGGGACAGAATAAACAGGTTCACATTCTTGTAAAATGAATCCTTAAGTAACAGAAGAGTAATTGTTAATGGCTTCACCAAAGCTCGAAAGACTGACTCTCGAAAGCTTAGACCCTGAAAATCCTGTTGCATAGCAACATACCACAACAGTGGGGATTCATTAATACTTTAAACTGACATCTACAAGGAAAATATTTACAGAATGGCTCCAGTTTCCTTGCACCTAGAGATAGTCTCATATATTACCTTTTACGAGGTTGAGGTTTTTTTAAAAAAAAAATTACACATAAGAATGTAGCGAGTGAATGTGACAAAGAGGAGTTGGAATATCCATGCCATCTTAACACTCGCAATAATCAGAGAGCTCAGATTGGCTCGTGTCTCCCTGCCAAGCGGACATAGCCCGGTTTGTTACATAAAATGGTCCTAGGTATTTAGCTGCAGGTGTCAATTGAATTAAGACTTGTCTACAGGTGGACACGCGGACACCATATCCTACTGTGATACTAATGTCGTTCAGCTGGCTCAGTGTGAAGGAAGCACACGTCTGTTCCTTAATGTAGCAATTCACTTGCAACTCTGACCTAAGTTGAGCTCATAGCCCCTCAATGCCACCCAACCCTTTGACAGGCTTCTGCTAATGATTAGAAATGGCCATTCCCTTACGGAGATGTGTGTGGTTCAAGAGTACTACAAGGAAGGAAAGCACAAGTGTTGTTAAGCTCTACTCCTCTGTGATAAACCCTTAGGGAAGAACTCACTTGCAGACCTTTAAGGAAGTGAAGGCATATTGTCACTCAGAAAAAAAGTGCTGGATGCATGCTAAACAGCATCCCTTATGTCCCTTGAACATTCATAAAAACTTAATTTTCCCAAGGGTGAGTCCCAAAGCATGGATCAAAGGCACAAAACATGGCAACCTTGCTGAAGTCAGGACTAGATCTAGTCAGTGCCTGGATGGGAACTCTACATAACCCATCTAGAGTTCCATGACAAGAAAGACAGGATTATAAATACAAACCATAAAAAGCAAGGACAGATACCTTTAAATAGAACTTGGATATCTCAAAGAGACGTTGGCTGCAGGTAATAAAGCACTTGTGGTCTTCAGCAATGCCGTGTGTCTGAAGGGTTTTAGCCACCACCTCCTTAAGCATCTTGAAGAAAACACAGGCATATTTAACAGCTTGTGACCCGATACATTGTGTGTCCTGATTTTAGATCAGATTTTCATCTTACTGGAATGATGCCAAAAGGGAACAACTTGCAGATAAACCCTGCTGAAAAGCTAATGCCTGGGCCATCCCTGACTGATAGCCAGCGTTGTGTAGTGGTCAGAGTGTTGGACTAGGAGCTGTGTGATCCACATTCAAATCCTCACCACGGAAACTTGCTGGGCGACCTAGGGCCAGTCACATTCCCTCAGCCTAACACACCTCACACAGGACTGTTGTGAAGCTACAATATAAAAACAAAGGGCTGACCACCTTGGAAAAGCAGCGGGATAAAAATATACTAAACAGACATTACCTACAGGCAATCCCCGACTGCTGCAACCAGGCACAGCTCAAAAGAAGTCCTGTATGGGACATGTGTTCATTATATTCATACTTAGTTGAGGCACCTTAGACGTACAACTAAAAATGTAATGAATGGATGCATTGGTGCTCTCACTTCAAACAAGAAGTCTTTTTAAAAGTTTCAATGTTTTTCATCTGGAGAACTGAACACTTCACTTGCTTACCTACTTCATTGCAATGGAGAATGCAGTAATAAAATGTACAAATGGTCCTTTGAAAACAAAACTAAAATATTACTTTTTAAAATCCTCTCATACACTTGCTTGGGTTTCCCTTTCATTGCCGATTGGTTTCCTTCGATTTCTTTCCCTCTACAGTTAGCAAGGTGCAGCTGCTTCACATGTAACAATTTCCTGCACATGAGATAATTCTCCTTCTGGGAAAAAGCATGCATATTTCCTAGAGCTTCGAAACTATATAATGCTCCGATTTAGCATTTTATTATGTTGAATTTTACATTGTGGAACAGACTAGCCTCTTCCTTAACCTGCTACCTGTGCGCTTTGCCTCCCCTTGCTTCCTGATAACACTGAGTGCGAAAGAGCATGAAGTGGGGACTGGAGAACTAAGAAACAACATGACCTAAAGAGAAATACGCAAACGCAACGGGAGCGATCAGAAACAGTTTCAGGAAGGTGCTCAAAAGATCACTAAAGGAGGCTACCAAGCCCTGACATGGCTTGTGGCTCTCCTATTCAAGAAGAGGGACTTTTTTATAACAATGGTAAATTTTAACTTTGCACTTTGCTCCACTTATTTCAGCTATATTTAGGAATGGCAACACCTTGTCTCCTTCATTTTTAGGTTCCTTGAAATATTCTTTACCCGCGTATGCTTCTGCGACCTTGATTCCTTTGTAGGCTTTGATAGTTCTGGCTCCTTAGTACACTTCCGGCTTGCTGAGCTGCTCTTTGTGGTTACTTTGTGCACTGGACTACAAGACTGTTTGGCAGCCTCAGAAGACAGAGAGACAGATTTGTCCAGGTGCCGCCTTCCAACAGCCCCTGATCGACAACCACTGCTGCTTCCTGCTTGGGACAAGAGAGAATCTGTACTTTCAGATTTCATTAACCTAGGAAGAGGAGGAAGCAAAAGATGTTTAAAATATATATTTTGTTCAGCACTTGTTACCACTGACAAATATCAACAATCACAAGTTATCCTATTTTGACTGAAAATGTACTTGTTTCTGTATTTGAGAATTCATTCTATTTGGCATGAATAATTAAATTATGCCAACTTTGATGAGACTGTGACCTTCAGCCAGCATCTTGCAGGATGCAGCTCAATAGGAAAATACCTTAAAGGAAAATACCTTCAAATCTTTTCAATAGACTGTATTCAAATGCTGCCAAAAGGTGATCACACATAAGGTTTGCCTGTTTGCCAGGGCTTTTAAGGAGGTTTCAATAGCAGGCATCTTTTAAGGGGAGGGGAGAAGGATTTGGAGGGGTTATTTCATTTTGGTTGTAACTGAAAATATTTTTAACCTACCTTTGTAAGCCGTTTTAAACCACGAGGAAAGATGGGGTAAAATGTTTAAATAATTTTTTTTTTAAAAAAATATGTGAATGGGAACTTAGCACAAGGATTATTTGAACATTTAGTGTGAGCAAAAGAAAGATCCCAATCCCCTCTCCCATTTCAATTTTTAGAGCATTACCTTTTGTTAGGATAGAAGCCATCCTGGTCTTTTGATCTGCGTTTTAGTTTGGACACTTCTGTCTGGTGCTCCTTTCGTAAAGACTCCCCATCCGGGATGCTTCCAGGCTCTGACAAAACTGCAGGGGACGGCAGAGGGCTCAGTACACAGGGTGCAGGGCAGGTCTCCTTTGTGCACGTTGTCTGAGTTTCGTAACGGATAAGACGAGTCTGAAGTTCAGCAAATCCTACGTCTCTTTCCAAAGCTCTTCTGTTGTCTAGGCAGTATCTAAAAAGGGCGTTAAAGACAGTTGCCAAATACACTGCAACAGAACTGAGAATTTCCCTCCGTTAAAGAGAATCCTTTGATTCTGTTTCACACAGTGGCCAACCAGTCTTCCTGCAGGGACAACAAACATGCGGCACCCCCCTTGCTAGCAGCCAGCAGTCGCCAATAATACTGCTTCTGAACATGGAGCTCACTCAGTTCATGTGCCTAATATAATCACCACTTCGACAGATCATATGGATAGGTCTAGTCACTCAATACTAGTTTAACTCCTATCTCTGAGTGCTGAAACATTCTGTTATGATTATCTACATTACCAGTAGATCCACTAGACTGTCATGAAAAACTAATTTTATTCAAGCAATACAATACTAATTTTATAAAAGGAAGATAATACTCTCATAGCTCAGCCAGAAGCCTATTCCCCCCCTTTGAATCAGACTATTTAATCAATTTAAATAATAGATTTAGTTTTACCACTAGAAACAAGCTCATTAAAAATCTTGCAGTTCACCCATTTCATGGCATTTGATTTTTCTTATTTATATGCTCAGTAGGCAGTGAAATATCTATCCTTAGCAAAACTGTCACGATCCTTATTCTTTGTATAGCATCTTCCTTTGTTTTTGGATCAGAAAAAAACACCGAAGTAATATCAAACAGGAGACAGCAAATGAGTATTTTTGAGTTTTTAAATTCACTAAATTGTTAGTATTAAAGCAAGGCCCCCATGATCTTATGGCAAGTGTTTGGCCACCGTGCATATCTGCCACAATCTACTTCATTCCCCCAGGAAGAAATTATCTAGTAGTGACGGTCAGCTTAGGACTTAAAAAGCATGTGGGCAGTATCCTAAGGTGCCTTCCTCCAACTACACATTTACTTCAACATTTACCAAGAGCCACCTACGCTGAAATTTTGGTAATTATATTTCAATCAATTAATACACGAAGGCTGCAATCTTATGCGTACTTATTTGGGTGTAAGCCACATTCAACTTAGCGGGACGTTCTTCTGTGCAAATGGGGTTGGTCATAAAAGACGATCAAATAACCAAAACGCTTGATTTCAGGCTACCTAGCAGCTAAACCAATAAAACAGGAAAGCAAATTAGGAAATGTAACGCCACTGATTTGACCCAGCTTTGGAACTTTTCAAACTTCCAGTTAACATACTTTGTTCCTAGCCCAACTTCTTGCTTTTCATTTGTATTTAGCTACTGAAAAAGAGTTGACATTAATAAAAAATTAAGACTTCTTGTCAGCATGCACGCTGTGCTTCCAGGGCCTTCAAAGTGTTTGACAATCAATAACCACCAACTCAGCCCGTGAAAGCTTGAAGAAGTCCTTTGAAATTGAGACTAAACCATCCAAACCCAATTGCTCTGCGTAACTATTTCTGCATTTCATACTTCAGTACCAAGCTGCCAGGCAGACAACAGCAACCACCATTAATTTATATTTATTTTTATTTATTTATTATTTATTTCATTGGACTTATAGCCCCAGCGCAAAAAGGCGGCTACATATTTTCAGATGGAAAACTTCTTGTATGGAAAACTTCTCCATTGAGTAGGAATGGGGTGGGGGACATGAGTCCCCCTGCTTCTTCCTAGAGGCCTTTATTAGCATGCTGCAAGGAACAAAGAGAGAAAATATCCTGGGCTGAAGTGAACGTTTCATCCCTGCCACTCATTCAGCAGTTACTAATCCTGGTGCTTAACCTTCCGGCTCTGGTGGAGGTTCATACAAGTTCAGCACATTCTGACATTCCCAGAAAATGCTTCCATCTTCCACGTGTCCCACACTATTTGGAATAAACAGTGGGCAGACTGAAATGTTTAGAACACTTTCTCCACCAGCATGCTAAGTCAAATACAACATAGGAGCTTAACCCACAAACGTGCTTTAAAAGAACTCTTGAGAATCTCCTCCCTCCCCCCGCAAAAAATATGGAACATATGACCATCCTGGTTTTGTCTGAGAAAGCAGAAAGTGGTTGATTTTCTTTATTATGAGCTCATGTTCTTAACCACCCAAGAAGAGGATAGCTAAACTTGTAGAATTCAAAATACAACACGTACACAGGATGGCCTGTGAGTATGTATGCATAGCTGCTATCAGACAAGACACATGGAACGAAGTTCAACACAAGTTTCTATATTCTTCAATGTGTATATCACAGCATATCCTCTCCGTCCCAATTCCTCCACCCCCAACAACAACCCAGTCATAATGGAACTGCAGTACTCGATGTATAAACTTTCAGTAATTTTCTTTATTGCTTTCACTCTGAAGTAAAAGCTAGTATCGTAACATCTTGAGTACTCACCAAAAATATTCTATTTGAATTAAAGAATTACATTTATATTTCAAACAACTAATGTTAGCAAATTCAAAACAAAGCTCCTGTTCATTAGATTATAGAGCCAAAACACAGATTGTTTTGTATGTGCACATGTTACAAAACTGCATTTCTAACGATGAAAGTAGGATAAGGAAACAGTTCACAACTCTCACTATAAAGGGAACTTACTCAAGCCCATGATAATGGCACCCAGCTGCTTTTTCAAAAGGCAAACTTCTCACTTTTCGAGGTGTAAGCTCTGGTGTCAGAAGAAAAGCATTTTCCCTGAAAAAGGAGAAAATTCCATTTCAACTTGCAATTGTTGTTTATTTATAGAAAATACAATAAATTCTTACAGAGTTAATTGGAACAATCTGTCACACTGGCAGTGTATTGCTGAAGTAACTCCAGCACAATTAAGCTTCAGCTAATATTGGCGTTCCTTACTGCAAGCATGGAAACACAACTTGCTATAGGCATGCAGCTTCAGCAGACAATTGCTATCAAGTCCCTAAAGGAAAACAGGTTGCTAAGCTCTGTACGCATGCTCTGTACCCATGCAGTTACCATTTATGAAGAGACACACCACACAAAGGAAGGGTTAGGAAAAAGGGAGCTGCTGAGGAGTGGGAGTGGTGGAGCTGGGGGCAAGCATGACAGAGCAGTGCCTGGTAGTAACCACTCTTTCTCTGATGGCTTCACTCACAGGGATAATAGAATCATAGGGTTGGAAAGGACCTCCAGGGTCATCTAGTCCAACCCCCTGCACAATGCAGGAAATTCATATCTACCTCCCCCCCATACCCCCAATGACCCCTGCTCCATGCCCAGAAGATGGCAAAACACCGTCAGACTCCCTAGCCAAACTGGCCTGGGAAAATAATAATAGTGGAAACACAGCGGAGTGGACCCAACCATCCTCCAATGAGCCTTCCTCTAGCCTAAGAAGCTTTCCACCAACTTAAGTGGCTCTTCCTCCAATGGAAGAATCATTGAAGGTAGAGGAAGGCTTCAAACTTTGCTCAGTGGAGAGGGAGGATAGGGGTAGGATCCACCCCAATAGCTGTTCAAGAGGCATACCACGCACAGAATTTGGCCAAGGTTGTATGCACTCCACAATTGTCCCGTACAAGCTACAAAATCTTGCTAGAGGCACAGCATTCACCATCTTGAGAACGTCAGTTTCCATTTTTAAAATGCTTACAAGTAGGGAAATTACTTTATCTTTAAGAACCGGTTTCATGGTTTTTCTACCAGGATCGGCCTTGGGTCTTTGCAAGAAAGGCAGACTAATAAATACAAATAAATAAACAGTCTGTATATGTAGCTTGAAGGGTCTGAATGGAGGCTTGCTGTAGTGCTTGCATCTGTTTTTTTCCCTCTTGTTTTGAATAGTTTTATATCCCTCACTCCAAATAAAGCTTTGCTGGAATTTCATGAATATTACACGCTTCTGTACAAGTGGCCTGCTGTGCCCATGAATTACGATCACATGATACTCTACAATGCCATAAAAGATGCTCTGAATGCATGTGAAAGTTTTACCTTTTCTGAACTTGCAGAGGCTGAAGATTCCCAACAGGCAGTCCTTCGGGAGTGAAAAATTTCAACAGCTCTTTAGCATCAAACAATGTCGTTGGCTCTTTTTGGCCATCTTTAAGCCCCAACAGATGTTCTGAAACTCTAACAGGAAAAATAAAAAATGGGTGAAAGAAAAGCTGCAAAAATAGGAAGCACAACACAAGCTACAGTGGCAGTTGTTAAGCAGGAGCAATGCAATTTATAAAAAAATGTCTACATCCAAAGAGTATGCATTACCTTGTTTTTTGTTTATTTTTTTCAAAACTTTCTAAGTTCTGGAGGATATTTCTTTCTGGCCACTCCAAAGGATTTGAACATTTTAGCTCCAATTCTGACTCAGAGGAAAAAGGAAGAAGGAGAACAAAATCAAACAACTTAATCGACTGCTAAAGATTTTGTTCCATATGCAGCATAGACCAACTCTCCCATTTTGCCTAATGAAAAGTTCTGTGTAAATCAAATACTTTCTAAGCTGACCCAAGATAAGATATTCCTCACAATTCTCTGGCTTTCAACAATCCATATGGTGACAACTGGTCTATATCAGCTCACCCACATATTGTGTCCTATTTGCTCTGGATGTGGAGAAACAGCAAATAGCTCAAGTGCTCAGTAAGAGCTAAACTACAAGAGACGAATTACACAAAGATGCTCACATGAAGGCAGTCGCAATGTTAGCTGGGAAGCTGAGTCTTAAAAAAGATGGGAAGGCTCTGTCAATTTCCCCTCTCTACAGAGGCAGCAAAGATCTCAGAGGGTTTGCTAATTTCCTCTTTGCCTCCTGAAGGCTCTGTCAGTTTCCCCTCCCCTTCTAGGAGGCAAAGAGGAAATTAGCAAACCCTGTGAGGAGCCATCTTTGCTGGCTCTGTAGAGAGGGGAAATTGACAGAGCCTTCCGATCTGTCTTTTAAAACTCGGCTTCCTGGCTAACATTATGACTCCCTTCACATGGGCATCCTCGTGTAATTCATCTCTTGTAGCAAAATAAAGAACAGGCTCAGTGGCTCTGATGAAGGATTGCCCATTTGCCCCAACAGCACCCTTCCATTTTACTTTCCCCCCCAGTAACAGACATTCAGAGGCATTCCATTTAGCCAACAAAGCTAACATCCACTGTTAGACATTATCCTTCACAAAACTGTCTAATCCCATTTTATTTATTCAGATAAACTGCCAAAGCCTTGAATTTAGCCCAAAGAGCTATACATTGGCAACCAATGGTATAGCTCTTATCCTCTACAACCTGTTCTTTAACCTGCTTTCAATCCCTAAGGAAGTCTTATCTCATAACCATTAGACTTAACTCAGGGGCTTCGATAAAAGCTGAGAGGGGGAAATATATATAGTATCTACCAGATCATACCATCTACATTCGAAAAAGTTTTTAATAGTTTGGTGACCCCAAAATTACCTTTGTAGACACTGTGATTTTTCTGCACTAAAGCGTGCCTTTTTTGTTTATTAATTCTTTCTCTCATTTTACCTGGGCAACTATTAAGCTAATGAACTAGCCATTTCCAGTCTCCCCTCTGAAATTAGCTTTCAAAACTGGCATTATGTTGGCTAGCTCCAATCCTTTTGCATCGTGAAGAGATCTGACCTTCCGGACTCTCCCTTTCAACTTCTTCCCAACCTATTTCTTAGAAGTTTCCTCTTTTGAAATTAAATGCAACATGTCAGGCTTTCTGGGAAACTTTCCACTTACACTGATGTTTAAATCTGATGGCGCTGTGGTCACTGTTCCCAGCGAGTCTGACAACACGTCTTGTTTCAGATCCTGAGCATTATTCGGGGTTAAGCTAAGGGTCACTTCCCCTCTAGCTGGCTCCATGCTGAAGTGTTCTAAGGAAAAGTCATTTATCATGTCTAGAAATACAGTCCCTTTGTCACAACCTGCTTGTGTGTTTATGAAGTCAAAGTGAAGTTAGCTGGAAGTCATCCATTATTACTGCATTTTCTCTTTTGGCTAACGTCCCCGAGTTTTTTCTTCATCTTAAGGGCCAATCAAAGTTCATGAGGAGGAGGGGACACTTCGCAGTATGGCCACAGGAAGGAATATCTTCTCCCATATGTACCCAATATGATACTATTTTTGAGCCTGGCATTTCTACCCACAGTGATTTTAGGGAAATGTTTGTTTCTATTAAACTTTCTAGTGTATCAGATTATGCACATTTGGCCCGCAATACTCCCTTCCCTGACTTTTCTATACATTTTGCATCCTGGTATACCCATATCCTCTTGATTTTTATTGTTCATTTAGGTTTGTGATATGCCTGCTATTATCACTGTTCTCATGTAGTACCCAATGCTTGGATTCCCATATTTTGACTTTGAAAGTTCTGAATATCACCTATAGATATTTGTAGATAGGAATCCGTCTCCAAACAGCCTGAAGGTGTGCAATGTTTCCTACCACTTCTTAGCCTGTTTATATCACTATCACTTATTTCAATATGCAGCATGTACATGTCATTCAACTGAAAACAGGACTAATACAGACAAGAAGTTCTGCTCAGAAAATCACCTTTCCTAAGGAAAGAGGTATAAAAACCTCAAATGGTGCCATTATGTACATGTAGTATATTGCTATAAGTGAGCAATCAGAGGAAGTTTATTGAAATTTACCAATTACAAGTTTTTGGCAAAGTGCACCAGCAGATGCCTGAATGAAGCAAAACTTCTACAAGGACCGAACAGTAACTTAAAATAACAGCAGGTTATAAAACTTTTGTTTTGGTAGGTGCCAGGAACAAGTGTGCTTGTTTTATGCTTTCTATTTGAATTTTTATGGTAAACTGCTTTCGCCAACTTTGAGATGTGGGGTTTAAATTAGACAAATAAATAAAATCAGACAACTTTGCAATTCATTAAAAAGGTACATGGTTTCTGCATGACTGATTGGAAAAGATGCCTTGCATTTGCCTTTCTTTCTAGTCATTTCCTTTATGCATCTTACTATTCAAGCCCTGCTCCCATCGTTGGGGGGTGGGATTATATTCATACTACAGCATCCATTCTGCCATTCACTAAGAATCCTTAATAATTCAATCTTTTTCTTTCTGGTATATTGCACTAAATTGATAAAGGTGGAGGAAAACACTAATCTGTTATATTTATAATACAACCATGAGTACAGGCAACTCACAAAGATTCATTCTTGTTAAGTGAATTAAAATTAAACGTGGGCAGAGCGCTGACACAAGCACATACTTATTGATCTAACCATTGGAAAGTAA
Source organism: Eublepharis macularius (assembly GCF_028583425.1). Lineage (NCBI taxonomy): Eukaryota > Metazoa > Chordata > Lepidosauria > Squamata > Eublepharidae > Eublepharis > Eublepharis macularius. Next base: position 124,209,402 of record NC_072796.1, on the reverse strand, counting down.
CTTCATGATATTTGCAGCATTCTTCCAAATGTGACATTTAATCCACTGCGCGCACGCACGCACACAAAGATACCTACCACAAATTGCCCTGTAGCCTTTGGTTTTGACAGCTGCTATTGGACAATCCCTTTGGGGAAGGGCAGCACTCCACAACTCTAAAAAATATTCCCTAGTATGCGTTAATATGGTTTTCAGTTCTTCAGCTGATGGTTTGGCTGTTTCCTGTTTCTCTGAAAAGGAACACAGAAGCACTAAGCTTTATGCAGTCATAGATGTGGTACCTTTAAATACAAGATGCACAGTGTGAGTATACTTCATAGATATAATTCATAACCACAAACGGAATACTGCTGCTTTTAAAAGGGCTGGAGCTACATATACAATAAATAACTGGAAATTAAGAGGTTCCGGATTGAAAGCCAAAAAGGGGTTTGACCACTAGAGAGGTAAACTTCTGAAAAAAAAAGAGTTCTGAAGCTAAGCACTCACTGGGATTAAGACAGAATCACCTAAATGTCAAAGGTACCTTGCAATTTCTGTTCAGGGGCATTAGAAACGGTGACAAAACCATGGATGCCTTCATTTCCATTATAGATCAGTCTTGCTCCTGTACAAGGTATGGACTTATAACAGGTGAACCAAGAAATTTAGTGTCCAAGAACCCCCACTCCAGACCTCCATGCTATAAAAAGCTTTAGCTGCCCCTTTTTACACATTAAACCACTATTAAAGGGACAGGGAATTTTTCTTCAAGCCTAGTGGCAACCCTATCATCTTTCTATCTAAAATGCAAGCCGTATTGGCGATGACTCACTTTTCATCCTGGTGCACCTACACTAGAGCACCAAGATAAAAACTGAGTCGTCGCCAGTACAGCCTCCGGAGGCCGCCACCATGGCGGTGTTATGCCAATATAGATTAAAATCACATGACAATAATCAATACTGAAGAGTACTAGGCCAAGCTCCTGTATTCTCTAGATGAACTTTTAAACTTTGCATGAACTGTCTGTGTATTTTTTCTATGTGTTAGGTAATTCAACAGGTGTGCTTTCATCCTTTGACAGCTAATTAAAATAGTGGACTCTATCGAGATTAATGTTCCTCTATCAGAGATTCAACCAATGGTGATCGTTCAACTTAACTTTTTCTGACACTTCTCAGAGATTAATAGTTTTCTTTTACAGATCTGAATATGACAATTTTTTACTAATTGGGAGGCTGTACTATGGAGATTATGAATATTCAGTGAAGTGTCAAACCAATCATTATTTGTTTGTGCTATCATGTGAATAGACCTTAAATATTTGCATATGATGAGGTATATAATTGCAAACACAGATAGTATGGCAGGGTACTGATGGAAGAAATCTCTTGAGGGAATCTAGGTGAGAACTTATTCTACCTATGTATTTCATAGAAACTTTGAGCGTGTTAAACTTAGGATTTATTAAGAAATGTTAGCAAACTTATTTCTTATTGCCTTTCTGTGTTCTGTTTTTATAGGATTTATATTAATAGCCATTTATATTTTGATTACTTGCTTCATTAAAAAACTAGGGTATACTTTCAATAAAGTGAAATAAACTCTAGACAGGTGTCTGTGTGTTTGATAAAGAGTTGCAAAGCAATATTGAACCCTATATAAATACATGTACTGATAAACCGATGGTTCAAAGAACTTATCTGTTTGACAGGTCTGAAAACTAATTGCTGTAAACTCTCCCGGAGAGAGATATATCTTTCTCTTGGCTGGTAGAAGCTTAGTTTCAGGTACGGGCAAAAGCGGGAAGCCCAGCATTCCTGCGCTCCATTTTCTAGGGCCCATTTTTTTTAAAAAAACGGGCTCTGTTGCTAGTCTTGTATATTCTGCATAACAAACTGCTGGCTAAAGGCACAGAAGAGTCTGTCTGAAAAATGGGAAACCATATTTCACTAAAATTTTCTTGCTTGGTTTTGTCTAAACCTTCTCCTTTGTACAGCTTAGCTCCAAGTATGCCCTCTGGTTGGGTCTCTGTTTTGGGGTAGTAAAAGAAAAACACCCCTTGCAAAAATAACAGAGAGAAGTCAGCGTCTATTTTAAGAGAGATCATCCTAGCAGAAAACTTCTTAGATGTGAGATCCTATTCTTTCCTAATGAAAACACTTTTAAACATTGCTTAAATGTTCTAGTTTCTCCACAGTGTAATATAAATACTGTCAAATTAAACCTAAATTAAGATAAATGGTTATACATCAGTTCACAGGCTGGCAGCTGTTCTTTCAGTTACTTACTCAGGCAGTGATTCAAAGCTAATGCCTGGATACAAGCCAGTTTCTTCTCTCTCTGTAAGATTTGTTCTCCATAGACATGTGGAAGGGATCTGATGATTTCATCAGCCACACCTGTATGGGAGTGCAAGGGGGGGATTCATGAGTCAAGAGATGATCCCATGAATCACAAAGTGATGAAATTACATTAAATTCTGAAACTTAACAATACAGATTACTTAAGCATAAAGCATCATGGATCAACACCCATCAGTAAAACATCGTAAGTTTTACACAAAGCAGTCAGAGATATCCTGGTTTGGTATATTTTGTATGTGTGTGGGTACAACACTCAAAAACAAAAAAGGTTCCTAGACCCAAACTGGGCTTTCAGAGAGCCTCAGCATTTCACAGGAAGAGATAGTCCTAAAAGTGGACTATCTTTAGCTATTTCTTCCCCTTCCAGCAGTCAACAATGCAGTTCAGAATACAATATGCCACAGAGTGCAGGTGAACAACAGAAGATAAGGCTACAGAGCTAACAGTCAAGAAATAAGCCAAGCTATAGGTAAAAGGTAGTTCTCTGTGCAAGCACGGAGTCATTACTGACCCATGGGGAGGCATCGAATCACAACATTTTCTTGGCAGATTTTTTGTTACGGGGTGGTTTGCCATTGCCTTCTCAAGTCATCTACACCCAGGAAACTGGGTACTCATTTTACTGACCTTGGAAGGATGGGAGACTAAGTCACCTACCGCCAGGATCGAACTCAGGCCATGAACAGAGTTTGGGCTGCAGTACTGCAGCTTACCACTCTGTGCCACGGGGCCCTAAGCCAAGCTATAAATTGTACACACACAAACACACACACACACACACAAACGCTGAAAAAACTGAAAAAAGGGAGGAGGGGGTACACTCATCATTTTGATCAGAGATGAGAAACTCTATTTCTCTATTTCAAATGCAGCAATAGACCAGCCCTTGAAGATGAGGAAGACCCTCTATTGTCTTATACTACTTGCTCTTGATATAAGACTAGTTGATCTTTAAAGTGCTACCGGACATGAATCTTGCTCCTCTACTACAGACCGACAAGACCACCCACCTGAAATCGTCTTATACCAAGTCATTGGTCCATCCAGTTCACCATTGTCCACTATGATTAGAAGCAGGACTCCAGAGAATAGTCTTACCTAATGTTGCTACCCATAGACCCTTTCAACTGGAGATGCCAGAGGCTGAACCTGGGACCTCCTGCATGAACAACACTATGCTACACCCTCCCCCAAATCCCTTGATGTTCATGTATCCACGGGCCTTGCTTCAGGTTCCACCTCATGTCATTAGAACTAGAGCACAGGAGCTTTCTTGAACAGCAATCTCAACAGCGTATTTTTATGATATTTAAATCATCATAATATTTTATGAGATTTATATTTCACCCTTCTTTCAGAGAGACTTATCCACAGAATAACCCTGTGAGATAGGTTGTAACCGGAAGACTGACTCAAGGTTATCCAGTGCTCATTATAGCAGGCTGAGGAGTTGTTCCAGATTTCTACAATAGAAATCCTATTGGACTGTTTGTTGGATGTCCCATCCTATTGATTGTATTGACCTACTCTGTATAATCTGCTGAGTCCTAGTGAGAATGGTGGACTATAAAATAATGTAAATAAATACAAATAATGTAAATAAACTCAGATCTCCCCAAAACTTCCCAAACACTACACTCTATCCCCTCGAGATTACCAAATGAGTCTGAAACCAGAAGGATATTAAAATGGCTGTAAAAGATGAAAGGGTATGGTTTTCGTTGTTTCACACTGCCTATTTATTTTCCTATGGTGACCTGAATGAGCAAAAAAAAGTCACCAAAGTTCAGAAAACAACAAAATTAAGGCCATGCTGGGCAAAACGTCTGGTTCTGGAATGGGGACTTAATGAGTTGGAAAACATAATGAGAAAGAATTACCAATAATAGGACTTCAGTACAGATTTCAACCCTTATCTCAGTAAGACTGCTACTACAAAGGAGAACAAAACTGTACACAGATACCGTCCTCTGGCTGAAAGACCTAACAAGCAAGGTTGATTATAAAGTGTATTTTTAAGTAACACACTTGATTATCTTTCAGTTTCAAAAAGTTAAAAAGAGTTTTACAATTCTAAGTGCTATTTAGTTAAGTTAAAGAAAAAATTATTCTGTATAATTTTGTTCTTTTCTAATTAATAACGACTCAAACACTGCCATTTTATTCCACCCCCATTTAATGTTCAAAAATGGACTTACGCTCTTCAGTTTCCTGAGTCTTCACTGTCAGTTTTCCAATTGTTTCAGCAAGACTGACTGAACCGTTTATCTGACTGGCTGAGTAGATCAGTGTTGCTTTACAGCCTCCAGAGCCATTGCCTTGCACTAAGAAATAATAGTTACAGGTCTCTCCTTTCAGTTCAACTTCTGGAACTGATGATAACAGAAGAAATATGACACAAGTTAATTAAAAATCAGTAACTTTACTAATGTTAGCAACAACTGTTCAGCTACACAAACTGAAAAATCTCAGTAAATTCTATATTTACGATTGCTAGTTTTTTAAATAGCAAGTGCATTCAAATTACTTTCATTAACACACACACACACACAAACTTGTGTTTTTATAATTTACAGTAAACTTTTTCACATATTCAGATCAACAGATCCTCCAGAAATCTAAACCTTATTTATATGAAGAAGGAAATGAGAATCTCTCTCGTTGACTTTCCTTATATTGTTATTAACAATTTATATCCCATCCTTCACAGAGCATGATAAAACTGCAAAATATTATAAGGCATTTGAAATAATATACACAGTAAGAAAATTGTATGTTTAAAAAAGAATGGATGAATGCTGCTAGTAATACCAATGCTGATGTTCTCATGCTTGCAGCAATACTCGTAAGAATTGCTGTCAGTTATAACCATGATTATATTGACTGTTGCATTTGTCTGTATGAATGCTTACCCCAGAACAGTAAAGGCTTCCTGCGTGCACAATTTTTTTTTAATCTGAACCAAACCTTTGTTGTGTACAGCTGGGACCAAAACAGACATCACGCTGGTGTTCTCAGAAATGCCTTCACTTTACTACAAGGTGGGAAAACTTAGAATGTGGCTTAAAATGTGATAGATGGTTAAAATGTATGTGCATTACTCACCACTGATGAGTTTAGGTTTCTGGACAATATATTCCTTCCATTTTTTGGTACTTAGTTGGATAGGCAAAGGTATCAACATGCCACTTACACTACATGGCAATACAAACAAAGCTCCAATCTATAGGAAAAGTACAAATATACATTATTTTTTTGTTACAAATCACTATCCCAAGACATATGGGAACGATGCATCAGTATATTGTCGAAGGCTTTCACGGCCGGAGAACGATGGTTGTTGTGGATTTTCCGGGCTGTACAGCTGTGGTCTTGGCAAGACCACGGCTATACAGCCCGGAAAATCCACAACAACCAACTATGCATCAGGTTCACATGGCACAGGTACTCAGAGAGCTAAGTATTTATTTACAAAGTGTATATGATGCCTTTCTGCTCAATCAGGCACCTTCAGTTAAGTGATTCTCTCCCATTAAAATCTCGCCAAAGTCCAAGCCTGAGTGTCTTTTGAAAGGCCTACTTGTATTAGACTAAAGTTTGTCCTTTTATCTTCAAGGTAAACTGGGAAAGGCTGGAGAATTTCAATGAACACAACTATTTTCTTTCATTGGTGCTGCTTTATGTTGCTTTTGTTTATGTCAGTGTTTCCACCCCTCACCTCCAATACATTTACAGTTCCAGGCATCCAGCTAATGATCTAAAAATCATTAGTTTTATCCAGACTTATGAAGTTATGGACTGCTGAATTTATGACTATTCCTCAAATATTCTAATAACACGAAAAAGCTATTGTCTAACTATTCAAAACAGATGCGTCTAACAGTGGAATATAATTCTGAGGTTCATTATCAAAAACTGCAATTAAGTATTTGTATTGAATCCAACACTAAATACTCAATTAAAATTTATACTAGAAATGAGGCCACACACCATGCAGAATAGTTCTTCGGTGTACATAAAAAATGTATTGCAATTTTCTTTATTGCTAATTTAAAGAATAAATATACCTTTCCATGCAGAGAGGACATCTGGTCCCAGAAGAGCATCGACTTCTCTTTTACATTGCTTTTTGTCAAGCTCCTACACAAAGAGTTAGGGAATCACATCTTCAAAGATAGGCATGAAGTGTTAACATTTAGATTTATTCATGCTGCAATAATATAACATTATTTAGATGTTTCTTTTACATATTAGAAGCCCAAACCCATTAAATCTATCGTTACAAGGAGGCCTATTTATGGAGTTATTGTGATTTACATTTGCAAGAGCACCACGCCAGAATGCACAGTCAGCAAATCCCTGCCCCCACATCTTCAACAACACAGAAATTATGACTTACAGAGTTCATTAAAAAGTAGGAAAAACAAGAATACTTGTTTTGCCACTGTATTTCATGTGGCCTATAGTTATGTTTCCATAACCATCTTTCATTTTTTGTTAGAAAAAATACCACAAGGGAATTTACTATTGGTAACTGTTTTAATTTATTAATTCCCATACATATGAAACTCTACTAAATTTCCCTAAAAAACCAAAATTTATGTAAATACAACAGAATGTACCTCTTCGTGTATGGATTGACCATCAGTGTAAGGTCTGCACTGTACTAGCATGAAACATAAACATTTTAGTTGGAGTGAGAGTCTGTTGTCTTTTCATGAATGTAGGGCATCATACATATACATAGTATGGTTCTATTGCAAAGGGAAAAACAGCTCCCCTGAGTTTCCAGGCATGCACGTCGCCTCTATTCCAGATTTCATAGAAGGATTGATTAATTTCTTAGTTAACCATCCCAGAGTTTTGGAACTTGGTGAAATACCCAGCTGTGGCAAGTGAGATACTGAACCATCTTCACAAAAGCTCACTACTCTTGCAATTTAAATAACTGAAGATGCATTGACATTCATTCCAAGACAACTGAGCCTGTGTGTTAAGGATTGAACTTTCGTACTGCACATCTGTCCTATTAATTGTAACTTTACCAGTGGCTTTGAACTTTTTAGAGAAAACTGTCTGAGGTGGAAACTTCTCTTTGACGCCTCCTTCTTTCTGTGCCTTTGTTCTCTCTTGGAAACTTCTCTTTGACTCCTCCTTCTCTTTCTGTGCCTATGTTCTCTCTCTCCTTGTGGTCTTGCAAAAGGCAAGATGCTTCTGCAGAGCAATCCTGTGCAAATATGCCAGGGACACACCCATGCTCTCATACTCCTGCTTATGTAAAGCTGGATTAGATGACCACTTGTAATAGGAAATACTGTTATTTAGATTGTTTCTATGTTTTCCTGCCAGTAGAAAAATTAAAGTGAATGTGAATCAGCTTCAATAAAAACACATCTGTTACAATATACAGGCTTGCAGAGCATTTCAACAGACGGGAATGCACGCTCTCTTGACTGTGCAATGTTGCTATGTTAACTAACAGACTAATAAACTAATGTTAACTAATAAACATACTTTATGGAAATTCTTATAGTTTTTAGAGAAATCTTTCACATTTCTTGTCTGTTAAGATATGATTTGTATCTGCATGCCCATTACTAAGTTTTCTACATGATATGGGCTTGTGGATCAGCTTGTGTGGATTCTAGAATGATTAATATGAATAATCCATACTGTACAATTCTAGTCATACTGTACAATTCTAGTCTAAGCCTGACCAGCGGGAACTTGAAATATTGGATACCATTCCTTAAGTCTTCCTTCCCCACTGAAACCAAGCCCAAGTATATATTCATGTATGTAACGTTCTCTCCAAAACTATACTGCTCCTGATAGCCCAATGTAATTGGGGCGCTCAAAACCCCTTTCAAACAAATGAACCTGGAACCAAAGGATACAGATGAAACTGAAGGCCTGACACGAAAGACGAAGGCAGATCAGGCAGCCACATCATCTGGACAAATTTCAGGGCAGGACTATAATAATGGAAAACCTGAAAAGGGTGTTTAGTCGAGAAAGTTATTTTGCTTATCTGCAACACACTATTGATTCTTCTCACCGAAGCACAAAACAAAAGTTCTATAAGTTACTGCTGGCATCTAAAACATCACCTATGCATAGCGCCCCCTTTCAGCAGCAGCTGCTCACAGCACTGCTCAAAAAGCAAGCACTGTAGATCTAAGACAGATCAAAGACATGCTTTACCTTTGGCAAGTTAGGTTTTGTATTCTTCAACTGTTCAGTTTTGTCAAAATACAAGGGACTGAATGGCCTTCTTGCTGTAACACTTTTTATACAGAACTCTGGAAAGGTAATTTCAGAGTCAAACTGAAAGGAAACAAAGTATTAGAGGAAAATAACTGCAGAAGCCAGAATTTGGAATTACTTTTTTAAAAAAAAATTAGAACTATTCATTAAAGCAAGAACCTAAAATGCAGCTACAGTAATAAAAACACCAGTCACGATACAGTACCTTTTGCTCCCATATCTCAATCTTTCCTCTCCACAGTTCTCTTGAATCAATGCTATTTTTTAGGTTTCCAGGAGCCACAATATGTGCAGACAGATAATTAGCAATTTTTTGCCAACTATGATAAGAAGAAAACATAAATGAGTTGTAGATCTTTTACACAGTCTCCATAACTTTTCAAGTTATAAGCTGATTTATACAAAAAAAGTTGATTAAAACATTTATAGCTAATCTCCCTACATATGATTAAATAACTATACACTGTTTTATCTTTTGTCACATACCAGAACCTTAAAGCATACAGTTATTTTTCAAGATGCTCCGAATCACACACATGGTTCTCATACCATCCATTTTATCCTCACAACAATTCTGTGATGTAGGTTAGGCTGAGAGAGACTGATTGGGCTCAGCTTCACGGTTCAGTTGGGCACAAACCTGTGTTCTCCCAAGTCAGACTCTAACAGTTTGACAATTACCTTGCACAGGTTTCTATCTCAGGTTACATGCAGATGTCACTTAAATGTTATGTACCTATTCCAACACTTCCAGATTTTTGTCAAATGTACACTCTGGCAGTGAAATACAGATAAAAGTGGTAGGAAAGTGTAAAAGCTTTAACAGACCACTAACCTGTAGATAATCACAGGCTGGCCTTAGAGGCAGGTCTGACATTTTCTTCACAAAGAACTGTCAATTAATTAAGTATATAAAACTTAGTTATTTTTGCAGGCACACATCATATCCTACATCTCTTGAAATATGAAAGAGCTGTACAAGGATTCCATCAGCACTCAGTATTTCAACAGGGTAATCCTAAACAGAGATACACCCTTCTGAGCACAGTTAAAAGGGTGTAACTCTGTTTAGGATTACACTGTAGAACAATCTTAAGATGCAAACACATTATTTCAATTCAGTTTAACAGATCAAATTATATCCAACAAATATATTTTTTTACAAGATGCACCTAAGCAGCAATCATTCTCTTTTAAATTAAAAGGCTTAGAATCACTCTACCACCAGAAGACAACATTCCAAAGCCCATGAATTGTAGGATTTGAGCCCAGTGGCTTAGAGATCAACATGATCCAGTGGCTTAAAGATCAACATGATTTTCAGGGTATAAGCTTTTAAGAGTCAAAGTTCCCTTCTTCAGAACTTGTAGGCATTCATATGCCTTCATTTAATCCAAGTTCCTCTATGACCTTCAGATTTAAGTTCTACGGCCTCACCAATCTCCCTCAAAATTCAAAGCTCCCTGTTTCCTCGGTGACAAGTCGAAAATAGCTAGAGGGGCCACTAAACCTTTTCCCCGCTCAGGCCCAATTTGACATCACAGTACACGGCCCATTGCTGCCAAACACTCTCATTCTCATGTGTTATTTTAACCGAACTATATAAATGAAAATATAAATCTAAGCCAAGAAAGCCAAAAAAAGATATATAAGCAAATATTATCTTGTTCGCCAAAATACTGACATTTTGACAGTACAATACTTTTGTTTTCTCTTTCGGCGTAATTTTTTTAAAATGCTTCCTGAAACAGGATACTGCAGGAGCAATACTAAGCACGTCTTTTCAGAAACAAGCCTCATTCCATTCAACAAAGCTTACTCTCAGAAAAGCACTCTTAGGAGTGCAGGCTTTATGAACTTCATTTTGAAATATCGTTTTTTTAAAAAAGCAACACAATTAAACAGTTCTCTTATTTGATACAGACAACACAACTCACGTTTTACTTTCCTTTACCACAATAGTGATTTTTGCTGCATGCCATTCCCTCAGATGTTTCAAGGCACCAATAACTGGTAAACAGTCTTTTAACCTAGGGGCATCTCTTTCTGGAGACTGCAGTATTACATCAACCATCGCTCTTCCTGTAGAGACAATTTATCACATATACAGGCACTTCAAATTAGGAAAGAAACAGCTCAATATTAAGCAACAGACACGCAGATGCTGTTTTATCACAAATTAACCACTAGGTAATTTCGGTAGAAGATTTGTCAGAACTGATAAGCACATTCTCCATCTCTCTGACATCTGTTTGCAGAAGTTTCACGTCTAATGATATGTTTAAAAGAGGTAATCTTACTTTGCTGTCAAATCTTCTGTTATTCTCCACCTCCTCTCTAAAAGTTGACGCCCTTTGTTCCCCCTTCAAAAAGCCTTATTTCCTCATCTGAGCTTAAATCATATAAACCATGACTTCACATGTCACTTTAAAGCCAATGTTTAGTTTACTCCACCTCTCCAACATGTACCCTTTCCCTCGCACTAGGGCCAATCCCCATTTAGAGGCCTTTATAACAAACTACTTCTTTTGACCTTACGCAACATCTTTTTATATAAAATGCATCTGTTATTGATGCCATGGCAAAAGCCATCTTTCTTTTCTGTTCATTGCATGCCTCTCTGAGCCTGCCTGACATTTTCCTGGTATATTTAAAGCTTCTTTCCATCTTTGCAGTTGCCTTTGTTTCCATTATATCTCAAACTTAATGTTCCCTCATGACCCTTCTTCCATCCCTCTGACGCTCGTAGCCATCTGTAAATGGCATAATTATCTCCCATATTCTACTCTTCAAACAGCATCACTTTCTAGACCCCATCGACAAAGTCACCTTCACAGACACCGCTAAGAGCTGACGTAATTTCTGTTATGATGACCAATATTTTGTGATTCTATTCCTTTCTCTTTACTTGTTTGCCAGATATTAAAGAAGGTTGTTATATAGAAGGTTGTTAGCATTTTGGTCCCAGACTACAAAAAACATGAAAGAAAAAATGAAAAGGCACAGCATCAGGCCAGCGACAGTATTAAACTTGTCAATAATAGAGAACGGATTATATGAGGAAAGCAAGGCTACTTGTATAAAATTTAGCCCACTAATATGCAAAACAAATTGTGATCAGCGATATGGGGTTGGAAAGTTTTGATGCTATATTTTTCTGTAGAAAGCTTTCAACCCATCCATATTAAAAATAGTCTGTTTATAGTTCTCAGGTCTGTTGTGCTGCAAAATCAATCACATTCGATTGGCGAAATGCAGAATATTAAGCATGGACAAATTCTAATGCTTGTAGATAATCCAGGCTTGTACATAGTTTATTTGCCTTTTTGCTAACATTACTTATATATTTAAATTACTAGCAACAGAATGAATACAACGGGCTCCAGCAGTGGGGCCATGGGAGGGCCACACCAGCGCAGCCCTCCCAAAGCCCCGCAGCCACCACGGAGGCAGTGGGAAGGCTGCGAGAGGGGGCTCCCTCGCACTGCGCCTCCCCACCAGCTCCACAGGCAGGCCTCTGAGGGGCCCCGGAGCCAGCGGGGAGTCCACTCAGGAGGGCTCCCCCGTGCTTTGCCTCCCCACCAGCATGCCTCTGAGGGGCCGAGGAGCCGGCAGGAGGGCTCCCCTGCTTCGGCTTCCTGCCAGCTGTGGCCCCTCAGAGGCTTGCGGCCGCAGATTCACTTTTTATTCTGGCACAGGTGTACCGCAGGGCTCTCAGTGCGCTTGTGCCAGGATAAAAAGTGAGTTATCGGGAACATGGCTTGGCTTTTATGTTTAAGGATTTATTTAAACTTGAATTGAAAATTTTATTATTCAAATTTCCCTGAAAATCCCACATCACTGGTCATGATAGACATTTTATACCCAAAGTGACTAGGAAATAAGCAGATTTTTTTTATAAGAGATAAGAAAAGAAAGACTTTACATTTCCAAAAACTATTACCAGGAGCAGGAAGCTTGTCTGCTAACTGATGTATACTCTCAGCAGATTCTTCATAGAGACTAAATTTTAAAAAAAATTATTGAAAATTAGTGATCATATTTCAAGCTCTAACACTTTCAACGCATTATCCAATCCAAACATTGGATTTGCAAGATATCAAGAAAACAGATCTAGATTAACTTCCAATAAGATCACTTGTAGCCTCTAAAAAATTATATCCTGCCTTACTTAAAATACAAGATACCATCATAAAAGATTTAAAAAATTTAAAACTTCTCAAAACCTGAAGAACAAGCGTTGTTAAAACATCATAGCAGCAGCATTTAAAATCAAATCAAGAAACCAAAACAAAAAGCACTACCAAACATCAAAGCACATCAAAGCCCAAAGAGCTCAATTAGAGATGGCTCTTGGAATAATAGAGCCTTATGCAATGTGAAAAATATGACCTTAGAAGGTGCTGCTTGCAGAGGCCGCCCTTTTGACTGATGAACTCCAACACTCACAATGCATGTTGTCTCATTCTCTGCCCTTGATCTCTATGCCCCAGTTATCATTCTTCCTCCTCTTATTCCAGAGAACACTCTACAACCATGTCTGATGAGGCAGAGGACTTGCTTGATTTTTGCCCCCTCACTGCGGGGGCATCTGGCACAACCAGGCTTTGTTATGAAGGAGCACCCAGTTCTTAGGGGATAGCAGCTTCTGTGAAATATGGACTCTGACCTCTCTCCCTCCCAAGTCTCCTCTAAAGCTTGTGTCCTTTGTAGCAAGGCTCCGCTGTCACGAAGTCAATACAGCGTAAGATGCAGCAACTCGTACAGTAATCACATTCCTCCCTTCAAGTGAATTTTCAAAGCCTGACTTCATTTTCATAAATAATTCATTACAACTACACACAACAGATAGTTGAATTATGTATCGGTTAACAACGGAATTATACCCTTGGGCGAGTCTGAACCTGAAATGAGAGAAATGTGTACAAAATGTTACATGCTCAATATGACTGTCAGTTCCTCAAAGGGAATGAGATGGGGGCAGAAGGGTGCATTCCCCTTCGGAAGCACTAGTAGGTGCCTACAGTGGTCACACTAGAACATCCAACAGCACTCGGGGGTCTAGAGTTCAGCACCCTATTCATTTAGGGCACTTGTAACTCACCCTTTCTCAATGAAACAACTCAATGAGCATGTGTACTGTAGGCAGCAGCAGCCCTAAAATTTCACCTCTAAATTTCTTAAAAACCATGATAGGTACAGCTTCATCCTTTACCATTGACTCCTGCCCCACAGCAGAACAGGTGGGTTCACTGCTACCACTGCAACTTTTTTAGCAATAGTGACATTATGATAGTTGGTGGGGGGGTACTGAATTTGTGATGCGCTGGTTGCAGGATTGCTCTCTGCTGGCTCTCAGCTCTGGCCGTAGAGGTAGGTGCAGAAGTGGCTTGCCTAGGAAGGAAGAATGAGTAGCCATTGGTTTGCACAGGCAGAAGGAGGGGCTGCCCTGCAGTCTCTGGCTGGACCCTTCCATGCAAAGAGGAAGTCTCACAAAGAATCCTTCTGGCAAAAGGAGCAGAGGAAGATAAAGACCCTATGAACAGATCTGTGCAAGATTTAAATTCTCACTGTTTTATGACTCTCTGGTTAAGCTAATTACTATTATTACTTAAATGTATTGATTAAGACATGTATACAAAAAACAAAGCTTTGCTACTAAGCCTGAAAGCCTAAAGAAATAATTGCCATATTGATTGATGAGTTTCACAGACTGGCTCCCCCTTGTGTTGGCATTTATAAATTTACTGCTAAAACCAGCTACCGATAATACAATTCCGGAAAATTCAGCATGATACTGGGCTGCAGTATGCCCTTACTGATAGCCACCAACACTTCCACGGACCTTGAATGTACACTTCACTGTCTGACAATTCAAAAGCTAGATAACTTAGTGAGAAGACAGAGACTCACAAGGTCACAGGGATGGATTGGTAACTGGCTAAATAGCAGGCAGGAGAAGCAGACATACTAAAGTAGGTGTGGCGTAGCGGTTAGTGTTGTACTGGGTTCTGAGAGACTCACGTTTGAATCCCCACTCTGCTATGGTAGCTCGCTTAGTGATTTGGGGCCTGTTGCACACTTTTTCTCACACGGTTGTTGAATGGAGGAGAGGAGAAATATTTAAGTTGTTTGGGATCTCAATGGAGAGAATGGGCAGGTATAAATTAAATCAATAAAATAAACGAGCAGTTCTCGTAATGGAGGGAAGTTAGTTGTGGGACTCCCCCAGGGATCGGTAGGCTCTCTGGTATATCATTTGTTCATATGCAATCTGGAATGGATCAAGAAGTGAGGAATAAAAATTTGTAGGCAACACTGTTATTCACAACCGAAGGAGGCTGGAAAGACCTCTCTTCAAATTGGGTAAATGAGCAACAATGAAGCAAAGATTCAGAGTAAATAAATCTAAAGTGATGCTATATATATATTTAAATGGAGCAGAGGCAAACCAAGAAAAAGATTTTGAAAATGACAAGTGTACATCACAAACAAAAAATGTATTCAGTGCTATGGATTATTAGAGAAGCAGTTGAAAATAAAAGTAGCAGGTATTGTTGCATTTAAAATATTGTAGTTTTGGATCTGGTATTTTCCTTATAAGAAAATACTAAAAAGTGTGGGTTTTTTAAGTTTAGTTAAAATAATTAAGTGTAGGGGAAGACATACAGTAGTTACTAATTAAGTGTGTGGGGGGGGGGGGAGAACATACAGTAGCTATTCATAAAATGCTAAGTACAGACAATTCACAGACAAAACTTTTTCTCCCTTTCCTATAATACTAGAACTCAGGTTCACATAATTAATCTGACAGGCCATGGGTTCAGGACATGCAGAACAAAATTAACACAAAAGTACAGAAGTGGGCAAGCAAGATGATTAGGGGGTTGCAGCATCTTTCCTATGAAGAAAAGCTGAAGAGTCTGGGACTTTTCATTTTAGAAAAGAAACAAGGGGGTACATGACAGAGCTTTATAAAATTATTCACAGGGTAGAGAGAATGAACAGAGATTTTTTTCTCCCTCTCTCAAAAGGGAATTAAGAGAAATTCAAGGAGGCTAACAGTACAACCCTAAGAAAAGTTACACTCTTCTAAGTCAACTGAAGTCAGCAGGCTTACAACTGCACTGTAAGCCTAACAATGACTATTAACCATGATGGCTAAATGAAAACTCCATGGTTCAGAGGCAGTGCGCTGAATCTGTACAGTGTGTGGGCTTCCCAAACAGCCAACATGAGAAACCAGATGAAGCTTTGGTTGGGCCTTTCCCATGTTCTCATGAAGCTAGTATTGTATGCTCTACTTAGAACTGTTTACGTGCTGCCAGTTTTATAGCAGTGTGGGCCTTCTTATTGTTTTATGGCTGTTTTGAATCATTCTAAATGACCCTGCTGAAAAGGAAATGAATTAACAAAACCACACACAGCACTCCTTAGCAAACCAGGCCATGGACTGAAGGCCTTGGATGAGGAGAGCTGCTTATACAATAGTTTCAGATTCTTTTTACAATCACTGCCCTGCTCTAATAAGAAAAACAGCTTATACACACAAATATGCCTTCTCCGTCCCGATCTCATCTGCCGTATCTTTCCTCTCCTTCTCATTTAGTACAGGAAGTGCAATAGCCATTAGTGGAGCGGTGGTTAGAGTTTCAGACTAAGATCTGGCAGGCCCAGGTTCAAATCCTACCTCTACCATGGAAGTTTGCTGGGTGCCCTTCGGCCAGGCACGCATTCCCACCATAACCTCACTCACAGTGGTCTCACAAGGATAACATGGAGAAGAACAAAGTAGGAACCAACAATCCTAGTTTTAAAGATGTGATGAGATCTGAACTGCCTGAGACTGAGAAACAGATTCTTGGGCTGAAGCGGTCAGCTTGATGAAAATGTCGACTCAGTGTGCAGGAGCAGTGAGACAGGCAGATTTCATACTTGAGATTATTAGGGAAAGGATTGAAAATAAAATGGCCAATATTATAATAATCCTTCATTTTGCTCTACAGTATGTCTACCTGGCAGAGGATAAGTGGAGCTGTCATCACGAGGCATAATCTCCAAACCTCTGAAGTCAGCGATTACAGCCTGGTTCTTAAAGTGCAGTTACAGTAAATTAGTAGATAAATATGGAAAATTCAAAAGGTTCTCAACTTACTCGATGATTGACAGGGGTTCCCTGCTATTACTATCTTCCTCCTCAATATTTTGATCACCACCAAGGCATTCTTCAATATGTCTTCGAACAGACTCGCTGCTTTGATCTGTCAGTAGGTCAGAGCTGATGTATTCCCAGTCAGAACTACAGAACTGTTTAATTAAAAATAAAATTCTGTAGGGTCACATTTATAACAACATTTTGGATAATTACCTAACAATAATTTTCAACTCACCTGATAAAAGCCACATATTGACTGAATTGCAAAATACCATTCTCTCTCATCTGGAATCCCTGCAAGTGAACATGCTAAAAGAGGAATATATGTCCATTACCATATAGCAAACACACACGAAATTCTTAAATCTCATTTCCTTCTCCAGAGATGCTGGGTGCACCTCACTGGATGAGCAAAACATTCAGGCACTCAAATAATGTGCCAGATGCAGCAAACAGCTCCCTTTTAATTAAAAATTGACATTAAAATATTAGTAACAAAAATGCCAATACAATTTTCAGTAAGTATCATGTCTGCTTGCATCTTTTATTATTGTTGTTGTTGTTAATGTCATTTATAGTCCACCTTTCTCACTGAGACTCAAGGCGTATTACACAGTGAGAGATTAGAAGTCAATATCAAGGACATTTCCACAAACAATGCCATAGGGTAAATAAAGACAAGTTTACAAAGACAGCATTAGCAGAAATCAAATACAGAGTTGAAGAAATGCTGAAACAGAGCATAAGCAAATCTAGGACTAACATCAGACAACTTATAACTACCCAGTAGGATCATACTTGAAGCACTATCCCTTCTTTTCCCCCTATATTCACAGCTCCTAAGCAATCACACGAAAAAGGTGTATTTGTGGTGTGGTTTGATTTTCTTGCTTGCTCAGATCTGATATCTATACCCACTGTACTTCTGACAGCAGCATGTTCTGAATTTATAAATTACAAAGCATAATTTTGTTTCTCTGTATAATATTAGTTTTGGGAACCCACTTTTCAAACACAGCCCCCCGCCAATATTTAAAAACAGTAAGATGTTCCTTTAGCCTGGCAAGCAGCCACCTGACAATAAATGCTCACAAGCTGCTCAAAGTCAACATTATATTTTTAAAGAGCCAATCTTGTGTTCGTTTTCTGGCAGGAGCATACTGTGGTGTTTTACTCCAAGTGCATACATTACTAATTGATAACTAACTTATTCATTACAGTGCTAGCTTTTGCAGACCTGAGTGTGTTTCACCAGCTGCACAAAGCGTCCACTCAGTTGGTAGACACCGACATATAGAAATTGTAAATAGTGAGGTTAAAGGGCAATGAAAAGCAGCAGATAATGTCACACACTCAATTTCTCACATTTCAATTGACTTTTGGCCCTACTGTTTAAATTTTTTTCTCTATAAAAAGTAAAAAAAATGCATATACACCTGCCAACTAAGGGAACATCACCAAATGAGAGCCATGTTTCAAGTATCTGATGAAGAGGAGTCCACAAACCTTATGCCATACTAGATCTGTTTGTCTCTTACCCGCAACAAGAGTTTTTTGTATTGCTGTAACACAACTAAGCCTAATCTTGAGAGATCTCAGAAGCGAAGTGGGGTCAGCCTTGGTTACTAATTAGATGGGAGACCTCCAAAGAAAACCCGGGTTGCAAAGGAAGGCAATGGCAAACCACCTCTGTTAGTCTCCTGCCTTGAAAATCCCAGCAGGAATGGCCATAAATCAGCTATGATTTGGTGTCACTTTCTACCACCTACACAGCTAATTAGTAGAATTTATTACTTTTTGATGCTTCACTTACCAGGGAATTCTTCCATTTTTGTGTTCGCAGAGACATCACAGTTTGTTTCCAGTAAGTTATATATACTGGCAGCTGTCAAACCTGCAATACATGAAACTATGTTTACGTTCATGGAAACATCAGATGAACAGCAGCCTTTACAATCAAGTCATTAACATCTGGCACCATGCCTGCTCATTGATCAAACTTAGTTTTGTCTATTCTTATTGCATAGATTTAAGGGCTGAACCCTGCTACAAATTAAACCCCACAGACCCAGGCCTCACAATGAATGAATAAAGTGGTACACCCATGTCTGGGCTGCATCACTTTAAAGTGCGTATGACAGCTCATATGATGGGGAAACCTTCTGTACAATCTGTTTCCTGCACACAGAAAGCTAACATGCCAGGTAGAAGAGTACTGACATCCTAGTTTTCTAGGGATAACTTTCAGTGCAATCCTAAAAAGACTGACTCCAATCTAAACCCATTGAAATCAATGGGCTTAGACTGGAGTCACTCTGCTTAGGATTTTACTGTTGGTTGTACGAAGGGCCATTCAGTCATACCTGCTTTGTCCTGTTTTTCTTTTAGTAAGAGGTATGGGGGGGGGGCACCCAGCAAAGTCAGTATCTCTAACATAAAATATTTGTACAGTGAAGGTTCTCTCATCAGATCTTTTAAAAAATGGATACACAAAAGCCCCTGCTAGGATTCACAACTTGTTAGTCTTCAGGGTACCACAAGATTCCTGCCTACTTTTGGCTGGTGGCACCTTGAGAAGTAAAATGTTTTTATTCCTCATAAGCCTGCATAGCGAGGATCCACTCCTGACCTCTGAGCAGCTTGGTTCAAGAAGGTAAAGAGCCCAGTAGCACCTTTAAGACTAACCAACTCTATTGTAGCATAAGCTTTCGAGAGCCACAGCGCTCTTCGTGAGATGCTTCAGGAATCCACGAAAGCCTCTGCTGGAATAAACATTTTCGCTCGCTCTGAAATTGCCACGATTCGCGTCTGGGTTTTTTTTTTTTTGCTGCAACAGATTAAAACGGACACCCACCCACCCCCGTAGCCAACCATCCAGCCCCCCTCAGCCGCGGCCATCTCCCACCCACGGTCCGTCTTCCGCCTTGAGGCCGTACCTGAGAGGCCTTCGGGCCCGCCCTCGCCTCGCCAGCTCATGAAGAGAAGGTAGCGGTCCATGGCCCGGCTCGAAGCCCCTCAGGAGGCGCCGCCGCCTGCCGCCGCCCTTCGAATCCCCCGCGCGGCTCCGCCAGGCTCCTCCTTCGGCTGAGGCGTCCCTTCCGCTTCCTGAGGCCGAGGCCGCCCTCCTCTTCCCGCTTCTCGCCGGGCGGCGCTTCCCTCAGAAGCGCGGCCTAGTTTTTTTCCTCAGGCCATGTCGAGCTACAGCAAGGCCGCGCAGGTAAGAGAGCGCCTTTCCCCCCGTTCCTGCGCTATCCGTTCCTCAGAAATCCGCCTCACAAATTACAACTCTTCTTCGGGTTGCGGTCATGTCATGTTTACTCGAGAGTAGGACACTCTGTTGCTTAATATTGCCATGTCTCTCCCCCCACCCCACCCCGCCATTCCCACCGGGCCAAGTCTTAGCTCTGTTTCCCGAGTCAGGGCTCAACATCGCATTCTAACATATTGAAATATTTTATTATTTTTACATAACGTTTTACTAATACGTTAAATATATATATTTTAATGCATTGTTAAAATACATTATCGCATTTTAAGATAAAGGCTCGGGGATTTCCACGCCTCCCTGTATGTGAAAAAGGAAGCTCCGACTCTGGAAAACTTATACCCTGAAAACTTTGTGGGTCTCTAAGGTGCCACTGGACTCAAACCCTGCATTTTATTTCTATTTCCTTCCAAGGAACTCAGAGTGGCTTTGGTTTAGCTGTAATCCCATTCCCCAGGTCATCTTGATCATCTTGCAAAAAATGGAAGGGCAAATCTTGCATGTTTCCTTAAAAACTTCTTGTGGGGAAGTTAAAAGCCCACACTGTGCAATAGAAGGGGATGAAATTCTTTTCAGATTTCCTCCTGTAGTTATGCATGCTTACTCGAGTGTAAGAAACCCAGTGGTGGTCAGTGGGGCCTACTGTCACGTACATGCACATGGGGGTTTGTAACCTTTGAGTAGGTTTCCCTTGGGCAGAACCTGTTGCTGTGTCATTTCTGTGTGGATAGGTACTAAATACTGTCTGATCTTGTTGTGCATTTACACTGTATTTATTATTTATTTTATTTATTGTATTTATAGCCCAACTTTCTCCCCAGTGGAGATAATGAAGTGTCTTACATAAATCTCTAATCCTCCATTTATCCTCACAACAACCCTGTGAGGTAGGCTACACTGAGCGTGTGTGACTGGCCCAAGGTCACCCAGTGAGCTTCCATGCAGAGTGGATATTCGAACCTAGTTCTTCCGGATCCTAGTATGATGCGCTAACACTGCACCACACTGGCTCTCAGTTCCACTTACACACCTTCTCTCTCCCCATATCCTCCTCTTACAGAAAAGTTAGGATTCTTTTTCCAGGGGGAGGCGGGCTGACTAGATGTACAAATCCCAGATATTTGTTGCAGTCCAAATATCAAAGTCTTGTAAACTCCTTAATTCCAGACAGACAGCTTTGTTAGCAGTAAAGCCAGCCTGATGTAATCGTTAGCACGACAGACTGGGCTCTTGCAGATCCTGGTTCAAATCCCCCTTCTGGAACTCCCATGGAAACATAGTATGGTTGCCAATCTCCAGGTGATACCTGGAAATGTCTTGGTATCACAACTTATCCCCAGATGACAGTTCCCCTAGAGAAAATTGCTTCGAAGGGTGAACTCTATGGTGCTATACCCTCCCTAAACCCCACACCCCAGATTTCCAGGAATTTCCCAACCTGGAGCTGGTAACCCTAAAATATAGGTTAGTTCCCAGTTCTGGCTGGTGCCTTGATGGTATTGTTGCTTTTCTCCTCCTCCTCATTATTATTATTATTATTTCAGTTTATAAACCGCCCATCCTCAGGGGCTCTGGGCGGCGAACAACAGTTAAAATCGATAATAACAAAATAATAATTCTAAAATCAACATACAATAAGCAATAATAAAATAAATTAACCAAGTACATTAAAATGCAATAGTAGGAGGCCAACCCTCCCCCACCCCAAAGGTGGGAGGCCAACATGGCACCGCCCCCTTCAACCACAGAACTCCTGGCGGAACACCTCTGTCATACAGGCCCGGCGGAACAATAATATGTCCCGCTGGGCCCAGGTCTCCATTGACAGAGCGTTCCACCAGGCTGGGGTCAGGCTCATCTACTTCTATGCAGTCAGAGAACCTGCAGTCATAAAGGCATAGGCACCTGTATTGTGCCTCAGTGCAGCAGCTCAGTTTTACAGCTTGTGATTTAGATCTTGTGAGCAAAGTTATTTTTTTAAAAAGCATTTTAATTTGTAATCTGTAATTCATAATTTTCAAAGCAACAAATGTGATATAATGGGGATAGACCGTTTGCTTAAAGTATATCTATTTCAGTGTATTAATTACACTTCTATTCTTCCTCTTCAGCAATGGGCCACATTTGCTCGAGCCTGGTATCTTTTGGATGCGAGGATGCAGCCGCCAGGAAAAATCGCAGAAATCAGCAGCATCAGACTTCAGGGGAAGCATAAACCTGTGTACCATGCACTAAGTAAGTGCTGTTCTTGGTTGAAACGTGTTAGCTGCGGGCAGTGATTCCACTGTTCCTAATAAGTGCGGGGGGATTTGTGTGACCTATTTTTATTTTTTTTACTGGAATCCCCACAGTCCATTGATGTTTGTTACATTTAGAAAGCAAGTGTGCCTACTTGCAGTCTTAAAAAGTACCTAACTGTATCAGATCATGGGCTATTTAATTATTTTATTACATTTATAGCCTGAAATGATCAATCCAAAATTACTGTATTACATGAACAGCTGTTTCCTGTCCAGGGTGATTCCACTGTTCATGTAATACAGTAATGTTGGATTGAACATTGGAATATTGTTAAAAACAGCCACGCTTTTGAGGAAGAGATCCGAACTGAGCATGGAGCTAGCATCTCATTGAGCACATGAAGCTGGGCAGCTGATTTCGTGTTGTACTGGTTTATGTACATAAGAATATGATGAGGCAAGCTGCAATCTTTACTGTTTATTACACTTTAGCACTTCATAATATTTAACTGGTTTCACTTAACACACTTTATGAAATGGTAATAGATTTAATATTTGGCATAAAAGAGTAGTATATTATTCTACTGATAGTATATGTCACAGGCGAGCCTCTGGCTCTACGTGTTTTTTTCTTGCAGTAGGGTGGTAGCAATAGGAGAGAGGCCTTGATTGTAGAGGCATGAGAGACAAAAGGCAGTTCGAGGTGGGGAATCATTTTAAGAACATTTAAAATTTACAGCGCAATCCTAAAAACAGTCTAAGCCCATTGAAATCTATCAGCTTAGACTGGTTTAACTCTTTCTAGGATTGCATTGTCAGTGTCCTTTGGTTAGTTAGCTTTTATTTCCTGCCTTATCACCAGTCTTTTCCTACAGAAAGGAAATGCATGTCGTCGACTTGCACTGAATCAGACAGACCATTGGCCCATTTAGCCTTGTACAATATACTTTTGATGGAAAAAAGCTTTCTAAGGTATCAGGCAAAAGTCGCGCCTAACCTTTCTAGCTCATAGCCTTTTAGAAAACATTTTTAAAAACATTTTTAAACAGCAGGTGCCAGGATCTTGGATCTTATGCATCCAAAACGTGCTCTCCAACCGGGCTGCAACTCCTCTACATTTAGGGCCCTTGATATCTGGTTTGTGGTATAGTATTTTGCATAAATCATTGCATGCTGAGAACCATTAATAATTTTGTCCTATATAAGAGTTATTGGGTTAGAACTTATTGACCAAGACCCTCTTTTTTAAAATTAGGTGACCTTGGAGATCATGTTGTCATAATAAATACAAGGCATATTGCTTTTTCTGGCAATAAATGGGAACAAAAGGTCTACTCGTCACATACTGGGTAAGCATTTTACACTATTAATGATAGAAATATTGAACAAATTGATAATTTTGCTGAGAGATTACCGTACTGTAAACAGCTCACTAAGGTTTGCAGATCTGTCAAATGAATGACCAGATACTGTCAATTGATTGCCTTTTATTTGTCTGTGATCAAATATTTCTGAAAGCCAACATTTCCACTGTGCTTTCTTTTATTATTTATTTATAGGGTAATTTGTCACCAAGGACAAGAATGAGCAGTTGAGGACAAATCTAGCAAGGTAGTGAAGTGTCTACTCATCACTTGCTATCAGTGATGTGGGGTTTTAGGGAAAATTTGAATAGGAAATTTTTCTAATTCAAATGTAAATAAATAACTTCAGCAACTGGGATTTGCCCATGCTTCATATTTATTTATTTAAAATAATTCTATGCCAAAGTCCTCAAGGTAGCCTACAAAAACGTATTAAAAAACCATTATAAACAACCCTTTGTACATAAGCAGACCATAAAAGCTGATAAGATAAAATCCCTAATTAAATGTGTTTTAGCCTGAGGGCTAAAAGAAAGTTAAGTAGGTACCAGATGACCCTGAAGCAGGAGAGCGTTCTAAATGTGTGGTACCGCTACTGGAAATGCAGTGTCTCTAGCTTTCAGGTATGTCGCCTCTGAAAGTGGGGGGCACAGAGCAGAGTTTAGGAGACAGGTCTTAACTGGTGGTCTGGATATTGTGAGAGGAGGCGGTCCTTCAGGTACCCTGGCCCCAAACTGTTCAGTGCCTTAAATGTAAGAACTAGCACTTTA
Organism: Eublepharis macularius; assembly: GCF_028583425.1. Taxonomy (NCBI): domain Eukaryota; kingdom Metazoa; phylum Chordata; class Lepidosauria; order Squamata; family Eublepharidae; genus Eublepharis; species Eublepharis macularius. The sequence goes on along the minus strand of NC_072796.1, from coordinate 124,184,993 downwards.
AATTGTGTCCGCAAGCAGAAAGGTAACTGGTGCAGATCTTTCAGCACATGTGTAATACAGTCCCTATAACCAATCTGACAATAGCTTGGCTGCCATATTTCGGGCCATTTGAAGTTTCTGAACCATTTTCAAAGGCAACCCCATGCAGAACGAATTACAGTAATCCATCTGAGATGTGATCAGAGCATGGAACACTGTGGGCAGATCACATTTTCAAGGTATAGCCATAGCTGGCAAACCAGCCAGAGCTGATAAAAGGCACCATGTGCTATGGAAGGGATCTGAGCCTCCAACCACAGGGCAGGATCCAGTAGTGCCCCCAAGCTACAAAACTTCTTCAGGGGAGTGCAATCCTCTGCAGGACAGACTGGATCTGCAGTCCCTGAACAGCTTCTCCATTGACCAACAGCAGCTCAGTCTTGACTAGATCGAGCTTCAGTTTGTTGTCTCTCATCCATCCAGTTACCTTTTCCAGGCACCTGTTCAGGTCTTCCACAGACCCACCTGGCTTAGCTGTTAAGGAAAAATAGAGCTGAGCCTCATCTGCATATTGATCGCACCTCACTCCAAATTCCTAGATAATCTCTCACAGTGGTTTCATGTAGATGTTAAATAGCATTGGGGAGAAGATGGAACTGTGCAGGATGTCATAGCATAAATACCACAGGGCTGAGCAGCAGTTCCCCAGCATGACCTTTTGGAATCGATTGGTCAAGTAAGAGCAGAACGCAGTGCCCCCTACTCCCAGCCCAGCTAGCCTCTCCTGAAGGATACCCTAGTTGATGGTATCAAAAGCTGCTGAGAGGTCCAGAAGAATCAACCAGGATGAACTCCCCCTTGTTAGTCTCATGGTGAAGGTCATTGCTCATAATAAGACCATTTCCATTCAAAAGTCATGCCTGAATCCAGATTGAAATGGGTGTAAATAATCATACACCACATATAAGTCATCTAACATGATTGATTTGCAGCACAGTAGCACTACAACTGTAGATGCAGGATATATTTACATATGCAGGGTAGAAAATTTTCCATAGAATGATTTGCAAGACATCAACCCTCATAGACAAAAAAATTGTTTACATGTAAGGGATGGAACATCTTCCACAGAAAAATACAGCATTGGAAAACATTCTGCCCCACATCACTTCCTAATATAACTTGCCAGCATCTCCAAACAAGAGCTAACCATCTTAAAAGTTGTCAGTAAATTTTTTGTTAACTAACATTTTTTAACTAAGCTGTTTTTATAGTGAGCAGAAGTATCAACCCTCTATGAATTATGTTATGTATTATTGGTCTATTTAAAATATGTTTTAGTCCTCCGTACAAGTATCTTTTTGTTGTTCTAATAACAGAGTGAAATCCTAAGCAGAGTTACTGCAGTCCAAACCCATTGAAATCAGTGGGCCTCAACTGGAGTAACTCTCCTTAGGATTTCACTGTTAGTGCTTTAAAAATATTGTCCAGTATTTGATTGCTTATATTGCTTACATGACCATTTTTCGAACCTGTGAGATGCCCAGCTCTGTAGCTTACAGTAATTTCTTTTAAAAAGTCGCAGTGCAGCCCTTCTAAATCCATTGAAGTCCATGGGTTTAGGAAGGCTGTAACTCTGTTTAGGAATGAACTCTTAGAAAAGGAAGATATATATTTGTAAAGAAGATACATGAATGTCAAAAATGTTAATGTTTACCCATTTATTCTTCCCCCTTCCTAAAATAAAGCATGTTTTAATGCAGGATTATCTCTTTGTTGGTGGTGCTAATGCCCAGTGGAAGCCATGCTTCTTCTATATCCTGTACTGTATGACACCATAATTCCATATAATGTGGAGATGAGCCAAACCAGCCAGGCTGGATCCGTACAGACCTAGCTGAACGCTACCTTCCCTCCACCTTCCAAGTCTCACACATTTATCTAGTGTGAGCCTATGTTCAATTTTCCTTATCTAATTTTTTTATTGCACAATTACTTGACATTTTTCTTATTGATGTTTTTAATTGCACCTCACTTAAAAGTACTGCTGTAATGCTTGCAAGTCTCCACTGACTAAGACCTGACGTAACTGAGAAGTGATGATCCTGTTTAGAAAAAAACAAAGCAATACATGATGACTTTGACTCTGGGATAAAGAAATTATTTATTGTAGGCTTGAAAAACAGAAAGGCTTTAAATATTCTCTTGTCATCAACATACCTTTGGTGGATGAAACAGAACAGAGATATAATAGAAGAAAGCTAATACAAAATATACTGCAAACTTTAAAAAAAGCTCAAAAATGTTTCCTTTTTCGTGCCCACCAGACAGCAACCCTGGTTTTGTATGGCACATGGGTCCCACTGGTCCTTTCTGGTCCCTCATTTTTTAAATGCATTCTTATATAACACCCTAAACTATGATTCTGCTATTCAAAGGGAAGATTGTGAAATGGCATTAATGGTACATGGATTACTTAATTTCTCTTCAGATGTTTATTGTGAAATTCAGTAACAGTGTCACTGGCATATCAGAAAAGCAAAGAGTGATTAATTTGTTTCACATGCTTTGGGATTTTCCATCTTTCATTTCTGAGCCACATCAAAACAGCCTAATAAGGGAAATGTGAAGAAAATTAAAAGACAAGGGACATGGAGCAAGGTTGGAAGAAAAGAGAAGGAATGGAGATAGAAGAGGGTCAAGGGAAGGAGGAATGGAGGAAGAATGAGAGGCTCTGGGCAAAGCTGGGTGTGAATAGGGAAGGAGAATTGGTGCACCCATAGTTGCCTGCCCACTCAGCTACCATATGCCTTTATGGCCACATACACCCATTCCTGCCCTATGGCTGGTATCTCACTGGTCTCAAAATATAAGTTGTGCTGTTGTCAAACCTGCTCTTCATATGAAGCACTTCAGCCACATAAAAGCTACATTAGGGGATATGCAAGCTTTATTTTTCATGACGCAGGCTCTTTCCTACTGCTCTGTTACAAAGACCTTTTAATTTTGCTTATTTATGTAATTTGCATTGTAGATACCCTGGTGGCTTCAAACAAGTAACAGCAGCTGAGCTTCATCAGAAGGCTCCAACAGCGGTAAGTGCTAATCCTCCCCTCCTCTCCTCTTCCTCCTGTGCCTTGAATTAGATTTGACAGACTTTCACCTGAGTTGTCCTGCCAGCATTTCCAATTGAGGATATTGAGAGTACCTAATCTCCTTTGTAATTCTTATTTGTCACTGTTGCAGGTGCTGTTATCTCTAAGTTACATAACTTTGGAGTTACTTTTGATTCCTTCACCTTTCCACATGATTACTTTTAGTAGTTCTCAGTTACTCTGCACTCAAATCTCTTCCCTAATCTACCACCTTGCAGTCCTTGTTACCCTTCTTCTGCACATACTGTTACCTCTCCATCTCCTTCCACTCCTGTCTTAGTGCTGTCTGCCATGCTCTTCCCTATGCTTGAATAATGCTTTCATCTTTGACAGGCTGCTTTCCCTTCCTTCAACGCCCCTTATGCAAAATCATTTCTGAACTGAGCTGTCTTTGCTTTATCTGTTCCCAGACTTGTTTATACTCCTCCTCCTCTACTTAGAAGTTCACAAGTTTTAGCCATTGTTTTAGCCACTGATCCTTCCTTGCTCTTATTTTGCATACACAAGGGATGGGATGAGTTAGCTTTGCACTGGGCTTTAAAGAAGCAGCAACAGGGACTTATGCTCCATTCTGCCTTCTCTGTAGCAGAGTTAGAGATCAACCGTTCCTATGTCAGAGAAGTTGGAAGGGGAGTTATATCTAGTTTGCACCTGGAATAGCCCCCATTCTCCTCCCCTTCTCCCTCCCATTCTCCTCCCCAGAATCTGTTTATGAAGAACTTCGAGAAAGGGATCTTTACGTTCTTGCTTGCTTCATCCAAACTATGCTTAGCTGGCTCCCTGAATGAGTAGGCACACAATCCTATCACGACAGAGGGCGCTGCATATATGCTGAATGCACCTTAGAGCTGCCTGATGCTTTGGACTCGAGTGGAGGCACTCTTGTGCTAAAGGACGAACATGTATCCTGTGAGAATAGATTTTGCTGATAAAGTTGCCTGGCGTCTAGTGTTCTGGTGGCTTTTAAAGTGAGCTACTAATAGTAGAGTTAAGTATGTTTGTGATTAAAGTCATGCAGTTACCATTTTATCATCACAGCCCAAACGATGCTTATCAGGAACAAGCGCAGCGCTAACAAAATTGCAAACTGATCCTTTTTGACTAAATTAGCCCCATGTGGCAAATCATTTTTTGTTTTATTTTATTCTGCTGCTGCCCTCGGTAACAGCTGAACACTGGAGGGCAGCATAACCTTAACATTGCAAAGAATTGCACACCAAATTACTTCCTTGCTAATATTCACTTGCCACTACCACCAATATTTACTCGGGGTTACTTACGGTGGCCAGATTTGTAATTTTTACTGTAAACAAAATAATGTAAATTAAATTTTGAAATGTGAAAATGTTTTGGACAGTGAATCTGCAAGAGGTAGAACGATTTTGTGCATATGTTCGCACATTTCTAGTTTGTGTTATGTACTTCTATGGTGTTTGGAGGACAAATAGAAGGCAGTCAGCCAAAGGCTGAAATCCTATGTGCACTTCCTTGGGAGTAAGCCCTATTTAACATTGTGAGACTTACTTCAAAGTAAACATGCATAGAATTTCCCTGTAGAACAGTTGCGTGTGGCATCATGTATTGTATCATAAAAGGTAAAGATAGTCCCCTGTGCAAGCACTGAGTTGTTACTGACCAATGGGGGTGGGGGGACGTTGCATCATGATGTTTTCTTGACAGGCTTTTTGTTCTGGGGTGGTTTGCCATTGCCTTCCCCAGTTATCTACACTTTACCCCCAGGAAACTGGGTATTCATTTTACTGACCTCGGAAGGATGGAAGGCTGAGTCAACTTTGAGCCAGCTACCTGAACCCAGCTTCCTCCAGGTTCAAACTCAGGTCGTGGACAGAGCTTGGGCTGTAGTACTGCAGCTTACCACTGTGAACTATGGGGCTCTTATTGGATCATATTTTATGAAAATTAAAACTTTGAGGATTCAGTTGTGTCACCCTACAAATATAATGGTTCATAAATCCTTAAGAACATACAAAAATGCATGTGGCTAGAAGATGCTAAGTAACACAGTGTAAACGAGCATATATTACCAAACACGTTATATAAACTGAAAATGGGACAGCAGTATTTTAAAAAATATATGAATTGTTGAGATATGCTAGGTAAGAATAAGGAATAGAGGTCTTGTTGGAAGTGTGAGAGAAGGGGAAAAGGAGATGGGCTACAGCTGAGAAACATATTTCCTTTAACTTGAGATTACCTGCCTTTTTCAAATGGCCATCCAGTATCTGTGTGTGCATGCTGAATTTATTTATTTATTTGCTACATTTATACACTGCCTTTCTTCATAATGGGGATCTCGAGTGGCTTGCATTGGTCTCTTCCCTTTTATCCTCACAACAACCCCATGAGGCAGGTTAGGCTGAGAGTGCACCCAAGGCACCAAGCTTCCCTGGCAGAGTGAGGATTTGAACCTGGGTCTCCCAGATGGTAGTCGGACACTTCAACCATTACACCACACTGGCTCTCAATTGTGACATTTGTAGCTAGCAGACCAATTCCACCCCCACCCCCACTAGTACTCTGTTTCAAAAGACTTCGTAGGAAACAACCTATAACTTGATAAGGTCAGTTATCCAGCAGTTGGGGAATCCTCTTGCCCTAAAATGCTAATCTTTAGGAGTGGGATTTAAGCACACCATTGCAGAGCAATCTCATATGATGTGACCAGAATGTAAGGATATAATATAGGTCCGTATAATGCAAGGATTGCAGCTATTGTAATTGGGTATGTTGTCCGCAAAACTTTGCATTGCAAATTTTGTTAAGTGTTAAAGACTTAGTATGTATGCAAATCTGGGGGTGGATGACTAGTTGATTCCTCATTTGTTTTGTGAACACACTGCCCCACAATTCACTTGTCAGGCTTCTTTAAGCATCATTTGCGGCTGTGTTGAGAGAGGCATTGTGCGGAAAGGCAGTATAAGATGAAGCTTTCATTCTGTGATATTATAACTGCAGTCTGTGCTTGAATAACACAGCTTTGCAATTCTGCTTTGCAACCGTGCCCTAGAAACAGCATCGTTTTGTGGAAGAAATCCAGGAACGGGGCACTTGGAACTAAGATCCATCAGACTTAGCGTGCAAGTAAATTTAGTTTACATAATAGTTTTTACAAGTGGAAAGCTAGGCTAATCGTCCTTTAATTTCCCCCACCCTTTCCTTTCTAACTTTATATATTTAAGTAGAAACTTTACACAGATGCTTCATTATAGTCTTCACAGTAAAGAGGGTTGTTGTTGTTTTTTACAATCCTGGATGAAAATACAAATAATCTCTCCTCCTGCATTCTTGCCTAAGGCTAGTTGTCTGCCTAAGCCCACATTTGTTTCCTTATTCTTCCAGCTGTCTCCCAACTCTCATCCTTTTATACTCTTGAACAGTACATACCAGAGGTAACATACACAGCTAATCGGTGGGAATTTGTCCTTTTGATCAACGTGGAGCTTGCACAGCTTTAAAAATCAATAGGGGCGCTTGTCTAGTGATGACAAAATGAATCAAAGCAGTAGTTACCTAAATATGGCAGATGCATTTAAACAGTCATGAAATCAGGTTGATTCATGTTTTTAATTTTATAAATATGTTTTTATTGGAGAGGAATATGTTCCTGTGTGCCACTATTAAGGGCCCATTGCTTCCTCTGCTCCATTCCCATTTCTTCTACATGCAGAGAGATTGCAGGCAAGTTTATGCTTGTGTGCTTTCTCCCTTTCTTCCCTTACCATGTGCTCCCATTTTCCTCTTTCTAATCATGAATGATACTGGGATTCTTGGATGCATATTCTGAATTTATCATGGAATTAGGCCTTTAGGTACAGGGTGTGTTTGATGGGCATGTTTAAGGATTTGTAATCCACTATAAGAGTTCTCAAAATGAAGTATAAAATAAGGTTGCTCTTACCTGGAACTGTGGTTCATTGAGTGGTCTTCTGTTCTGTATAGGCGCACAGCCTGCACAAGTGCAGTATTCAGTGTGGGACTGCACCAAAGCCACAACAATGAACAAAACCCTAAATGTGTGACCAGATTTTTTTTTAACTCCAATAACACAGTAAACACAACTGCAAAAATGGGGTGGTGGATCTTGGGTAAAGTTACACTCTACCAGTTTTTATGCGCTTTCTGCATCTTCCCCTAGCTAGTAGGATGTGCCAGTAGAAGAGAAGGCAGCATTTTCACCCAGTTCCCCCCTCCTCGCTGCATCCTCCCATACTGTGATGCATTTTGTTCATGAAGGGACCCTGAGACTCAAGAGAGAATTTTCAGAACTCACTGGAGAAAAAGGCGGAGAAAAGGTCTGTTTCACCAACTGCTTCCCAGAAGCTCTCCTCTGGGATCCAACCCAAGATACATACTCCAGAGTGTTTTAATGTTTACAGGTCAGATGCTACCCAGTGGTGTGGCTACTTATGATATATAAGGGTAACTGCCAATATATTTTCTTTATCTTATCATGGCATCGCAGATTGCGAAGTTAGATTTTAATTATGATTGTACAGTTGTCTGTTATAGCCTTTAGAGAGCTGAATGTAATACTTTTTTATTATTAAATCAGGGTTGTTGACTAGTGGCAGGCAGCAAACCAACTGCCAACTACCAAACCTAGTCTTCATTGACTTTTAGTGCACCCAAGTATGGTAACAAAAATCTTTTATATAACACTTAATCATCGGGTTTTCTTTTGTCTTTTTATCTGAAACCACAGAATACCTTTGTGAAAATGAATTATTTTTTTCACATCTTCAATTTCCTGGAATCAAACGAGGCTGCAGTCTAATTTTTGAAGCAGATTTTCCCTTGAAATCATTTTGTTCTCACAGTATCTTTTCATCTAATGATGAGTCATCCAGATTTCACTTGGAAAGCTTAACATATTACAGTTTCCAGATTTCTGACTTCCCAGCTATACCATATAACACATGGGTGTATTTATATATCACTATTTTTAATCTGTGCTATTATATCTTTTTTCAAAGATGTCTGTCTGATAATTTTATTAGTTCCTGCCTACATAGCTTGTCCACATTTCTCAGAAACTGTTTAATGTTTAGTGGATTGCATTTTTGGCTGTTATTTAATAATAATAACTGTGCTCAGAGCGGTGAACAAAGTCAGTTTTTGTTATTACCCCCATGATACAGCTGTGGAGCTGGAGCTGAGAGGAGTGGCTTTCTGAAGACTCCCTGCCGAGGTCAGGGCAGTAGTGGGATTTAAACCAGCACGTTCTGATTTGCATCCCCACAACCACTGTGCTACAGCAGGCGGTTTGTAAACCATGAAGTCAAAACTGTCCTCCATGGACTTTCCACTTGACTACTAGAATAGTCACAACAGCAGGGAGTTGGACTCCCTTGCTTCCATTGTGCACCAGTGACTAATTCCTATGCCCAAACCAAAACACACTACCCTTTCTAGAGCGCTTTGTATTGTTTCCCCACAATGGGCTTTGTTACTAGTATAAAATAAAATCCCATAATGTTATCAGGAAAGCTGTTCTCAGCACAGGGTTCTCTCTGTTTTGAGCACGTGGGGTTATCGATGGGTTGGTCAGCTGGTGAGACAGGGACTCGTTTAAGGTGTTCCTCCAGTCCATAAGTTGTGGGCTCATGCACTTCTTCCCTCCCTCTTCGTTTCTTATTTAACACTATCTGTAACTTGCTGATTTGGCAGCCATAGCAAACTGTGCTTAGTGCTAAACAGTAAATGAAGACAGAAGCCACATATAAGAAGGTGCAGGGAGAAGACTGCCATGTCTCATCCACGTTTCTCCAAACCATGTTATCTGAATTGTGCCAGGATATCTTGTGGCCAGCTGTTAATCCAGTTTGGCGTCCATTGATTCTTTCCATTGCATATCATCTGAAATTCATATAAGGATTCCTGCATTTTTCTCCTCTATGATGAATCTCTGTATTCTCATTAGTGCTGGGGAGGCATCTGATTAAGGTTTTCAGCGGGAGTGTGTCCAGCAGCACCTTTAAGGCTAACCAACTTTACTGTAGCATAAGCTTTTGAGAACCATAGTTCTCTTTGTCAGATGCCGCTGTAGCATAAGCTTTCAAGAACTGTGGTTCTCAAAACCTTATGCTACAGTAAAGTTGGTTAGTCTTAAAGGTGCTACTGGACTCTTTACTGTTTTGCTACTACAGACTAACACAGCTAACTCCTCTGGATCAGTGGGCTCTTCTGTGTCCTAGTAGCCCTGATTCTGTCCTAACAGACCCGAGGCTGTCCAGATTTGTTTGCAAACAACACTCAAGGTCTACAACACATTCTGAATGTTCTGGAAACTGCAGTTACAGAAACCGTTCCACCATACCCTGAACCGATACGTTGTCTCCTTCCTTGTCTCCTTCCTTCATTATATTGATCATATAGGCTGGTGCCAAAAGTACTGGCTTATCCGATTAGTTGACAAGAATTCCATCATTGCTCAGTTGACAGGCTAGACTTCTGCTGCTAGAGAGGCATGCTGCAAATCAGGGGCTCAGAGTCTCAACCTTGGGAATTCACAGTTTCTCATGATGGTCAGGCTCATTTTTGCCAGCAGTTCGGTTCAAGTCACACTTACGGGTTGCTGTGTTTGTCTCCATGGTGTATCTCCATGGTGTATCTAAGAAAGATGGAAAGCATCGTTGTATTAATACTTCTAAAATATTTCACATAATTAGTTTATGAAATGTTGTTGTTAATCTACTTATATTGGATTCAGCCATTTCACTCTGTTGGTGCTTCCACATCCCTCCAGCACAAGATCCTTTCGCTAATATGAGACTTTATGCTTCTTCAGAAACGTCCTTTTTTAAAAAAAGTGTCCCAGGAGCTCAAAGTGATGTACATTATTATCATTCCCTTTGGGTGTGGGGAGAAATAAAATAGAGATTGGATTACAGTTGGCAAAAGTGTACCTGCAATTGTTTCAAACAACTCTGCATGTATATATGGAAATATAAAGGTTGTATACCTCTTTATAATCACTTGTATTTGAAGATGAGTATATGACTATTTTGGACTTGGAAGTGAAAGTCTTTTGTTTCAGGCTTCTGGTTTTTGTCTTCTCCACATTTTACTACTGTATCGTAAGCTGTGCGTTGAAAAAAGAAAAGTTATGGCATCTTTTGTGGCTTGCTTCCAGGATTTAATACATAAAAGAGGCACCTGAAAAAAGTGAAGGTTTTCCATTTTAAACTTATCTTAGACTAAAGGCCATTGAAACGGTATTGGCAAAGAGGAAATTCCAGATGTGAAACAACATCAAATCTTGTAATGAACTCCAAGAATTTTTACTCCGAGGCAGCTCTACAAAAAGCAGAAATTTTAGAACAGAGTAGACCAAATATGTTCTCTATGAGATTTGCTCAAGTAGATTTGTCTTTAAAAGAGGCTGAAGGATCTCAAGGATATTTAAGTGAGAAATATTCATCAGAAATGCTACGGAACCAAACCACATGCATGTTGGGAATTCTAGTAATTACCTTTGCTTTCTCACAAGATTTGATAAAGTTGGATAAAGTTCTGCACTTATAGTGAGTTTTCTTTCCATGCATTGGAATTTTTATATAACAAATCATCATACTGCTATGCACTGCAGAATTATTTAAGAAAGAACTCTTTTTCTAGAGACAAAATGTAAAAAGATTTAACACCCTACAAAATCTCCATTCATATCCAGTGTGACTACAGAATGGACCTGTATTCAATTGTCTCTTGCTATTTAGTCATGCTTCCTTCCTTCCATACTTTTGTATTTGTCGATAAGTCTAAGGATTTATATAATGTTTAAGTGTTCAAAACATTTCACATACATTATCACTGTAATCCTTACAATAGCCCTATAAAGTTAACCCGATATTGCAGATGAGCTACTGCGTGACAGATATGAACTGGTAACCTCCCAGGTCACACCTTATTCAGTTAACAACTAAATAACAGAACTTTTCCATTTACTTAATTTGGCAGAAATCAGTTTTTACTTCAGGACTAGTTACTTTAGATAATTGCGTATTTTTAATTAGCTGATAGGATATAAATGCATCTGCACCTATCTAAAATTTGTTACTTTGTAATTTTTCACCCTTTCCTACACTTTACTGCACTGTTAGGTAGCTAGCTATATATTGCTCGTGTAAAATTATCTGAAGATGCTAATTGCATGGGGGAATAGTACATACACTGAAAGGATTGCTTTATATGGAGCTCGCTCTTTTTGCCATTGCTTTACAGAATGAAGAGGGCTGGCTTCTGCTGTTTATTTTACGTAATACATTTCCTTTTCAGTAAAGTCCATATGGCATTTTAGTTCCTATGTAAAGGAATGTATTGGCACACTCAGATCTTTAGCCCAAGAAAAACTGCCTGGAACTCTAGATCTTTTGCATAAGTTAATGCGGATCCATAGATCTCATTCATTCCTACTAGCCTTATGAATGGAGCTGTTCATGTGAAACAAATAGCTATCAAGCTATTTTCACAGAGTAAATATCTACAGTTAAGGCAGAACTACTCATTGCAAAAAGCACAGGCTTGCCGCCAGAACCACTTGCAGCCCCACATCAGGTACCCTCCTTCTCCATAACACCTAATTAAATAATATTGCATTCTGGTGCTAGTACACTGAGTGTTTCCCTGCCTCTTCAGTGCTGTGGAGTGGGGGCCAGTACGCTGAATTCTGTAGGTCTTATCATATATAATGTACTGTCCAGTGCTTACGTTAAGATTCTCCTTCCAAGCCCTGGTTTCTCTGCCCCTGTCTGCAGAGGTGAGGTAGCTTTCAACCAGAGAAAAGACTTTTTCAATGGCAGTTGGCGCTACTTATATTCAAAGTACTTCCAATCCTGATTTGCACAGGAAGTACAAGTACTTTGAATATAAGTAGCGCCAACTGGATCAGATCATTGGTCCATCTAGTCCAACATAGTGTTTTACACAGCAGCCAACCAGTTGCCCTGGAAGGCAAAGCAAACAGGGCATAGAGGCTGAGGCCTTCCCTGTTTTTACCTGCTAGCACTGGTGTTCAGAGGTTTATTGCCTCTGTATATGGAGGCTCCCTTCAGTCACGTGCCAGGCTGAATTACCTCTGGGTTATCTCTGTGTTAATGCGCATATTTACTCTCTGTGTTAATTTTCATATTTACTTCTGTGCACATTGGCTCTGCCTCTCTGAAATGCTAGGAAAGACAATATTGTATACATAACATATATATTTCTTTTACAGATTGTAAAACTGGCTATCTATGGAATGCTTCCAAAAAACCTTCACAGAAGAACCATGATGCAAAGATTACATCTCTTTGCAGATGATGTAAGTCAGAAGTTGGATCATACCTAGGATCTATCAGCTTATCCTAGATAAGCACTTCTTACTCTAACAGATGCTATAGAAATTATTTACTGTACAGTCCTTTTGCTAATGTAGAACTTAGGGTTGACTCCAGTAGAGTTCAAATTATCTCTGGGTTATCTCTGTTAATTTGCATATTTACTCTCTTGTGTTAATTTTATACCTGAGTGCTTCCCTGAGTGCTCCTGTTGTGGATGGAGCATGATGCAGTGACACTTCAGTGCTACTGCCAGCAAATTAGAGTTTTGTCACACCAAAAACCAGGGTTCTGAATCACGGTCTAATGCTGTTTTTAAACACCTGTTAGTGAGGGGAAGCAAATGGTAGTTTGCTAAAGCGTCTACATTCCAGTATGCAGAAAATTGGCTCGTGACTGAAGATTTCCACAGCTGTAGTTTTCAGTGGCGCTCCATGCCACTGCACATAAAAATGGGCTGCACAAAGGGAGTATATGACCACAGCAATGTTCATGCCTGCAGTGACAAACCTCTCTCTGTCATGACAAGTGAACATGGCCTGAATCAAAACAAGACTAATAATGTTCTAAGAATTATACGTAACCTAAATGTTCGTGCTTTTTTTTTTCCTTTTAGAAAATATAGCGTTCAGGGTGAACTTTTATACTGTGTCTTGTCATCCTCCTCAGGTTATTCCTGAAGAAATTCGTAAGAATTTGGTAGAGCAGCTTCCTCAGCCCCGTAGAGTGCCCAAGAGGCTTGATGAATATACGCAAGAGGAAATTGATGCTTTTCCAAGAGTCTGGAATCCGTAAGTGTCTAATAGCCCTTGAAAAGCATGTCTATGACTGCTTATGTGATAGATTAGCCTTTAAGGAATTCATTATCCTTTAAGCAGATAAGACATGCTTTAAATATGCCTTTGAGGCAGACACCTCTTGAATAGACATGGGCACAAAACAAATCATGGAACAAAATTCTGTACGGAATGGCTGGTTCGTTTGCACCGAAACGTGTTCCATGGGAACGTGTGTTTACGGAACAAACAAATTTTTCCAGCCATTCCGTGGCCGGGTTCAGAGTTTCACAGACCCCTCTCCAGTTTCAGCCCATCAGCTGAACCCACTGTGGGGTCTGTGAAACTTGACAGCCCCTGCGCAGGAGAAAGGGGCTGTCAGTTTCATAGACCCTGCATGGGGTTCAGCTGATGGGCTGAAACCAGCGCAGGGTCTGTGAAACTGACAGCTTGTTTCTCCTGCTGCCCGGGCTGTCCGTTTTGCAGACTCACAGCACGGGGTCTGTGAAACAGACAGCCTGGGCAGCAGGAGAAACAAGCTGTCTGTTTCACAGACCCCGTGCTGGAACCGGCGGGGGTCTGTGAAATGACAGCTTTCTTCTGCTGCCAGAGCAGCAGGAGAAAGAAGCTGTCATTTCACAACCCCCATGCCGGTTCCAGTGCAGGGACTGTGAAACTGACAGCCTGTTTCTCCTGCTGCCCGGGTTGTCCATTTTACAGACCCACAGCCTCTTTCTCCTGCTGTCGGGGCTGTCAGTGTGTCAGTTTCACAGATCCCGCACTGGAACAGTGCTGGGTCTGTAAAACTGACAGCCCCGGTAGCAGGAGAAAGAAGCTGTCATTTCACACACACACACCAGTTCCAGCACGGGGTCTGTGAAATGACAGCTTCTTTCACAGAAGAAAGGGGCTGTCTGTTTCAAACTCCCTGCACTGGCTTCAGCAGTCGGTGCAGGGCGATTGAAATGCTACAGAACAACAAACCACGAACTAGAAAACGGTCGGAATTTCGTGGTCCGATGTTCCATGGAATGCCACGGACCACAAATCATGTGGTTTGGGGTTTTTTTGTTCCGTGCCCATCTCTCCTCTTGAATGTGGAGCTACATTCCTTCAGGTTTGGGATGATTTTAAGCATTGATTTTTGTTATCCTTTTTTCTTTTTGTTTTATATATCTGGAGGAAATAAAGAACTGTGTTGTATTTAAGCAGGTTGAAGAAGCAATAGGTGCACAATTGCAAAGACTGTCTCTTCTTCTCCCTCAGGTGTCAGATTTTCAGATCAGTCGTTTGTAAACATGATTGCAATTCTGTAAAAGCTAAAGCAGACACATTCATCTGATTTTATGTAGAAAATCTTTGATAGAAAAAAAGCAGGCTGCTAGGGTTAGGTTCCAGTTCTGAAAACCCTCGCTGGTAAGTTATTCTGTGGAGATGTGCGTGTAAAGCACAGAGAGGGGAGGGCAGAATGGGTTACATTAGTGCTTAGTTCTCGTGGCCCCTTCTTACATGCCCAGGGTAATGCCACTCACCGCCTTAGGGTCAGGTAACAATTTTCCACAGGCCAGTTTGGCTAGGGATCCTGGAGGTGTTTTGCCATCTTCTGGGCATGAAGCAGGGTTCACTGGGGCAGGCGGGGGGTGGGGTAGTTGGGAATTTCCTGCATTGTGCAGGGGGTTGGACTAGATGACCCTAGAGGTGCCTTCGAATCCTATGATTCTATGTGGCACAGATTGATTAAATTTCCCTTACCTAATCAGGCTGGCCTCTTAGAATGATTACATCATGTATTCATATCAGTAGTACCTCTTAAGGGCTGCTAAGTTGATGCTGCCCACGCAAAGGGTAGGCTATGGATATTTACTCTCTTCCCTGGCTCTGTCACCATCATTGCTGCTTTAGAAGCCATGGGCAAGTTTTTTACTGAGAGCCTGGGTCTGTAACAGCAATCATGGAGTCAGGATCAGCAGTCAGTATTGGCAATAGACCTTCAATATGGTTCTGTCTGTATATGGGGACCATAAGTGGAGCAGTTGACATGCTCTCCATTTACAGACCTGAAATGTTCCTTGGTTTTATTAACCTTCCATTCACCAATATACTATATGTATCTGTATCTTTTTATGTTATGGAAAATAATTGTGTCCGGTAATTACTTAGAATACCGGAAAACTCAGCCCGTTAGTTGTCTCCTGGATCAGAGAGAAAGAGGGACATGGTGAAGCTATCTGAGATAAAACTGACAGAGCTGGAACCAGCGCTCAGTTGACCTGATTAAAGAAAGAAGTTTCTTTTCTGCAAACATGACTAACCAGGTTGCTAATCATGGAGTGATCATGAGAGAAGAAAAAGAAGGTGAAGCACTATGTGATTCATATCAGCTGATATAATGTGGTGGCCAAGACAACCCAGATTTTGCTAAACTGATAGGGTAGCCTTGGACAAAATATAGTTATTTCAGCACCTGCCTGCCCCCAGTTGCAAGAAAGGAATAAAAAGCGCTGAAGTACCTTGCAGTATTATTGTATGGATTACTGAGTGTGAGTTACGTGATTTTTATATATAGAATTTATAAGGTAGGTAAGAGGCAAAGAAGCATGGAACCTGCCACATTACCAGTGCTTATTGGACTGCTCATCGAATCTCCCATAGATTAGGGGGAAAGAACAAATCTGGTGGGGAAGGCCCACGGTTCGATTGTGAAATCTTCCTGCCTAGGGTTTTCATCTCTAAAAATTACCAATATATAGCTTTTAGTAACAGTCTCTTTGACTTCCTTTTGCTTTAACACATGTTAAGGATCTTGCTTAAACCCCAAAAGGAGGTTGGGGAAATCATACATGCTGTTCTTCCTGCTGCTGAAAAATGGGGAGGAGCACTTGCCCTCTTGTCGTATAAGAAAGCTGGAGCAATTACAGCATAAAATACCCTGGCAGCCAGAATCCATAGTGAAGAAAGAAGAATTTGGGAAACGTTTGGAGATAGAACTGAATGTGAGGTATCCTAAGAGTTCCAGCCAGATTGATAGTGAACTTGCGAAACTGTTTCATCATTCTGAAAAGCCAGCCAGTGGATGCTTTAATAAAATTCTCTTAATTTTAGACTTTTGCAGTTTTATGCTGTGAAACTGACATCTGTTATCACCCCAATTACAAAGAGGTTACAGGAAGCTGGCTGATTTAAAGCAGAGAAATGCAGTGTGGTATTATGTGCAAGAATTATACTTAGCAGTAGAGCTTATAATTTAGTTCGCACATTAAAGGTGTCTGTCTTCAATTGTAAATATTAGGCACCATTTCAGGTGGAAAATTACAGGCCCCTTTAGCTCCAGCTGTCTCAGTAAGGGCAAGAACTAAATAACCCACCCCAGGGTACATCACACATCCGAAGACTCTTCTGTGGGAGTGGCCTGCTTGCTTTGCTTCTTTGGAAAAAGAACATGCACTTTCCCCGACCTCCCAAGAGCAAGATTTTTTCTTCTATAATCCCGGAGTGGGAGCAGCAGACTTAGCTGTGGGATAGCATAATGGATGTCTGTGAACTGGGATGCCTCATTCAGTTCTCTCTGCAGCATTTATCACATTAAGTGGCTTTTTCTCCCCCTCAGCCTGCTATCTGCAGTGTGTGTGGAAGGCAGAGGCAGCAGTAATACAGCCTATGGCACTTATGTAAGAATGGCTGTGAGAAGGTATTGAAAGGAATATTTGAAATGAGCTGTGTGAGTGCTAGACTAAGGAATATGCAAACATTTTCAAGCCCTCCCATTGCACGTGTGTGTGTCAGTCATCCCAGCAGGGCGTACGGCACTAGGTCGACATGCCTTCAGTCATATAAGCAATTGTGACTAATGGCATGCCCTACCATTATCCTCACAAAATGGCAAAGCATCATCTTTAGTAACCTGATAATCAGGTCAATTGTGTGTGTGTGTGGGGGGGGGACTCTTTTGTGTCCCAAAATTGGAACTGGAAGAATCATTGAGGTGGCCTTCAACAATCACTAAGTTGTTATACTTGAGACGCTTAAGTGCTTTTGTGGATTTGTAGGAACTAGGGGTGTGCACTTCGGGTTTCTGATTCGGAAAAAATGCCGGAATTGGACCCGATCTGTAAAGATTTGAGTTTTCTGAATCGGGGCCAATTCAGAACACCCGAAGCAATTTAGGAAGCTTTGGGGCCCTTTAAACTTCAGCTGGCCCGCAGAGTTTAAAGGGTAGAAGGCTCCCCGCTTCGTTTGCAAAAGGCGCGGGGAGCCTTCTACCCTTTAAACTCTCCCCCCTCCAGCTGACTGGAAAACGGCAGAGTTTAAAGGATAGAAGGTTCCCCGCGCTTTTTGCAAACAGCGCAAGGAGCGTTTTACCTTTTAAACTCTCCCCTCCTCCCTCCAGCCAGCAGCAAACGCTGCGGAGGAGGTCCTTCCTGCCCCTCAAATGGCCGCCACGGCGGCCATTTGAGGGGCCAGAGGGGGCGGCTCCAGTCTCCCCCGCAGGCAGCGGCATGGCAGCAAAGGAGCCAGCTCCAGGCCATCCTGGCCTTGTGAGGGCCGCCGCTGCGGCGCCCTCCCGCCACCCAGCTGATCAGCCTTCCCTCTCTCTCTGCCGGCCAGGTAAATGGGGTGGGTGGGGGGTTTGCTCCCTCTCATTTCAGTATGCTCAGAATCTTTATGGAGCATACCAAAGCAAGCTAAATTCCAGATTTTTTTTCCTGCTTTGAGTAAACCCGAA
This sequence comes from Eublepharis macularius, assembly GCF_028583425.1. NCBI lineage: Eukaryota > Metazoa > Chordata > Lepidosauria > Squamata > Eublepharidae > Eublepharis > Eublepharis macularius. The sequence continues at coordinate 124,167,025 of NC_072796.1, read as the reverse complement.
GCTGGAAACCTGAATCTTTTGGGGGTGCACACCCCTAGTGGGAACATTCTGGTGTGAGGCTATGAGCTTCTGAGCAGTTTCTAAAGGGGAATCCTCTTTGATTAGTTCGTTTAAATGGGAAGACTTCGCTCCTTGGCCCTGATGATATTAGCATTAGTGGTTGTATTCACTCAAAAGAAAAATAGATTTAAAAAGCAAGGAAGGTAAAGTTTATGTTGATGAGCGGGTTTGCAGTCTTTAGCATCTCAAGTAACTTCTACCTTATACATCTTAGTCAAGTTTGTGAAATACTGTTGCCCGATTGGTTGTTTTGAAGTGCAAAAATGTGTGGAGAATCAGTTACTTTTTGTTCAACTTAAAGATTCTGTTTGACACTAAAGATCTGAGTACCTGTTTTAGCCCACATTGGCAAGATTTTTTTTAACCTATTTTTGTCTTTCATATTAATATTTTATATTTTTCCTTTTTCCCCACAAATAGAGATGTGTATCAGACAATTGAAATGAAAGCCTTTTGACTTGATTCCTGGACTTGGAGACGGCAGAAAGTAAATTAACCTGAGGGGTTTTTAAAAACTTGAATTTAAATAGAACCTGACCCGTAAATTTTATATCTTGTCTATTGAACCAAAACCCAAATTCGGTTGATCCCCCATTAAGCCTTCCTTAATTTTCAAGCCTGCCTGTCAATGCTGCAATTAATAACCTTCTCAGCAAATGTTGCAATGGGAAAAATCTGCATCAAGGATTACTGGCCTGAGTCGGACAGGAGTTTGTACCATGGAGAGAAGTAAGAGGCACTAGATTCTTCAGTGCCGGAGGTGTGTGCTCCAGGGGGTACAGAATTACTACATGCTTTGCTGTAAGCTGTATTAACCTCAATACTCCCCTAGAGGGACACTGCAGAAGTAGCCAGGTACTTGAAAAGGAGGTGCTTGCTTTCCCTTGGAGCCAAAGGTTTTGCCCGGTGGCTGAGTGCCAGACTGACAGAACAGTATTCTAGTATGATGGCTTAAAAAAAAAAATTCTGAAAGGTCAGCAAATCCCCATTTAAGCCTTTCAGCTGTTTAAAGTTAATCCCATGATTTCTTTCTAAGTATATTGCTTTCCTTTCCAACCTTTTTCTCCAGTTAAAATTCCAGCTGCAATGAAGCCTTTGTTCTTGTCAGCTAAAGTGTATATGCAGTACCTGCTGAACCACAAGAGGCATAGCAAGATCATAAAATGCTGTAAAATAGTTTATGTAGTGTTGTAATTAGAACAATACAGAAAGAATTTAAGCAGGAATTTTTTTTTTAGTGAAAATAAGTCAGTTAAGAAATACAGCACATGATGTTTGGGGGTGTCTTTTTATGCTGTTATATATGGTGGGGTTTTGTTCTTACAGTAAATTCTTGAGAATTTTGTTCTCTTCCTAAATAGATCAGCTGCCTGATCCAGACCATGACTATATTGCAAGACTACCATTTTGGCTTTGGTGTGCTAGTGTCCGACTCTCTCCAAGAACAAAGCCGTATGTTAGCACAAGACAAGAAGGGCAAGGGTTCTAGTTAGGCTTCTTGTAGAGGACCAAACCTGGAAGATAAAATACCAACTAGAGGAGCTCGAAGGGCTGCCAGAGAAAAATTAAGCAGCTGTTCATGGCATGACGCACCTGCAACTCTTTCACAGTTGTGATCATTTCAGAAAGAGGGAGTTGCAGCATCTTCTTTATTCAATGAGTAATTACATTGTGGAATTCACTGCCACTGGAGGTAGAGATGACCACAAACCATGGCTTTAAAAGAAGGAGACAGATTCGTAGAGGAAAGGTGTATCTGTGGCTATTAGCCACAGTGACTGAAGGGAGACTCAGTATAAGGTGAATATCCATATACTTCTAAATATCAGTGCTGGGAGGTAGTATCAAGGGAGGACCTTAGCTGCTCTGCCCTGTTTGTTTGACCCTCCAGGGCACCTGGTTGGCCACTGTGAAAAAGTATACATGCCTAGTCTTATTCAGCAGGCTCTACTTATTTTCTTAAGAGCAAGAGTCCTGTAGTACGTATAAGACTAACAAAATAAGTGGTAGGGTATGAGCTTTCGTGAGCCACAGCTCACTTCTAGGCTCATGAAAACTCATAGCTTACCACTTATTTTGGTAGTCTTATAGGTGCTACTGGACTCTTGCTCTTTTCACTGCTATAGACAGACTAATACGGCCACCCATCTTGATTTATTTTCTTAAGATAGGCAAACAGACAGCAGAACAAAAAAATAGTGTTTTCTGAAAGGGGAAGATTTCTCAAAAATTAGAGGGTTAGTTGATTCAAAGGAAGATGTAAGAGGCGCTTAGAAAACAGTCATAGAATGTAGGAAGACAGAGACGGTCAGATTTAGCATAGCAGTTCTTGTCTTCTTATTCCTTGTTGCTTAAATTTAAGGTTGTGGGTTGGAGCCAGCCAGCTTTTTCACTCAGTGCTACTTGATTCCCCTCCTTACCACAATCCTCCAATGCACATGACTTTTGTCTGTGTAGATCCCATGATCCCCAGCACAGCCTCTTTGCTATTCAGTCGGGACCCCTCATTTCTTTTTCAGCTGTTGAAAAAACTGGATGGACATACAAAACTCGATCCTTTAACTTCTGTAGAATTTCAGTATAATTAGCAAATCATAATTATATTGACTTTGAAGTAGCATATAAACAAGTAATTAATGGGTTTTTTCCAAGTTAATCTTCCTTGATATTTCCCCTCCCCACAAATTTAAAGGAGCAACATTTAAAGGAGCAACCTCTAAGAATGTGAGAGAGATGAGTTTTAGTTACATTGTTGTTATGTTTTTAACATTTTATTATTAAATATTTTGAAGTTGTTAAAGTTTAAAAATTTTATTAATAATTTTTTCTGAATTATCCTCTGTCTAATTATATAAAAACAGGTGGAGCAGAATGACTAAAGAAACAATTGAACATGTAGTTTATTGAGGAAGCATGAAAGATAGATGATGACATTTTATTATGAGGTTGTAGTGCTGTCATCAGCTGGTAATTATTCCACATTCCTGTGTGTATAGTTTTCTTATAGATATGGAAGGCAATAATTGTAAGTTAGGCATGATGGTTTTACAGTTCAGCAGCACTGTGAAACAAAGGGAAAAACTTTTAGCTGCTAGAGAAATAGTAATTACCAGATTTGACCTCAAGATGTTGGAGCATACAGTATTTTTTCTTCTTCTAGGATTTCTCGGTCTGGCACAGAGAATAGCTCTAATTATTTAAGAGATCTAGAGCAAGATGGATTGTGCCTCCCCCCCCCCCCAACCATCGTTAAGGAATCTGTTTGCACCACCTCCAGATCTTGCAAAGAGGCTGCAGGAAGGGAGCTGCAGCTCATTGGCTCACTCCCAACTCTTAACCATGTCTAAGAGACTACTCCTGTACCAGCCTTGATTCAGAAAGCTAAGCCATCAAGTGTTTGTGCTTCAGATAAACATGTTTGGGCTGTTGTTTTACAGAATGACAAATTTAAGAAACAAAGTGCTTTAAAATAGACCATGAAGGGTTGCAAATTGGCTTGGAAGGAGGTGTTGCAGGGGATTCCTTGATCGTCCAGCTGTGTTCCAACCTGCTTGGGAACCAGAGCCTTACAGCAACCCCCCACTCCCCACACACACACATCAGTGCTCCTTGAAGAGTGTTAACCAGTCTGACCTGGGGAAGTCTGGACTCACCAAAGCATCTGCAACTGTGTCAAATTCATTGCTCACCTTTAACGTGGTGAGGATTGGTCCAAACAGTTGCCACAGTAAACTGTAGCTCATGGGCCTCGGAGCTCTTTGTGGGCTCTGGGGATAGTTTTGCTGCAGACAGGCTCTACTCCCTCCTGGAGGTCAGCATAGGCACCCCAGGTCAAGCGAACGATAGAAGTGCGAGTTTCCAAAAGGAAGCTGTTTTGGTGACAGGAGTGGGATCAGTAGCATGGTCTGTGGATACCCTAAGAACGTATTTAGTTAACAATGTAAGTGACTTCCCTTTGCTCATTTAATATGTCATGTTAACGTTTATGCTTTGTTTCAGCTTTCTGCTTGATTTCAGTTTTCGGTAATCCAAATCCTGTTGCATTGTTGGGCGGGTCCCATCCTTTATTAATTTATACTGTGTAGTCTCAGTGAGAAAGACGAAATATAAAAATCATAAATAAACAGTAGCATTTTATTATAAGAATATGGGAAGCAGTCAAAGCATTACTGAATATAAAATGTTAAAAGGCCATCAGGTTTTTTTTTTGCAAAGTTGCTCTCTTTTCAAGAGAGACATTTCATTCTGAAAATAATTTTTTTTCCTGTAGCAAGAGCCCACTTTGCAAAACTCTGTCCTATAAGTAAAATGTAGTTGGGGGGGGGGGAGTGGAGGATGAAATTAGAATGGGTTTTCTTAATTATCACATAATGTACTTTGGCCAGAAGACTTGCTTAATATGGATTCTGATACTGAATCTTCTTGCTGCAGCTGTCCTTACGATTGTTAGTTTTGTTTCTAGTATGCATCAACTTGCTTTTTTATCCTTGTCTCAATTCCTGTGGCTAGTGGGTTTTTTGCAGGCATCGTTTTTGTTAAGTTAGATCTAATAGGCCCATATCAAGAAATTGAACAGAACATCTCTGGGTCAGATTATTCTTCTGAATCCAAGACCACTTCACCATTAACCTTCTGCCCATTGAGGGAAAATGTGAGAAGCAGCAGAATAAATCCCATTGTTAGGTTGCTAGAGGACATAAAATAATGCTCATATTTATATATCATGAGATGCCTCTGAGTTTCTATTTCAAACTTTAGAAGTTTGGAATTGCCTTCAGGTCCCAATGACGTGCAGTTTTTATATTGTTATAAAAGGGTTGAAATTATTTTTTCAGAAGTCCATGGGGTGGATTTAAGCGTGGATGTGAGAGTTTTCAGATTTATTGAGTCAACATTGATTCCATGTCTGGAAAAGTTTTCTCACTCACTTACTGAAGAAATCAGAGTTCAGACTCATTAGTGCCCCTTTCAGTTTTGCAGTTATCCCATTAAGTATATCTTTGTGTCAGATTATTGGTGTAAGCTGCTGATGTGTTAGCTGTAAGGCATTGGCCCCATACAGTGCTGATGGAAGCATAACTCTTGTCTGAAAAATTAGACTTGTCCTTGGCAAAAAGGTGATGAGTACCTGCCAGTCACCACTTTCCTGAGGGGTCACTTCTCTCACAAGGGGGGGGGGGGGCTGCAGGCAAGGCAAGGGAATACAATTTTGAAGGCTTCGGAATTGTCATGCCAGATGCTTATGACTGACTGTGATGTAACTTCTTAAATCCTATTGACAAGATTTGGTATTTCTGTCTTTGCAATAAAAAACACCCATGGACATGATAAAGGTAAAGGATGATTTTGAGATGGAGATGACAGTAAAATTGGTTGTACTGATTTTGTGTGATGTAATCACTGAATATGTTGTTTGGTGTCATAGAGCAAGGTAATTTTGAAGGAAAACAAGTTTGGGGGAGTGTACTGTTAATTTTTTTTTCTCAAGTAATATGTATTTTAGGATCTTCCATTACTGAGTCCGATTGAAAGCAGTGTCACACACTCAAGGTTATATATAATCCTCTGTGTATAATCTAGAAGAAATGTAAGTTATCCAAACCATATATTAGCTCATCTGTGTGTCTTGGTTTCTCTTTCTGCCAGTCCATTTGGATAAATGTTGGTATGCTTTAATTTACATGACAGAGTTTTCACGCCTAGGGTGAGGGAAGTATGCGGCTTTTTCTTAACTTCTGTGTTGGGTTATCTTTAATTGATGTGCTTTAAAAGCAATTAGCAATGGCAAATAGCTGGTGTTTCAGTTTTGAAATTAATACGTTCTTTGTCACATTAGTAAGTTTTGTCACTGATTTTTTTAAGCAAAAGAACTACAAAACAATAGTTCTCAGTAATTACAATTTTTTGAAATTTCCTGTAAAACACCTCTGTTAAATTATTGTCATAGCTACTTTAAGATATATTGGACAAACTTTAACAGCTGTGGATTCTGGGTCATGACACAGATGGGTGTGTAATAGACCAAAATGGACTATGATTGGACCTTTTCCCATATGATCCATTGACAGCTTGAAAGCAGATCTGGATTAGTTACAATTAACATTTTAAGTACAATTAGTTAGATTAGTTACAATTAACTTCATTGTAGCTACAATTAGTTACAATTAACATTAATTAGTTACAATTAACATTTTAACAATTAAGTTCCATTAGTTTCAGCAGGAATTGAAGATAGTTTCTGGTGGTTATCTGTTCTGGTTTGCAGTAGAAGAGCAAGATTCAAGTCCAGTAGCGCCTTCATCACCAACTAGATTTCCCAAGTACAAACTTTCAAAAGTCAAAGCGCTCTTCTTCAGATACATTTAGAAGCGGAACTGTGTGGGGTTTTTAATCCAGCCAGAAGGTAGGAAGGATATTTAAAGTAAGGGTAAAAGTATAATAATATTGTAATTAGCTTAATAGAGCAGGGATGTGAAAAGCAGAAAATCAGCATCTGCAGTGAGAGAAGAATCCAGTTAAGCCCTGAATGTCAGGCTGTGGATGACAGGATACAGCAAATAGATCCCTGGACCATTGCAGCAAGACACACGTTCTTGGTCAAATGGCTTTTATTCAGAAATCAGATCATTTCCATATACAGGTCCATAGAACTACTTAGAAGAAAGGTAGATACCTAAGCAGCCAGAGTAGAAGTTGATTGGAATGACGTCATATGAGAAAAACTTCTCTTTTAACATTTGAGTTTGCTCCTTTCCCCCCTCCCAACCCTAAACAAGGCTTTGGCACTCTCCTGGTGTGAGAACGTTCCACGTATTTGTGATACCAAGTTGAGCTACTAGGAAACAAGACATAGCAAAGTCTGGGAAGGAACACAAGGTCATAAATACTGGAAGCCGTTACAGTCCAACAGATGAACACCTGTGAAAGCCTGAGAAAGAAATAGTTATGATACTGGCAAAGTGATATTGAGTTACAGCAGGGTGCCTTTTGTTCAGCACAACAGAATCAAAATTGGCATGGATGGGGCCCAGACATGACACTGGGAGCTCCAGTGTTCCAAATTTGCAAGTAAACTCAATTTCAGCAATCTTTCATTGTGATTTTTCTTTGACGTTTCTCTGCTTGAGAATTGCTACTCTTAGGTCTGCAATGAAATGTCCTAGAAGATTAAAACGTCCCCCACTGGCAAAAAAGACCCCCTGTGCAGGAAGGCGCTGCCTACAGTTTTGCCAAAGGGAACTCTGCAGCAGCTCTGTTGAGTCTTAACAGAATGGCACTGTATGCTTCTTTCACTAGTTAAAGCAGAGCTTCTTGAGCAAATTAACCCTTGAATTCCCCCCCCCCCCTTGAACTGTTCTACTTACTGAAAAGTATATTTCAGCATGTGAAAATAATGCTTTTTTATAAGCATTGAACTTTGGAAAGTTTAGCAGTTTTCTTTTTTTAAAAAATAGCAGCTATTGGAATATATGCAACTGCCTTACAGTATACTGGATTAGGCCATTGATTTATCTAGTCCTGTGTAATTCCTAATTAAGTAATTCCTAATTTTGGAGGGTTATTAGGATTGGGTCAATTTATTCTGATTTTGTTATGTTTACTTTGACTGTGTGTCTAAACTTTTAGCCAGTGGCCTATCTCAGCACTGTGTTTTCTTTTTAAGTTAGAAATGCTAGGGATTGGACCTTCAACCGTATGCACCGTTCTCTTCGTACAGCATTAAGTTGGATGCCAGCTGCACTCTCTGTTATTTTAGAAGTAATGCCTGCTGTGGTTTAGCATCATGTGAATGAATCTGTGTTCCCATGGTTGTTGTCCCATGTGCCTCCTTTCTTGCACTGCTCTTTATGTATTTCTTCTAGTTTAGCACAAGCGATAGCTGGCTGTTGTGTTGGAAACAACAAACTCTGGTTTGCATTTCTCATGAAAACTGGGATTGCAAACCAGCTTCAGAGCATGGTTCTTAGTCCTTAATCCATGGTTCTTAGTCCTGTGTTTTGAGGACAATTCATATTGTGCCAGGAAGGCATGGTTTGGCATTACATCTGAACCATCCCTTGTGAATAGGTTCCCTGTTGGTTGTGTGCTATTGTGAAGCTGTATCACATAGTCTAGACTGCACACCAAAGTCATCACTAATGCCGGTCACCATCTTGACATCTGTAGAGACAGGAACTGCATTGGCACTTGGGTTCTTCAACACCTCATCTTTCTTTTTTTTCCCCCCAGACCAGCCCATTTCTTTTCAAGTTGGAGCCAAGAGATGCAGAACACCTAGCTGTTCTGCTTCCTCTTAAATGATAAGTTTGCTTCATGGTATTAATATGCTTCTCACAAAAAAGCATTACATATCCATGTTCATGCGTGTGTTTTTTCACTTCCTACTTCTAACTCCTGCTAACTCTTAAAAAGTTAAAGCATCATGAATTTTGCCAACAGAGTCATCTTTTTTTTTAAGTGGCATTTTTGGTGGTGAGAAAAAGGTAATTCCTAATTTTGGAGGATTGTTAGGATTGGGTCAATCTGCTCTGATTTTGTTATGTTTAAAAATCATAAATCTGGACCAAGAAGGGCAATCATATGCTAGATAAATGACCAGTTTTATTTTCTCAGGAAAAACACAGTGCCCTGCCACCTTCCCTCCTTTGTTACCCTGTTCAAGCTTTTCCACACATGTCTCCTGAGGCAGAAATCTGGGCTCAGGCTTGCTTCATGTGTCAGTTTGAAGGCTGATCAGGTGATTGGCTTGTCTGTTGGAGCTGGGGTGGTTTGGGGGGGGTGTATTTTGACTTTATCCCTTTCATCCTGTCCCAGCATTCTGTTCAGGCCCTTAGGTGTGTTGAACAAATATTGATGAGGGAAATGAAAGGAATGTTCATGCCTGACTGGCCAGTGTTAGCAGGCCTTTGTGAGGATATGGAGATGGGAGCGCTGGGCTTTGTGACTCCACTGTGTCATTGCTGGGTAATGTAAATGGGGAAATGATTCAAATGGGCTAAAGGGGTCTCAGGACTGATTTCTGAAAGTGGTTTTGGCTGTTTGCTTTCCATCTGGATCAGAAAAGTTTATGGAGCCAAAAGTCCTGTTCCCATGTTAGAGGAGCAGGTAGGCTTCTGTTTGTAATACAACATGGACATGCCACACAAATGCTGTAGAGGCAGAAATCATATGATTCTTACTTCTGAAGAAAGGGGGGGGTGAGATCTGTACACAATGACATTACGTGGACTGCCTGTATCATATTTTGTTGAATGTAGTGGAGAGGGTCATATACAAACATGCTCACCACAGAAACAGGATTTTTAGGCCAGGTTAAGTGCCATTAGTCTCGGGTGCTGTGCTAAGCAGTTGGTTTCAAAATTCTTGCTGTTACCTATTCATGCTCACTTGGGCAGCCATAAAGACTAGCGGTGTGCTTTTTAAAAACAAAACATGGGACTCCAGTTACTCTTGGCCAATAAAAGAGAGAGCCCTCTTAGTTGAATCATTAGAATGTGAATCAGAATGTGTTACCTGCGCATCATCGCATTAAATGTTCCTGTTGAGGAGGCCAGGGGACTTGTCTTCAGTTTCAGCAAAGTGCTGTCTCCTTCCAGAAACACAGTTGTCTTCTGGTGAAGGGCCCTGATTACCTTTTTTTTAACATGTCAAAGCAGTGTTTGAGGAAAGAGTCTTACAGGGGACTCCTGGCGGCCTTCCACTCAAGGGACTACTCAGATCACACCTACGTAGCTTCAGGTTTAGGCATTCATAGGTCATTCTCCTGGGCCGAAGAGAAAGACAGTTCAGAGAGTATTAACTCTTGAGTATTGGCATCATCAGCTGCAAGGTGCCTATCCTGGGGGATAGTGTTGCTTTTCTAAATCTCAAAGGCCAAAGGAAGAAGGTTTTGACTTGCCTTACATTGCTGTTTTCAAGTGAGGGCGGAGTGTGTTTGGATTGCGCTTATGGCACATGCTGGGCTAGTAGACAGGATGTTTCCTTTGTGCTTCTTCTAGTTTTCCATGTTGGCTTCAGCACAGTTTGTTTGCTTGTTGCAGTGGGATGGATCTAGCCATTCTGCTTTGCAGAGTTTAAAGCTTTCCTCCTGCCCAAGGAACCTTTTTCGAATGTATGTGGCTCTTCTGTTGGAGGAAGTGAGACTTTCCCTTGTACTTAACAAAGTGCTTTACAGTGGTGTTTCCCCTCACAAAATAACTTGTCATGCAGACCACTAACTTGGCAAACTGCATTCGATAGCTGTGGCTTGTCCAGGAGTACAGAATGAGTCCACGTGGATGTGAGTTGGAACTTGGACCCTTGAGCATTATTTTCAAAGCAGAATGCGTTTCCTCTGAATAACATCCATCACAGCTGTCTGTGGTTTTGGTCCTAGGTAGCTGATGTCTAGGGTAGGATTGTGTGTCACTGGCAACCTGAACATTCCCACTCCTGCCCATTTTGTGGACTAGGGAGAGAGGCTTTCCTGATTCGTGTAGGCTTTCCTACACACACAGACACAGCAACCTTTATTGGCATAAAACTTTCCTACACACTGTAAAGCACATCTTCCCTTCCTCAGTTCATCCAGATTTCTTCCACAGGATCTTCATTTCGTTGTAGAAGTTGCTACGGTCATGTACCTTCTTAGGTGACATTGAATTAGCTCATTTGTTCCAACAGCAGAATAATTAGCATGTTTTTGTTAGGGGGATTTCAGAGAACAAACCTCCCAGATTTATATGTCCATCAGTCATAGGGATATCCTCAGGTGTTTTCTGAGCCTGTCTTTTTGGATTGGAGTAGTTCTGCTCTGTAAACCTGAATTCCCTTTGGCAAAACACTGAGGTCATGGCTGCCAAAAGCAATCTTCGTTAGGACTGAAGGGTACTAGTGTCTAAGACCCCTTGCCTAAAGCCAAAGTTGAGCAAGAAAAAGACTTTTGAAGGCCCAGCAGGGCTTTTGGGGGGGGTGGGGAATTCCAAGAGCCTTTGGTTTTTGTTAACACTTTTTCCCTCTTTCATGATTCATCCATAAGCTCTGTTAACTTCTACAAAGTTGTAAATCGACACTCTAACTTCTCAGGCATCTAACTTTCCTCCTCCCGTCCCCAAAGTCTATAGCTGCATTTGTGAATATTCATCCCATTCCCCCTCCCTCTCCCCCCACCTGTCAAAATGTCTTTTCTCTATATTAAAGTACCCAGAAATTGGTTGCACAAGATCTTGTGCAAGCGGAAACACAAGGGGAGATACAATAAGTTAGACATAGCTTAAGCAGCTCCGACAGGCTGTTTCTGAGCTCTAGTGCAAGCAGATATTTTGCACTGGACTCAGCCCAAGGTCACCTGGCTGGCAAGACTGGGGTATCTGTTGTTCAGGAAAAACAAGTCAGTCTGGACACAGAAGTAAACCAGAAGTTAGTTCGTACCTTTCAAGCTTGGGGAAATACACTCCTGGAAGCTAGCTCCAGTCAGTAGCTCGGCTGCCATATTCTGAGCCGGCTGAAGCCTCTCAGCGGTCTTCACATGCAGCTCCGTATAAACCACTTTCCTGTAATCCAGCTTGTATATTACAGTAGCATGGATACTCATGGCAAGATCATTGCTGTGCAGAGGGGACACAGCTGACAAGCCAGCCGAAATGGGCAAAGGACACTCGTGCTAATTGACAGTCAAACTGGCAGGCTAAACCTAGAAGCAACCCCAGATGGAAAAATCCATCTTTGAGGGTAATGGCAGTGATCAGATCACCACTGAATCAAATGATGACGATGCCAGAAACTCTTCTTGCATTTAATGATGGTTTCTTCTAAGGGAAGGAGAAAGGGGAAAAGTTGAGGAAAAGATGTATCTATTGGGAAAGTGGGTCATGCTGCCATTTGGTGTTAAAAGGTGGTTTCCAAAGCTGATAAGGCCTGCTAGATGAGATACGTTAGGTCCTTTCTTTGGTCATGTTTCAGAAATTGTGCAGGACAACATTATGCTAGAGAGTTTTGGGTAACTTTCACTGTTACTGATCTCTATGGCTGCTGTATGTTGCTTTCGAACTTGACTGCTGATACTTTGTGCTGATGGTCATTTGTTGGGCATTAATGGTTTATATTTGGGAGAGGGCTGTAGTAGTTGTAAGGGTGCATTTATTCTGATTGACCTTTGCTGATTTAGACCAACCCACTGGTGGGACCCTGGCAGTCCTGCTAGTCCCCTGTATTCTAAAAGTTGGAGCCTTTGTGCTAGATGGCATTGGTCTCTCTCAGCCAACAGATGAAAGATCCATTTCAGCTCTCTGTAGCCATTAGTATAAACATCATTTCATTTAAACATTTCCTCTGTGTGTGTGTGTGTGCGTGCGTGCGTGTGTGCGAGAGAGAGAGAGTCAGTTTTCCAGTACTTAAATCTTGTTGGGCCTTATTTTATCCCAGAAATGCTGCCGAACAGCCTGAATACCCGAGAGCTTATTGCTTTCTTTGCCTCTAAGGCTGCAGGTGCTGGATTGAAGCAGCTCTGGGTGACCCTGTCAGATCTCAGTGCACCAGAGCAAATAGCATAATGTGTCAGTCACTTCATCTTTTATGGCAGCAACAAAACACAATTTCCCGTGCAATAACAATGTCTCCCTATTTTATTTACAGTAATAGGGAGACATTGTTATTGCATGGGAAATTGTGTTTTGTTGCTGCCATACTTACCATGTTGCTCCATATTTTGACTTACTTCATCTTTTATGGCTTTCACTGCAAGATTTTACAAGGAGCATGCACATTCAGATTGAGAGGGAAGAGTGACATTGAAACTTTAAGCTAACCGTATTCCCGTGGATTATAGCACACAGTTTGGTAGAACCGAGTTTAAAGAAATAAACATGCTGTGTAAAATGTGACAGTTGGCTGGTAAACAGCCATGTAGTATAGATCTCGTAGACAGTTTCTTTGCATCTCCTTTGTTAAAAGACTAAAGAATTTTATGGTAAGTGCCACAAATGAAAAATTCCATATGGTTACTCTTTAGAATACACTGCAGGGCCTATCTATTGAACTGTGGAGTCTGTCTTCTTTAGCAGTTGAGTGAAACTGTGGCCAAAATCGGCAATTAGCATCTGTTCACCAGAACCTAAGTTCTGTGGGATCATGAGAATTGGAAGCTTCTTTCCTTACAGCGTTTGTTAAATATTCACAGGGGGTGCATTTCTGTCATTCCTTAACCTATTAAATACACAAATATTTCTTGGCTTATATATTGAACTTGTCTAGTTATCTTGTTAGGTGTAATATTAGGGGGAGAAGAGAACAACAACACAACATTTATTTTATTTCTTTTGAAATTTCTTTGCCACCGCTCCAGGAAACCTGGCTGAGGTGGCTTACAAAATAATATAATAACAATAACATTAGATTTATATACCACCCTTCAGAATGACTTAATACCCACTCAGAGTGATTTACAAAGTATGTTATTAACCCCGCAACAAAACACCCTGTGCGGTGGGTGGGGCTGAGAGAGCTAGAAGCTGTGACTGACCCAAGGTCACCCAGCTGGCTTCAAGTGGAGGAGTGAGGAATCAAACCCGATTCTCCAGATTAGAGTCCCGTGCTCTTAACCACTACATCAAACTGGCTCAAATGAAATATAATAAACACATAAAAGATTGGTGGTGGAGACTGTCCTCAAGTCATAGCTGACTTATGGCGGCCCCTGGTGGGGTTTTCATGGCAAGAGACTAACAGAGGTGGTTTGCCATTGCCTGTCTCTGCAACCCTGGTCTCCGTTGGCGGTCTCCCAATTACTAACCAAGGCCGACCCTGTTTGGCTGATATCTGACAAGATCAAGCTCACCTGGGCTAGCCTGGTAAGGACACACAAAAGATTAGAAGTTGATATTTAAAACCCAGCATTAAAAGTAGGCACTAGGCAAACCACTATTGGAAAAAAAACCTCTGTGTTTGCCACCCGCCTAACTTCTGACAGAGAAGCTATGGAGAACAGGGTTTGTGAGGAAGATCTTAGCATATGGAATAAACAGTATGGGAAAAGGCAGGCCTTAAGTACCCTAGAAAAGAATAGTTCCTGGAAAAGTTCACTTTTCCCTTTTCGTTTTAACATGCAAAAGCATCTTTTGAAAATTAAAATAACCATTTTGATTCGTGAAACTATAATTGGGAACTCATAAACAACAATTTCGTTTGCTTTTATACTTGTTCCTGACTACTTCATTTTTCAGATACCAGTATGCTAATCACTGCAATCATAATTTAGAACAGCTGTATTTCTGCTTTATTTTGCAGGATATGTCTCTAATTGTATTTATTTTCCTCCTGTTATTTGCAGACCTAAAGACTTTCGATGGAGGTAACAGGAAGAATTTAAAGGAAGGGGAAATGGAGCCTACGTATTGTCTGAACACTGCACCTCATAGTTCAGTCACCTGCATAAACCTTTGTTTGCTGTAAATAGTGGAAATGTTTTTTGATGTGGACAGCATTGTTTGGCTAAAATTAATGATGTTTGGGAGAACACAAAGCTGAGACTACATTTTTTTTTTTAGTTACAACCTTATTTTGGTAAGTAGTGGCAATAAAGCTACTTTTCAGAAAATAATTTGGAAGGATGTGCAACCTCTGGCTTTGAGTGAACTTTTTTTTAGCTTAGTTGCCATGTGATGTGCAAAAAGAACTGAGCAAATGTGCTGACTGTTCAGTTGGCACATTCCTGTTGAAGCCTTCAGTTGACAGTGATCTCTCACTAAATCCCAGGTGCTCTGCTCCAGTAAGGGCTTTCACAGAGGCATCCCTTGCTGGGTTGAGAGCTGTAGAAGCAGCGCCAAACAGCTGGTTCTGTCCACTCCAGCCAGTTGGAGGTGGCTGGAATGAATACCTTTTTGTCAGAAGGGAAAGTGAGAGATACCTGGATTAAGGGACCCCTATAGCAATGTCTGAACTAGCCATACCAACCATTTATGGTGACTGTGTAAGTGACCTGCTGTGATGGACATGTTTTGGATTGGGATCAGACTAGTTAACCAAAGTTACACTTTAAAGAATGCAAAGAGAATGCAGAAATGGCAGAAATACATCATCCCCCCAAAGTGACGAGTATTTGAGATAGGCAGTACAGCTGTTTATCCTGCAAAAAATGCTCCATGGTTGCTTTTAATTTATGAGACCATCTGGGAAAGTCTGTTAACTCTCCTAAGGTTAAAAAGTGACTAGATTTTGGAGGCAATTTTGAAAGTGCACATCTGTCTCTTCCTATTTCTGGCACAGATAAAATGCTATGAAATCAGTTAAATGGGTGTTCCTAGAGATTTGTTATTGAAGGACGGTGTGTAATGCAGTTTTCCTATGATGTCAGCCAGTTGTTCACATAAAGTTAACACAGTTATCAAGATTGTGAATTTAGAATTGAATTCTAACACTGTAAAAAGTCATCCCCAAAGCTCGTAACAAATATTTTGGCTGTTAGTTCAATTTTATTATATGTATTTGTGTCTGATACTGTTAGCCAAAAATTGAAGGTTCAGAGCTTATATGAAATAGATTCAGTCATGTTGTGAGAATGTATGGCATTATTTTGTTTGTGATATCAGCCTGTATACTGTAGCCATAAAAAAACAGGAAAAGTTAACTTTGAATACAAATGAGTTAGGAACCTACAGGCAAAGCTTTTCAACCCAACACCCTAAGGCCAGTTGAGTTCAGTGGGACTTGCTTCTTTTAAAATGAGCATAAAATCGAAGCCGTTGTGCTATTTCTAAAAATGTAAAATTCACCCTTTTCCCTCAACTGTCATCCACAACTCTGCCAGTCCCTTGTCAGGCTCTTCCTGTGTGTGGTCTGAGCCCCAGAGCATCTGCCATCTCCCAACGTGTGCCTTTTGAAGGGCCGTTGCAGACCGGCCGTAGAAATAGGAGAGGAGGGGGTTGTGTGGCACCCCGTTCCCTCTCCCCCCTGCCAGCTGCCTCTCCACTGAGCGCTCCTGAGATCTAGCCCTTCCCCCCTGACCATCCACCTGGAGGCCTTTTAAAGGGCTTGCTGGGTTCGGTCCGACCACAGCTGCAGTCACCTCCCTCCTTCCTCCCAGAGAGAGCAGCCCCTCCCCCAGTGGGGACCCTTGCTCCTCCTGCCCCTTAGCCCCCGTCTCCACCTCCTCACATGGATTTGCAAGGGTCCCTGCTGTCCCTTCCCCACCAGCCATCCACGTGCTTGGGCAGAGCAGCATGGCAGTGCCATGCCTGCCGGTGCCATCATCACCACCTGAGCCCATGCTGCTTCAGGCAGAGGCACGGCCAGGGTTTGCTGCCACCACCATGGCCCTTTCAGCATCTTGCCCTGTGGCATGGGGGCTGCTGCCTCCGTCGGGTCCATGGGTGAGTATGGGGCCGGTAAGTCCAGCTCCAGACTGTCCTGTTAACTTTTTTTTCTTAAGGTATTTTATATCCCACTTTCCTGCATGTGAAAAACAACTCTATAGAAATTAAATACACGAAATACTATCATATACAAAACACCAATCTACAACATATAAACCAAACTAGACACATTAAACCCAGTGGGAAAAAGATGTCCTACATAGGTCCTCTGGAACAGGTGAGTCTTTAAAAGCTACCGGAAGGCCTTTAATGAGCAACACAGCTTTTGGGAAGGGTGTTCTGCAGTTTAGGGGTTGCTGCTGATAAAGCCTTTGTACCCGCAAAAACGTGGCTTCCTGCAGCTGAACCCGCTGGCCAGCCACGGACGATAAACAGAGAGATCCTTCAGGTACTTTGGACCCATTTCCCCCTGCAAGCTGCCTAGAGCCCTGTTGAGTTTTTCTTTAGATAATCTACAGAGCAATTCTAAAAGTACTTCCCCACTAAATAGACCTGAGTAGGGTTTTGTGTAGACCTGCTTAGGCTTGCTTTCTTAACAGCATGCTTTTCTGCAGAGGCAGGGCCACTGACAAAAATTAAAACATTTACAATACAACATTACATTTTAAAAAAAAAAATAGGCAAGTGTAAATTTTTCCATGCTCTATTTTAGCTGTTATGACAGTAGGGAATTGCCAGCAATTTGAGATTAGCAACAAATGTAACTTTCAAAACTGGCCAGGGTACCCTGTTGCAAACCTCCATCAGTAGTCTCACTGTTGAATTTTGCCCCATCTGAAGCTTCCAAACAGTCTTCAAAGAAAGCCCCATATAAAGTGCATTGCAGTAAGGCAGCCTAGGTATGTTCAGAATATGAATAAATGTAGCCAGGTGGTGCTTGATGAGGAACAACTGCACTGCAGTACCAAAGTTGGTTGAAGGCACTATGGGCCACAGAATAATCCTATTACTTAACTGATTGATAGAACTGTAGAGTTGGAAGGGGCTTTACAGACCATCTAGTCCAACTCCCTACCTAAAGCATCCCCTACAAGTATTCATCCAGCTGCTCCTTGAAGACGGCCAATGAGGGGGAACCCGCCACAACCCTAAGCAGCTGATATCACTGCTGAATTGCTCTTAACATAAGTTTTTCCTAGTGTCCAGCTGGTACCGTCCCTTCTGTAGTTCAAACACATTATTTTGAGTCCTATCCTTTTTTCCCAACAGGAACAGCCCATTCCCTCCCCTAAGTGACAGCATTTTTAAATACTTAAAAGAGCATTCATGTCTCCCCTCAACCTCTTCTCCAAACTGAACATTCCCAGGTCGCTCATTCTTTCCTCGTAGGGCTTAGTCTCCAGGTCGTCATTGTTACAGAAGTACGTTTTCTGCATCAAAGAATAAGCTTTCACTAGCTGTTTTTGTTTCGAAGAGCTCTGGCTCTTCAAAGGCTGATCTTTAAAGAACAGTCTCCATCTCTAGTGTCAATATTAATCCTATCTATTCAAATATTGTGATGTCTGCCAGACCTTTTAGAAAACTGGGGTTGCATTGTACATAATGTACTAAATACTATAAATAATTCAATTCCAATTTTAATTTAGGAATGACTCCAGCTGACCCAAATTGATGCTAACAGTGCCTGGTGTGTACTGCCAGTCGAGGACTGCAGTTTATGCTACTTTTGATTTTGTGGTTACAGTACGCTTAGCTAATGGATCAGATACTCATCTAAAGTAAATCTTCGTCACTCCAAAAGCCCCACCAGCTGCAAGATTAGCTCATGATTTTGAGGCTTTGTTTAAATACACAGTGGAGATCTTGGACAGGATATTTAGTAAGATTTCTGAGTGTGTTAAGTTGTAGGCATTTTACCAAAGATGTCTTCAGCAGAAACTAGTATTGAAAAAGATAGCTTGGGCCAATATGTCTGTATCAGGACAACATCTTTTCTGTATGGATTCAGGTTTTTAATGTGTACAAAGCTGCTTTTCCTCCATGCTGTCTAAGGTACATACTCTCTAAAGAACAAATTGCATGGTCAGGGTGGTGCTGGGATAGAAGTTGTCACCGCACCACCCATTGGTGTGCAGGGTCCCCCAGGCGGCGATACTCTCCCTGATGTTATTTAACATCTACATGCATCATCTCGCCCAGCTGGTACATAGTTTTGGACTGGGGTGCCGTCAGTATGCGGATGAAACCCAGTTATATCTGCTGATGGGCAGCTGGCCCGACTCCGCCCCAGATGCCTTGGCGGGAACTTTGGAGGTGTTGGGCATGTCTTCCATTTCCCTGCTGAGGCTTAAAGCAGGCCCATGGACCAGGGGTGCATTTTCAGTTGTGGAAATAACATTGGAGAAAAAGTTAACTCCCTGGCATCACAGTCTCAGTCAAATGTTTATGCTACTTATTGTCTGTCTTTCTCGCTGAGAACTCAAGGAAGATTACCCTGTGCAAGTCAACATAATCACCAGGATGGAACATCCGGTAAGGAATGTAATAGGATTAGGACTGCTGAAAGCTGGGTTCCGTGCAGCTGCTTTTTAAGGTTGAATGATGTGGCTGAAGTTCTAGCATTGCGTATCAATTAGCCCTATGAGGCAGTGTGGTTCATGCTAATTGAGGTTTTGGTTATACCATCTAAGACATTGTTTCCCAAACTTTACCACCAGAGGCACATTTCTTTCCTGGCTTAGCACTAGATGCTCCCTTCACTTTTAACCCAAGTGTGTTAATAATTAATTTTCAGAACAAGAACTGCAAGAGGTGTGGTGGAGACTGGGACATTAAAATTAATCCAAAATACATTATAAAAGGAGCTCAGACCATCCGCTAAAATTAAAAGATTAAGCTTTAGAACTCGACTGGCCAATTTCTTGCTACCAAATGCAAATGAATCTTAATGGCCAATCCCCCAAAGGCCAGGGATGTTGACTTAGTAAATAAGGCTACTTTTAGCAACTTAGCAATCTTTGGGAAGTTGCTCAAACATGATCTCCAAGGAGTCTTCAAGGTGAAGAGAGTTCTATATTTGTGAATTAGGTTGTGGTCTTACTTGGCATGTGATGCTTCCCATTTATCCAAGTGCTTTATGATGTCTGAGATCAGTTAGGGGAATGCTATTTTGAGTAAAAGAATAGCTAACATAGAGTGCTTAAAGATGGCAACAATTTGTAGTTCATCAGAAGCAAACCATCATTCAATGCATGCCCATATTAATTTGTCTAGAAGAAAGCCCGTCTTCATTTATTTTTGGAATGCCTGAGAATTGAGCATTTTCTGGCAAACACCATCAACACTGCAATGTGCATATATAATTGTATGAAACATAATCAGAATCAATTCCAACTTTTTTTTCATGCTGATGGGAAAAACATACTTGGAATCTTCTACTAACCTCACATTTGCAGTTTAATCTGACCTAACTATAGGAGAATGGGAGGAATTAGACAGCGATATGCATTAATAATGCTAGAATAAATATGCAGAATATAAACATATGTGGCCATCTTGTTGGGAAAAATAAGAGTACAGGTCAATCTTTAAACAAGTAATCCATGGGAAAAAATAAGCAGTTGTCATCTAGCAGGATGATTGGTTACAGTAGTAGAATAACTCAGGGATGGAACTTCCAAAACACACAAGATAATAAAAATTTAAAATGGACAAGTTTTTGCAGCCAGTTCTTATGAAGATAAAAGCTTGGTGGGCAATAACTGGGAGTTACTGTACTGCAAATGTTTAGAGGTTCAAGTATAGGAACTTAACAGTAAAAATATAATCCATGGCATGTTTGCAGAACTTAAAATTGATCAGTGATCTACTTGGTATGCAAGCATTTGGAGAAACATTGGGGTGAATGGGAGGGGAGTACACCAAAACAGAAACAGCCATCTTCATGCCTGTGGTAATGAGAAAAAACAGGGTAGCTATGTTCATGGGTCTTCCCCACTGCTCCCCCTCCAGCTGTAGCTGCCTTACCATACAGTCTTGTTGCATGTCGGATAGCACCTCACCGTATGTGTTTGTGGCCAGTCTCAGACCAGGACTGTAAGAAGGATGACCATTGTCTGGCATAATTTCTGTAGGATCTCCTGCTACAGCAGGCTACTAAGAGGTTATGTGAAAAATAACGGCAAGTAATATGGGTATGTTGTATTGTTGTCAAGTTGTAGCTTTGGTAAACTGTGCTGTAATACAAGAATTGGTGGGAGGGAACGGCATGGTATACACCAATTGCAGAAGCTAAACAGGGTCGGTACTTGGATGAGGGGCCACCAAGGAAAACTCTGCAGAGGAAGCCAATAGCAAATCACCTCTGCTGCTCACTTGCCTGGAAAGCCCCTTGCTGGGATTGCCATAAGTTGTTGCAACTTGATGGCAGACATGTACATAATTCAAAAGTTAACTCTTATAAGGCTTGGCTACTGTATGATAGCATGAAGGTTTACACTGCTTTCAAGTGGAGTGCTTAACCAAAAGTTAGCATGATCTGGGGCATGTGAGGATTGCTTCACACAACAGTTTTTAGTGGAAAAAGCCACCATGAGTTGACTAGTTTCATGTGGGTTGTTTTGTTAAGTCTAGTAGTAGTAGAAAAATTTCGAGTCCCCAGTAGCACCTAAAAGATCAACAAAGTTTTCCAGAGTATAAACCTATGCGTCAAAGTTCACTTCACCAGATACAATATCTGAAGAAGTGAGCTTTGAGTCATTAAAGTTTATATCCATAACATTTAGTTGGTCTACTGGACTCAAATGATGAGTTGACTAGTATGGCTTAGTAGTGAATTCTTTCAGAAGATTAAAGTATTGTGACAATTACAGACCAGGTCATTTCAGGGTGATTTTGACACCTCAACATGACTGTAAACTATATCGCCCGTTGGCAAAGGAGAGCTCTCTGCAGAAATAAACGGGTTCTCTTGTTTCAAGTAAATTGTGAAATCCTTGCACTTAAGAAAATTTATGTAGAGATCATTAGATCAGGGTGAATTTCTGTAGCCTTCTGGGATTCTCCAGTCCCCAGTTTAACAATAAATACAGTTAAGGAATTAATTTATAAAAGTTTGCCATGTTTATTCAGATATAAAACAGAATAGTAATAGACCCGCAATAAATAATTGGTGTGTTTCTAATAGGTATTTATAGGAATACTATGGGAAGACAATCCCACCATATAAATCTTCTTATCAAAAAGGGTAATTTTAAAAAATCAACCAATACAACTGCCTTTAGTAGGGTTACACACAATCAAAATCTGAACAGAGACATTAAAAAAGCAAGACATTACTATACTTAACTCTTCTTGATTTACTCAACTACAACCAGCTGGTTATGCAGTGTTTTGAAATGTCACATGACTATGGTTCAATTCACAACGGTAAATAACTAGAAAAAAAGGTTCCTTGGAGGATCTATCTAGTATTAATGCTAATAACTTCTGGCATGCAATGTAATTAGCATTTTCCCTGTTCTGCAGTGGTCATGTACAATATATTTTTTCCCTTTAACAGATGAGCCTGTAAACAATTTCTGTGACAACATTTAGGCAACTGGACCAAGGCCTAAAAATAATAATATAATGCACACAAGCATACAAAAGAAACAGTTTGTTAAGAGGTTTTCTTAATCACCCTCTTGCGGGTTGGAGAGCCAACGCTTCTTTTGGAGATTCTTCTGGCAAAGCGGCTTATTCCAGGGGACCTCAATTCAACAGCCTCAGTTTCATCATGAACAGGTGTGAACTCGGGTTGAGCAATATGAGGCACGGGGTACGAGGACTGGGGATGCGGGTAGGACCCGTGAACCAGATAGGGTGGCTGTTCCCCATCATAAAGGTCTTCAGGGTCATAATGCTGGTAGGAGTTATGCGGCAGTGGCACGACTGGAATATCTTCATCAGTTGGGTCTCCATATCCACCTTAACCCACCACCAAGAACAGTCATATGGTTAACATGAAGAGGGAAGGAAAATTAAAGCAGTCATTAGGAACTTGGTCCATTATAGAGTTCTACAGCTGCTGTTTACTTACGAAGCAATTAGCCTTTCCAAAAAATTAAATAGGCATCAGCAAATGGGGGAAGCTTTATTATTCGACAGTTTTTGAGTTCAGTTAGTTGGAAACCATCACCAGCAACAGAAATGTGCTTCCTGTATTAGAAGTGAATTATCTTAATACAGCGTGATTACAAAATCCTTGAAGTTTAAAAATAACAGTTGCTACCAAACACCCCTCATTAAAGATTTTCGGGTCTTGCTGATTCCAGTGGGAGAAAATTAAACAAATAGCCACAACTTAAAAATAAGTTTGTTGCACTTGTGTCATTTTCATTAATGGTTTTAAGTTAGTTATAATAACCAGTTTGTCCCATTGCTTTCAGTGGGTTTAGGACATTTTTTTCTAGATTTGAGTTCACTATCTTCCTCAATGATTTCTAAAAGTTCTTGTTTGGCTGGACTGCATTTGTAACATTTTATTTATTTGGGAGAGATTAAAATAACATTTTAAAAGCCCCCTCTCCTCGTGTATGCCTCAAAGCTTCAGCAAGAACTGGAGGAACAAGCAAATCATTAAACCGCATAACATTGAACAGTTCTCTTCTGGCAGGCTTGATGCTGGATTGGTTGGGCATTGTCACCTACAGAGCAAGTGTTCATCTCTTCTGTGACTATACAGAGCTAGGTGGGCCAATGGTCTGATCCAGTAGAGGGATCTTAATATGCTGAACATATTGTATTTCAGTCTCTGCAAAAATAGGGCAAGATGCAAGATACACTGAAGCATAAAGGAGTGCCACTCTTGCCTTGATCCAATTGTAGCCATGTGCAGCCTTTAAACTAGATCCAATGCTTCCCTGGTTGCATTTACTTTATGACACCTGCGACCAGGGCTTTTTTTCTGGGAAAAGAGGTGGTGGAACTCAGTGGGTTGCCCTCGGAGAAAATGGTCACATGGCTGGTGGCCCCGCCCCCTGATCTCCAGACAGAGGGGAGTTGCGATTGCCCTCCATGCCGCATGGAGGGCAATCTAAACTCCCCTCTGTCTGGAGATCAGGGGGAGGGGGCCACCAGCCATGTGACCATTTTCAAGAGGTTCCGGAACTCCGTTCCACCGCGTTCCAGCTGAAAAAAAGCCCTGCCTGCGACCATCTTTCCTACGCATTCCAGGCTGCTAACACATTTATAAATATGTATAAATCCAATAAGAAAACAATACCAATAATTAAACATACAAGCACACATGTAAATCGTAATGGCAATGTACACTGCTAACCATATCAAATGATGCAGCTAGCTATTCTAATGGAGTGAGACTCAATATCCTGATGGGTATCTGCCAGAACATTGAAGACTCCTTGTGTACAGACCTGACCATTGAGCTTTTAATTCTCTCTCAAATAAGTAAAAAAGTCACTAGTTTTTAAAACTCTTCAAGGACTTGACACAAGCCTTGTTCTGTGATAGCCATTGATCGAGCAAATCTGCTGAGTGGAAGAAATACGTTGTTTTAACTTTAGCAGGAAACTCGAGACAGCTAAGCAAGCAATCCTTGGTTAGTGGTGATCAGTATTGCCAGTGGCGGGGGGAACGCTCCAAAGTGGTTCAGTAGTCATTTCTGACCTCCATCAAATGAAAGAAAAACAAAACTCTACCCGAATCAGTGCCTTTCACGTTCTGTATTGGTAGCCATTGTAAGGAAATGAACCTTTAAAATTGAAAATGGATGAGGTATGGGGGGAAAGAGGAGAACAGGGATGGGAGCAGATGAACACAAAAACATACAGGTCAGTAAAACAAGGAAGTCTCATAGACCGACATAGCTATATGTTAATCTTGCGTCTTACATTTGAAGTAACCAAGCCTGTCATGCTATGGATTTAATAACTACAAGGCTAAGGTTTTTCATGCTTTGCCATCCCAAATATTTTAAGATCCAGGTGCCATGTGCCAAGTTTCTGCATGGCTTCTATGTGCTAGAACACTGTTTTACATGTTCCTTACCCACAAGAAACTCTTCTTTATGAATTTCTCTGCCACGGCACTCCCATTTTATACAGAAAATTAAGAGAGATGGCCCAGAGTACCCATGATGCTGTTGGACATCATGTGAATTGAGTGTATACTTTGGATTTCACCCAATATGGTTGCACATTGCAGGAAGAAACTGGTAGAAGTGGGTGAAGCCATCTCGCAAGGGTTCCTGTTCTAGAGAGAAATCCTTCAGCAACAAATTTCTTGGTTCCAAGGGATACGGTTTGCAAAACGATGCTCTAGAACAATCATTATTCCTTATAGGTTCTCCATGCAATGAACATACTTGAAGTCAACCTTTTCTTTGAAAGATTATGTTCCGCTCATTCACGGCAATGTTGCTTCAGGTTATTACGGTACATTTAGTTAGTGGCCTTCATGCTCTCATGACATTTAGAAGCACGCAAATAAGGAAGATGGGCAAGGAGTTATTTTTCCCCGAGTCAACTACAAATGTAAAACGTCAAGGCAGATAAATGGGAGATAGAGACTACACAAATAAGGCATGCAAGTACAACGGGATGGATGATTCAGACAATATGACAGTGCCACAAAAGTATGACGCACATAAAATGAAATATCTGATGTAACAAGGCCTTTGAATGTCACGAAGCAAAACCAAATTGTCATTATTTTTCCATATGGACGAGAAAACTGGATGTCAGTTCTGACCCTACTGGGACTACACTCATGTGGAAATGGGTTGTGGCACACAATTCCCTTGCCCAGTCCAGCAGTCAGGGTTGTGTAAATGTAGCACCAGTTGCTGGTAGAAAGTGCTGTGAAGTCATAGTTCACTTATGGTGCCCCAGTTAGATACTCTGTTTCGTGCTTATCAGCTGTTCGAAGTGCAGCTCAATTTACACTCCCCACCTTGCCTGCTGCCAATCAGAGCCCAGTGCCTGGGGCTTCTCGCATGCAGCCTTTTAGATCAAAGCTATGGCAAATTAATCCACTGGTTGGAAGCGTTGAGGTAACCATCTCAGAAGACTTGCAAAAATACCCCAAATATCCTTTGCCACCATTATGGCCTGGTGAACCTCCTGCATAGTTTCTACATGTCAAAATATGTCTGGAACAGTATGGGAAACAACTATAAGCCATGCTGCTCAAATAATGTAAGAACTGCCCCCCTCCCCCATGGTGTGGCTTTGTTTATTTACTTTTGTTTGCTTTCTTAACTTGTAAATATAGTTGATGAGGTATGCCACATATAAAAACAGGCATAATTCACATCACAATCCCCATAAGTGGGTATCTGTCTTTGAATAGGCTGGCAGACTAATGTTTTTCAGTTCCTGCACCTAGACTTGGAATTTCCAATCATTAAAAAGGTAAAGGTAGTCCCCCTGTGCAAACACCGAGTCATTACTGACCCATGGGGGGGACATCACATGCAGACTTTTTTACGAGGTGGTTTGCCATTTCCTTCCCCCAGGAAACAGTACTCATTTTACCGACCTCAGAAGGCTGAGTCAATCTTGAGCTGGCTACCTGAATCCAGTTTCTGCCAGGATCGAACTCAGGTTATGAGCAGAGCTTGGGCTGCAGTCAGTGTTCCCGCTAATGTGAGCACGTGAGCAATCGCTCACAGATTCTGACTCCTCCGCTCACAGCTTCTCAGATGTAGCTCACAGATACTAACCTTCAGGTGGCCCCGCCCTCCCAGTCAGCCAGCATCTGCAGGTGGGCCCTATAGGGATGGAGCAGGGATGGAGCCTCATCCCACTTCTCTCCTCCCTTCCTGGATGTGGCTGGTTTGGCCCCCAGGGTGGTGCCAGAGAACACCTCCAGCCACTGCTGGCTCTCTAGCTGGGGAACAGAGCAGAGCTGAGTGATCAGGTCTGGCCTGACCCATGCAGCCTGAAATCGCTAGGATCCCCTCAGCCCCAGAGAGCAGAGGAGAGGAGGTAGCATCTCAGCCGCCACCATGGTGAAGGCATCATTTAACTTGGCCTTGGTGCAGAAGGAGTCTGAAGAAGTAAGCATTGACTCACAAAAGCTCATCTTGAAATAAACGTGCTAGTCTTTAAGGTGCCATTGTGTGTCTGCTTTATTTTGTAACAACAGACTAATACAACTACCCCTTTGTAATCAGCATGAACATATCCATTTTTATACAGAAGTATACTCTGATTTTTGTGGCCTTTTCACCTAATGGCTTTTATCGTTAAATTGTTTTGATTGTAATTTTTTTTTTAAAGGAGGTGCACTCAAAACTTTAATAAAAGTTGTTGTTTTGGCTCACAAAGTAGATTTTTAGCTCACAACACTGCAAAGCTTAGAGGGAACATTGGCTGCAGTACTGCAGCTTACCACTGTGCGCCCCGGGGGCAGAGTGGTAAGCTGCCTTTCCAGTCATTGCTGCCTTCCAAAATGTGGACGCCCTTGTACCACTTTGCACAACATTCTGACCCCCTAAGCCTCAGAAGTGGCTGTAGGGAGACACACAAGATACTGCAGTGGAAAGAAGCAGAGAAGCTAACTGCTCCCCCAATACATACCACTGAAATGGCCATCTTTACAATGAAAATTGAACACACCACAAAAATGAGTGCAATATTAACTATGAGGGCACTGCCAAGAAGCAAGCGAGAACTGGAATAAGTAAAAAAAAATGACCTGATAAGGCCTACTTACCTCCTGTTCCATAGCCAGCACAGGAAGAAGGGTCACAGTATCCCGGCTGCCCTGATGCACCCTGTGGCCCGGGAACACCTGTGTGGCCAGCTGGCCCTCTTGGACCTGGGGGGCCAGGAGGACCTGGGCTCCCCGTTCGACTTTCACCCGGAGATCCTACATGGAACCAAAAAACAGTTAAATGTCTCTAAATCTCTAAAGTGTTCACCTGTAAAGCTCCACTCAGAAGCAAATTTCTCTTTTATTGTCCACCTTTCTCACTGAGACCCAAGGTGTTCGCAGATACATATTCCTAGGCAATATACTTAAGCAGCAGCACGGATACACTTGCATAACTAAAGCAGAGAAATCCATTTAGCTCTGGGTTAGTGTTATTAGAAGGAAGTCCTGTTCAGAAAATTTCAGTTGTTTAACAAGTACAACCATTTCTCAATGGAAGCATGCTTGCCAAATTTAAGGTTCATAAAATATGAAATAGAAAGGCATAAAGTGGACCCAATCACAACTCCTAAAGCATGTTTCCCGCTTGTTTGTAAACATGCCACCCCCTCACAATTTACTGTATTGAGTGCTGCAAGCCCAGTACATTTTTAAGGATGTGGGTTTTCTCATTCCATTTCTGTTTCATAGCCTACATTCTGTTCCATCTGCTTTCTGGTTCAACATGGAGGTTTTCTAAAATTTTGCACGGGCAAAATTTGCTGCAATCGGGTAAATTTAGATGTAAAAAATTTGCACCATGTTTTCAAGGGGCATATGTTCTTGTGCGCATTGGTCACCTGTGAGGGAAAGACAGCCTGACCAATACCTGTGGCACATGTGCAGAGGGCTGTACAAAATGCAGAAACCAAAAACAAAGCAATAGTTTATCACCAACACATTGGCTCCTCTCTACAAATAACACAGAACCTCAAGCTCCCAGGAGAAATTTGAATGGGAAGAATTTTGCAATTGAGGCAAACACCCCTGTGGTAGTAATGTACGTGAAACTGACCTACAGATAGAAGCACTCCGGACACTTTACCTGCAGGGCCCGGGGGACCTCTAGGTCCTTGTGTTCCAACACCAGGGTTACCTCTCTCTCCTTTTTCTCCTGATAAACCTGTTCAAGCAAAGAATAGAAAACAGAACAGATGGGAGGAGGGAAAAACTTGGCCAAAAGACTGGTTTATATTTTTCCATCTGCATCTTTTATTAGTTAAATGAGGCTAAGGATAAATGGTTCTGTTGTCCTTTCTCACGAGAAGCTGCTGCTATAATGTAATTACTATCACACACCACTTCAGAAGGGAAGACTTCAACATGCAAGTTAGGGACAAGCCCTGAATTCAGTAGCTGGACTCTGTTCTCAGCTATGGTGGACTCTTGTGTGGCCACCGATTTCCCTCACCCAGACTGAATAACAACAGTGTGCTTATATACAGCCCTTCTAGACAGATTAGTGCCCAAATCAGAGCGGTGAACAAAATCCTCACCATACAGCTGGGGCTGAGAGGAGTGGCTTACTCAAGACCACCTGTTGAGTTCATGGCAGTTGTAGGAGTCAAACCAGCAGAGTGCTGACTGGTAACCTGACCACTTAACCACTATACTACAGCAGCTCTGTTCTCTGCATCTAGCAAACCAATATATAGGCTCCTTTGCATAAGCACCAGCTGCTATTTGGTATGCTACCCATTCAAGCTATAAGTTTAAGAAGATTTACGGTGGTGTGCACAATTGCTTTCTTGTGCTTCTGAAAAACAATTTAGGCAAGTGTGTTCTCACGCACCTGATTAGGTGTTCTCTCTCTCACACACACACACGTACACACAAAAAGAGTGCAACTGAGACTTGGGGAGGGATCTATGTGGATATGCAGAAGAATGGTCATGGAAACTAACTCTAATAAGGTTCTGTTCATATGCTTGTGATGCTTGTTGCTCCCATCTTCAGACTGTCCTCCAGGGCTGAGTCGGTATTTTTTCTGGATCAAACCCAGGGGGCATTTTGTTGAAAAAGAGCTGGAGGAACCTATTAGCATAACTCATTACCATATACCACGCCCCTTGACATCACCTGAAGTGTGTCATTAGCATAACTGATTTGTCACACCCCCTGACATCACCTATCCTGGCTGTTTTGGACCCAATCCTGGCCATTCAGAGCCAAAATTGGGCCCAAAATGGCAAAAGGGCTGAAAATGGCCCAAAAGGGGACAAAAATGGTCAGGATCAGGCCACTGCTGAGCAGGAGAGTGATCCACCACCCGTCAGAGGCCCAATCCGGGCCGATTCGGCCCCGAAACGGGCCCAAAATGGCTGAGAGTCAGGTGGGCAGGGCCACCTGACAATGTGACCTCTTTGGGGAACTGCTGGAACTGCATTCCTGTGTGTTCCCCCTCAAAATGAGCCCTGATCAAGCTCATGCGCACAAACTGCTCAGTGGCTCAGAGACAGCACAGAGCAGTATCAGACTAGGCTATGGGCGAGCCTGGTGAGACTCCCCACCCTGCAATGGGTAACCTTGGGCCAGTCACTCACTCTCATCCTAAACTATTTCACAGAGTTGTTGTCAAAGACGAAAACCATGCTGTAAGCTGCTTCGGGCCCCCTTTGCAGAGAAAAGCGAGGGATAAAGAAATACGAAGCAATAAACAGCATGCTTAACAAAGAAGTGCAGCCAATCCCGATCATCTGACAATGTTATGATGTGCGTCACAATCACATTTTCTATAGCAATGGGTGCAACATACAAGAAACATTTCTATCATTCAAATCGATCCCAATTTTTTCTACAGCTTGCCAATGCTGACGGAAAAAGTCTACTGTCTGCCTTCTTCCTTTTACACATGCACATGCAATAGGTTATTGCACAATCCGACAATCAATGTCTCCTTTCCTTAAGTGACGGGATCTTTTTCCTGCCTTCCAGTATTGGTCATACACAGGGCTTTTTTTCTGGGAAAAGAGGTGGTGGAACTCAGTGGCTTGCCCTCGGAGAAAATGGTCACATAGCTGGTGGCCCCACCCCCTGATCTCCAGACAGAGGGGAGTTTAGATTGCCCTCCACGCTGCTTGGCGGCGCGGAGGGCAATCTAAGCTCCCCTCTGTCTGGAGATCAGGGGGCGGGGCCACCAGCCATGTGACCATTTTCAAGAGGTTCCGGAACTCCGTTCCACCGCGTTCCTGCTGAAAAAAAGCCCTGGTCATACACCTTTCTCAGATTTACACACAACATTTTAGAGTGCATGCTTAGGTTGCAAACTTTTAAAAATTGCAGAGTATAAAGTTGCCAAGTAGTGTAAAGACTGCTTGGCCAGATCAGACCAAGGTCCATGGCCTTCCATCTTCTAAGAAACGGCCAGCTTCTGGGCACTGGCAGACTTGGGGAAGTGCTCACCTAACAAAAATTAAAAGTCTCTCCCCTGTTCCCCCTAAAGAAGGCATTCGTCACACTGAGACGAGGCAGAGACTGACCTGCTAAACAATGCGATCATTTTATCCTTCATTCTCTTTCATAAGCCACAGATTTGCAAGTTATTGCCAGGAAAACAATGCCAGGCAGTGCAACGATTCTCTTTTACACCTCAGTTGCTACAGATCTATATAACTCCCTTCTTATCCGTATTTGCCGCCTGCAAGCAATTTCAGATGTGTTTATCTGCCCAAGGGGAGAATGTTTCTTTCAAGTCACGAAAAGCCACCTCTCGCCCACAAAATGATTCTGTGCAGAGGTATAAGATCCTAAAGCCTCCAGAAAAAGAAAATGATGCAGAGTGCCAAAGCCACTTCATTTAAATAATGCATTTCAGTGAATCATGTTACAAATGCAATCCTAAACAGTTACATAAGTACACGCCATCAAGTGCCGACTGACTTATGACGACCCCATCAAAGGGCTTTCAAGGCAAGTGAGAAGCAGAGGTGGTTTCCCATTGCCTTTCTCTGCGGAGTCTTCCTGGGTGGTCCCCCCCCCCGGTCCCCTGCCCCATCCAAGTACTGATCCTGCTTAGCTTCTGAGATCTGACAAGACTGGGCTTTGCAATGCCAACTTCCCTCCCCATCTAAACAGCTACCCCTTCTCAAGTCACATCTCTCATAAAGTAGCACAGGCCACCCTGGCAGTTAAGAAAGCTCCGGCTTGAGCTATGCTTATTGGCTGAGACTCCTTCACCTGTGTATAATAAAGGCACGATGCGTTTTAATGTACTTCTATGTACTTTTAACATTATAGTTTTGTCATCTGTCGCTCTTAGCTCATGCTTTGTGTGTTTTAATTGCTCTATTGTGATGGCCTTCAGCCACATGCAATAAACAGTTTTCTGCTTTCTAGAATAGCATAAAGCTGCTTAGGACTGCGCTGTTACACGTATCTGTATGCGCCATCACGTCGCAATTGACTTATGGCAACCCCAGCAAGGGGCTGTCAAGACAAGTGAGAAGGAGAGATGATTTGCCAGCACCTGCCCCATGGCGCAGAGTGGTAAGCTGCAGTACTGCAACCCAAGCTCTGCTCACGACCTGAGTTCGATCCTGGTGGAAGCTGGGTTCAGGTCGCCGGCTCAAGGTTGACTCAGCCTTCCATCCATTCAGGTAGCCAGCTCAAGGTTGACTCAGCCTTCCATCCTTCCAAGATTGGTAAAACGAGTACCCAGTTTCCTGGGGGTAAAGTGTAGATGACTGGGGAAGGCAATGGCAAACCACCCTGTAACAAAAGTCTGCCAAGAAAACGTTGTGATGCGACGTCCCCCCATGGGTCAGTAATGACTCAGTGCTTGCACAGGGGACTGACTACCTTTACCTTTACCTCCAGAATCATAATCATGTTTATTGCATGTGGCCAAAGGCCATCGCAACTGGGCAAATAAAACACATAAATTAAAAAATGAAGAATAGATGATAAAACTATAATGATAAAAAAACATAAAAGGACATAATCAAAAAGAGTCCAGTAGCACCTTTAAGACTAACCAATTTTATTGTAGCATAAGCTTTCGAGAATCAAGTTCTCTTCGTCAGATGCATGATCCGAACAGTTCGGATCATGCATCTGACGAAGAGAACTTGATTCTCGAAAGCTTATGCTACAATAAAATTGGTTAGTCTTAAAGGTGCTACTGGACTCTTTTTGATTTTGCTACTACAGACTAACACGGCTAACTCCTCTGGATAAAAGGACATAGAATCACATTTGCACCTTTGTTATACACAGATGAAGGAGTCTCAGCCATTAAGCTCAGCTTGAGCCTGGATTTTCTTAGCTGCCAGGGTGAATTGTGCAACTTTGTAAGAGATGAACGGATCCTGATCAGAAAGAAGGGGGGTTAGGTTTTCCACCACTGGAGAGGAAAATCTAAGATTTCCCCCAAGCAATTTATTTCTGGGCTCTGTATACAGAAGGAAGAACAAAAGATAATGTGGTTAAGAATGGCAGGACTCTAATCTGGAGAGCCAGGTTTGATTCCCCAATCCCCACTCCTCTGCTTGAAGCCAGCTGGGGTGACCTTGGGTCAGTCCCCGCTCTCTCAGAGCTCTCTCAGCCCCACACACCCCACAGGGGATGTTGTGAGGATAATAACAACACACTTTGTAAACCACTCTGAGTGTGGCATTGTCCTGATAAATATATATATAAATATATATATAAATGAGGCGGTATATAAATGAAATATTATTATATTATAAGATCTTTAGGAACTGAAGCTCCACAAATACAAAAACACTCAGCAATTGGTGTTTGTGTGTAACGATCCTCTAGAATGGCTGAGAGCCTGGTTTGAAACCTCAGAGTGCCTTCCTCTTCAGAGTGCTGTTGGTGGCTGTGCTGTGTTACATACATTTTGCAAAAATTTGAACCCAGTACATTCTCTTTCCTTCCACTATGAGTAGGTGCAGCATTGGGTCCAATGGACCTTCACTTCCTTCCCTCGCCCCAGCAGGCTGCCCAATGAAATTGATGGGCAAGAGATTCAGGACAAACAAAATCAAGTACTACTTTATTCAGTGAGCAATTAAAACTGCCAGAGGATGTAGCGATGGCCACTAGCGCAGAGGACTCTAAAAGGGGATTTGATGATGAATTGTTTTCCGCTGCCCCAGAAGGTTCGGACCAGAACCAACAGGTTGAAATTAAATCAAAAGAGTTTGGGGCTAAACATTAGGAAGAACTTCCTGACAGTGCGGTCCCTCAGTGGAACAGGCTTCCTTGGGAGGTGGTGGGCTCTCCTTCTTTGGAGGTCTTTAAGCAGAGGCTAGATGGCCATCAGCAGTGCTGATTCTGTGAACCCAGGTAGATCATGAGAGGGAGGGCAGAAGGGGTTGTATCAGTGCTTAGTTCTTGTGGCCCATCTTACATGCCCAGGGTAATGCCAATCGCCACCTTGGGGTCACGTAGCAATTTTCCAGAGATCCTGGGTTTTTTTTGCCATCTGGGCATGGAGAAGGGCTCGCTGGGTGTGTGTGGGGGAGGCAGTTGTGAATTGCTTGCATTGTGCAGGGGGTTGGACTAGATGACCCTGGAGGTCCCTTCAATCCTATGATACTATGATGAATTCATGGAGGGCAGGTCTATCAGCGGCTACTAGTCATGAGGACTAAAGGGAACTTCCATGTTCAGAGGCAGCAAAGCTCTGAGTACCAGTGCCAGAAGCAAGATCAGGGCCTCAGCCTCTTTGCCCTGTTCGTGGCTTTCTAGGACACTTGGTTAGCCATTGTGTAACACAGAATAATGGTCTAGATGGACCTCTGATCTGATACAACAGCAGGGTACTTCTTATGTTCTTATGCACACCACGGTCACTGGGATATCACAGCAAGCTGGGTAATAACTCTGCTAATCCAGCTGCCCCTTTCTCCCTATGGCTGTGGTTCCTAAGTTACACATAGTACAACGCACACAGCTTTTGACCAAAAAACAATACATTTTGAATATATCTGATAGCATGCCTTGATCCATGTTGGCATTGTTGTACTCCCCCACTCCAAAATCTCTTCCCATGTCCCCGACCTGAAATGGAGGGTAGATC
Source organism: Eublepharis macularius (assembly GCF_028583425.1). Classification (NCBI taxonomy): domain Eukaryota; kingdom Metazoa; phylum Chordata; class Lepidosauria; order Squamata; family Eublepharidae; genus Eublepharis; species Eublepharis macularius. The sequence continues at coordinate 124,132,954 of NC_072796.1, read as the reverse complement.
CCAGCATATCCTATCACATGTTGTGTACTTCTCATAGCAGACATCAGAGAAAATGCAGCTGTTGTAAAGAATGGGCCTACTTTTAGAGTACAAGGACATAGCAGGACAAGTCCTAGGAGGGGGAAGAGAATCAAACACGTGGTAAGATTCAAGTCCAGTAGCACCTTAAAGACCAACAAGATTCCCAGGGCAGAAGCTTTCGAGAGTCAAAGTTCACTTCATCAGATACCAAAGGGAAATTTCACGAAAGCTTATACCTTGGAAATCTTGTTGGTCTTTAAGGCGTTTGTGGAACTGAATTTTGTTCTTCTACTGCAGACCAACACGGCTACCCATCTGAAACACACTGTAGGCATTGCAGGTAACATTGCTTTAGGCTAATTTACTTTGCCCGAAGTGCCCTTCCAATAAGCCACTCATTGCCAGAGGCCATATTATGCAGGTTCCTCTGCTAGTGGTGTCAAGCCAAAGACCTAGCCTAGGCTATTCCAAGAGCGCCAGCCTTTGACTTTCCATGTGTGAGTTTTGGAAACAGCAATAAAAGCTGTGTTTCATTTGGTTAATTCAAAGCCATAAAGTTCCAAGCTGATTCATGGCTGCCCCCTCCTTGCCCCCCTCCTCTCCCTCCACTATTTTCCATGCCTCATTTTGCTTCCTTTCACTTCACACCCTATATACACACTCATAATCTAAATTAATAGTTTAGCCTATTCATAAAAACTTAAGTGTGCAGAGAATAGCAGCTGGCCTTCCGGGGCTCTCAGCCTATGTGCCGTGCTTGGCTCCTTTCTTTGTGCGTGCTTTCATGAACCAAGTATTACTGTTATTATTAGAGCTAATTAAAGGAGTTGCCATTGGTTCTTAATCAGCTTTTTAATCAGTTAACCAATTAAATGTGCATGTATTGCATACAGACAGCACCTTTTTGTAAAAATGAAGGGCTTCTAAGATAACATTTTTTATTACATGTAGCCAAAAGGAAAAACTATATTTCTCATTCTCTGTTCTGGTAACAGAGTAATAATAATCTTACAGTAGTCAGAAATTTCCTCAAACAACTGGTGGAGTTCACTGTCAGCCTCATCAACTAAAACTGGCCACCACCAGTTAAGCCATTAAAGCCTTCATGGTTCAATATACCGATTAAGCCGATTACAGTGCCCAGTCCTAATTATTAGATCATTTAATCTCTTATCAGTTCTATACGACTTTCCCTGTGCCAAAGTTCTTCACAATAGCTACCCTGCTCACCCCTGCAATATCCCATTGAGTTAGCTACAACAAGCGGACTATACCAAAACCTAAAAAGCAACATGACTCCAAACAATACACATCAGTCCTAACATCCCTGTGCAATTTTTTCTTGAAAACTTCCCCAGAAAGGAGCGGATTTCATGTGCTCAATAATGTTCTCTGCATCTCAAGAGAATTTAGGAAGCCCTACCGGACATGCACAGCTCGCCACATTGCAGTTGAAAGACACGTGGGGGACAAGGAGGGAAAGAACATTAGCTGCTGTGCATCCGCCCTGAGCCTGCTGGAAATGTGGGGAGGGCGGAATAAAAATCGAAAATAAATTAATTAATTAAATCAAATCTACAGTGGGGGCTGGGTCAGTCGTCCACAGAGGAGGCCACTTCAAAAAACCCACCCCCTGTAACCACCACCTCACCTTGCTTCATTGTAGACCTGCCCATATCTGGAGAATATGCAATATTCTCCCCACCACCATTTCCTATGGTATTCTCATGTAGACTTTCAAGTTTATGCTAACCTCCCTCCCCCTCCCCGCAGTGCCCTTCTCTCAACCCACAACTAAACACAATGGAATATTTTTCTAAATGAAAGGAGGAAATAGCAGAGAAGGGCAATAGCCTTCATTTTCTGTTTATCCATTTTCTAATATAATTATTCTTAAAAAACAACCAAGCTCCTTACTAAACCTTACCTGCCGGACTAAACACAAACTTAAGCTCCCACTGCATTTTTTTTTTTTTGTTACTGCACAAAACCTGCCCAGCTGCATGTGAGAATAAACTCGGGCTGACAGCACAGGATAGGTGAACAGGATTAAACAGAAAGCTGGAGTCCACTGCACAGATGCAGATCTTTGCAGGATAGAGTCTGCCTTGAGAGCAAACCCGAAGTACAATTCCAGTAACCTAGAAATATACTTGGATTGAAGTCATATTGTTGAAATTGAAAGCTGGCTGGAAATTCAAACCAGTGTCTCCAGACCTTCAGGCTTCCCAGCCTGGATTCATGAGAAGGCTGAATATTTTCTAGTGTAGTTTGGAAGCTGAGAGGCAGTCAGGTGATTTGGCGCAAGATTAATAGAGCTGCAAGAAAAAAACCCAGCCTGAGAGGCCAGGTTCTTAGGCTGGCATCCCAGTATTTTTTGGACCGATGGTATCGCATTCAAGCTTACACGAAGGCTGAAGCCAGAGCTTTTCACTGTGATTAAAGACTCTCAGAATGCACATTCAGAGGGGACGAAGAAAGCAGGTCAGCTGCCCTAAAGTGTGTGCTCTTCATATCTGGAAACAGAGGGGCTATCAGATACACAGAGAAACTGCCTAGGTGATTTCCCTGGACTCCTTTATAAGGTTGCCAACTTTTAAACGTGTCCCTCTGGCTGTGCCTTGAATATCAGTTCGATCTGGAGCAATTAACAGGCGATATTCTTTAGCTCCATGCCAGGAAAAGCGGCAGATTTCTTTAAATCAAACCTCTGATTAAAGAGACTGGACTTTCCCCCCCCCCGGCCCGTTGGCAACCTTACCAGAGACTCAGTCAGCACTATTAAAGAGGCTCTTGTGTTGGAGAAATGCATGGTAAGATTTAACTGCATGGTAAGATTTAACCCAGGAAAGAGTCGATCTTTTGAGTTCGAATGCCGAATAACCAAAAAGCTGCACCGTCAGCCTGTCAAGATGCTGGTTCTTGGTTGTACTTGGCCAGACACATTAAGAGCAAGGGAAGCCTCAGGGCCCAGCTGTTAAAGGGAGAGGGGGATGTGGTGCCCTTATTAGAGGACATCGGAAGGTGAACGCTAGCATGGTTGTATGCAGGGGTCATTTCGTAGAAAAAGAGCTGGAGGAACTCATTAGCACACCTCATTAGCATAACTCATTAGCATATGCCACTTCCCTTGACATCACCGGAAATGTGTCATTAGCATAACTAATTTGCATATGCCACACCTCCTGACATTACCTGTCCTGGCAGCTTTGGACCCAATCCTGGCCATTCAGGGCTGAAATTGGGCCCAAAATGGCAAAAGGGGGCTGAAAATGGCCGAAAAGGGGCCCAAAATAGTCAGGATTGGGCCCCTGCTGAACAGGAGAGTGATTCACCACCCATCAGAGGCCCGATCCGGGCCGTTTCAGCCCCAGTCCAGGATGAAACGGGCTCAAAATGGCTGAGAGTCAGGTGGGCAGGGCCACCTGACATGTGACCTCTTTGGGGAACTGCTGGAACTGCGTTCCTGTGCGTTCCCCCTTGAAACGAGCCCTGGTTGTATGGAATTATATCTCATGCCAGTACTGGGTTCTGCTATCAATTCAGTGGCTGTGTGCCTCTGTCACTGCCTCCTGAATCCTGACGTCCCCCAGTAAGGATACCACATCCCTTCCCCAAGGTAGAAGTGAGGATCTTTCCAGCATCAAGTCACAGCCAAGTGGCACACTGCTGTGACAGAAATGACCCCAACGCTTCTTGGTTGCCCAGTCATTATACAGTTCACACCCTTGCCATTTTTAACATTTTTGCTATTGCTACGCAGTGTCCTCAAGCATAGCTTTGGCAGTGGCAACAAGAAGTAGCAACTTTTCTAGTTAGAAAAAGCAAGAAACAGGACATGAAGTCTTCTTCCTTCCTTCTCGCCATCTAGATCTCCTGCCGCCTCACCTTCCTTGACATAAAGACTGTTTTTCTTTTTAACAGAATATTGATAGTTACACTACTTTTTTCAGGATAAGCATTTTGTGAATGTGGGTAGGCTTAGAAAATATGCCATACCTGTACGGTTGACAATCTCCAGATGATTCTGGAGATTTCCTAAAATTACAGCTAATTTCCAGTCTCCAGAGATGATGATGATGATGATAACATCCAGGATGACTTAACACCCACTCAGAACGGTTTACAAAGTATGTCATTACTATCCCCACAACAAAACACCCTGTGAGGTGGGTGGGGCTGAGAGAGTGCCAAAGAGCTGTGACTGACCCAAGGTCACCCAGCTGGCTTCAAGTGGAGGAGTGGGGAATCAAACCCGGTTCTCCAGATTAGAGTCCCGCGCTCTTAACCACTACACCAAACTGGCTCTCAGTTCCCCTGAAGCAAATGGCAGCTCTGGAGGGTGGATTCTTTGGCATTATACCCCACCGAGGTCCCTCCCACCAGGCTCCACCTGCGAACCTCCAGGAATTTTCCAACCCCAAGTTGGCAACCTTAAACCTGTAAGACCAAGAGCCACTTCTGCTAAATCATTCCCACTGGACAATGAATCATCTGGATAACATTTTATTCCCTTTGGGAGATAATTCAACCAAGAGCCAATCCCCTCTCTGGCCCCTCCACAACTGCAATATATCTTTAGCATCTCGTAAATCCTTTTCTGCCACTCCTTCTGGATTTAATACATCATAGGTTAAATAACCAGACATATTTAGTCAAAGGAAAATCTCCCAAATATTTCATGTTTAATTATAGTTTGTTCCCCCCCCCCCGAAGAACATTTGTTTCCAAATCTTTAAACCACTTGAATTAGGTTTTAGACAAGTTATTTGGTGAGATAATATCATGTTTTCAGCATGAAGAAAATTCTAAAGGGAAAACTGGGGGGCCCAACAGCCTAATGGTTAATACTTGCTAAAGGTAAGCAGAACTTATCCACAACCAAACCTTCAAACAGACACACACAGGGGAACCACAGGGGGACAAGTTCCCTGGGCCATACGGTTGCCAGCCAACTGCTGACACCCAGCAGGAAACTGGAGAATGGGGACATGGAAAGGGAGCCATTGTCTCACATAGCATCACATCCGTGTTTTCCTGGAAGTGACATCACATTGAATGCAATAAGAGCAATTTTTAAAAATGTTCTCCTGCTGCCAAAGGAGCAAGTAACAAGAGGCACAGTTTGCTGGCAGGAGGTTTATTGGTGGGACACCTGGCAGCCTTACTGGGCCATATTCCAACCACGCTGCTATGATTTGTATGCAAATTCTGCTGTTTGATAAGCAGGATTGATCTCACAGGACTGCTGTGCCTCCTTTCCAGAAGCACTGAGATTTCGCCACACAGCAGTAGATTCCTTTCAGTTTGCAGCAACGGCCCTCGTCTTTCTCAGATCTAGGCCTTTAATTGCAACCATTGACCTGCTTAATTTCTATTAAAATAATGTTTCTCTTTCCTCCTTCTAACCTACCCATCCCTCCTTCTTGTTACTTCTTCTAACATATTCATCCTTAAGCTCTTCTTGTTACATCAGTTTTTGTACTTCTGTCTCTCCAAATCTGACTGTAGTTCCACTACTGCAATCCACTTTATGCAAGGGTGGGGGAGTCAGTTAGATTGTGGGTCTTGAGTAGAGGTGGGCACGATCCCAAAAAAATTACCGATCAAGCTGATCGTGGATCAGCGCCGGCGACGATCCCGAACTAGCGATCCACACCGATCATCTCCCATTTCCGATCCGTGGATCAGGGATCAGGGAGGCCAAAGCGGAGGGGTGCCCCTCTGTTCCCAGTTATGTGGGAAGGTGGGTGGTGGCGGCGGCCAACTCTCTCAGTCTCTCTCTCTCTCTCCAAAGGCTAGCAAATAGCAAGCAAGAGCTCTGTCCCACTCCACTGCTCGCAGAAAGTGAAACCCAGCCTGGGAGACCATGGCATGGGTCCCATTCAGCAACACAGGAGGTCTGTGTTTGGCCGTCAGAGCTGCCTATCAGGGTTTGAAGGGATGAGATTGGAGTGCCCATGGCTACAGAACACCCCCTTCCCCCTCCCTCCCCTGGGTGTCTTCTCCCAACTGGTGAGTGCTTTGCTGCTCCGTGGTTGGAAGGAAGCCCTGCTGATCAAGGAAAGCCGGGCTTCCATTCGGGTTTCCAGGGCAACAGAAGGACGGCAAACACAGCTCAGGCATTCCCCTGGCTCCGTTGCCAGGGGAATAGATTGCTGGTGCCTGTGTGTCTGGATTCCCGATCCAAGCCCGATCGCCCCGATCAAGCACCCCCCCCCGAACGCTGGATCGGTCGCCGTGGATGGCACCGATCCGCCGGGTCCCGATCGCGCGATTGCCATTATCGTGGGTATTTTTCAATCATAATGCCGATCGTGCCCATCTCTGGTCTTGAGGCACAGGTGACAAGGAATATGCTAGAGAGATCTGTACAGTAGTCCATCATTTAGGGTTGCAAATTACGGCTTGGGAGATTCCAGGAGATTTGGGAGTGGTGCCTGGGAATGGCAGAGTTTGGGGAGGGAAGGGAGCTCAGGAGGGACGTGATGTCCTAGAGTCTGTCCTCCAAATCTTCCTTCTTCTCCATCAGAACAGTTTGGATATCAGTTGTAATTTCAGGAGAACTCAAGGCTCCACCTGGAGGCTGGCATCCCTGCCTCCATTTACTTGTCAGAAGGTAACTAAAGATCCTTTGGGCACACTGCAGCAATTTCTGAACTAGTCCAACAATTATCCTCTTTTCTCAAGGAGCCCTGAGATCTTTAGTCCTATGAGTGGAGCCAAGCATCATTAACATAAAACTGTCATAACGTTCAACAAATTACAACTTGCAGAATATACATGGGGGGGGCATGAAAGCTAAATGGGTATATTTTATAATGTCTGTTTACCCCTTGTGTACCCGTTACTTTAGTGGACATTTTTGCCCTCAAAAGCAGACTGACAGAAGCATTGCAAGGGCACCATCCCTTGTAGCGTATCAAAAGTTTGATAACTCCAAAGCTAGTTGACTTACAGCATATTTACTCTCACTATCTGTCTGTACAAAGGAATAATGATAGAAGTTTATAAAACACAATTTGGACAGAGTGGATGGAGAGAGGTTTTCCTCTTTTTCCCATAATACTAGAACTTGGAATCACCCAACAAAGTTGGTAGGCATGCAGCAGGTTCAGAAAATGTAACAGAAAGCACTATTTTTTTTAACATAAAGCATAGATAATGTACAGAATTCACTACCATAATATGTATGCTATGACAGTTAAATAGACCCAGGGCTTTTTTTCAGGAGGAACGCGGGGGAACGGAGTTCCGGAACCTCTTGAAAATGGTCACATGGCTGGTGGCCCCGCCCCCTGATCTCCAGACAGAGGGGAGTTGAGATTGGAGCGGCGCGGAGGACAATCTAAACTCCCCTCTGTCTGGAGATCAGGGGGCGGGGCCACCAGCCATGTGACCATTTTCTCTGAGGGCAACCCACTGAGTTCCACCACCTCTTTTCTCAGAAAAAAAGCCCTGAACAGACCCTCCATTTTCTGAGGCACTACACCTAAATACTGGATGTTTGGGACAAATAAAGAGGGAGAGCTGTTGCCTTCATTCCCTGCTTTGTAAGTTTTCCAGAGGTTAGCCTGTGGCTGGTCAGGATGCTAGACTGGATGGATTTTTGTTCTTGTCCAATACTGCTCTTCTTATGCTCTTAAAAGGTACATTTTTATGTACAAGCGCCACAGATACAAACAGGTTCTGCAAAGGAGTCCTCACCAACAGATCTAAAATAAATTCTCTGTCTTCCAGTGGAAGTCTAAAAGAGCAATCTGGTGTAAGCAGTTTGCATCCCAAAGTAAACTTTTTGAGAGTGCCGTACAGTTGGAACTGGAGGTCCTAGGCCAGGTTGGCATAGGATCAAGTTATGATATTAGAAAGCCTGGTGCTGAATGCTAATGAAAGTGTCCTTACTCCTTAGATATCACTTCCACATTAGAAACAAAGTTGATTCTGCCCAAATGTCTCTCTTGTTTTGACAGCTGTTTTAGCAACCGAAATAATGAATGTGAGAATGTTGATTCCACGCCCTCTTTTCTTCCTGCAAAACTAACACCCAGGTCTCTGGCCCTCTCCACAAGCCTATAAAGTCAGCGTTGCTACTTACATTATCATCACTGGAAACATTATTTGTTCCGTTCTACACCTTTGTTTCATCTTGGCACAAATCCAAAACCATTCCTTACATTTTGCTTTTCAGAGGGTTCCCTATATCCCACTTTTCTTTAGCCCATCCAATTTGAATCCGCCTCACTCTTGTTTCCAACTTCCCACTTCCCTCAATACCTCAACCCATTTTTTTCGGTACTCCGCTAAACAACACCGCTCTTTGTTCAGCTTTGCCATAGAAACCCAAGGCTGACAAGCTCAGCCTCCTAAATCTTGTCTCCTCTTACACTAAAGTAATTAGAATTATGGCGGGGAGGGGGCCGGGGGGAGAGCAGGACCTCCAGTCTCTGAGGTTGCTGAAAGGTTTCCTGTCAGAACCGACAACTTCGTATTAATTCTCAGGGCTCCCAAGTGAGCCATTTGACAAGCCAAAAGATGTGTGACCATTCTAATCGACCCAAAGCCATTCCAAGATGCCATTCACAGGTGGGGGAGAGGGAGAAATACAGCCCTAGGACTGTGTATATCAGCATATGTGCATTTAAACCGTCTTAACTCCCATTGCGTTCGAAGAGATTAAACTAAGTGCATTTACTGTTGGACTTAAACTGTTAATTGATTCCTTGAAGATGTTTATGGCACTTTACAATGGACAGAAACAAAACAACAGCAACAGCAGCACTTAACCGAAATATCTAATATGCTAAACTTAAAAGAGGGACGGGGAAAACAAGGGTCATCATCACCATGATGGATTATAAGCAAATGTGTTTGGGACTAAATGACATGTGGTGCCAGAATTTTATGACTGGACATATAATTTGGCCATTAAAAAGTATCCTGGGAGGGGAGACAACTCTAGATCAGGGCTACAAAACTGGGGAAGGGAAGTTTTCACTCTTTCCCCACTGTTTCCCAAATTAGAAAATTCACCGCTGCCAACCTGGTTGCTTTAAAACTCTGCAGCGGAAAAATCTGCAAATCTTTTTTCTTCATTGGAACTTAAAGCAACCAGAAGCATGCCACTTCTGACTGGGAAACAATCAGTTTGCCCCTACTGTTTATATTCATTTTCTGTTTGTATTTATTTTCATTGAGGATGAGACCTGAGGTCCAAAAAAGATGGGAGATTCATGACAACTGAAATACTTACTCTGTCTCTTTCTTTCACAAAACGCTTGCTGGGCACTATGGAGTTATTCATCCTGTACTGACAGATAACCTCCCCACTTCTACAGCCATATATTATTATAATTATAAAATTGTAAAAAGCTACCACGCTAATTCTCTGCGTAAAGCAAGTGCAAATGAACACATGCACCCAAATTCCCTTAGCTATTGCCGAGGCAGCCACCTTAACTGCTCAAATGCCTTAGAAATTCCCATTGTAAAAGTTGGCATATAACTATCTTCCTATTTTATAGGATTCTCTCAGCATCATGGCTTGGCTTCTTATGTTATGTGTGGACTACTAAAAATTCTGTAAGGAAACCAGGCCACAAAAATAATCACATACGAGAAATGAAGAAAAATGCCTTTCACGAACATAAGAGAAGCCATGTTGGATTAGGAAAGCCCTTGTATTCATCTCCTGCTGATAAAGTGACTGGTTAGGATGCCACCTCAAGCCATACTCACCCAGATGATCTTTCTACAAAATTCTAAAAGAAAGCTGAAAACACAGTTCTCACAAATAAAGCTCTCCTTCACAATGCTGCCTAGGGATCACTGCTATTAACTAAGTTATTGATTTTGCCTGCCTTCAAGTAAATTAAAAACTATTAAGTTATCTTCCTTTTATTTATCCTGCATTATATCAGACACAGCTAAATTCTCTTTTGCTAGCCTTCAGCCAAGTTGCATTTCCAGTCCCCTTTAAATTCACCTTACCTCTTTCACCAGGTCTGCCAGGCTGGCCAGAACTGCCGGGAAATCCTGGCCTTCCCGGAGATCCTTGTTCTCCCTGAAGTCCCGGTGGCCCTTGCCTACCAGGTTCACCAGGGGGTCCGGGGATAGTTCGTGTTGAAACAGATTGGCTGGGAATCTGATTTAAGATGGAGTTATACCTGGCCAGGTGTCCTGCAAAATTCAAAAAATTTACATTTCAACCAATTAAAGCCACTTTGAGTCCCCATTCAGGGGTATAAGCATAATGTATGTTGGTTTTAAACATTTCTACCACACATTCATTGCAATCGTAAGTAGAGTTACTCCAGTCTACGTCCACTGATTTTAATGGGATTAGACCGGAGTAACTCTGTTTAGGATTGCACTGTTTGTCTCCGAAAACTCAAAGTGTTTCCCAAACTTTTTTCTATAAAGGAACCCTTAAATTATTTTTTTCAAATTCCAAGGATTCCCTGTCTAACACACTTACAGGCCAGACAAACATAATGGTAGGGAATGCAATGCAATTACTGTTAAATTATTGTCAAGAAATTTATTTGTAAAAAGCTGCTATGTATACGTCAGCTTAATCATAAGGGGGAAAGTAAAACATTTTCCTGCCTTCTTTGTATTATATAATCATTTTTCAAACATCAGATTAAATAAGTTTACTGAAATGTCAAAAGTTCATATCCAAAGTCAATATAAAGTTTCTATCAGTGTGATATTTGGGCTTGTCTTGGTGGAATGCTACTTCCTTAAAAAGCAGTCAGTACAGAGGGCTTTCAAGTTTGGTAAGGATGTATATCCAAACCCTTTGTTAAGAAGCTGGGATAACAGTCCCCAGTACAGGGGAGGAAAGCATAAATGTTTAAATAAATTCAACACCTGGTAATAATAAATATTAATTTAGTACCATTAAGTTACAGCTGACTAAAGGCAACCCCTCACGGGGTTTTCAAGACAGGAGATGAGCAGGTGTGGTTTGCTATTTCCTTCCTCTGCATACCAACCCAGGTCTTCCTTGGTAGCCCAATCTAAGTACTAACCATGATCAACCCTACTTAGCTCCCAAGCTCTTACAAGCTCAAGCTTGTATAGTATATTCAGGCTGCTAAACACATGGTGCATATGGGCTTATGCATAGACAAATGGTGGAGTGAATGGTGAAAGCAATTAACATTTTATTATATGACTTTTAGTTTTACCAGTTAGGTTGCAAATTTTACAAACCCTAATTCTTCTAGTGTAATCTGTATTGTATTGTGTTTACAGGATTTGACGGGTGATATCTCTGATTAGAGTGGCAGAATAGAGGCAGGAACAGCTGTGTTGTGCATGCTCTGGCTTTTCCTATCCAACTACACCCATGTGTAACATGGGTAAAAATTTCCTTGGGCCTGGGGTCTCTTGGTTTGCAAACAGCAGTAGCAGTTATTACACGGTGCACATGTAATGTGAGGTGGGCACTGGGAGCAATTCCTGGCAACCTCTGCTTGCTTCAGCCTTGGGGACTCCCAACTGATCCTGGACGAAGGCATGCATAGCCAGAGCGGGAGCAGTAGGAGAACTAGATGAAGTGAACATATATAGGAAGTTGCCTTATACTGAGTCAGTTCATTGGTCCATATGGCTCAGTATCAACTCTGACTGGCAGTGGCTCTCCAGGACACGAGCAAAGAAAGGCCTTTCCTAACATCAGCAACCCTCAGCTCTTTCTTATCTGAGTTGCCAGGGAACCTGGGACCTTCTGCATGCAGCACGTGTGCCAAATACACGCTCCCTCTCCACTGATGCACAATACTTTCCCCCCAAACAGAGGGACCGGAACAATAGAAAAGGCTAAAACTCTTCCACCCCCTCAAAACACCCACCTCCGATTGTGAACTTTTATGGAACTGGAGCACCACCAAGTCAAACAAAACACACAAACAACTCAACAGATCTCCTAGTTTTTTGCTGCCACCCCAAAGTTTGGACACACACCTAGTAGGTGACAATGCAAGGCATTCAGCTCTATGGGTCACCAGAGGCACAGGTCTGTATTCTACCAATAAACTAAGATCAGTAAAGATACAACTCCAGAAGAACTACGGTTGTTTATACCCACCCTGGATGAGCTGTTCGCACACCTGACGAGCTACTGCCCGTACCATTGCATGGGACTGAAGGTCTCCCTGTATAACAAGAATATACAAATTAGCTTCTAATTTTCCTCCCGGAAATAATGAGTGGTCTTAAACACAGAGGTTTCTCAGGTGGTTTCAACACGAGGAGAGGTTTGTGTAGTTTCCCTGTTGCTGCTGTAGACACCAATACAGCACAGTGGCAACAGGGCCGCCACATGGCAGGTCCCCCTACAATTTCCCTGTCCAAGTCCCACAACAGCAGCCATCCCCCCTCCCATGGGCCACCAGGGCTTTTCCAGGTTTTTTTCCTATCAATAACTGAATATTAACATATCAATATAACTTTACAACAATATACCTGTGTGTCAGGTTCTCTGAATTCCCAGCATTTGTTTTTTAAAAAAGTAAGCCTCTTTCATTGTAGAGCTATGCCTTTCTCTTTATATCTCCACAACAAAAGAGGCTTTTAAAAGAAAAAGCAAGGGATTCAGAGAACTTGGTACACAGGTTGTTGGGGGAGGGGGATGGCCATTGCAGGGATGGAGCAGGGGAAATCGCTGCGATGTGGGCAGGACGGGGAAAATCCCACCTACACAGCAGCCATCCAGGCTTTGCCTGCAATCTTTCCCAAAACTCTGCAGCAAAGCAGGTTTGGAAAAGATAGAACAGATGGGAAAACGTTCGGAGGTACATAAACACACAACAGTGCTGTAGGCTTTCCAACAGCATTGAACCCAGAGCAAATAGCCCACGTGGAAACAGCCTCATCCAATCGTTGGAAAATACGCCCATAGGACTTTCGTTTTCTAAGTGTCTTTTTAAAAGAACAATGTGCATAAGAACAGTTTTTTGTCTTCAGAACAGTAAGGACTAGAGGCATGTCCTTTTTTAAAAGTAACAACTCGTTCCTCTTCATATTCCCACTGCCTGCTCAGTTCGGTATTTACTGCGGGATTCTTACACGTTCTCCTCTTTCGCCTTTTGGTCCCGGAAGTCCCTGTGAAGAAAATCGGGATCACAATTTAGTTTGCTTCGGCGTCTTTCTATCCGCCCCCCCCCCCCCCGGCCCCACTAGTGCTTCACTGGCTTTTTAAAATATGCTGCAGCATATAGGCCTTGTGGTTTGGTCCACAGTGGAGCTGCAGTGAAAGCTTCAGTGACACTGAGAGCCAAGCTACAAGTGACGCCTTACACAGGTTGGACACTTGTCAGTTTCCCTCAAGTTTTGATGGGAAATGTAGGCACCCTGGTTTTACAGCTTGGCTCTCCATTACAGCTGCAAGACCAGGATGCCTACATTTACCATCAAAACTTGAGGGAAGCTGACTAGTGTCCAACCTGTGTAAGACGTCACTTGTAGTTTGGCTCTGAATTGCATATGAAAACGTCGCGGCAAAACTGTTCACTGGTTGATGTTGGTGTGGAGACTGTGTGGGGAGCTGCGACACATTTATGTGGCATATTTGATTCTGGGGATATTTGGTTGGATCCAGCGCAAAATTTCCATTTGCGCTAGAGTTCTTGCATAAGCAGAAATGCAAGAAAAAGACCACAGTGGGTTTACTGTATCCTCACTTCAGACTTCTGCTGGGGCAAGATCTTGTGTAGTCAAGTTCTGGGCACTATAGTAAATAGGAAGGAGTGCATTAGGTGCTGTACAAGATGTAGTGCAAGCAGAATGGCACTAAGAGCCTCGCTACAAGTGACATCTTACATGTGAACGGCACTTGATCATTTTCGCTAGTCTTTCTGGGAACTGAAGTCCCTCTCCCCCACCCCTTTTCCTCCTGTTCCTTCCCCTCTCTGTTAGAATGGCTGCCTGAAGAGACGGAGAAAGCCTACGACAGCAGCTTTTGCAAATTGTCTTGCTGGGGGGTGGGGGATGCTCTGGAGAAAGCTGACATGTCGGTGAAGTCCTTCCCTCTCTGTTAGAACTGTTAGAATCGCTGCCTTAAAAGTCAAAGAAAGCCTGCGTTTGCAAATCGTTTCTCCAGTCACAAGCCTGCTCGCAATGATCTTTGGGAGCGGGCAGCTGCAACTTTGCTAATCGTCTTGCTCGGGGAGGGGGGGAATGCTCTAGAGAAAGCTGAGAAAGTTGCAGCTGCCCGCCCCCAAAGATCGTTGAGAGCAGGCTTGTGACTGGAGGAACGATTTGCAAAAGCAGGAACAGAAGGAAAAGGGGTGTGGGAGAGGGACTTCAGTACCCAGAAAGACTTGCGAAAATGATCAAGTGCCGTTCGCATGTAAGATGTCACTTGTAGCGAGGCTCTACGTCTTTTTATGTTTCTGCTTGTGCATAGTTGGATCCAAGCTACTGGCCCTCACCCAAACCAAGCAGAGAGAAAGATCCATTTATACAATAGAGCCACTCTATATGCACGCTATTTTAAAGGTGGCAGGTTCTTGATGAGCAAGCTACTCGCAGTTCACAGAACTATGTAATTATTTCATATTTTATGGGCGAACTAGCACAGAACCTTTGTGATGATGTATGACACCGGTTGGGGTGGGAGGACAAACAGCAGGAGTTTGCAATGTGTGCTGGATTCCTATGGGCTTGGTTATGGCATAGAGTGAGTCAGACCGCGTTCTTGCTTGTTGTTTCAGTGTCTCTTTGCTGCCGCCTGCCCCACCAGCTCAGCACAGCAGATACACAAACTATAGCACAGCACAAGGGACTGAGTATGCATCAGAGAAAACATTAAAATTAAACATACTCATAGGGTAGACAGGATTTGTAATGCGCTAGTCCAAAAGGATGTGAGAGATTGTTCAGCTACTTACAGGGGGTCCAACATCTCCTTGTTGTCCAGCATTTCCCATAACTCCTGGTACCCCTGGCGCACCAGGTATCCCCTACATGGAAAGAACAAGAGCTAACTTCAATATTCTAATGCCAGGTGAAGTATGCATAAGTATTACCCAAACACATTAATTCAGAGATCCCTGACAGCAGACCTGAGAAACACAGCTGACATTCCTGCATAAGATCTTTATACACTAAAAAAAAATAACCATTTTACCAGGTCACCCTGCATGAGCACCATCTTAAGTTCCCATTTTCTGGCCCAGTCACAAGTCCTGAAAATACACTCAACATGTGTTGAGATCATGCTCAATGCCTTCCTTATTCCAACCCAGATTCTGACCATTCTGGAATGCCACAGCCTTAATTTATGCCAGACAGGTGTTAAAGTATTAAGAGGACCTGGTTATGTCACCCAAAGCAGTTAATTTGTGGCAGTTTCCCCATTTTGTCACCATATCAAGCAGCTGTGTGTTTCGGCTACAAGGCTACCTAAGCTGGGTAACATAAAGAAGATACTGATTTCCTGCAGTATTTAACCTATACTAGCTAAAATTTAATAGTACTTTGAACATATTTGGCCAATACTTGCCACAGGTCCTGGGGGGCCTTGTGGTCCAGTGGGTCCGTCTTTCCCAGGTGGGCCCTAAAAAAGAGGAAGGTACACGAATCAGTGTGTTGTTCTTTTTATCTTTTATAAAGTGGCAACCATAACCTCTATATTGGACTGGCAAGTTCACTGCACCCTGACCAGGATAGTCCAGACAAGCTCAGTCTTGTCAGATCTCAGAAGCTGAGCAGAGTCAGCCTTGGTTAGTACTTGGATGGGAGACCTTCAACGAAGACCAGAGTTGCAGAGGCAGGCAATGGCAAACCACTTCTGTTAGTCTCTTTCCTAGAAAACCCCACCAGGGGTTGCCATAAGTCACCTATGACTTGATGGCACTCTCTATGACTACCAAGTTCACTGCACAACATGGCAGTGATCCCAAAGTCAGAGAAACGTATTGTTGTGGACCAGCCCAGCCCAGCAGAGCAAAGAGATGCAGAGGACTCTTCTGAGGAAGAGGCAGCCAGCAAACCTGACCCAGATCCATGACCAGTGGCAGAGGCACTGAAGGAGGAGGCAGTCTCTGAAGGATCAGACATAGACCCACAGCCAGGTCCCAACACATTGGCGCCTCAGCTTCCCAGCCCTGGGCCAGCAACAGGGAGCCAGGCACCAGGCAGCTCTCCCCCCTCACCACCAGAGCCTCAAGACCGCCGTCAGAGGAGGGCATGGAGAGCCCTCCAAGCCAGAAGGCGCAGTGCCAGGCTAGCAGCACAGCACCTGCCCAGCATCAACCGTGATGATGAGTGCTTGCAGGAGCAGGACTGAGACAGCCGGCAGGTGCAGGATGCAGCACAAGTGGCTGAGCAGCATGAGGCTTCAAAACAGCAGAGGAGGGAGAGGCTGTGTGGAAGCAACGCGCCCACGCACTACTGACCTGGCTGTTTGTGTTTGGAACTGATTGCCTTGTCTCTGACCTCGGCCTGTTAATTGTGGTCTTGATTCTGGAATACTGTCAGCTGCTTAGCATCACCTGTCATACCCAGCATCACCCATGCTGTCATGATTACAGTCTAATGTTTCATGTTATGGTTAAATGCTGTTCTTTTACTGGACGGCGTATGTTGCTCACCTGGTCTTTCAAACCGGCGATATGAAACTATGCGAGGGATGTATTTGTTCCCTCTGTTATCTGTATGACTCTCTACACTGCACCAGGGCCTCTCTCCTTGGTCTGGGAAGAGACGCCTGTCCAGATGCCGTGACCTTGAAAATCCCATACATCAGTTCTGCTGTTTTCTGCTTAGATGTTTACCCACTGAGCTTAGCTGACTGTTAGATTGTGCGGGGGGGGGGGGGGGCTTAGAATTTGCCCATGCTTTGAAAACCTATATATGTTTGATGCTTGCATGTGAACGTCATTTCCGGCAAAGATGGAGTAAGCTTATGATACTAGCAGCCAGGGCTCATTTCAAGGGGGAACATGCAGGAATGCAGTTCCGGCAGTTTCCCAAAGAGGTCACATGTCAGGTGGCCCCACCCACCTGACTCTCGGCCATTTTGAGCCCATTTCAGTCTGGATTGGGTCCAAAACGGCCCGGATCGGGCCTCTGACAGGTGGTGGATCACTCTCTTGCTCAGCAGCGGCCCGATCCTGACTATTTTGGGCCCCTTTTTGGCCATTTTCAGCCCCTTTTTGCCATTTTGGGCCCAATTTCGGCCCTGAATGGCCAGGATTGGGTCCAAAGTTGCCAGGACAGGTAATGTCAGGAGGTGTGGCATATGCAAATCAGTTGTGCTAATGACACATTTTTGGTGATGTCATATGCTAATGAGTTATGCTAATGAGTTATGCTAATGAGTTCCTCCAGCTCTTTTTCTATGAAATGACCCCTGCTAGCAGCTTTTCAATAAAGTTCTTTTACTGCCTGCAGTGAAATCTTTTGAGAGTTGCACAGCAGAGCCTTACAAATACCCCCTTTGAACTTGAAGCTGTGAGCATAGTTTAACCAGTGCCTGAACCTTGGAACCGTGATTCAACCTGCTCTGACAACTAGGGAACTTCCTCTGCCTGCAGTCTGCGTGAATCAGGAGGACACACATGAAGTTCTATGCAAAATGCAACAGGCCAACCTTCAAGGGAAGCTCCCTTCACATTACATGATTGCACATTATGGGACATTGATCTGCACTGAAATGAACAAAGCAGGTTCCATTCCCATAGAGCTCTATCTTCACTGAAGCTTGCAGCATGCTTTCCAGAACTGCTGGGAGGGGCTGAATGTATCTGAATCAAAAATTTACAGCATGCAAAATAAATATGCACATTTTCCCATCATGTTTTCAGTGTCTGAAGAGCCCCCTGAACACTAATGCTGCAATCTTTACAATGATGACCTTGTATGTTCAGTCCTCCTATTGAACATTGTGGAGGGGAGGAGGGAGCAGCTTGCCTAAAGGTTTCCTCATAGGGTCATGGCTGGGGTAAGGTTTGAAGTTCCTGGCTCACAGTGCAAATTCTTAGTAGGTATAGCACCTCAGCTTGTAATATTTGTTAACGCTTTTCACAGATCTCCCAGGCAACATGTTTTCTGGTTTTCTTTAAAGTACGCGTAGCTAATTGTTAATTTGAAACGATAAACTTCACCCCTCACGCCATCAGAATGCCTCATAAGTTGGAGCATATTACGTGATAATATTGCAAACCGTCATTCACAGAAACACTTCAACACTCCTATGAACCGATCCATTGAATTGATGTTGAAGAGAAAATATTTTTTTTAATTATGAAAACAGCCACATTTATAGCCAAAACGAACTTCTGCATGCATTTCTAAAATGTAGAGTGTTTGACAAACTCAAAATCTGAATTTCCACTTCCACTTTGGGGCATGTCCTGTTCCCCCCCCCCTGAAACTCCTGTTTCCAAGCCAAAATAAACTACAAAATGTTACACTCTCTACCAAACATCAGCAATCCACATGAGGAAAGAGGCTTCTCTAACAAAGGAAGCAGAAGCATAGAAATAGCTTAAGCAGGGCGGGTGGAATACGCTGCAGTTGCTGGCTTTGGTGCACACGCAGTAGTTTGACTCAGGGTGAGGCCCAAAGTAGATGTGATGATAAATGCACAACTGTTAATGAACGTGGGAGCCATTGGGTGCCATTGCTGAAGGATGGGAAATGCAGAAATGTGGTGATGTTACGATTTGGGTACATTATATGATACAAAGGGGAGCATGGAGTTCAATGCACAACTGCCATTTTCAGAGGCAGTCATGTGTTCAGCCTAGTTTGACCTCATGATACTGACTGCCTGTTAGTCTGGGAACACTCTTCCCTCCATACTGGACTCGGAGTGTGCTATTCTGAGTTGATCAGAATTGGAAGGATGTTCGGACCATGCCCATTCACCTGCTTAAATGGAAAGAGAGGAGGTAAGCTCCACCTATATGTTTTATTTCTATCACTCCCAACCAGGGTTGACAACCTCTAGGTGAGGCGTGGAGCGCTCTCGGAATTACAACTGATCCCTCAACAACAGAGAACTATTCCCCTGGAGAAACTGACAGCTTCAGGGATGGACTCTATGGTATCACATCTCTGGTGACCTCCCTTCCCGCCCTAAACTCTGCCCTTCCCAGGCAGAGTTGGCAACTCTACTCCCAACCGGTGACTGGCACATTAAAAACTGTGAGACAGTACGGGAAGGGGAAGAACCAGCCTTCTCCATTTCCCTTTAAGGAGCCTGTACATAGCCTTCAGTTGCATTTGCAGGTCTGTGGATTGGGACTCTCGTCTTCCCTCTGAGAAAGTTAGCAAAAATGCTTCCACATGGGATTCTTTTTACATTCTACCACATAATTTGCTTTCAAGTGTCACAGCTTCTCCCATTTGGCTGCTACAGAGTATTTCCATCTAAACTCTCCGGCTATGTTTATTTGGGAACTTTTTCTGTATCTCTTGGCCATTTACAAATTTCCTCCTACTGTATTTTTTTGTTAGGTGTAAAAATTGTCCTTCATAAATTAAGTTAAACACAAATCTGTTTAAGAAACAGTTGAGTAAGGAGCGTTCCTACTGCCATCCCTCAAATAAAACCACCTCGGTTTTGAGACAACTTCAAAAATTCATTACTAGATTTCATCTCTCCATTATCAAATGACAGATACACATCTTAAACTGATTCCAGCATGCAGAGAAGGAATGGTTGCGAGGTCAGTCAGCCGGCGAACAAGGGCCATCTCATATGTTAAAGAATGCCAAGTCTCGGACTTTTTAAATTAATTTTGTACTTGTGTTAACTCTAAACTAGCAGCAGTTATTGATTTAAAACATTTTTACCATCTTTCTACCTAAATAGGGTCCCCCTGCAAGGTGGTGAACATGAAAACGTTTGAACCTTAAAACAGCGATTTAACATAATATATAAAATAATTCAATAAGAACATATAAACACTTTATGAAGAATCACAGTACCATGCAACGCACGGAGGGAACAGGCATGTTGCGGAAGGATTAATCCCACTGGGTTAGGATTAGTCATTAGGGAAACCAAGAACAAAATTAGATTTGATTCAATAAATATAGGGTCTCAAAACTTTTCTCCTCCTGGAGACAAAGAGCAAAGATGGGTGGTTAGACTGCACTCAAACACTTGCCTCATGCGAATTTCCCAGCAGAGGAACCAGAGATCTCTCTTCCTCTCCCAGTCCAAAAGCTTGGAGTCCATGTTAAATAAAAATTAAACTACTAAATTTAATCTCCAATTTAATATGACAGCCAGGAACAATCATATATATGTTTCTTGAGAATGAAATATTTATTTTCCCCTTTTGGAATGGTGAAACTGTGAATTAAGGGGCAAATTAGTATTATGCACGTTAAAGTTTAAAAGGATGACGTAAATAGATGTGGAAGACCATGAATTTATAGTCTAAACATAAAATAGAAAAGAGTCCAGTAGCACCTTTAAGACTAACCAACTTTACTGCAGCATAAACTTTCGAGAATCACAGTTCTCTTTGTCAGATGCATTGAGGGTAAGAAGAAACTGGTGCTACTTTTTCTATTTTGCTACTACAGACTAACATGGCTAACTCCTCTAGTCTAAACAGTGACAATCTACAGGGTGCCTAAATATAATATTATATGCTATTATTATTGTAGAGCACAAGCTTAAGTAAAGCTACTTGATGCTACCATTTATCACTGGAGAGCAAACGTAATATCCATGAGGATTACAAGCTGGTGTCAGTAATACTGATGGATTTTATTACAATTCTTTTTGCAGAAGTTAAGAGCAATAGTTATTGGAACTAAGTGTAATATTGGGTGCTATTACGATACATTATTGGGAAGAACTGTAATATAAGTGTTCATCCCTGGGTAGAATTGCAACATTCAGTAAGATTGGAAGCAATACTGGCGATTGCCAATGCCCTTCATCAGAGAGAATTTTTCTTTTGAATGAGAGCAATATTATTAACTGCTATCACTGTGTGATTCCTGAGAATGATTCCATTGGGATGAATGTGATTCTGTTGTTAAAGAGAGAGTAATATATGCTAGAGTTGTGTCATATATGTCGCTGTTATATAATGTGACAGAGAAACATAATTCCAATGGAAATTTGATACTACATTCAGCACACATTATTTACGCATTAAGGTAGTTTTCTGTAGTGAGTAATTAATGGGTGAAATCCCATATCAAAAGTCTTTAGATAAATATCATAATTAAACATAATCCAAAAGAGAATTAAAGATAACTTGGAAGAAGACATATCCTCTCAGGGGTATTAAATCTGAGTAAAGTAATCCAAGAATGAGAGACTGAGAAAAGAAAATTAGGAGACTGAGAAATTTTTAGAATACAGAGACCAAAAGGTAGAGATGTACCACAAGAACATGATTTCAGGAAGAAATAAGGAAAATGAGGAGGAAATAGGGCATAAATTAGTGAAATTTGATAAGAAAGCTGAGAAGTTGGAAACCTTGAATTGTGTTCAAAGGAATTCATGGATAAATGTTAAAGAGCACAGATAAAGAAATTAAGATAAAGCATAGACTTGAGGAACTAGAGCGTGAAATTAGATGATATAATTTAAAACTGAGGAGTCCCTGAAACTGCAGGAAAAGATCACCTTGTTAATTATCTAGAAAACCACTGTGCAAAATGAAAGGTTCCATTTATGAGAATATCAAGATGGCTACACTAGGAGGCAATAATAATGGAAATTAACTAATTCTAGACAGTCATGAATCTCAAACAATCTCAGACAGTCTATCGGGGGGGGGGAGATAGTGCAGATGTGAACGGGACCAGCAAAAATCATCACATTCCTGTCACATGGCATACAAATGCATGGTTGTAGTAAACAAGACTTGGGAAAGATTACTGCCAAGCCGCAGAAAACATGGAAGCAGGACAAAAAGCAGGAGTCAGTTCCTTTGTATTTTCCCATCAACACGGCAGTCTCCAAAACCAGGACAGAATCTCGTCGTGACCATTTAACAACAAATAGAGCTACTACAGCAGAAGTTTCGTATGTGCACTTCAAAAATTTTCGTAATAATTTCAGGTTTGGATTTCGGGCATGGCACTGCTTTTGTTACCTTGATTTTGTTACCAGTTTGGGATTTTTTCCCTGTTTTGGGGGAGGGAGGCTGGAAATTTGGGACCATTCTTTTTGTCATCCCCTCCCCAAGGAGTAGGGAGGGAAAGCAGGGAGGAGCATTGTCCCAGTTGCCAACATCAGTGTCAGTAGAGCTGGCACCACAGCTGGAAAATGGCAGGTGTTTCCTCCCCCACCACTGGGCAGGAGCTTTTTGAAAATCAGCAATTGAATAGTGTTGCATCAATCCCTGGGTATAGCAACATGTGTACTGGGTTCTCTGAATTCCCAACTTTCATTTTTTGGAAAAAGTAAGGCTCTAGTTTCCTTTCCATTGAGGAAATTTAAAGGAAAAGGCATATCTCTGCAATGGAAGGAGCTAGACATTTACTTTTTCAAAAAATGAAAGCTAGGAATTCGGAAAACCCGATACACATATTTCTATACTGTTATATGGATAAAATTGCGATTCAATTGCTGATTAAAAACACTTTCCCCAGTGGCAGGGGAGGAAACAGCTGCTGTGACAGCCAAGTCTCGCAAGAGTCCCAGAGTGTACCATTTTTTCACTGTGGGCAGGGTAGTTATCATTGTAAGCCTTGGCCAGTTCAGACCTTTGCCTTTTAAAACTGAAAGAGCCATGGGTCTCCCTGACCATCCCTGTTAGTCCCAAAGGAACAGAGATGCCAACTAACAGCTGCTTCTCAGGCCATTGGCTTCCTCTCTTTCCTTCCCCATTTCTTTACCTCCCCCAAACACTCCTGAACTTCCAGGAGATACATTTTCATTACTCTTGGAATTTCTGTAGTGTTTTCTGTCATTTTGGGTGTCCCTGACCTGATTGAAACAGCTAATGTGGGTATAATTTTGGCGTGTGAATATCTGGATGCACCTCGCTAGTAAGGCCTTTAGTGAATTGGCTCGTGCTTCATCAGATACACAAAGTAGGTCCTATATTAGCAAATACATATACAAAAGCAGAGAAGTTTCAGGTAGGTAGCCTTGTTGGTCTGCAGTAGAACAGCAGGATTGGACTCCAGTGGCACCTTAGAGACCAACAAGATTTTCAGGGTGTGAGCTTTTGAGACTCCCTTCTTCAGAAAGGCAGAGAAAAGATGTAAACAGTGGAGTCAAAATTAGACATGGGCATGAACCAAAAAAAATTAACAAACCTGCGGTTTGTGGTTCAGTGCCGCCGCCGAACCCGAACAAATGAACCGTAATGAACATTTCCCATTATTGAACCAATTCGCAGTTCGTGGGCATCGGAACGGCCCCCGTTGCCCGTGACTACAGAACACCCCCCCTTCCCCCTCCCTCCCCCTGGGTATCTTCTCCCATGTAACCAATTGTAACCAATTTGCAGCTCCACGGTTGGAAGGAAGACCTGCCGATCAATGTAAGCTGGGCTTCGATTCAGGGTTCCAGGGCAACAGAAGGAGTGCAGACAGAGTTCAGGCATTCTCTCAGCTCCGTTTCCAAGGGAATTGATTGATGGTGCCTAACTGTCTGGCTTCACGAACCGTGGGCAAACGCAACGAACTGGGCTTCCAACAAACGCTAGTTCATTGGCCATGGACCCTCACGAACTGATGGATTGCGAACAGACGATCCGGCAGTTCGTGGTTTTTTTTGGTTTGTAATGCGGTTCGTGCCCCTGTCTAATCAAAATGCAATGAAAGGCAATGAAATGCAAGAGGTACATCCTTTGCGTATTCAGAACACCAGCAACAGGCAATAACTCAGTCCCTCCTCATCATGATAATTCAGCACCTCAGGTGTGATGAGACATAGAACCAAAACATATGTGGCAGACATGTAGACTGTCAATTGCTGTGCGCTGGAGTTCCTCAATTCCCAGATGTGTGAGATCCCAATTTGGATTGGGCCACCACACATAGGGAGAAGGTGCTTGCACCCTCACCCCCTCCTTGCGCCATTTTCTTGACATGAAATGGTTCTGGGAGCCATTATTTGCCTCACTGGCAAAACTTGCATGTAGCCCTTGAACAGATTTCACTTTCCCTGCAGGGCAAATAGTCCATTCTGGGATCTTTGAGGCTGGGGAAAAGGGACTGGGGAGGAGGGATACAGAACCCCAATCTAACTGGGTCCTTGCACACCTGGGAATTAAGTTCCCAGCACAGAACCCCAGGCACATAGCTGATCCAAAGTCTGCCATGAGTACTTCATAAAGTGTAAGACGGTGTTAAAGCTTCCTGATTAATTCTAATAATGTTCAAACATTTGTTGAAGTAAAGAATTGTACCTTCACAAATTCAACCCTTATGGCCTGAGCCATATCAGCAATACCCTAGGTATGGTTCTGCCTAAATGGTAATTTTGCGATATCTATTAAAAGATTCCTGTTTGGGCTTTAAAAACTTACTCTGTGCTGGTTTTGGAGTGAATCACAGAAATTCTTTAACTAAATAAAGCTAACACAGTACAACGGCAGCCAAGTAGTTTTTGGATTTCTCCTGTTCAGAACTCACATGTAAGCGCACACACCTCATTTACAGCAGGGCTATTGTTTAAAGAGCTGAGACTAGGCAAGTCCTACTTCACAGCACATGCATAAGAAGGGGATTAAGCAAAATGAAGGCTAGGGAATATATCTGTAGCCAGCACCTTTCTAATAATTAACAGATGCTGAATTCACTTATTCATCAAGGTTTAAAGTTTATTTCCAAAGCACGTTCAGAAGGGCAAAGACAGGCAAGGAGGTTTGAAGGTTCCAGCCTTTGCAGTCCTTCAACCATTTACTCTGAATCAGCGTTGGGGCTGCTTTGCACATAACATTTCTCCTGCACTGGTCTTAGACAAATCAAATGCAAAATGTGTATGCTGCAATATATAATTTCTTTTTTAAAAAAATAACCTCTCTATATTGCCGTTATTACAGCAGATGGGCTTGGTTCACATGTAATGCCAATTACGTTTTGGTGTTATATCCCAATGGAGACTCAAACTGGCTTACAATATCATTCTTCCTTCCTCCGTTATGTCCTCCCAACAGCAATACTGGGAGGTAAGTAGAGCTGAGAGAGCGACTGACCAACTAGCTTCCATAGCAGAGTGAGAATTCAAGGCCGGGTCTCTCAGATCCTCCTCCGGTTCTGAGCACATATGCTTGCCTTATGTTCCCTTCATTCCAACTTTAGTGGAATGAAGTTACATTTGTTGTTACATCTAAACTGCCAAGTTCTTTGACTGCCCGTTTGATTGTGGTTTCCAGTTTTGGTTTAGATGGTAAGTGCATAAACACAGTTTGCCAGTTCAGGCAGCATGGTAACTTATGGTTAGCCTTAAACGGGATCAAACTGGAGCATGAGGAAGGAGAGGGAAAATACAGAAGCCCAAGCCTTTCTTATTTAATGACAAAGTGTAGTTTAACAATCAATGTGAACCAAGCCATCGATGAATGCTGTAGTGCCTTCCAAACACATTTAATTGTGGCGTAACAGATACAACGTTTTCACACAGGAAAATATAGAAATTCTATACACATTATTCATTTTATTAGTCCCACATGCTTGATGAAACCTCAGTTCAGTTAAATGATGAGCTTCAATGGACTGTTTGCATAGAAAATGAAATCAGGATGTCCAGTGGCACTTTAGACACACAACATTTTTCCGGAATAAGCTTCCCTGGGATAGAGCTCAATTCATCAGATGCAACCCTCCCCCCCCCATCCCCACCGCTACAAACTAAGAGCCAAACTAGACTTTTTTCGCAAGTTCACCAGGGACCCACCCAACTCATGTTTCCCGCAGCCACGCAGCTGCTACAGGGAATCGCTTCTTTAAAAAGGACAGGCCAAATGGGTTTGGAACACGACCACAGAGGGAGGAAGAGCTCCTGTCTTCCCCTCAAACCCTTTTTCCCATGCAAAGCACAGTGCAGGAGGAGTTATTGCCCCATTTTTACTGCTCCAATGTGGAGTATTTGTGCACATGAAGCAGCAAAAACAGGAAAATACCTCCCCTCACTTTTTGTACAGGAAAACGGCTTGGGAGAGAGACACAGGCCTTTCCTCCCCCTGTAGCAGTGTTCCAAGCATGTTCGGGCCCTTTACTCTTTTAGAAGCCATTCCCCACAACTGCTATGTAGCTGTGGAGAACAAGAGTTGAGTCCCTGGCAAACTCATGAAAAAAAGTAAAGTCTAGTTTGGCTCTAACACAGCTTTCTGGAATTATTCCACCCAAAATGGGTTAAGGATTACAGGTTTCCAATTCAATCTTTATCCCCTGGGAAGTAAAGACTGAGTGAGATCATACTCATCCTGCAGAAAAAACTAAGAACAATGAATCTGGGAGCAAGCTTTAGGCTTGGTTGCATTCTTCCCCCTGCCTTCTTCAATATGATTCTAACATAGTGATGGAACTGAGGTGATCCAAAATTATTTGGACATAGGACCTCCTCAGAGGTGTGGGAAAGGACCCCCCCCCAAAAAGCTGGTTCTATCTAGGGCTGCCCCTCCGGTTTGGGAAATTCCTGGAGATCTGAGAGGGAGGGAGCCTGGAAAGGGTAGAGTATGAGGAGGCGAGGAAACTCAGCAGGGATATAACAACAACAAAAATAACATTTGATTTATATAATACCATTCAGGACAACTTAATGCCACACTCAGAGTGGTTTACAAAGTGTGTTATTATCATCTTCACAACAATCACCCTGTGAGGTGGGGGGGCTGAGAGAGCTCAGAAAGAGCTGTGACTGATCCAAGGTCACCCAGCTGGCTTGAAGCAGAGGAGTGGGGAATCAAACCCAATTCTCCAGATTAGAGTCCCACGCTCTTTACCACTAAACCAAACTGGCTCTCGTGATGCCATACAGACTGCTCTCAGAACCTGTTGTTTCCTCGAGGGGAACTGATGTCTGTATTCTGGAGATGAGTCATAATTCTTGGAGAACTGGCCCTAGTTTATTCCCACAGAGTCAGGTGACCTACTTCACAGGGAACTGATAATGTAATCACCGTGTGGGGAGACAAGAAAGAAAGGGTTCAAAACCCAAGGACTTCTTCCTAATATTGCAAGCACAAACTTAGGACGACAGAGGGTCACCCCACTAATTTGAATAATGTAAGAACATAAGAAGCTGTGCCAGGTCGGTGATTCATCTAGTCCAGAATCATGTTTCACACAGCAGCCAGCCGGTTGCCCTGGAGGAACCCACAAACAAGGCACGGAGGTGAGGCCTTCCCTTGATGCGGCCTCCTAGCGCTGGTATTCAGAGGTTTACTGAGTTCTGTATATGGAGGTTTCCTTTACTCACAGTTGTTCGTAGCCATGATGGACCTATGCTCCATGAATCTACAAGATTTCCACGTAAGCATGCCTCAGAACTCAAGCTTGGCAGCCCACTACCAAAAATACCTCGTGAAATTGGCTCTCCTGATTTAAATGGATGTTTAGGAACATTTCTTTAATATGATTTTGGAACGTAGATTTATTTGATTCTGTCACTAGATATGGTTAAACACACTGTTAGGGATACTAAGCGCCAAACTCTTTAGGGAGTTTATTTCATTAACAGAAAACAGATTTTTGACTCGGTTTCAAATCAGTCTTTAACGTGCAATTCAAGCTCTCCTCAACTATATTTTATAGAACGTGCAATCCATCATGAAACCGATCTGTTTGGTTTCCTCTTGTTGATTTAGAGAATATGTTACCATTGCTTCCTCATTAGAGGAACCAGTAAAAAAATGAGATTAAAGGAAAGAGGGAAAGAGACAGAAAATAATCCGGAGATTAAAAACCAAAAGAAACAGAAAAAAGAGAAAAAAATAACCTTGTAAACAGATTATAGAAAATTGCTAGTGAATGTTCTCCATGCCCCTTCAGTTACACTTTGCATTTGATTGTATATTTGGAACAAAAATACTTAAGGTAAAAAAGAAACAACAGAAGGAACATTAAACTGAACCTTGCAGAGAACCAGCGACGTCTGAAGCGCCTCAAGGTGCCATACAGCCAGGGCTTTTTTTCAGCAGGAACGTGGTAGAACGGAGTTCCGGAACCTCTTGAAAATGGTCACATGGCTGGTGGCCCCACCCCCTGATCTCCAGACAGAGGGGAGGTTAGATTGCCCTCCACGCCGCTCCAGTGGTGCGGAGGGCAATCTAAACTCCCCTCTGTCTGGAGATCAGGGGGCGGGGCCACCAGCCATGTGACCATTTTCTCCAAGGGCAACCCACTGAGTTCCGCCACCTCTTTTCCCAGAAAAAAAGCCCTGCAGTGAAGTGGTCAGGTCAACAGCAGCCCATACCTGAGCTGTCTCTGTTGTGACCCCCGCCTGGTGGAATGGCCTGCCAGATAAGATCAGAAAGGCTCCCAACACTTGCATTGTTCCACAGAATATATAAAATGAAATCGTTCAGGAGGGAATTTTAATACATGGATCATGGTAGTATTCAAACAGAATTGTTCAGGAGGAATGAATAGAGTTATAGAATGAATAGAGTTATAGTTTTTAACGTCTGAAAAAAAATTAGGCAGCTCTTCATATTGCATCATTTATTGAATTCAATTATACTCTTTTGTCTCATTGCCCTCTAGCTGTATTACATTATTTGTTGTATTTATTATACTGGCATTGTTTTTAAAGTCTTGTAATCCACTCAATGAGGAAGGTGGACTATATAAGAAGCCTGTCATAACAACTCAGGAAAAGTGGTATTCAGGTTCTTATTTTGCCATCAGACTTGCTACCATGGCTGTTTCTGCTGTTTATACAATGTCATCATCATCAATATTCAAACCATTTTTTTCATTTCATTTTTATCCTCCAAACAGCTCAAGGTGTTATAGATAGTCTTTTTCTCCTCTTTCTCCTCACAACCCTGGGATATAGGCTGGACTGAAAAGAGTGACCAGGGCTCATTTTGAGGGGGAACGTGCAGGAACACAGTTCCAACAGTTCCTCAAAGAGGTCACATATCAGGTGGATCACTCTCCTGCTCAGCAGCGGCCCAATCCTGACCATTTTGGGCCTCTTTTTGGCCATTTTCAGCCCCTTTTTGCCATTTTGGCCAGGATTGGGTCCAAAACAGCCAGGTTAGGTGATGCAGGGGGTGTGGCATATGCAAATCAGTTATGCTAATGATACACTTCTAGTGATGTCAAGGGGCATGACATAGAGCGGAACTACAAGTGACAAAGTGCATAGGTTGGACACTTGTCAGCTTCCCTCAAGTTTTGATGGGAAATGTAGGCAGCTTGGTGGAATGTTGGACAAGTGACAGTTGAAACGTCCATTGGACAGCAGTCAGAGAGCCAAGCTGCAAGACTAGGATGCCTACATTTCCCATCAAAACTTGAGGGAAGCTGACAAGTGTCCAACCTGTGCCTTTTGTCACTTGTAGTTCCGCTCATAGACTAATGAGGTATGCTAATGAGTTCCTCCAGCTCTTTTTCTATGAAGTGACCCCTGAGAGTGACTATGGCAGACAGGGGACATGAGACAAGGGTCAAATCCACATTCACCCATTACCCGCATGTTTATCGGATATCTTCCGTTTGCCTCCAATCTGCGATTTTTTCCTCTTCGTTCACATTCCTGCTTCCAATCCGTCTTTCTTTTTTTTTTTTTAATTTATTTTTTTTAAACCAAACAAACAAACAAAAACAATGCACAGAAGTAAAATAGGACAACAACAAAGTCTTAGAATCCGTCTTTCTCGTGCGTCTCTCCGGTCACATGGCCGCTCAAAAACTGCTTTTGGGGGCGGGATCTTTTTTCCCCGCCCATTTTTTAAAAAAAATTTTAGCGCATTTTTCCGTTATTTCGATCTTGCCTTATAAAGAAACATCACTGAAGATAATGATGCCTCTCTTTCCCCCACTGACAGCACTGATGGCTCTCTCCCGTTTCTTTTTTGGAAATTTGGAAGCATGTGGGAAGCTTTCGTGGGCATTTCCTATGCAGGACAGTTCAGTGCCTGAATTTTACTGAAGTTTCACTTCCTTGGAGTGTCATTATTTCGATATTTCGTAATTTTGATATTACAGTAATATAAAAAAATAAAAAACAGTTAAAAAGGAAGTTTCGCGAGTCCGTTCTGAGGATGGATTCACCCCAAAATGATTTTTCAAACTACCAGATTTGATTCAGAAACAGCATAATCAATAAATCCAATGCTATGAAGTCAAAAACAGTCTTTTGCAGACTACGGAGCACTTGCAAGTTGAATCAGCCAACAGGAACTCTCAGAACGGCCGGAGAGACAGGAAGGGGGGTGGTTTTTAAAAAAACCACGTAAATTGCGCATTGGCCCGTTCACGGCCACCGTGAAACTCCCGTTGAAAACCTGTGACCACATATTCGGGAGAAATGCGAATGAAATGCGTCTGTTTAATGAGGTAATGTGACCGGCACTCGGGATTGCGTGGGGAATGCGGGGAACATGCGACTTAGAATGAGTAATGTGGATTTGACCAAGGTTGGATTCTAACAGCAGCACACTGGCATGCTGCATGTTCTACGTTGGATGAAAAAGACAAGAAAATGGCAGACCTGACTACTGAGATCTTAAGTACAGAACTGGGTCAGAGAAGCCCTGGTTTTTTTGGGGGGGGGGGGGAAGAGTGGACTGAAAGGTGAGTGAAATCACATATATGACCCAAAATAAGTGTGTCTAAGAAACAGAAGTAGCAAGCCAATTGTTATCAGTCAATGGCTCAGCCTTGTGTTCATTTCGCCTTACCCTTTGGCCTTGGCTTCCATCTCGTCCTGGGGGTCCCGATGGTCCCATGACACCCTGTGTAGAAAAGGCAGCAAGGCAGGTAATGCATTTCAAAACAGGCACAAATTGAAATATTTTTAAAAATACTCATATCTTTGTGGCAATTAAAGCAGCCGTGGCCGTTTTCACATTGTTAACTTCGTGCAACATTGCACAACACTCATGGAATGGTGGCATCTTCATGGCGTGCTTTCTGACGTCACCTCATCATGATTCTGTTTTTGTGGCATGATGATGTCAGAAATCGTGCCATAAAGATGCTAATGTTCAATGAGTGCTGCACGATGTGTGATTTTAACGAAGTATGAAATTGGCCCATGTCTTCTTGTAATGGAGATTCAGGTTTGTTTTGCATGAAGATAAATGGAGACCCGCCCAAAGTTGTGGATATGTCACGCTGAACTTCCTCTGTGGCCATTTTCCTTTTACTAATTTGTATACGCAACTATTCATATACACATCAACACTACTCAAATTAGATACTCCTAATATACACCTTCCTCATACATGTGATTCACATCCTATTCTCATTTACTCTCACAGCATTTCTACAGTGTTAGCTTTCGCTAAAGAAAGGCTCATAAGAGCAAGGTATTTCCTGTGAATTTTAAAGAATTCTTCCTTGTCAAATAGATGGGGGGTGCGTGGGCCTGGCTTGGCTTGCTCCAAGCTGCCAATGGCTCTCCAGGGCAGCGGATCAGTAGGAATTTCCCCAGAAAGCTAAAGGGCCAATCCACTCCTGTATGGGTACCTACAATTCTGAATGATCTAGTGCCTGACATAGGTCCTGCAGAGTCCATATTTAAAACTATCTATTAAACAATAACTGATTAGCACAGAAGTTACCTGTATGCCAGCACGACCATCTTCTCCCTTTTCTCCTTTTTCACCAGTTGGTCCCTGGTGATTAACGATTGCAGAATTAAACAAATGAATGGTTTATTTCCTCCCGCTATCACCACCACATCATTTCAGATTTTTTTTCATTTATGCAATGGACAAAACTTTCTGCTATGGACTTTTTGCTGGAAAAGGATATACTACAGAACAAGTTACAAACATGCGGTAAACTCAAGCCAAAATCAAATGCTTTTAAATTCCACAGATTTCAGTGGAAGACGGAGTTAGGAAGATGCTTATCTCTGACCCATTTAAATCAGTTTCAGGTGGGGAGCCCTCTTGGTCTGTAGCAGTTTCAGGTGGGGAGCCCTCTTGGTCTGTAGCAAAATTCTGACAAAGGCAGCTTTGACACTTGAAAGCTTATACCCTGGAAACCTTGTTGGTCTTTAAGGTGCTGTTGAACTCAAGTTTGCCATTTAAATCAGGAGGACTGAACTTTGCTTAATTTTGGCTGAATCATTCCCCTTAGTTTGAAATGTAAATAAATCCTAGACATATAACATAGATACAGGGCTTTTTTTCTGGGAAAAGAGGTGGTGGAACTCAGTGGGTTGCCCTCGGAGAAAATGGTCACATGGCTGGTGGCCCCGCCCCCCTGATCTCCAAACAGAGGGGGGTTTAGATTGCAGGGCCACCAGCCATGTGACCATTTTCTAGAGGTTCCGGAACTCCATTCCACTGCGTTCCAGCTGAAAAAAAGCCCTGCATATATTATTAGAACCTTGCAAAAGTACAGGTATTGGGTTCAATTTGTTTGGTTCTTTATGTGAAACACAAACCGGAGAGCAATGCAAATCGTAATATATCAAATTATTTAATTAAAGTGCAAAAGTGCAAAGTTGTGCAACACGATTCACAGAATATACACTTGACTAAAGAGGTCTGTCGCAGAAAACAATCACAAATTCATATATATACACAATCAAAAATGGAGAGTGCACAATTGGGGGAAAGGCAGTCCATGTGTCCAGAAATGGAATTAATAAGACAAAACTAGCCATTATTAATTCCATTTCTGGACACATGGACTGCCTTTCCCCCGATTGTGCACTCTCCATTTTTGATTGTGTATATATATGAATTTGTGATTGTTTTCTGCGACAGACCTCTTTAGTCAAGTGTATATTCTGTGAATCGTGTTGCACAACTTTGCACTTTTGCACTTTAATTAAATAATTTGATATATTACAATTTGCATTGCTCTCCGGTTTGTGTTTCACGTGCTTTTCCGGGAGCTTCCCTTTTGTTGTTGTCGTGGTTCTTTATGTGAGGCAATAAAACAGGTAAGAATGAAAGGAGAGACAAAAGTGGGCTTAGCTCTGGATCTTGCTGCTTAGGACCTGTCAGGAAAAGTCTCTCTCATCTTGACTGAGAGTCTCTCTACATGATACTCTTACACTAGGATGCTCAAGTGAAAGGAGGCACAATCTTAGCCAGGATGTGTAGTTTAAAAAGACAGAATGGAAGGCTCTGTCAATTTCTCCTCTCTACAAAAGGGTAGTTTAAAAAGACAGCAGGCAGAGATGCTCCTCAGAGGGTTTGTTAATTAGATGCAACTAACAAACCCTTTGAGGAGCAATAGGGCTTTGTCTTTTCAAACGACCCTCCTGTGGAGAGGGGAAATCAATAGAGCCTTTGGCTTTCAAACTTTGGCTTCTCAAACTTTGGCTTTCAATATTGTGTCTCCCTTCACTTGAGCATCCTCCTGTAAGAAGTATCATATAGAAAGACTCTTAGTCTTCTTTAGGAGAGGAAAGCAGATTGAGATGGGGACTCCAATCTTTCTGGAACTAGGGTATTAAAAGTGGGGGACCCACAAGGACTTGTGAGGGATATCTCGTTTTCCCCTCCCCCACCATGTCCTCTTTCCCTTCCTTGCCTCCTCATAGCCTCTTCCCCTTTTCCTGTTTCCTTCTGTCCTTCCCACCCTCCTTTGTCTGTCCCCCATCTTCCATCTTTCCCCCTCCTCCACACACCAGCCTTTCCCCTATGGTCCTGTTGTGTGGTGTCTGTTCACCTGGGCTCTGTTGTGTGGTGGGAACCCAGCAAAGACTTGAAGAGGAGGTACTTCATTTTTCCCTTTATCCCTTTACCTTCCTCTTCCCCTCCTCTTGGCAGCCTCTATATGCTTACCGTTTCCTACATCCTTCTCTCCTTCAAACCCTCTATACACCTTACCTTTTATCTGCCCTCATCTTCACCTATATTTATTATTTATCTACTTCATTTATATATTGACTTTCTCCACAAAGCAACTTATATAATTCACCTTGCCTCCATATTATCCTCAAAACAACCCTGAGAAGTAGGTTAAGCTGCGAGTATGACACTGGATCAAAGTCACCCAGTGAGCTTCCACAGCAGACCGATGATTCAAACCTGGGTCTCCCATATCCTACTCTGCAACTCTAAACACTACACTACACTACACTGGCTTGGGAGCAGGGGGGCTGCTGTTGAACTGTAGCAAGCAGCCAATCCTGGCTGAGTCATGCAAGTCATGTGGTATCAAGTCACCTGGTGGTTGTTTCTGGACCTGGCCCCCTGACCTCAAAGTCCAAATAGAAAAAGAAAGAGAAAGGGCCCTGTCCCCTTTCCCTGCCTTTTCCTGACAGAAACCAAGCCTGGAATACTGACTAAACTGTTGCGGTTGCCTAGCAACAGCCACTGAGGGCATCTATTTAAAGCTACAGATGCTCCTTTTATCATTTTGGGTTTTTTAAAACCCTTTTTTTTAGATTTCAGATTTTTCTACAAACTTAGGGCATTTTTCAGGTGTGTTGGAAGATCTGTCTTGTTTGTTCATGGCTCCAGTCTCCAAATTTAAGTATCAGATCAGGGCCATTTGGATATTAGTATAAAAAATGATGCTGACACTGCACTGGACCAAGCATCAGTATTACACAAAAGACAAATCTAGGTTATTTTCAGTCATATGAAAAGACTTTTAAAGATTCTTGAATCAGAGTATTCTAAATGGGATAACACAATCTGCTTTCTACAACTCAAGTCTCTCCTTGTTTTAATAAAATCCCAAATTTTTAACTGCAAGGTGAATAAGACCTTAGTTGCCTTCAGTTTAAGAACCTACCGGAAGCCCTTGAATAGAAAGTCCACTTGGACCCTGTGGCCCAGGAGGGCCTTGAGGGCCAGGAGCTCCGATTTCACCACGCAGTCCATCTGGTCCCTGGAATGATAATCTAGAGGTCACAAAGCTAAAACTCCTCCAAACAGAAGAAAGTAGCAGTTTGCACCAAATAAATGCACCAAATCCATAGATTCAAACCACGTGGCAAGCCTTATGAAGCTATGCATTAATGTGACTGAGCAAGCACAGCAACCCTTCTTTGCAAAGTGACTGGTTCAAGCATACAAATATCAAAGATGAACTTGTGGATTTGTTCACAAATGTGGAATGGTCCACAGTTCAATGGCAGAGAACATGATTAACATGCAGAAGGTCCAAGGCTCGATCCTGAATGTCTCCAGTAAAAGGACCTCAAGCAGCAGATGCTGGGAAAGAACTTCCTATTGTTGGGATGCTCTGATCTGGTATAAGGCAGTTCATATAAAACATATTTCAGTGCTAAGGATCCACCATGAATACTGTCTGTTCCATTACAATCCTTACACTTTTTGCTGTCCATTCTCTCTCATAAGCACCATTAAAACATTCTAGGAATAATTCCAGACAAATATCCATTTTTGTGAGTATACGACTGAACAGATAACACAAGGCCAGTTCCAGGTTTTGGCAACGCTGGCCAGAGAATGCTCGGGAGCCCCTTCCCCGTGCTCGTACCTCCTTTCTGCCTACCAGCCGCCCATGTTCCTTCCCGCACCCACTTGCTTACAAGCTCTCTCTGCACTATCCATGCACACTCTTCCCCAGTAGCACTGGGAGCACTGCCAATCCACCATCTAAAGCACCGCTGCTGCACAGCACTCACATATCCTTTCCCTGGTGGTGCTGGACAGCATGTGCAATTGAGTGGCAGGAGGGCTTGCAAGAGAGAGGGTAGGAGAAGGGTGGGCAGGTAGGAGGAGAGGTGTGCAGAGGGGGGACCAGCAGTGTCTGATTTCACTGGAAACCCTGGGCCTTCACAGCTGCTCCATTTTAAGGTATGCTTATCCCATTCTGAGATAGGCTCAAACCAGACCCCACTGAAGAACAACAGAAAATTTCCAAGGACCTTGATTATCTTTTGTCTGATCGGAATCACCAGACAACATGTCAAATAGCAAGATTCTGTGCCCAGGTCTACAAGCAATGTAAATCGCATAAGGTAGACTCGGCTCATTTCGAGGGAGAACGCAGTTCTGGCAGTTCCCCAAAGAGGTCACATTTCAGGTGGCCCCACCCACCTGACTCTTGGCCATTTTGGGCCCATTTCAGCCTGGATTGGGGCTGAAACAACCAGGATCAGGCCTCTGATGGGTAGTGGATCACTCTCCCACTCAGCAGCGGCCCGATCCTGACCATTTTGGGCCCCTTTTTGGCCATTTTCAGCCCCTTTTTGCCATTTTGGGCCCAATTTCGGCCCTGAATGGCCAGGATTGGGTCTAAAACAGCCAGGATAGGTGATGTCAGGGGGTGTGGCATATGCAAATCAGTTATGCTAATGACACACTTCTGGCAATGGCAAGGGGCATGGCATATGCTAATGAGTTGTGCTAATGAATTCCTCCAACTCTTTTTCTACGAAATGACCCCTGGGCAGACTGAATGTATTTTAACCTTTTAAACAACTAATTTATTATGATTTTATTTTTTTACTCTTATATTTATTCATCGTTCTTCCCCTGTATCCAGTCTCAACTATTTTTAAACTGATTTGCAAATGGTTTTATATGTACTGGTCGCAGACTGTAATAATAAACTTGACTTGACATGATTTGACTTGACAACCTACAGAGAGTAGCAGTGCAACATTACCTTTGGACCATATTCACCACGGTTTCCCTTTGGACCTCTGAGGCCTGGTCCACCCTGCAAAGCACATTTAGCATTGAATGAAAACTCTAGCAAGTTTATTGTGAAGAGAAAATCAGTGAACAGATGTGGGGAGGGAACTCTGAACGGGGGGAAGAAGCAGAGATGAGGTTGACAGGCGAGCCGAAAGACAGGGGGGGGGGGGAAATAAGATAGAACAGAGTGGGGGGAGGGGAGACACACAGTGAAATGGGATTTCCCTTCTGCCATGAATCTTCATGGGACCTCCCCCACCCGGGACCCAGTTTCTGGGGTGGGAGCATCAGGAGGGACTTCAGCCTTTGTGCCCCTGTTTGAGGACTTTCATGACATCGGCTCAGCCTCTGTGGGAAACAGGATGCAGGAAATGGCCATTAATGTGTTCCAGCAAGGTTTGCCTGCTGCAGTGAGGGAAAATTTCATCCCTGGCTCCAAACACTGGGTTGGATCCCAACTGGGATTTCCACATCTATCAGGACTTCTCTTTGCAGAGCATAATTTTCCCACCTCCCCTCTTCCGTGGGAGTCCAAAATGTCTGTTGGGATCAGGAGGGGAGGCAGGAAAATCCTAATCCACAAGCGGAAGCCCTTCTGCCCACAGAAACCCTAACTGGGATCCAAGACACTGGGTGGCCTAGCACCATTGGCCATGATTCTCTGGGGGGAGGGCATATTGCCATGTGACTGACTGCAGTGTCCACAGTGATGAGCTGCAGTGTGCATGTGCGTGCCCATGCGCGCACACACACGTTATTCCAATATACAAGCCTTTCTGTGCCTTTGTCACTTGTTACCATTACAAATTCCACTGAATATGAAAGACTGCAGCATAAGCAAAGAAATACCAGCTAGCTGGAAAGCCCTGTTTGCTTAAGTACTACTAGCAGTTCCAATCAAAAGGGACTTTTTGTTTGTTTAAAATAAAACATTGGAAGAAAATTCAGCATTCAGGGAAGTGACTTGGTTTAATTTGCTGAACTAAATTAACCCCAATAAAATCTATATACACAGGAAGCAAAAACCCCAAACACCATTGTATTCTATCTAATTAAATCATGACAAGAAATTAGATTTTGCCAACCTGACCAAATAATGAATGCGCTATTTGATCCTCAGCAAATTATTATGGGAATGCATCTTATGGGATTTTCCCATAAACTTCTCATATCACTAAGTTCCAGATGTTTTTTTTTTAAAGTTACAAAAGTGAAATTTATAAGACATAACCACACGGGCAAATATAATTGTGATCCCAGACAGTTATGTACTTTTAAATCCCATATAATTAGGTGAAGATTACAGCTAAAACTCAGATCTCACAAATACAAGAAGTTTTCACTATAACTCATAACAGACAGTACTCCTCCTCTGTTTTATCTTTCCAACAACAACCTTGTGAGGTAAGTTAGGCCAGCACCGGATCCAGGGTTGCCCATGCCCAGGGCAACCCTTGGCTGACTGCCACGCGCGCGCTTCCCGCACTGTGTGATGACATCACTTTGGTGACGTCATCACGCAGGGCGGACGGAAGCAGTGTGCGGGGCTGAGAAGCCGCCCGCCCCATTTGCCTCCCCGCAGGCGAATGGTGCGGGGGGCCTTGCAGCCCCCCGCACTGCTTTCGCCTGCCCTGCAGGCGAGGACAGGGGGCAGCCGGCTTGCCGCGCACCCCCTGGCCTGCAGGGCAGGCAAAAGGCAGCACGGGGGGCTGTGAGGCTTCCTGCGCTGCTGCCTGCACGCTCTGGCAGCTGGGAGCTGCTCCCGGCGCCCCCTCCCTGGCAGCACCGGGGGCATACTACCCCCCTGCCCCCCCCCCTAGATCCAGCCCTGAGTTAGGCTGAGGAGCAGTGACTGGCCCAAAGTCATGCAGTAAGCTTCATGGTAGAACAGGGATTTGAACCTGGACCAGATCCTCATCCAACACTCCAATCGCTGTATTGAAAAGCAGTTTCCTTCCTTTTGCATTCACTGCACCTTTTCATAACTTTAGGAGAAAGATGCTAGCCAAGTAGATCTCTTTTACTGCATTCTTTGCAGCTCTCTCTTTTGGGTTTCAAGCCTCAGCACAGTAAGGTGGCCCAGTGGTTTGGGCACTTGACTGTGTCCCATAAAATTGCAATTTTAATATCAAGTCACAAGCAGGATTGTCACCCATTAGTAACAGATATTGGATCCATTGAGTTGTGTGAACCCAGTCAACTGTCAAACCCTCAAGAACAACTTTAAATCCAGATACAAAATGGTTATTATTTATCTCATTTGAATCTTGCCCTTCCCTTCAAGGACTCCAAGTTGTTTGACTACACCATTTTATCCTAAAAACAACCCAACCCTCATGGCTGAGAGGAGACAGGAACCCAAGTGTATATCCTATGCTCTATACCAAGCTTGCTCCCCGATTAACAGAACAAAGGAATTCAAGTTATATGTATGTTTGCTCAACTGTCACAGCAGCTCCAGAAAATCAGCAAATGCAATATAATATAACAGATAATGTTTTTTAATTTTTTGCCTTTAAGCTGTGATTAGTAAGTGCTTATATACCTCCCTTCAGGGCAGATTAGTGCCCCAATCAGAGTGGTGAACAAGGTCAGTGTATTATTAGCCCCACAATGCAGCTGGGGAGCTGGGGCCGAGAGGAGCGGCTTACCCAAGGCCACCTGCTGAGCTCATGGCAGTAGTGGGAGTCGAACCAGCAGAGTGCTGATTTGCAGACCAACCCCTTGACCACTCTGCTATAGCAGCTCAGCGCTATAATAATATAATAATAAATATTGACCCAAGGTCTACAAAACCCCTCAAACAAAAATAGGTCAAAGCAATAGATCCTCCTTGGTTAAATGGAATTCATTTTAACTGCTCAGCTCCTGAAAAAAAATATAATTTGGTAGCTTCTATCTCTAGCATTGTTGGGCCTGTGGACACCTGTGGATTTTGAGAATGGGTAATGGCTCACCACTACAAATTGGCTACCTGTGCAGAGAGGCATAGCCAAGCATACAGCGTTGGGAGGTTGCAAGCCAAGTGGGGCAGCTCCTTCTGAATGAGGACTCTTTGCAGAGACAGAGATGATGTCTCCTGGACTTTCCTGAAGCAATTCCTGCCCCCATGAGGTAGAGGAAAGCCAGGACTGGCTCTTCGCTTTAAGGAAGAGATGCTTCAGGCACAACAAAGAGGCCTTCAGGCAGGAAGCGGGGTAGCAAGTGCTGCCACACTGGGGGTCATTGGTTACTTGATATAATACAAGTCACATTCCCAATCTGTCAGAAACTGAAACCGTGAATTGAGTAACACAGAATTCAAATACGAAGGGACTTTACCGGTGGCCCAGGCGGGCCTTGAGGACCCTTGCTGACTTCAGAACAGGAGCAAGCATGAGGAAGGGAGGGGCAGCTTTCTTCATCTCTCTGGGGAAAAAAAAGAACTGTCATGGCTGACAGACCATAGAGTTCAAGGACAGACTGAAGAATCGAGAAGCAAGACAACTCAGCTTAAAATCACATGGTCCCCATGCACAAATGGAAGCTCTCAAGTGCATCTGGAGCTCCACTCTTTATGGAGTTTCCCCATTCTCTCTTATAAACCAGTGGATGTTACGAATTAATAACAAAAGAATACATGTGTATGGGGAGAGAAGGCAGCATGGCTAGTGCGATCATGTCAGATCTCAGAAGCTAAGCAAGGTCAGTACTTGGATGAGACACCAAGGAAGACGCTACAGAGGAAGGCAATGGCACACCACCTCTGCTTCTCGCTTGCCTTGAAAGCTCCTTGCTGGGGTCACCATAACTTTGTTGTAACTTGACAGCACATACATAGGTACATGCAGGGACATTATCTTCATTGAGTGGGAACCCCTGTGTGTTAATGCCTACTATATATGAACCTTTGGGTAACAATTCAAAAATATATTCGCAAGTCTTAATTACATGCCATCAAACAGGAGCTTTAAAAGGGTGCCTTACCAATGCAGGAAGTTCACAGCATTTATCTCTGTTGGCCCATGAAGTAGTACAAACTATATCAAACATTTGTAACTGGAGCTGGTTTAAAAACAGAAATAGAAAGTGAAATGTAGTTGGTATTCAGAAAAATTGATGACAGCCATTTCAAAGGAAAAACCCTTATAGATGCTTGATAATTAAAATGGATATTCCTATCTAGGTGAAATTAATATATGCAAAGAGACTAATTTCATGAACCCATTTAGATCTGTGTTCCGCCCCCCACGCCCCAAGATATCAGCTTCTCGCGCTTTAAAGCAAACTGCTTTTGAAACTGAGGAGAGTTTCAAAAGCAGCTTTGTCGTCACATGCCACAGAGGCCAGCTATTCAAACGAAACAAAAAGGGGAAAATGTTTCTCTTGATCGGTGAAAGCCCCATGCCTTGAGTCTTTGGATCCTGCCCACAGAACAGAAATACTGAATTTCCACTATGGCAATAGGAGGAATTCATAGATTTCTTCCTTGACAACATGTTCGTATCACTTGTAAAAAATCAAGGCACACGGCAAAGATCTGGCACAACTGTCTGACCGAGTAATAAGAACAGGAAATGAAATTTTATAAAAGTCAGGGCTTTTTTTCAGCAGGAACACGGTGGGATGGAGTTCCGGAACCGCTTGAAAATGGTCACATGGCTGGTGGCCCCGCCCCCTAATCTCCAGACAGAGGGGAGTTGAGATGACCCTGGGCAATCTAAACTCCCTTCTGTCTAGCGATCAGGGGGCGGGGCCACCAGCCATGTGACCATTTTCTCCGAGGGCAACCCACTGAGTTCCACCACCTCCTTTCCTAGAAAAAAAGCCCTGATAAAAGTTAAATTGTCATGAATTCTCCCAGTATCCTGGGAACTAGCGCAAATGCTAAGAATTCTCCGCCATCCCCCGTCCTCCCAATACAGTTCCAAGATCCTTAGGGAGACTGAACAACTGTTAGTCAATACTCAGATATGCCCTGAGAGGGAAGCAGAAAGAAGGTCATAGACGTTCAAAAATTAAGTGGGTCTTGCAGATTGGGGTTAAAGGTGGGCCCTGGGTCTGAGAAGAGTGCAGACTGTTGAGCTAATTGCTATATATGCGAATGTCCATGAGTAAATGTGTCCCAACAACAAAGGAACCTTTGTTTAGTAACTCAGCTGGAATCAGGAGAAGCCCACAGCACATTTCAAAATCAGAAGAATGGCTGATTCAGCCTTTTTTCAACACAAATGTAATAAAACAACTTTTATTTAAATGGTTGCTAGTTGATTTATAAAAAAATATAATACCACATTGGATTCTTGGACTGATTGTTTCTAATTTATACAACAGAAGAAAATGGGAACATGCCGTTTTGCATACAGCCTGTGAATGCAAGCAGATAGATCAACAAAAGGCATAAAACGCGCAGTTCATTTTTACAACTGCTCCCCCTCAAAGCGTGCACACATGGGATCCATTTAAGACAAATGAATATACTTCCAACTCATGATATTATCACGCTGAGGTACAACTTCTAATTAAAGCTGCCTGTTCTCACTCACACTTGGCAGTAATCAATACTGGCCACTAGTAATTTTAACAATAGTTTTAAGAGGAAAATGTGACCACTGCAAGGATTCTTGTTCTAGTCCAACTATCAGAGGCTGGAGTTGGTGGATAATTTTAGAACTGAAAGTTATAAGCTCATGACTTCATAGGCAATAGCTGCTTAAATCTTGGCATACTGAATATTATTTCCAAGGTCATAGATCCAGAGGAGTTAGCTGTGTTAGTCTGTAGTAGCAAAATAGAAGAGTCCAGTAGCACCTTTAAGACTAAACAACTTTACTGCCGCATAAGCTTTCAAGAATCACAGTTCTCTTCGTCAGATCTGCATCTGATAAAGAGAACTGTGATTCTCGAAAGCTTATGCTACAGTAAAGTTGGTTAGTCTTAAAGGTGTTACTGGACTCTTTTCATTATTTCCAAGGTAACACATGCTACATGCCCCGTGGTTTACTCCAAAGAAAAAGCGGTTTTTTTGTTCCAGTCTGTTGGCTAATGCTTAAGTGTGCAATCCCAAGAACACTTTCCTGTGAGTAAGCTCTACTGAATAAAATGGAACTTACTTCCATTTAGAACTGCTTAGAATTGCTGCCTTTGTGTCCTTTTACATATTATCAGAGGGCAGCTAGCAGTTTTTACTCCACTTTCACAATGTTACCACGACCATCCACAACCTTTATAGGATCGAGATTTTTTTCATTTTGAACAGCATGAGTGGATGACTCAGTCAACATCTTTAATTTGGTCAGACTGAATGGAGGGAAATGCCAAACCAGGGAATTCTTAGCATTTCTAACAAACTTCAGTTCTCAGGATATTGGGGGACGCCCTGACAATTCAGCCATTGTAGAACTGGTTAAAAATTTAGACT
Organism: Eublepharis macularius; assembly: GCF_028583425.1. NCBI lineage: Eukaryota > Metazoa > Chordata > Lepidosauria > Squamata > Eublepharidae > Eublepharis > Eublepharis macularius. The sequence continues at coordinate 124,089,826 of NC_072796.1, read as the reverse complement.
AGATATATACCCTCACCATTTCTTTCTCTTCTCCCCCTCCACTATATCCACAACACACAGATGCAGAAGACCAGATTAAACAGCAGTCATATGTAGAATTATTGACCTAATAAATGAACAGCTTTCGTGGCGTATTTTTTAAAAAGATGCAACCTAAATGCTGAAAATATAGCCCCCAATTTAGACCCCTATGTGCTGTCTTCCACACACACACACACAATTTTATACCTGTCAGACAGTTCTGTGTACTCATATGTCTGTACATAGAAGCTGCCCCCTGCACAGATATAAATTGAGAAGACTTTGTGGACAGAAGAGGTTTATGTAGGCACTGGAGTCCCTGCATGTGCAATGAATCAATGAACAGGGGTGATAGTCTTTAGCTGCGACATCTCTGAAATATAACTGAAGCATTAGATGAAGATTTGGCTGTGCCAGGTAGAGTATGGTCACCACAATGTCTGCCCATCATTGCAAAATATTCTGGCATTATAAGCCCTGAGCCAGTGAAGAATTATTTATCACTGTTGCCTGCTAATTCTGTTGCAACAGTTCATATACTAAGAGCTTTCTGATTTATGAATGAATGGCAAACACAGCTGAGAATGTATGCTCCCCCCTCTCAAGTTTCATGTTACTGACATACCCCTGGTTGACCCCAATGAAAACCCCCTGAACACCTCAGATATGGCTCTATTGTTTTCAGAGAAGCCACAAGCACACCTGGGAGCTTTATTGCCTGGGCCTCAGCCACCAAACTTTAAGTTCTGCAAAATATTTAACAGCTAAACAAGAGCATAAGCTTTATGAAAACCCACTGTCATTGGTATTGTTGAGAGAACTTTACTGAGAAATGGAGCTATGCGTGTCTACGGTCTTACGTAACTGCTGACCCCTTCACTTGAAGACAACCCAAATTATTCTGTGGGTGTGCAGTTTGCTAAATGACTTTATCATTCATGCTGTTCTGGCTTTCCCAACAAAAGGCATAGTTTCTTTCCTCTTCTTCCTACAATGCACCCTTTAACTGCAACCTTTTATAAGTTCGTCGTGTTGGAATGCAGTCACAAAGGTTGCTCTGTGCAATTGTCTTCTAAGACTTGGTTTATTTATTGCTGTGTTAAAGCCTGAGGACCTAAAAGCATTTTTTTTCATCCAGAGAAACATAATTTGGGGGTAAATTTTCTTGTCAGACCAATACATAAATGTACAGCTGAAAGCACTGTGTTTGAATTGGGGTCTTAGTAGTATTCAAGTTGAGCCTTATATTCAAGAAAGTGCTCCTGGCCAAATTGGAAATTAATCCACTTGGAAATTAACACACATCTTCTCTTCTGTCCTTATCTTACTTTCCTCTATACCTACCAGATCTTCCCCCAAATAAAAGCCACTTCTGCAAAAGTCTATTTCTGTTCATTCTGGAAGACAGTTTTGATATTAGGAGAAAGATTTGGTGGCTGGGAAAGGATAACGGCTACTGAGAAGATGGTTTAAAGATATTAACACAAGTTCCCGAACACAAAATCTTGCATAATGTGATATTTCTTTTTTCCATATGGCAGATGCCATTGGAACAAGAAACCACAATCTTTAGTTGTGACCACTAGGATCTGCAAGAGTTTCCCTATTTCGGCAAATCTTGAATTGTCCCAAATTCTTGAGCTGAATGTGTTAATCTTACAATTTCTGTAATTAACTAAACAATAACTTTCTTAACTATTTCATATAGGCTTACGTAAGTCTTCCATTAAGTTGGAAACCTAATTTCTTTTTAAATCAAGACCTGAACCACAAGCCACTTCACATACCGGTGCAGAGTTGTCCCTGGGTCCTCTAGATCGGACCATTCTTCCCAATACTTCAATCCCATCAGAGGTAATATTGCCAGCTGCATTGATCGTTTTCTCGCCCACTTGTTTGCAGTCAATCACTATTTTAGCTGCTGTTTTGCTGATAATGACGTGTAACTGGGGGAGAACAATTTTTTTTAAACAGAAGTACATAGGAGCTATTTGTGTTAAAAGCAGTTTTTGTTGATAACAGACTTGCTAGTATTAGCAGATCAAGACAAAACGGTGGCTATCGTACTTTGGTCACATCTTGAAAGACAAGGTTCTCTGGAAAAGTCGATAATGCTAGGAAAAGTGGAAGGCAGGAGGAAAAGAGGAAGACCTAATACAAGGTGGCTTGACTCAATAAAAGAAGCCACGTCCTCCAGTTTGCAGGATCTGAGCAAGTCTGTTAATGATAGGACATTTTGGAGGTCTCTCATTCATAGGATTGCCGTAGGTCAGAGGCAACTTGATAACACACACACACTGTATTAGCAGGAAAGCTAATCACCTGATGGCAGGAAAACTCTGGGGCGGGAGGGAACCCAGTTTATAATGTTCTGGATAACTTTTGTCAGGTCTTATTCAAATATAGGCATTCTCCTGAGTAGCCCTAAGTGCCTGATTAGCTTTCCTGCATCAGATCATTAATCTTTAGCAAGAGGTGCATCTAAAGCATGTCTGAGTTTGTTTGGGGCATTGTACTCAAGTGATTATGATGAAAGATGGTCGGAGGGTTTCTATATGAAAATCGCTTGCACTTTCACACTATGCAACTTTCTTTTCATGTTTTATAATGGCAGCATTATAAAGCCCCATGGCACAGTGGTAAGCTGCAGTACTGCATCCCAAGCTCTGCTCATGACCTGAGTTCGATCCCGGCGGAAGCCGGGTTCAGGTAGCCAGCTCAAGGTTGACTCAGCCTTTCATCCTTCCAAGGTCGGTAAAATGAGTACCCAGTTTCCTGGGGGTAAAGTGTAGATGACTGGGGAAGGCAATGGCAAACCGCCCCGTAAAAAGTCTGCCAAGAAAACGTCGTGGTGCGACATCCCCCCATGGGTCAGTAATGACTCAGTGCTTGCACAGGGGACTACCTTTACCTTTACCTTTAATGGCAGCATGGTAAATGGACCTCTCCTCCAGTACCTTTGACTGCTTTTATAAACCTTCACACAAAATACTAGATCTTGTAAAAAAATTAAGATGCTCCAAAATAGTAGTTACAATTAACATAACAACAGTTAAATGTTTTTCAGAGATGAAAAAGGGTTAGTGCCTTAGAATTAAATGTGGATTGACATTCTTGTTAACTGGTTATAACAACCTTTATAGTTCATCTTTATAAAGGTCTACTTTGGATAACTTTGACTTCTATATTTTACAGAAAATGTACAGAAAATGGGCTGTGCAAACTTAGTTGGAAGAAAGTTTTGTTTCAGATTCTGCAGTCCCAACCTTATTGCACTGTTTATTGGATATCTCATCCGTTAATCATATTGATAGATTACACTGTGTAATCTATCTTGAGTCTCAAAGAGAAAAGTGGACTATAAATAATATAAATAAAATAAATAAAAATCAAATATTCACTTCAGCTACTGTAGATTAAGCAAGGAGGGTAAACCAAAGTATGTAGAAATAGTTATGCACGAAGCAAAAGCATTCTTGAGAGTTTCATTTCTATTGGATGATATGCTTTGAAATGAAAACTCGTTTTCAAAACGAATTTTTGCTCTCATTTTCCATCTGTGTTCTGCCTTGTAATATAATACACCTGTGTCCTCCTGGGCAACAGGCATTCTGTTCGCTCTTGTAATGAATCCTTCCCACTCCACAGGGGGATCTGACATAACTATGGGACAGTATCAGGACTCAGGAGGGGGCATCACAGGCATGAGAAGTTCTGTCACTATGCTGTAGGCACATAGCTGCCAAAGAGCTAGCAGTGCCAACCACAGTAATGTCATCGCCTATGCCCATGATGTGCACAACTAGCAAATCAGCATCACTGTACTTGCACAGTGTTGCAACAGCAGCCCCAGTGCCTCCACTGACACATCCTCCTGAGACCTCCCAATATGGTAGGCAGGCTTTCCCTTCAGTGGTAATTGGCACTGGTTTCCTGGGAAATCATTGGAAATTAAACAAATGCAATAATGGCAATGATTGTACATGATACCAAATTTTAAAAATTAACTTTTCTAAGTGAAAAAGCCCATTCCTAATAAGCTATGTTTACTTTACCTTATGGAAACTTCCATAAAATATTTTCTTTATGTCAGGTCCTTCAAACGTAACAGTCTGGAATTCACCTTTGTAGTCATAATTGAAGAAAGTCAGGGTTTTCCCACCATCTGTACAGTGAGAGAGCGAGAGAGAAGAGAGAGCATGTTGCAGAGAGAGTTGTACTCTGTGAGTTTTAAAGCTTGTTCATCACCTGTAAGTAGACTGTTTGATTTGTAATTATAAATAAACACAACTAAAATAAATAGGCTAGTGGCATGAAAGCAATGTGCGGTACAAAAATTCTAGACTTCTTTGAAAACATTGCACTAATGTTTTTCTTAGCCTTCTTAGGAGTGAAAATTAAATTCAATAAGCATTAAAAGTATGCTATAAAAGTACAAAATACATACTGTCTAAAATCACTCCAACCAATGGCTCGTATTCTTCATTTAAAATCTCCCAGAGAGCAAATGGTTCCTCTGGTGTTTCAGGCAGTAGACGGAAGAGAAAGGTAATGGTGTAGTCTGAAGGAAGCCCCTCGGGGTGCAAGTATCTGTAAAAGGAAAAGGAATAATGTCAAAAAAACTGATATCCTCACGCTGAAGAAGCTTCAAAGACACAGCACCTACCGCACTCATTTAAAAGGATAAAAAGAGTCAGAGGCAACAGTGTTGGTTTATATTCATAAAAACATGCTTAGCTGCTTTACTGGAATTAATAGAGGACCAGGCCAATGTGCCTTTGGACTGAAATTAATCTGTCTAAAATCTAAAGGAAAATCACCAGACTTTTAGTTAAATAATACAATCATCCGCTGTCACATCTTAACCAGACAGCTTTCAAGCAGAAGTAACCTGTCTAGGATTTAAATCCATGGTCAGTTCTATTCTATATTCTATTTCTGCTGCTCCATCATTCCTTTTTTTACATTCTGTTGCGATGGAGGATCCACACATGAGCGGACATCGCACCTCTAAAATCACTCACTATAACCTTGCGTCCAGTTCCAAGGGACCACTTTGTACAATACAGCTACATGCAAATTTCAGTTGACTCCAGATAGAAACTCTCCCATTCAAATTCAGATTTTCCCTTCAGAAATCACACGTTGAGAAACGGAACTAATAATCAGTAGCCATTATGAACTTTAAAAGGTGGCTGCACCAGAAGTTGCCACACAGTCCTGAGGTGACAGGCCAGTAAGTTGCTATGAACAGGAAGGGCCAAGCAAAGTAACAGCACAGGGCATCCTTACAACAGAAACTGGGGTGCTACTTCACTATGACAGTTAAACAAATCACAACAACCTGGCTCCTAGAAAAAATGGGAGTATAACAAGGAGAAAAAAGGAGACCTGTAACAACCAATATGGACTAGAACCATTATTATCACTGGGTGTAAGACTGATGATAATTGTTCCGCAATTGTCGGGTATGAACTGCTCTGGTGTGTCTTCTTTCAAACTGGGGTCTTTCCTCAGGTGTAAAAGGAAGTGAGTAGTACCAATAAGAAAAAGGTAGGTGGTACCCCCTCCTTCCATTTTCTGCTTTGAGCCTTGTAAGAGAGAGACAGTACCAGTAAGAAACTGAAATTACTTCCAGCAGTGGCTTGACTGGACAAAATGTTCAGAAATCTATAAATGGATCTTCCATCCTGAGAGTTTTTTAAGAATCCATCTTTCATGTCTGCATACCATTCATCCATGCCATTCATATATTCTCTGCTCTCTGTATTGATCTGATCAATGTATTGATACCCTGTGTGCTTTCATGTCATGCTCATATACTGTAACCATTATAATCATGCCATCCTTGGTCTGCCTAAAATTGAAAGTACTAATGCTGACAGAAAGCGGTCTGCCTGTTATCTCTAAAAGTATGCTTGACTTTGTAGCTGTGCTGTAACTTTTCGCAAGAGACAGAGGGAGTTGGATTCCTTGCAACCGGCCTGGTTCATGCTTAATTTTGGTTTGTATTTCAGTTAGTGCCCATCTCTAATCATGATCTTTATATCAAAGTGCCTTTGCTTGTAACCTCATTCCTGCCAACTTACCCATCTATGGATGTACCTGTGAACTTACTGGATCTCTAAAATAAAACCTTTTCATCCAATGCACTGGAATGCTTGCTGTGAGGGGTTTGGGGATCTATCTACCATGGACTGCCATCCCTAGAACTGACACCATCAGGAACCTGATTTGCATAGAAGCCAAGTACAGGAAACAGGAGTTCAACCCCCTTCCCCCACGCCATTTTCCCTAGCCTCAGCTGAGGAAGTTGTTAGCTGCTCTTCAGAAGAACATACAGGCATTATATGGTTGTTTGCATGTTTCCATCGTAAGGCAAATAATGGCCTTAGGGGATATTGTGGGTGGAAATCCATGCAGATAAGATTAAACGTCCTCCCTCCTCTGTCCTATGGTGACAAACTGAATGATTTCTACCCTTCCAGTGGCTATAAAACAAAATCAGCCAGATAAAATAGTTACAAACTCTCTTATAAAAATATATTTAAACTACGAAGAAACACTGCTACCGCCTCCTTTAGCATTGTGCAAACAAGCCTGTTTCTTTTGATTTGTTCACGCCAAAGGACTTGTTGAATGCAGAATACAGAAATAATGTTCGTGAGACCCAACTTTTTGCTGACCTTTGTTTAGACAGTTTGTAGCCCATCCACATACAGGCCACACAAAAAAGAGCACAAAATCCTCCTGCAGATGTTAGTGCGATTCTCCTTTCCTGGCATCCGTCCCATCTGCTCCTTGAGAAGGAAGCAAAAGGCATTGGGAAATGCATCCTCCTTACGGGAGGCATCAGAGAATGACAGAGTAAGCCCACTGCCAAAGTCCAGAGCTTTGCAGAGGGTCTACCCTTGACTGAAGACACCAGATTGATCTCTCATTTCCCAATGCCAGAAGTGTCTACAGGTAGCCGAAGAAGAAGACCACAAGATAACTGAATCATACGGCCTTCTGGAGACATGCTTTGGAATCAACCCTGATGACCTTGCAACACAGCGGTGATCTCTTTCCTCCTCCTTTTAGACTTGCAAATTCCAATGCTATAGTTGAAGAGAAGGCTATAATAAATAACAATAACCTTGTGCTTATATACTGCTCTTCAGGACAATTTAACACCATACTCAGAGCAGTTTACAAAGTCAGTATCATTATTATCCCACAAACAGAAACCCAGTGAGGTGGGTGGGCTGAGAGAGCTCTGACTGACCCAAGGTTACCAAGCTGGGTTCAAGTGGAGGAGTGGGGAATCAAACCCAGTTTTCCAGATTAGAGTCCTGCTGCTCTTAACCACTACACCAAACTCGCTCTCCAGAAATACAAGTAAGTCACACTCAGCTCCCTCCAATGTAGCTGGAGTCTAGGGAGCAGGGATGAGGAAGAAAGGAGCTATAATTGAGATGGAAGATAGCCTCTATGGAAAGGGGCAGGGCTCTTTTTCAGCAGGAACATGGTGGAACGGAGTTCTGGCACCTCTTGAAAATGGTCACATGGCCAGTGGCCCCGCCCCCTGATCTCCAGACAGAGGGGAGTTTAGATTGCCCTCTGTGGCATGGAAAGCAATCTAAACTCCCCTCTGTCTGGAGATCAGGGGCGGGGCCACCGATCATGTGACCATTTTTGCCAAGGGCAATTTAAACTTTAAAAAACTCCGCCCTTGTTCCAGCTGACCCAAAGTGACATCATTGTGCGGTTCTGAGTTCCATCACTGAGTTCCACCATCTCTTTTCCCAGAAAAAAGCCCTGGAAAGGAGAGAATAGAGGCACAATCTGAGGAAAGGGAAATGGCAGCCATGACTGGGAGGGAGAGAAGGGAGTGCTGATGAAGGGCCCAAATGCCAACAACAACCTGCAATTAGCTCTGGTTCTCTTATGGGCAACCTTACGAATAGGCTTTTGCCCGCTTCAAATTCTACTGCCTTCCATATGGCAAAACAGGAAGTCCTAATTCCTCCCAATATTCTGTCATAAAACCAAGCAGGGTGGGATTTTCCCACCTCCTGCTCCTATCTATGTTGGGGTGGTGAGGAAAGCATGCCAAATATTGGTTGCTTTAGAATTTGTTCTGACAACTAGATCCTTCCCTTTGGTTAACCCAAGAGTTCTATTCACTAGTCTTAAACAGAAGAATCTGGGAGCATCTATGTGCTTTGTTCAAAGGACAGTGTGAGGAAGCTCTAGAGGAGAAACTGTAAACATGTATAGATCTCTGTTACAGCCGGTCCCTTCCTTCCCCAAATCTTCTTGAGCTTCTATAAGAATGGTGCATCAGAATGTATACATCTTCCGCAGTCAGAAATAGTTCTGGATTTTACAGCAAATAGACAGCTACTCAACTATGCCACTATAGCCACAACAATACTGCCAAAAGTTTTATTCCACGTTTTGCTATTAGGAAGTATAAACTGTCTTCCATTTTACATCCAATCTTATTTCTCTCCTGCAGTTTTAATTAAACGATCTAGTCACACTCGTCTTTTTCATTTAAGCAATTGACAGATGAGTGGCTGGCTGCTACAAGACCCTTCAATAAACCTTTCTAATTTACATCTATGATATAATTTTACTCATCTTGAAACTGGCACGCAAAAGAGCTTGACCACATTACAAGACTCCTGTAGGGCAATTTCATCACTTTGAGACTACTCCAAAGTAAGTGGCTTGAGGACAGCAGCCCCCCCCCCCCGCCCACCCCACAAAAGAATAGAACTTTCACTAAAGAAAAATTGGTGATTTAGGCATAATCAAATTTTGCAGGATTTTGTTTCTTTCTTCAATTCACTGATGAAGAACAATGAGTAAGGAATCGGCTAACATATCTTAAAACTACCTATTTCCTTGCCCAAACTTTAAGATCAAGTTCGATCAATTGTGCTGTGATTTACTGAGGAGAGATGGGTACCTACAAGTCACAGGGCCTTTTTGCAGTAACGCTTCGTTTGTGAACTCTCTTCCAACCGCTGTATGCCTAGAACCTTCTTTGCCAAATTTTAGATATGAGGTAAAAATGTTTCAGTTCTCCTGTGCTTTTAGAGTTCTAAGGTTTTTTAAATGACTGGCATGTCCAGTCTCTCAGGTTTTATATCAGGACCCTTAATTTTATAAATTTTATATTTTATCTGCTGCCATTTGAAGTGATGAGATTTTTAACTACTGTTTTAACTTAGTTATTGCTACTGATTTAATTGGTTTCATTTATTGTGTTTGGTTTAGTGATAATGCTTTCCTTTATATGCTACCTCTAGAACTGTAAGATTATGAGGCAGAATAAACATGAAGCCCCCTCTAACCCCAAGCAGCTGCTATTTTCCATTTTTTAAGAATACAGGAATATCCACTTATGCATGTTCCAGTACCTCATCTAGTTTGACCCTGAGAAGCCAGTGGGTGTACAAGCGAAATCACAGAAGAAAACTAACAGTGCAATCCTACACAGTGTTACTCTGGTCTAAATTTATTCTAAGCCCATTTAAATCAAGAGGTTTAGATCAGAGTAACTCTGTAGGGGATTGCAGACTTTAAATTGTGCCAGAACAGACAGGATCACATTCCAATAGAATTGTGGATTTCCCCAAAGTCAAAATCTAAAGCAAATTTGGAGGCGTCTCTTTAGATGAAACATCTAAGGAATTTGGGGCGGGGGGGGGGGGAGAAGCTAAGTGAGTTCTAAAAGGACTACTGAGCTTTCTCAGAAGGGTTGCTTGCAAACTTTTTAACATTTGTACTTCATTTATACCCCACCTTTCTCCCCAGTGTGGAACACCCAAACTGGGGTCATATCCATACTTTTAAAGAGGCATCTGGATCAACCTGGATCATTTTGGTTGTGACAAGAAATTCAAAGGGAAATTAAAATAAAATTCAAAGAAAATATAGAGATTTCTCCTCAAGTTAAACATCTGAGAAAATTTGAGGGAAGCTACAATAAAAGCTTTCATGAAGATGAGCTACATTTGTCCAGGTTGATCCAGAGGCCTCTTTAAAAGTATGGATACGACCCCACCAATACAGACATGAAGCTGTCTTATACTTCCAGAGGAGTTAGCTATGTTAGCCTGCAGTTGCAAAATAGTAAAGGAGTCTGGTAGCACCTGATGAAGAGTTCTTGAAAGCTATGCTACAATAAAAGTTGGTTAGTCTTAAAGGTGCTACTGGACTCCTTTCTGTCTGAGAGCCAAACTACAAGTGACGCCTGACACAGGTTGGACACTTGCCAGCTTCCCTCCAGTTTTGATGGGAAATGTAGGCAGCTTGGCGGAATGTTGGGCAAGTGACAGCTGAAAAGTCCATTGGACAGCAGTCGGAGAGCCAAGCTGCAAGACCAGGACACCTACATTTCCCATCAAAACTTGAGGGAAGCTGACAAGTGTCCAACTAGTGTCAGGCATCACTTGTAGTTTGGCCCTTATACTGCAGCAGACCCTTGGTCCATCAATGTCACTGTTGTCTACTGAGACAGCAGCTCTCCAAGGTCTCAGGTGGAGGTCTTTCACATCCCCTATTGCCTGATTTTTTAACGGATGATGCTGAAGTCTGTCCCTGAGACCTTCTGCATGCCAAACAAATGCTCTATCACTGAGCTGCAGCACTTCCCCGTATTGAATATTACAACTTTGGTCTGTGGTAAGGGACTCTAGTAAGTGTCATAGAGCCTCCTCAAGCCAGTTTTATGCTGAGTTCTTACTAGTAAATTCTAGTAAGAACTCAGCTGGAAGAGCCTTTGCATAAGAAAAGAAAAATCTATTGAGCCCCCCAGTACCTATCGATTACACCTGATGGATTAACCTGATTTGTTCCAGCTATATATAAACATGGCTTCAGTTTGGCAGAGAAGGTGGCAAATGACATATTTTATTTTAGCCTCTGATTGTGCTAATACCTAATGCCACATTACAAACCGTGCTTGCCTGACTCTCTCCTCCATTTCCACCCCCACCCCCACCCCCAATAATGTTAAACATTGTAATTTGCAGAATCTACATATGGGCTGAGTTAGCTTTATCTCTCTACTTAACAGCATGCTCCTTTTCCAGGCAAAATCTTGCTCCTAGACCAACTTTCTCTGAAACTCAATATACTTCTCTCGTGTTTTTAGCACTCAAACCCATGCCAGACTGGGACATGATGAAGGAATTTAATGAATAAGGATTTTAAAAAACACATAAATTTGGCCAAGGTAAAGATTAATTCTGGCAATATTCCAAAGGCAGTCTTATGTACAGGAATGACGGTTACTGTAAATGTTTGGAGGGAAGAGGCTGCCCACCACCATTTCTCCTTGGGAAACAAGAAAAATATCCATTCAAGAATAATACCATAGCTCAATGCCCAGGGCAGACTTGCCATCTAATTTACAGGAAAATTTCCAGGTGGGCCACTGTGCTAGACAACTGCTGGTGGTTAGAAGGAAACATAATCAAGTTCTAGCAACTCTGCCAGAGCTTCAGGGGCCACTCAACTTGGCTAACTACAGGACCAGTTTCACTTCCCAATCTGCTCCTGCTAGGCAACTCAGGGTGGAAACACATGTGACAAAGTAGCTAGGGACGCTCAAGTGAACCTCGTTTCATGTGTCCCCCCCTCCAACTTCCCATGCACTTGCTCCCACAGTCACACTTCATTTTGCTCCATGTGAGTGCATTCAAATGCTCGATATCAGTTCCTCCCCAACTGCTAAAAGTATCTCAGGCTGTTTACAACAGTCAAATTCCTAGTTCCCCCCATCTCCCACATCTTTTCACTGAAATGCAGATTTTGACACTTTCTCACACATTAAAGAAATGTAAATTGGCAATTCAGAGGAGCCTAAAATATTTGCTCTACAGTATCCATCCCTGAGAGTTCTTGCTGCAAAAACAGAGCTGAATTGGCACTCTGCCTCCCTGACTCGGTGTTCGTACTCACTTGCAAAGGCAGTCACACAAAGGGAGCTCCTGTGAAAGCAGCATGCACACGTGCTGAGCAAGACAAAGCCGGCATGTGAACTGAGGACCACACATGAAATCCTGCACATGAGCATCCCCAGGTAATTCGCAATGTGTATTTCCACTCATAATTCAGACATCCTTCAGAACAGGACCACCCACAGGTCCTCCCTCCTTCCATTTCTCTGCCAAACAGATCGTCAGGAGGTGGAGGAGAAACGGGACACCTGGGCAGATCTCTTTTCTTCTGCATTGCTGAAGGGATGGCATGAGCTGTAGCACTGCAGATCATTTTCATCGCTGAAGTGCCACATTGCTCCTTGCTGGTCTTGTCCAGGACCAAAAAACACAGACAAAGAATACATGTTTCTGGGGCGGGGAGGTCAACTGGCCAAGACTGGGGGAGAAAGAGATCTTGGGGTTGTAGTGGACAGCTTGATAAAAAGATCAACTCAATGTGTGGCAGCAGCAAAAAAAGCAAATGCCATGGGAGGATTATTAGGAAAGGGATTAAAAATAAAATGTTCGATATTGTAAGACCCTTGTATAGAGCTAGGATGCAGCCTTATTTAGGGTTGCCATATCTCAAAATGGTTATTGCAAAGATGGGAAAAAGTGTCGGAGAGGGCAACCGATAGCCATGTGCACTGATTCTAGGGGCCCCTGAACAAGCTGCCCCCTCTATTGTTTCCTATGGAGGAAACATTTCCAAGCCTTTTAAACTCCGTGGCTCCTCCTCCCTTGCTTGGGATTCTCCGGTTCAACATAACTCCCTTGCCAGCTTATTGTTGTTACACCAGAGAATCCCACTGCTAAATCACAGAATCCCGAAGTCAAACCAGAAAATCTCTTTACTGAAGTGGGGAGAGGGTGAGGCTTGCTGACCTGCAGAGTTTTAAAAGCAGCCAGTGCTGGCAGCTTGAAAGGGCTCTTTTGGTGCTTGGGGGAAGGGCAGAAGGGGATGGGAATCACTCTGCCTGCTGCCTCCTCCACCGCCCTGCCAATCTTGCACTGCTCTCCTGCAAAGGTGCGGAGCTTGGCTCCATTCGTGCCATTGCCCTCTTGCCACCTCTGCCCTCTCGCAACTGCTACTGCTCTGCCTCTGCAGCAGCTTCCTGTCACAGCTGCCAATCAGGCTCAGCAAGTCTGGGTGCCCAGATCCGATCCAGGGTTCGCCCTGGGGACCAGCACAGCTGGATTATGGCGGATCGGCATAAATCTAGTTTTTTGCCAATACCCAGATCCAGATCATACACCCCAAGCAACCAAGATGAATAAGGGGTTAGAGAGAACTGGTTTTGGCGGTCGTATATATTTGATATATTCATGTATATTTGCATATATTTGATACAATTGGAATAGTTGGTATATATTTGGAGTTTATTCTCTTGTATTTATTAATTTATTAGAGCACTTCTCACTTTAAAATAATTAAATTATTATAAATTATTCTTCTAACTTGAGTTGGGGTGTCTCAAACACTCCCGCTCCAATTGTGGTTTTCCACTTTGTTATATAGTGGATGAAAAGATGGTAACAAGCACAGAAGGAATTTAAGCAGATCCATAGAGGATAGGACAGTTCATGGCTATTACCCCTCATAATTTAGGGTAGCCTCAAAGTTAGTAAACCTTTGACATCAGAGGAGGGTCTCAGCTTCTATGCCCTGTTTGTTTGGCCCTCCAGGGCAACTGCATGGCTGCTGTGTGAGAGACTAGATGGACCACTGAGCTGATCCAGCAAGGCTCTCCTTCATTGCAATGCCATCCCACACTCCTGCCTGCAGGACAAAGACAATACATAGATTGGCTTGCACAGGTCCAGTGTCTATTGGGCATGTACAAATCCCCATGTACAGTAATAAGATTATCACAGACTCCAGGTCTTAAACTGGGACCATGAACTAAGCTACAGAACACAGATTTCAACTCTGGATTGGAGGTACAGCTGCTCATGGCGCTGGGCGGACACCTTAGCAGTTTACTGCTTTAACCCTGCAGCCTAGATTTACAGTTTAACAAAAATGCTTTCTGACATCTTTCATCACAGGGCAAACAATATCCCTCCACCAAGAGTCCCGCACTTTAACAACAGCAGTCACAGATATGCTGAAGACAAAAACAAACACACAGTGCATATCAGAAACGAACCGCGTTACAAACAGACTTCTTTTCCCACCCATCAGATAACTCCTTGGAATTCTTCCAAGATGCTTATAGCTTAGAACAAAATCTCAGTGTGGGAGGCTCCCTGGGGCCACTTCCATTTCTTTCTTTAATTAATTCTCCACCTCTAGCTAAATTCTTTACAAAAGCTCCCCTCCATACACACCAACACCAACACCAGTCTTTGTAATTTAGTGAGATTGCTTTGCTCAGGGGGTTCACATCCCTACAACTCTACTGCTTTGCTTCTGTAAAATCATTTCCATCATGCACAAAATAAGCTGCCCACTTTTACACTTTTAATTGCTGAATGCCAATCAGAGGCAGCCCATGGTATTTTGGTGGCTGAGGCAAAACCCCCAAGTGCCAGCCTTCTACATTTTGGTAAAAATATAGTAATAATAAACCAGTTCACAGTCACTTTGATGTCCTTTAATGGTACTCTCAAATTTACTGATTGATAAAGCCACCTCACCCTGGTGCCATTATCAAGTCAAGAATGAGATAAGCAAAATCCCCTTTTTATATGAAGACACTGAATGGGTTAGGTTGAGGATTCCATGAGTTCTCTTCTATGGTGGGTTACCAGCACTGTAACATGTATATTGGCAGTACGTACTTGGTTGGCTGGGAGACCAAGGCGTCTTTATGTAGCCTGTAACAGGAGTACGCATTAAATGTTCCAGGCTCCATGGAAACTCCTTCCACAGTTGCAAACTCCTTTTCAACCAAACCAAACATCTCCATCATTTTAAATCCTGGAAACCACAGAAAGTATAGCATGCATCATTTTTGTCTGTTAATATGGTTATGGTGTTAAGAAATAATAATATCACTTCCCTTTGGAATTAATGTTACTCCAACAATCCCCTGAAACCCTCTGGGAATTAATACTACTCCAACAATGCCTGGGAATCTACATATGACAAAATGCATTGAGATGAACAGGGGCCATGCAAAAGGAGTTCTACGAAATTTCCATGTTTCAATTGAGCTTGAAAAGAAAGAGGCCAGGCAAAGAGATACAAGCAAATTATACAAAGCAGAGTTTATCACTGTATACTCTGGTCCACTGTAATGAGGACCATTATGTTCTATAGTGTTAGATGTGGAAAATTCTACTATGATCCAGGAAAGAGAATGTTTTGGCTAGAAGACTGTTTCAGATGGGTAGTCGTGTTGGTCCGCAGTAGAAGAGCAAGATTCGAGGCCAGTAAGTAGTACCTTAAAGGCCAACAAGATTTCCAGGGTATAAGCTCTCAAGAGTCAAAGCTCTCTATCTGACAAAGGGAGCTTTGACTCTCAAAAGCTTATCTTGTTAACTTGAAGACAGTTGCCCTTCCTCTGCATTGACCCACTGACATCATTATAGGATGACCACAAAATCCATGGCCTTGGATGTTCCTTTCTCTTCTCCCCTTCCTCTCATCCATTTGGGCAGTGTAATGAAAAGCTTTTGGATTCACTGCAAACCACAGTTTAATGCTACATCTGAACCACAAACTGGATTGAGCTCTTCACTATTAATCAGGATTCCAAAAGTTCTGCAGAAGAAAAAGAAGAAGAGGAAAGAGAGAACTTTCTTCCTTCCATTCAGTATCCTGGCCACCTTCTACCTGCCCCCTCAATTCTGCAAGAAGCAAAAGGACAGATCTCAAGACTCTTTCCTTTGGTTTTATTTCTCCAAGTAAGATCCAGGTCTGACAGCACCTTAAAGAGCAACCAGATTTCCAATGTATGAACTTTCAAGATTCAAAGCTCCCCGAAGGGTCTTTAAGCTGCTACTGGGCCTCGATCTTACTCCTCAACTGTAGACCAACATGGTTACCCACCTGAAACTTTTACCAAGTCGTATTTGTTAGCTACCTGGTCATGTGGGGGGAAAAGAAGAAGCCAGGATATAAATATAATCAATAAATATACATCCCAGCACGCTTGGCAAATTTTTAAGAAGCAAAATAAATGCTAAATAGATCAGATTACTCTCGCCTTTAACAATGGTGTAATAGGCCTCTAACATTACATGCAGAAATATTAATGAAATATCAGTAAGTCGGATACATGCTTTTTTAGTAAGAGCGTACCTGCAAGACTGTTGCCATCTTTATAAACCAATGGGCAAGCTGCAAGGAGAGAGGGGGAAAGATTAAGTGTCTTTAAATACTGAATGAGACAGAATATTCCTAACTATACTGTGTTTTCACCTTTGGATGGAAACCTAAGATCAAAACCCTTGGTTAAGCAGCTTGATATTGCAGTCCTACGCGGAGTTACACCCTTCTAAGCCTTCTGAAGTAAATGAATTTAGAAGGGTGTAACTCTAATGAGGATTGCACTGTAGTGTCGTAAACACCTGCTCAAAATCTGACCCCAAATTAGCAGTGATCTAATACTGCCAACTTCTAGGCAATAGCAATATTTAACACTTAACACAGTAATGATCAGAATAAACTCAGGGCTATTAATTAATTCTGTGGTTTTCACTTGTCACATGACTATTTGATCTCTCCCTTATTTTGGGGGACACAAGAAATGCATGCTTACTTTCTTTGAACAGCTCCATAAGAACACTTTGGGTCAAATCACACGTCACAAAGTCCTCCCGTCCCCTGCATTCCCGCCATATAGCCTATCGGACATGTGCTCCATGCTCAGAACTTAATTCCCAGGCTGAACTCAAATTGGGACCACGGCAAGTGAGAAGAGGAAGGGTTAAGCCTCTCCCTCCTGTACTAATTCTCTATGGCAGAGAGGAAAGTTTAATTCAAGTTTATTACATTTATTTGACCCGCACAAATGATCACAAGGGGAAGGCATTGTGGTCTTTAACGGCAGCATGCAGAAAAGAGGCTGAGGATCAGAGGGGAAAGTGTTTGACCTTGAGACCTTGGTCCATCCTTCCTCTGCCTAAACTCACTAGTATCACTCAGACATAACAACAAACCATTGTTCATCCCTTTAAGGAAACAACAGTAAAAATGACTAGCCTGAAATACAGTAGGAAGCATTTTCCACTACATAACTATAAACACAAATTATTGTAGATCCATGCAGAATTCATACGAGCTATAAACCTTATGAAATACACTGTAAGTTTGCAATCCAACATATACTTACTGGTGAGTAAGTCCTCTGAACTCAGTGGGACACACATAAGAATAGGCTGTTAGTTACTGTCATACCGCGAATGTAAAAGTGGGCACAGTATCTCTTTTTATTCAGTTCTAACAATGGAAAGAAGCAAATGGAAGTAGAGAATCACTAACTTGCTGATGCGGTTTCACAGACGAAAGTGATCAGTTCATCTTCAATCTTCTTGAAGGCATCAAAGTCATCCACAAAGAAGACATGCCTGTCGCTAGGTTTGCTGCCAATGTTGACTAGTTCTGAATAGTCAGCATCTGCCACTCCAATAGCAAATATACTGAACCCTATGGCAAGGGAAAAGGAATGGGAAGTGGGTACAGAGACTCAAACAACATAGTCCATATAAAGTTTGGTTGCTGGAATGGGTACAAGGTGAAGTTGCAAAGAAAGAAGTAAAGTCCATACAAAATTGATGTATTGTCGAAGGCTTTCACGGCCGGAGAACGATGGTTGTTGTGGGTTTTCCGGGCTGTATTGCCGTGGTCTTGGCATTGTAGTTCCTGACGTTTCGCCAGCAGCTGTGGCTGGCATCTTCAGAGGTGTAGCACCAAAAGACAGAGATCTCTCAGTGCCACAGTGCCACACTGTGACACTGAGAGATCTCTGTCTTTTGGTGCTACACCTCTGAAGATGCCAGCCACAGCTGCTGGCGAAACGTCAGGAACTACAATGCCAAGACCACGGCAATACAGCCCGGAAAACCCACAACAACCATCCATACAAAATTTTTTGCCCAATTATACAAATGTATCGGGAAGTCCATCACTGGCTTGGGAGATGAAGAGCTGGCCTGGCATGGAGCATGTGAAGAGTTGGGCTAAGTAACTTGACTAAAGCATACATAATAAGGACAACAAAAGGGGGGAGGGAACCAACAATCCTGCAAACCAAGTGTAATCAAGGAGTTTGGAACAAAAGAAAGAAAATATTTAATATTATTAAATATAACTAAAGATATGAATTAGAAACACCAGCATAAAACTGAACAAATAGAAATACAGAAATTAGATTTAAAACATCCTCAATATGGTTCTACATAAAAGTACTAAAACCTTGTATATATACATAATAAACTCTCTAATATACAGGTATAATAATACATTTCATTGCCCTATGAACAGAACCATATTGAAGATGTTACATTTAGTTATATTTAATAATATTAAATATTTTCTTTCTTTTGTTCCAACCTCCTTGGTTACCCTAAAGCCTACATGAAACAAAGATGCATCCAAAACAGTTACTCTGGCTAATCTTCTCAATGCACTGGAGAAGTCCCTTTTTCACCCACCACATATGCATACACCAACACCTGATTAACATCAGCATAGTCTTCCAGCACTTTCAGAAAATGACTTATTTTGGAAGGCGCTTCTTTTGGCTGGCCAAGTTTATTTCAGGAATGCCGGCGACGTACTGCGTCCAACAGACGAAGAAGCACACACATAAATTTTCCTTATTTCTTTTAAACATGACCTAATTCTATGACCGGGCCAGTGTTCTAGAGGGGTGTCTTAATCAAGGTGCCAACCGTGTTACAGACTTGAGATGTGAGTCAGTACAAAGCAACATCAGTTTGCCGAACTCACAAATCACTTTTGGGAAAATTGGGGATGTTTCAAAAGCATTGTAGGAGTTCAGGGTGTTGACGACGACTCAATCCAGAGCCGGACACTTCTGCATCGGATGAGAAGTCCTATCTTGTCTACATGGACATTTTTATCCTGCCCTTCCTTATGGACCTTTATCCTCACAACAACCCTGTGAGGTAACGTTAGCCTGTGTATTTATGACAGGCTGAGGGTCATTCTGTGAGTTTCATGGCTGCATGTGGATTTTAATCTGGGAGCCAAACTACAAGTGACGAATTACGCTTGCCCGGCAAGTGAACAGACTCACGTGTATTCTTTCCCTGTTCACTTGCCATTCACTTGCTCTGCACTTGATCAAGTGGAGAGCAAGTGGAGCGCAAGTGAACAGGGAGGAATACATGTAAGTCTGTTCACTTGCCGGGCAAGTGTAATTCGTCACTTGTAGCTTGGCTCTGGGTCTCCCAGCTGGCACTCTAACTCTACTCTGGCATTACCTCTGCAATGCACTGGCCCTTAGCCCTGGTACACTGTGAGTCTGGGGGAGACCCTCTCCCCAAACCAACTCAAGGAGCAGCCACTAGTGGTGCTGTCCTGCAGAGCTCCAAACCAGGACCAACCATTTCCCAACTGAATGGCACATTATTACCATCCAGTTGCATCTCTCTGGAGACTTTGTTCACGTCATCCTGTGATCGCCCATCTGTGATCACCACCAAAACCTTTGGGGTTCCCTTTCTGTTCCCCGATTCCATGGTAAATAAAGCCTGCTGAGCATGCTTAATAGCCTTGCCTGTAAAAAAAAGAAAGAAAAAGTGAGTAATGTTGGTAGTGTGCAAAGACAACAAAGCAATGTAACATGTAAACAGTGCATATTCCATAACTGACAGCCTCATAATAGTGATTCAAGTCTCCCCAGCTATAAAAAGAAATTCTGTGCGTTATTTTCCAACAGAATAACATATTATTATGTTCCTGTTTAGGGGCTGTGCAGTGCAATCCTGAGAACGCTTTCCTGGGAGTGAGCCCCACTGAACAGACCTGAGTAAGATTCTGAGTAGATTTGTTCAGGATTCCACTGTCATTCCTTACAATTATTTCTTTCATTACATATTTTGCTTTTCTCCACAGTGCAGACCACCCTCAACAATGTATTTCCAGGGAAAATGCAGTAGTGATGTCATGCTGTTCTAGGAATTGCTGAAAACTCTGTGGCAACCTTAGAGTTTCTGGCTTTCCTGGGAGTGAGCCCCACTGAACAGACCTGAGTAAGATTCTGAGTAGATTTGTTCAGGATTCCACTGTCATTCCTTACAATTATTTCTTTCATTACATATTTTGCTTTTCTCCACAGTGCAGACCACCCTCAACAATGTATTTCCAGGGAAAATGCAGTAGTGATGTCATGCTGTTCTAGGAATTGCTGAAAACTCTGTGGCAACCTTAGAGTTTCTGGCAATTCCTAGAGTGGCATGACATCACTTCAAGGTCTTCCCTGGAAGTTGTCATGACCTCCTCTGATCAGCCTGGTGACTCAGAGTGCTTGGAGAAGCCAAAGCCACAGAACCAGAAGCACTAAAGGGATCAGGGAGAGCCTGGTGCTGCTGCAGCACCTGCTGACCATGCTCCAGCAGAACTTGAGGCCACCCTGCCAGGGCCCGCTAGGGAGCCCTTGCCATTGGCATCTGAGATAGCCATCAGACCTCTATCAGGCAGGATGCAAACTCAGTCCTACAGCCCCTTAGGACCTGCTTGGGTTGCCAACTCACACATGGGAAACACCTGCAGATTTGGGGTGGACCCTTGGGAAGGTGGGGTTTGGGCAGCAGATGGACCTCAGCAAGCTATAATGCCATAGAGTCCACCCTTCAAAGCAGCTGTTTTCTCTAGGAGAACTGATCTCTGTTGGCTGGAGATCAGTTGTAATTCCACATGGAGGCTGGCAACCCTGGGATCTGCTCCCACTCTACCAGACCGGGGTTGGCAGAAGGCTGAAACTGAGATAATGCAAAGGCCAGCCTAAACACAATCCCAGCCTGGATCCAGAACACTAGTGCTACTGAAGTGCCACTGAGAATAGTGCTGTTTTGCAGGATCTTGGCTAGGGTTGACAGGTTTCTATACCCTCCCAGCAGGGGACCCGGTATTCACTGTTGGGAGAGAGAGAGATGGTAGGTGAGAAATGCTATCAAGTCATAGCTGACTTATGGTGACCCCTACTGGGGTTTTCAAGGCAAGAGACAAACAGAGGTGGTTTGCCATGGCCTGCCTCTGCATAGCGACCTTGATCTTCCTTGACAGTCTCCCATCCAATTACTAACCAAGCCCAACCCTGCTTAGCTTCCAAGAGCTGACAAGATCAGGCTAGCCTGGGCTATCTAGGTCAGGGCATAGAAAGGCAGAGTAAGACTGAGGGGTGGCTTTGGGCTGAAAATTTAAAAACAGTAATGACAAGTTACCCCTGGCATCTTACCCACCAGTTTTGGTGTTTCCTCCTTTGTATGAGATTTGCTGGATAGCCTCCAGGAGTGTTTCCTTACTTCTGTAGGCATTCAGTTTAAATTCTGTCCTGGGATCATCACTGAACTGAGCAATTGCTACCTGTAAGGAAAAAATCATCTTAATCAACTGTGAATGCTTCCTACAGCAGAGTGACGGTTACTCAGACCAAAGTCATGTGTGCGCTCTGAAGACCATACCCATTTTGTATTATTCACAGTGCAATTCTAAACACAGTTACACCTTTCTAAATCCACTGAAGTCAATCCATTGGAGAAGGGTCTACCTCTGTTTAGGATTGAATTTTTAAGTCTGCAACTCTCAGCTGATTAATTTGGAAGAAGATTCCACAGAAATCAACCAGACATTAAGACTAGTTATACAACATTTTGTGGATACTGAATAAATGTGAAGGCGGCAGTGGAGAGGTGGCAGTATTATGTGAAGCTCCACCTGTATAGAATTTTCACTTGGTGTGCAAAGGAACAATGCCCTTCATATACCTTTAAGTGAAAATGCTATGTATACATGAAGACATTCTCAATGCAATAGGGGAACTTGAAAAAGTAGACAGCCAGTTTGGTGTAGTGGTTAAGAGCACGGGACTCTAATCTGGAGAGCTGGGTTTGATTCCCCACTCCTCCTCTCAAAGCCAGCTGGGTGACCTTGGGCTAGTCACAGCTAGAGGTGGGCACGATCCCCCCCAAAATACCAATCAAGCTGATCGTGGATCGGCGCCGGCGACAATCCCAAATTAACAATCAACGCCAGTCATCTCCCGTTTCCGATCCATGGATCGTGGAGACCAAAGCGGAGGGGCGCCCCGCTGTTCCCAGCGATACAGGAACGGTGGCTGATGCCAGCGGCATCTGTGTTTGTGTTTGGCTGTCTGTGTTTGGCCGTCAGAGCTGCCTATCAGGGTATGCAGGGATGAGATTGGAGTGCCCATGGCTACAGAACACCCCCTCCCCCTCCCTCCCTTGGGTGTCTTCTCCCAGCTGGTGACTGCTTTGCTGCTCCGTGGTTGGAAGGAAGCCCTGCTGATCAAGGCAAGCTTGGCTTCCATTTGGGTTTCCAGGGTGACAGAAGGAGGGCAAACACAGCTCAGGCATTCCCCTGGCTCCGTTGCCAGGGGAATAGATTGCTGGCACCTGAGTATCTGGCTTCCCGATCCGAGCACGATCGCCCTAATCAAGCCCTGATCCAGCCCCCCTCCCGACCATTGGCCTTGCCTGAGCACGATCCGCCAGGTCCCGATCGCGCAATCACCATTATCGTGGGTTTTTTTCGATCGTAATGCGGATCATGCCCATCTCTAGTCATGGCTCTCTGGAGCTCTCTCAGCCCCACCCACCTCACAGGGTGTTTTGTTGTGGGGATAATAATAACATACTTTGTAAACCGCTCTGAGTGGGCATTAAGTTGTCCTGAAGGATGGTATATAAATCAAATTTTGTTGTTGTTGTTGTTAATAATAATAAGAGTTGCCTTTCCATGCAACAGGAAAGAGCCCTAAGCATGTATTGTCATGTAGGGCCTTTACAGAGCAATCCTAAAGAGATTAACGCCTTTCTAAGTGCTGGAAATGAAGGTCTGTGTGACACCTTTTTACACCAAGCATAATATTACTCCAGAGGGGCAGAAGAGCTAGTAAGGTGGACAGATCAATGTCCTTCCTCCCTTCTGTTCTGTTTTCTCATTGTCTACCCAGAATGCTGTTCTCAGGGACTTCCTTCCTTATGGCTGTCTCTTTTTCTTCTCTCTCTTCCTCCTCCAACCTCTATGAGAGCTACATGAGGTCTCAGCATCTCTCTCCATCCTCCAAGTAGAAAGCTAGATTGAATACTTAATCTGCCTTTCCTATCACAGTCTGAATTTCCTCAACAATAAAGAACACCTATTTCTTTCCTAAAGCTACAAACCTCATGCGTGCTTTATTCCAAAAGTAGCCTTCCCCTTTTTGCAAAACCGACTTTAGCCCAACACCAGCCCATTGAATTCAATGGGCTTAAAAGGGTGTCGCACACATTCAAGTAAGTACACTATGTTTGGAGTGGAACTTGTCCCTGCAATTCTGCTTCCCCTTTCCATGAGTGTTCAGCTCTAGGGAACATTGTATAAAAATGCTTTGCTCACAAGTTTGGAATCTTTGCTTTAGTGGTATACTGTTACCACTTCGCTGGGTGTCTTCTGTATAGGAATAAACTACATCCCGAGAGAATACATAATTTTTTTTTTAACCAAAGTATTACATTTTGACCCATGTCATTCTAGATATGTTACAGTTAAATGCTGCATGCATTTATTTATACATTCCCATTTCATTTTCTCCCTCCCTCTTAGTTACCTGTGTTCCATCAGGGCCAATTTTGTCAAGAGCTCCCACAGTGCTGTACAGAAAGGCAATTATTTTGTTGAAATTGTCATCTCCGATACTCCATGAACCGTCCACCAAAAACACAAGGTCAGCCTTTGCAGCTTTGCAAACTACAGAGAGAAACAAAATACTTTAGGAGTGGGGGCTGTGCCTCACTGGTAGAGAATATATTTTACATGTAGAAGGTCCCAGGTGAAATCCCCTGTTAAGGACCTCAGGCTGGGTTTACACATGCAAAGAATGAGGTGAGACTTCACAAGTGAAATAGATTTGAATCTTTATCCTTTACCAGGGCTTTTTTCCTGGGAAAAGAGGTGGTGGAACTCAGTGGGTTGCCCTCGGAGAAAATGGTCACGTGGCTGGTGGCCCCGCCCCCTGATTTTCAGACAGAGAGGAGTTTAGCTTGCCCTCTGCGCCGCCAAGTGGTGTGGAGGGCAATCTAAACTCCCCTCTGTCCGGAGATCAGGGGGCAGGGCCACCAGGCATGTGACCATTTTCAAGAGGTTCCGGAACTCCGTTCCACTGCGTTCCAGCTGAAAAAAACCCCTGTCCTTTACCACAGCCTTTTTCTATAGAGCTCTTCCTCATCTGCTGTGATTGATTTGTTATGTATTTGGACCTCTTCAGATGTTTGCATATGAACTGTTTATCATCACTTTAAGCCACCCTGAGCTTTGGATAAGGTGGTGTATAAATGTTTTAACTAAATGAACTGAATGGAAGCAATTATCTGCAACTAGAAAACTAGCTCAGCAGAGAGGACTGGTCTATATTCTTTGTCCCTGGGAGCTAGTTTGTGGTTTAAAAGGAGAACACTTAGAGCCAAGCTAGAAGTGATGAATTAGACTTTTTTTAAAAAAATAAATTTTATTAAGAATATATAACATAAAATTACAATAAGATAATATTATATAACAGTAAATAACCTGTAACGCTATATTACAGTAACTCAGATTATACCTTTCTAAAGTACAAGAAGTCATGCCTAGTTCTCTAAGTACAATTTCAGGGAGAGTGTGATTATGATATCTTATACGATGACTCAATACATAAATTACCAGCTTACACATTTATATACATATTAAAGGCTTTTAGTCCAGGTAAGGAACTGTTATTTTCTATATAATCAAAGAATGGGTACCATTTCTCAATAAAATTTGTAGTTTGCGGGAAGTGTTCCACTGGATTGATTTTGTCGTATAGTTTCTCAGAAATAAAATGATCCCAAGTTTTGTTATACCAATTATCGATTGAGGGGATGGATTTTGATTTCCACAGTGTAGCTATTGCACTTTTTGCGGCTACTAGTAGAGTGGAAATAAAATCTTTTCTTATCCGGGGAACAGGGATCTGGTATCTATCCCATTGATTCAGAAAAAGGAGCTCTGGCAAAAGTGGAATTTCGTAGCCCGTTGTGTGTTTGATTTCTCTAAGAACCTCCTTCCAAATTTTTTTAATTATACTTGAATGGCAAGTGAACAGACTCACATGTATTCCTCCCTGTTCACTTGCACTCCACTTGCACTCCACACAATTACATTCAAGTGTAATTCGTCACTTCTAGCTTGGCCCTTAGTGTAATCCTATGCAGAGTTACTTTAGCCTCTATATAAGGCTGCACTGCAAATGTGGTATCCCTCACTGCTTGATTTTGCCATTTCTTTCTGCTGCATGAGTTGATACATGTAGGCATCAGATTTCAGGTGTTAAAAAGGATCATTCTCTTCCTGAGACTCTGCATAGTTGATGACAATCAGAGCAGGCAATAATAAGGTAGATGGAGCCACGGTCTGACTCAGTATAAGTTACCTTTAACCTCTGAATCAAAACAATTTTACGATTAACGATTCACATTGTAAACCAATTCTTCTCCTTAATTCGCTTAATCCTGCACGCAACATGTAGCACATGAAATGTTACTAAAAAGATGAGCTTCCTTCCTTGGAGAACTGAAAACAATTTGCAAACTAAAAGGATCAGTAAGATTATTATCATGTAACCTCCATTACAATGGAAAAAGCTTACCTTCCTTTGCAGGAGGAATTGTAGGCTCTGGGGTAGTGGTTGGAGGAGTTGGTGGTGGTTGAGTTGGGAATGGTACTAAGGACAGAGAAAAGAACAATGTAAGGAAAGCTTAGCTGCATCAAGCAGGGCTGTGTGTAGGATAAAGTTCTGGAAGCGCATGGGAAAGGTGCAGAATGTGGTACTGTGCACAGAATTTAGCTTAAGGGCATTCTACAAAGAAGCATTAAATGGCACACTTGCTGTGGGGTGGAGTCAGGTGGTGAATGCCTCAACACAGCCTGTCCCTCAGACACTTGCTTCTGTACCCACCCCTATCACTCTGCTCCTCCCCCTTGCAACAATTGTGCCCCCATCAGGCAACCCCCCTTTTCCCTTTCACAGCTGAGCCATGGTTAGAGGGATATCGCAGCTCAGCCATGAGTCACAAATGCCTGTTAAATGGGTACCGGGGGTGGGGGAGAGAAACAGAGCTTACCTCTGCCATTTTGAAAGAAGAGCTCAGCTCTTCCCCCTACCCAAATGGGCTGCAGTCAAAGTTTCCACATGGGGATTCTGCCAAAGCCACCCTACCGTTTCCCTTTTAAGTCGAAGCAAGTAAGGTCAAAGAATGAGCACAATGCCATGTGGCAGATCCCCCACAAGTGGCAGCATCTGGCTGGCCACACAGGACAATATCCTCCTGTGGAACCCTCCCACTTCACATTTTTACTTAAAAAAGCAACTTTCTAGTCCTCAATTTCTAAAGATAGGCTTCAAAGCATGAAGGCATATTCTTGTCTCTTGCATCTTCCTCCCTGAGCCAGCCTCATAAAATTACTTCTCCAGTTGTAGCTTCCTCAGCCCTTGAACCTTCCTGAGCCTATATGGTACTGCACAGTATCTTCAAAAGGGAGATGCTTTAAAATTTATTATCCAAATTTCCTGCTGAATTCTGCAAGGTACAAATTAACTAGGCTTGCTTCCAAAGTGGAACTGATGCATAAGTTCCTCGTGGATGTTTTCCATTTCCAAACTCATAAGGTCAGCAGCAACTCTTCATTTTCTTCAGTTAATCATTCCTTCAGTATCCTTTTCCTGCCCTGAATGTTATTATTTGTGCACCTTTGCATGGATAGAACACTTCAATGAAGCTTCAATAAAGTAGTTCTGATGGGATTGTACATTCAGCTGTTTCTTTTTGGGTGCCACTTCACCAGTACACAACAACAAGAATCATTTGTGCACTCACACCAAGACAGCTTTTTTTGCATTGGTTCATCAATACACATGTGTAAGTCAGGGGTTTGGAAAAAGGGAGATAGCAATGAACTAGAAGCTATGGCAAACTACAAACACTACAGTTCTGGAATTAATACCAGAATTTCTCCTGGACAACTGAAACACAGTGCAGATCAAACTTTCAGAAAAATAAAGGAACAAGCCAGGAAAACTTGCTCATTCTTAGCCTGAAAACACCTCTGTTGCCTGAATACACACCTACTAGCCTTACCATCTGTGCAGCTTTGGGGGGCAAACTCCCACCCCACTCTCCATTCCCCCACACTCTCAATGGAGAAAAGGAGAAAAATTGCAGGAGGGGGACAGCACATGACACAGTGATGTCACCACACTGAGTGACACTAGGAATTCTTCCAATCTCTTTGTTCTTTACCATACTCATTGGAGAAATTTCTAGGGAGTTGCTTGACATAGTGATATCATTTCTGAGTCTTCACCAGGAAGTTATATCATTGCACCACAATCTGTTCCTCCCCCCCATACTCTGACCCCCAAACCTCCTGGAATTGCCAGGCACAGGCCTGGTAGCCCTACTACCTACCTACCTACCTAATTTTTATAATGCCCAATCTCCAAGGACTACGGAGCAGCATACATGTTCTCCCCTTCTCCACTTTTCCCTCCCAACATCCCGGCAAGGTAGGTTAGACTGAGAGAGAATGGCGGGCCCAAAGTCACCCACTGAGCTTCACGGTTGACAGCCAACTCAAATGCAAGTCTTCCTGACTCTTCTCTACCATTACGCCATACCAGCTCTCCAGACTAGAGATGGGCACAAACTACAAAAAAACCCAGCCATGAGGTTCGTGGGTTTTCACGAACTAGGAACCACAAACTGGCACGAACTGGGGCAAGTTTACGAACCAGTTCGTGGTTCGTGGGGCTTAAATGCCCCCTTTCCAGCCACTTAGCAGCGGCGGGAAAAGAACATTTGACAGTTTAAAGGGCCTTTTCGTGCCTTGCAAGCGGCAGGGCCCTTTAAACTGCCCAAACCCCAGCCCCCAGCCCCAGCCCCAGCCCCAGCCCCAGCCCCACACTTATCTTGCCCTGCGGGCCTGCGGAGTCCTCCCCCTCCTCCCACAAGGGGCGGGAAGGCTGTTTTTGGCCTCTTCTGCCGCTGCGTGGGCCCGCAGGGTGGTGGAGAAGGCCAAAAACAGCCTTCAGAACTTCTGTCTCCTTTGCTTTGTGAAAACAGTTTATCAGTCAAGAAAGAGTTTGCTCACATGTTGTCTCCATGATGCTTACGGCAGGGCCCTCTAATTCTTGCAGCTGTGTATAAACACTGACTTTATACTCAGTACCAGGAATGAGTTCAAAGAAGCAATGCCGAGGGGTCCCGCCGCCCAGTAGTACTTCTCTCTTTATCCCGTCTGAAATCAGAAAGAGATTTGGGATCAGAACTTTAGTGTCATTTTCTAAAATAAATACGACATCATAAAGTGGAGCAAGCACACAAACACATGGACCAACAGACACATTATAAAGCACGGGCAGGTGGTCAACAGACTTAATCCAGAAGTTCCCACTTGGAACACCATTGCAATTTACAGCACAAGAGGTGTATAAACCTTCCCCTTTGCGTTGTTTTCCCAGTTATACCACACAAAACAGGGGTCACTTTGCTGTTTAAGTTTAGATTGGATGTAAGAGGACACTGAATTCTAATTAAGAATGAGGTAATCTATCAGGATACAGTTTCAACATCTTGGCCAACAAAAAGACGTTTTAGGATGTACTAACTTACCGATAAGAGATTCTATCACTATCCTGTATATAGTTGCGTGCCTCTGAAGCTGCCACTGGACACATATACTTGTCATGCGGACCTGATAAGCAGCCAGATTTGTCACTCCCAAATACACTGCAACAAAGTAAACAGGTGAACACTTTCATCCATTTGTTCTGCTATAGAGCAAAAAAGGTTATTAAACAATGAAGCACGTTTTCTAAAAATGCAACCACTTTAAGTGGGCTCAAAGCCTAGAAAACCTGATGTGACTTTGACCATTCATCCACCATACACACACACTTATCCACACGTAGCCTCTGATTACGACAAAGAGTTTGAAAATCCTCCCAGTTTTAAAAGCAGCTCACCACACAGCATACAGGGGTTGCTATTTTAAAACCAACGCTGAAACTTTCCTTTGGCCCATGGATCCAGATGCACAGTTCTTTGGATTCCAGGGTACCAGTTATCAGCTGCAAGTAACTACTTACTACTCCTTCTCAAAAAGGAGTCCTGAATGCATCTAAAATAGTTCAATTGTAAATATGGCTCCATAGATAAATATTTAATCTTTCAACAAATCATTTCCAAATTTTGTTTTAGCCATGAAAACTACAGACAAAATATGGTCATTTAACAAAGGTACAAGGTTGGTCTTGCGATTTACCTGTAAATATTAGAAATGTGTATTATTTATTTATTTATGTCATTATCATAGATTTCTTTTATAGTATCAAATCATTGACCTTTAACAGTCAGTGATGAAAAAATCTGTCATTCACTGAAGGCGCTCATTGGACTTCAAATTTTACTACTAAAAACAAATGAGCTGATTTTATCACTAAAACTCTAAAATGTTAACATTTACTATTACCATTTAATGTCTATGTGCACTGGGTTTCAGTTATCACACCTCCGTTGGCATGTTTTTCACATGTGGTGCTAAAAGCATTGTTTGAAATAAATCACATTTTATATAGATCAAAAGAGCCACGTTAAATATACATTAGGTTTTTAAAAAAGGGTTATCTTCCATTTTCTGTACCAACAAATAACATGCCTAACTCATGATGACACACTAGAGACTAAACTTTATGTCATTTGTGAAAATAACCCAAGTACGTTGTTCGGTAAAGGTAAAGGTAGTCCCCTGTGCAAGCACCGAGTCATTACTGACCTATGGCGGGACGTCGCATCCTGACGTTTTCTTGGCAGACTTTTGTTACGAGGTGGTTTGCCATTGCCTTCCCCAGTCATCTACACTTTACCCCCAGGAAACTGGGTACTCATTTTACCGACCTCGGAAGGATGGAAGGCTGAGTCCACTTTTAGCTGGCTACCTGAACCCAACTTTCACCAGGATCGAACTCAGGTCGTGAGCAGAGCTTGGGCTGCAGTACCTACCACAGCTTACTACTTTGTCCCACGAGGCTCCTGTAAGTACCTTGTTAACAACAGGCAAAAACAGGGCTCATTTTGAGAGGGAACGCACAGGAACACAGTTCCGGCAGTTCCCCAAAGAGGTCACATTGCAGGTGGCCCCGCCCACCTGACTCTTGGCCAGTTTGGGCTGGTTTTGGCCTGGATTGGGGCCGAAACGGCCTGAATTGGGCCTCTGATGGGTGGCGGATCACTCTCCCGCTCATCAGCGGCCCGATCCTGACCATTTTGAACCCCTTTTCAGCCATTTTCAGCCCCTTTTTGCCATTTTGGGCCCAATTTCGGCCGTGAATGGCCAGGATTGGGTCCAAAACAGCCAGAATAGATGATGTCAGGGGGTGTGGCATATGCAAATCAGTTATACTAATGACACACTTCCGGTGATGGCAAGAGGCGTGGCATATGCAAATGAGTTATGCTAATGAGTTCCTCCAGCACTTTTTCTACGAAATGACCCCTGGGCAAAAATATGCCTGTTAAGAAGGAGCAGAAAGAGCAATTTTCCTTATCTGAAATTCTGTTCGTTGTATAACTTATTTATTAAGATGTACATATTAAAAACACATTGATATTGCCTTTCTTCACAGAAACGGCAAACTGAAAGCAGTTCCCACTGAAATATGATCCACAGAGCTCAGAAGCTGGATAACAAGAAATCATGTGCTCTTACATGTTTTGGCTACACTTGCCAAGGCATCGCTGAATCCCGTTGAGTATGAAGCAAATACTTTAATGCTGTATTCGGTTCCACTGAATAAATTCAAAATAAGAATGGTGTTGATATCATCACCCACAAAGGTCTCTAGAGCCGGCCCAGGGACTGAAAGGAGAAAGAAACACAGTTCACGAAACAAGCTGCCTCTGTAGATAACATTACATTATTGGTGCCACAATCTGAAACACTGGAAATCTGTAAAGGTGTACATTAACCTGAACATGCAAACTTGAGAAATCAATATGGATCGGGGCTGTGCTGTTGGGGCAGGGGAAGGAGAGAAGCTTTTCCTTTGTGCAATTGTGCAGGTAAAAATCTCCCCAAGCTGCTATCAGCCCTGGATTTAAAACACACACATTGAACAGAAATCTGCCTTTTTTCTGTTGGGACTACAAGCAGCATAGGAAGGCAGATTTCCATTGGGGACATGGAGCAAGAGAATGAGGTCAACATCCCTTTTACCAAGCAATCTGCTCCAATGCAAATTACAACACTGCCAATCACCCTCCCAGGGGCTGTTGTGTATGATTAATGTACATTTTGGGAGGCTTGGTCACAGATCCGCAACACAGCATGCAGACGGACTCTTAAGTTTGGATCCTTTGAACAAGTGTTATGTGTGCCAATAGTCTGTATTGTAAAATGTGTTTCCTTTCCCACTAACCCATTTGGACAAGGGCTCATTGAAAAACACGGATCTTGTACAAATATAAATTTTAGCAGAAGAGGAAACATGTTGTACAGTACAGACTATCTAGCACGCATGGAACTTATTCCTAGGATCCAAGCCTCAGTCTATGAACAGTCTGTTTCATTATGATTACTTATTGACTTTATAACCCACCCCACACTGAAAGCCTGGGATGGGTAACGTGACAAACATTTTAAGAGAAACTTTGTGTGTGTGGGGGGGAGGGGGAACCTCTAAAACCATCTTGCAAATAAGTCCATGAATCGTAGTAGCCAGAGAATAATTTTACCAATGCATTCCACGAAGGGTGGAGTCTTCCCCCAACACAAGCTAGGGCAAGCAGCCTTGATCCAGCAGACACATGGAAGGCTCCATGATCCAATACAAAGTTCTATTATTAGCAAAGCAGAAGTTCTGGATCCGATCCATAACTGTAGCACAACAACCAACTCTTCAGATTTTGAAAAACGTTGATCTGGATCCAGCAATCCACCAGTGGAAGGTGCCAATGGTCACAAATCTTTCCTACTTTCTGTTCCTCTAATCAGTCCTGACCACAGGAAAGTTGATTCCTGAGGTCATGGGACCCATGGGAACCAATAACCATGAGGGTCAAAGGTCTTTCCTGCCTCTTCCCTACACACAAAAAACAAACATGTCAGAAAGGAGAATTCCAAATCCAACATCTTCCTTGAGCAGTCTGTGTCAAGGAAGAAGAATTTTAAACCCAGCATTTTTCCTGACCTGTCCAGTCTGTGTGCAGGAAACTTTTTTTCACGGGGAAGCATTCTGTCTTTTGAATCTTATCTGCTGTCTGTCATAGTACAGTTGAAACAATGGTTGACCGTGTTAAAAGCAGGCCTAGGGGAATGGCTGTTTACTAGCTCGGCTTAATCAGTGTTTAATATAGTTATATACAGTAAAAATAAACCACTCACTGTTCACAGGTTTATATACAATCCTGTATCCCATTGTGGGTGATGGAGGGGCATCCCAGCTAATACGCAACCTGTTGTACCATTCCTCAGAGACCCTCAGGTTTCTTGGAGCAGACAGTGGCACTAAAAAAAACAAAATTAAACTCTGATCCATGCATAACAGAAATATCAACTTATACTTTGGCAACTTCCAAAAGAGAATGTTTGTACTCACAGGTTTTTCCTGGGACTGACAAACT
Organism: Eublepharis macularius; assembly: GCF_028583425.1. Classification (NCBI taxonomy): domain Eukaryota; kingdom Metazoa; phylum Chordata; class Lepidosauria; order Squamata; family Eublepharidae; genus Eublepharis; species Eublepharis macularius. The sequence goes on along the minus strand of NC_072796.1, from coordinate 124,056,992 downwards.
GACACCTTCCCCATCAGAATAGATGGGAGTGACTGTAACTTTATATTCTGTGTCTGAGAGCAGAGGCTGGATAAGCAAATTGTTTTGCCTCCCAGGCACCATTACCTGGATAGAGAAAACATCAAACACAAACAAGACTGATGATTAGCTTTTACGTGCTATGTCTGAGGTGGGTTTCCAGGTCCAGGCTGGGAAATTCCTGGAGATTTGGGGGGTGGAGCCTGGAGAGGGTGGGGTTTGGGGAGGGGAGAGGCCTCACTGGGGTATAATGCCATAGAGTTCACCCTTCAGAGCAGCCATTTTCTCCAGGGGAATTGATCTCTGTTGCCTCGAGGTCAGCTGTAATTCTGGGAGATCTCCAGCTACCACCTGGAGGCTAAAACAAGGAAGGGCGCCCTGCGTAGTAACAGGATGTCAACCTACAGCGGATCGGTCTAAGGACCAACAATATTACAAACGTACCATTCAGCACCAACAGTTTTAACAATTTATACAGGTTTATAGTATATTAAAGTGCCAAGTGCTGAAGAATATAATCAATACAATCTGGAGGGAAGTGAATTGCAGTTTCGTATGTTTGCTGTCTGTTGACACTCTTGATAAAGACCCGAAACAGGAGTTAAGCTGCCCTGTCAAGCGTCGGGCAGCAACTTCTCATGGCAAGTCCAGCAGCTTCACTACGTTCTCCCGTCAGTGAAGGGGTCTCCAGTACTTCGGACGGAGACTGCACCGGGAGTAGCAAGAAGGAATAATTACTTATACTTTAGACTTCCTTGTCTGCTGGACGTCCGCCTTGTTTGTATTGATTATATTCTTCAGCACTTGGCACTTGAATATACTATAAACCTGTATAAATTGTTAAAACCGTTGGTGCTGAGTGGTACGTTTGTAATACTGTTGGTCCTTAGACCGATCCGCTGTAGGTTTACTATTGGCCACCTGGAGGCTGGCAACCCTAGATGATCTTCTGTACATGGCATCTGTAACTGCACATCTCCATATGAATATCTGGGCCCACTTCACTTGTAACCTTTTGTTCTACATAGGCATATGTAAATTGTGTGGGCAGTGGGGAGTGTACATCCACGTATGCAATCATGTGTAAAGATCTTGCACATCTTGCCACATCTAAATAGATTTCAAGTCAGTTGTCTGCTATGGCTCCCAAGTTACCACTTGTGTGTGTGCTTTTAATACGTTTTATGATTGTTCGTGTGGTAAAATTTCATTTAATTTCATTCATCTCCATTTATTAGATTTATAGCCCGCCCTCTCCACAAACAAGCTCAGGGCAGGGCACAACAATAATAAAAATATACAAATATAATTTACATTAAAACGATAAACAATGTCAATATTAACACAGATACAAAGAGATGTCTGCTCCGTGTATTTGTCACTGAAAATATTACTGCCTAGTGCCTACCATCAGATTAAAAAATGAAAACATAATTACAAACTGAGTAAAATCAGGAGGCAATGAGTTGGATCCAGCCAGCTTTTTGCACAATCTTTCCTCCTCTCCACAGCCCCTGTTCCATATGGCTTTTGTTTAAGGAAGTCCTGTGATCCCCACCATAGCCTTCTGAGGTGGTCAAAAGGAACCTCTTCTTTTCTCACCAACAGAAAAGCTGGTTGGAGCCAACCAAACAGGTGGGACAAACAGTTTCTGTGAGACACAGACCCCAGTCATCTTTGACAAGTAAAAATGACTTTAATGGAAATAATATTTGTCAGGACTAAGGGAAGTGATATGGTGCAATCACAACAAATATTTATGTACGTGGTTTCAAATGCCAGAACAAGGATGTTCAGATTTATTTATTTATTTATCGTCCACCTTCCTCACTGAGAGCTAAGCTACAAGAGATGAATTACACAAGTATGCTCACTAGAAGGGAGTCACAATGTTAGCTGGGAAGCTGCGTTTTAAAAGAGATCGGAAAGCTCTGTCAATTTCCCCTCTCTACAGAGCCAGCAAAGATCTCTCCTCAGAGGGTTTGTTAATTTCCTCTTCGCCTCCCAAAGGCTCTGTCAGTTTCATTTCCCCTTCTAGGAGGCAAAGAGGAAATAAACAAACCCTCTGAGGAGAGATCTTTGCTGGCTCTGTAGAGGGGAAATTGACAGAGCCTTCCAATCTCTTTTAAAACAGCTTCCCAACTAACATTGTGACTCCCTTCTAGTGAGCATACTTGTGTAATTCATCTCTTGTAGTTTAGCTCTGAGACTCAACTGCAGATTACACAGTGTGAATCACTACAGTCAATATCAAAGACATTTCAATAAATGTGTAATGGATGTGTGTGCGTATGCAAAATTCCAAAGATTTAAAAACCAGCAGAAATCCAATACATAGCTGAAGAAATGTTGAAACAGAGCATAAGCAATTTTACAACTGACATATTAAACAAAATAGGAACTACCTAGTATGATTATATTTATACTAACAGTAGTGAAGTCTATGGTTCCTCAATATTGACAGCAATAGCAGTAAAGTCTGTGATCCCTTCCTATCCCTTTACTGATGGATTCCCTATCTAATGAAAGGATGTGGACAAAATCGAGAGGGTGCAGAGGAGAGCGACGAGGATGATCAGGGGTCTGGAAACTGAGCCCTATGAGGAAAGGATGAGGGCCTTGGGAATGTTTCATTTGGAGAAGAGGAGATGGAGGGGGGACATGATTGCTCTCTTTAAGTGTTTGAAAGACTGTCATTTGGAGGAGGGCAGGGAGCTGTTCCAGTTGGCAGCAGAGGGTAGGACCCGAAACAATGGGCTTAAATTACATGCAGAAAGGTACCAGCTGGATATTAGGAAGAATTTTTTCATGGTCAGAGTAGTTCAAAAGTGGAATCAGCTGCCTAGGGAGGTGGTGAGCTCCCCTTCACTGACAGTTTTCAAGAAGAGGCTGGATGAATACTTGTCAGAGATGCTTTAGGCTGATCCGGCACTGGGCAGGGGGTTGGACTAGATGGTCTGTATGGCCCCTTCCAACTCTATGATTCTATGATCTCTTTACTAACAGCATCTTGAAACCACTTCCTTACAGTGTTCCAAGCACAGGGGGTTCTTTGGAAGCTTCTCAAGGGTACGTAGATGAGAGGATTAATCACGGTGTATGGGATTCCAGGAAATACTACAAGATCTTCGTTATCAACCTTCGCCTTCAATGCACAGCCACGGGAAACTGTAAGCAGCATTCCCGGGCCCACTCTCTGATTACTTGGAGGTACAGTGAAGTCAAACAACAGCCCAGCATCCTGCCTCGTCTGTGGGCTTTACAGCATGGCCTAGAATTCTCTGCAGAATTCTCTACAGAACAGAAGGGATTCCACGGCAGATGCTGAGGAATTCTTTGGCAGTCAAGCCAATGAGGAAAGTGTTTGCCAAAAGCAGTGAAAAAACCCAGCTTCCAAAGATAAGAGAGCCAAGCAGTACTGTACAGGAAGCAACTGCCAGAAGGAGAAAATAAAACTCGTTTTTATGGAACAGATATTCAGCTAATGTCATTAATTTAAATGTTTGGCCACCGCATAGTGCAACTACAGAAAAGCTACAGCTGCTTACAAACTAGCTGAGCTGGCAATATTATACACCGAGAACACAGCAGCAAATTCGAAACAAGAAACGTACGGAGATTGCACACTACCAAGAAGTCACATGCCCTATAAGCAAATCAAACGCCATTCTACAGGCATTTGTGTCCATCCCCTTCTGCAAACAATGCATTTCTGCTATTCACAAAAGCTACATAGCAGAAGTCTCTAAGGCCCAGTTCTGACAGAGATGGCAAGCCCCTGTCTGGGCTGTATCATTTTGGGCTGCTGGAAGGGACCATGGAGAATTCCCCCACTGGGACATGCATCCTTCCGAATCTCCTGCACCCATAACGTGAGTCTCTCTGGCCCCTTAAATTTTCAGACCTGTAAGAAACCTTATCTGCAGTACGTACACCACTTTAGCTATGCAATTGGGCTGCGTATAAAAAAGAGTATAAAAAGAGTCAGAAAACCTGACTTTTATCAGAGAAATAAACCTGGTCTGTGTGACACCAGAGTGGACACAGGTAGGCAAAGTGTGAAATGCTCTGATAGTACGGTCATGTTCAAAAATTAAAAGTGATTTATGAAGAATTGACATGGTATTTAAAAAGGTAGAAGAAAGCAGAAAAATGTCTAAAAATTGGCAAAAGGTATCCCAATATAAACATTCCTAAACTGACTGGTGCCAGAGATGAATCCAGGCAGGGCGCACACATGTGCTCAGATTGCCGGTCTCTTTGTCTGCTCAAGGCGTTTCAAAATTGCAAGAAATGTGAGGGTTTTTTTTTTAAATCCCCAGGACAACTACAAACACATCAGAAAACCACAAAATATTTTCTCATTTGGAAGGGCCCTTGACCATCTCCCACAGTATTGCCCTACTCAGTCTGTCGGTTGATCTAACTCTCCACAGAGCAAAGATCTCTTGGCTCTTAGCACGACTCTGTCCATTCTCCTTGGCATTCTACTGTGCATGGAAGCCTGCTCTGAATGTGGGGCCTGCCAACTCTTTCTTTCTCTCTGCCTCCAAATCCCTCCTCAAACTATTTTTATCCCACCTTATTCCAAGATACTCAGAGCAGTGGTTTGGTTATCCTTTCTCACCACTTTCTCTTCACAATAACCTTGCTGAGGTAGGTTAGGCTGAAAGACAGTGAGTAGCCCAAATCACCCAACACACTTCCATTGAGGGGCTGGAATTTGGATCCTAGTCTAACATCCTAATCTAGTCTAACATCCTAATCTAGATGGGAACGAACAGAAAAAACAAACAAACATGATGTTCGCTGTTTGTTGCCATCCATGAACAGGGACTCACGAACAACCACAAACATGGCCCTGTTCACGAACATGTTCGTGGTTGGCTGTTCGTGGAGGCTAGCAGGCTCTCCTACAGCCATCATCCAAGTCAAGATCCCTACTGCACCAAGACAAGGTTGCCCGTTATCTCCATTGTTGTTCATTTTAATATTGGAGATTCTGATGATACAAATACGTCAAGATGAGGAAATTCGTGGAATAAAAATAAAGGACTATTCATATAAGGTCAGAGCATTTGCGGATGACATAATGTTAATTGTAGAGGACCCATTGGAGAACATGCCAAGAGTGATAGATAAGATCAAGGAGTTTGGAGACTTGGCAGGTTTTTATATTAACAAAAAGAAGTCAAAGATATTATGTAAAAATATGACTAAGCAGAAACAACAATTATTAACGGAAACAACGGACTGTGAAGTAACAAGTAAAGTGAAATATTTGGGAGTTGAATTAACTGCAAAGAACATAGATCTATTCAAAAACAATTATGAAAAACTATGGACTCAGATAGAGAGAGACTTGATTAAATGGAATAGACTGAATTTGTCATGGTTGGGTAGGATTGCAGCAGTTAAGATGAATGTGTTACCAAGAGTAATGTTTTTGCTACAGACAATACCAATCATCAGAGACTCTAAACAATTTGAAAAATGGCAGAGGAAAATATCAGACTTTGTTTGGGCAGGCAAGAAGCCTCGAGTGAAAGTGAAAGTTTTACAAGATGCAAAGGAAAGAGGCGGAATGCAACTGCCCAATCTGAGACTTTATCATGATGCAATCTGCCTAGTTTGGTTAAAAGAATGGATGACATTAAAGAACAAGAAACTACTAGCCCTAGAGGGATATAAAAAAATATTTGGATGGCACGCATATTTATGGCATGACAAAGTAAAGGTCAACTCGATGTTCCTGCATCACTTTGTACGGAGAAGTCTATATACAATCTGGAAGAAGTACAGAATTTATCTACAAGAAGGAACCCCCTTGTGGGTGGTTCCGTATGAGGTGATAGACCCGAGAGCTGTTGATAATGAACAACAATGTTTAACGTACAAAGAAATAACTAAAACTGAAGCATCCAAACTCAGAATAAAGACACAAGAGGAACTATCACCTAACTACGACTGGTTCCAGTATAGACAGATCAGAGACTTATATAATTTGGACTCTGTAAAGGGAGGTATACGAATAGAGAACTCGGAACTAGAGCAGACCCTTCTTAAAGAAGATAAGAAAAGAATATCCAAGGTATACCAAGTATTGCTGAAGTGGTATACCGAGGATGAGATAGTTAAAACACAAATGGTGAAATGGGCTATAAACTTTAATAAAGAAATAACAATGGAGGCATGGGAATACTTGTGGAAAACTACAATGAAGACAACGACATGTACTAATATCAAAGAGAACATCTACAAAATGATCTATCGTTGGTACATGACACCAAAGAAGATTGCGCTAGGGAATTCGAATACTTCTAATAAATGCTGGAAATGTAAGAAGCATGAGGGCTCCCTCTATCATATGTGGTGGTCGTGTGAGGTAGCTAGGCAGTACTGGGGGGAAATAATAAGAGAAATGAGTGAAATTTTACAATTTCAAATTAATAAGAACCCAGAACTCCTGCTACTGAACTTGGGAATGGAGGGAATTCCAGCCCAATACAGGACGTTGATATTTTATATGACAGCAGCAGCTAGACTTTTGTATGCGCAAAAATGGAAAGTACAAGAAGTGCCAACTGTTGAAGATTGGATTTACAAATTGCTGTATATGGCTGAAATGGATAAGATGACAAGAAAACTGAGAGATCTGGACTCAGGGCAGTTCAACACAGACTGGGAGAAGCTGAAACAACACCTGGAGAAGAAATGGGAGGTGGGAGGAAAACTGTGGCAGTTTGAGAACTACTGAAGTACTGAAGTAGAGGGGGGAGACTTTACCGGGGGGAGAAGAGATAAATGTGAATTAATAAGCAGTCAGATTAATAGATTGATATATATATAGATATATACAGGTTAACAAACAGAACATAGATAGAAAATAATTAACTATAAGGATTAAATATAAGGATTGATTAACTAACAATATTTTCTTTCTTTTTGGTAAGTTTTGCACCAAACTGAATGTCTGAAGATATAGATGAGTTAAATTGATTGACTACGTGATGAGAGATATATAGAATTACTACAAAAAGATAGAATGAGTAATATATAGAGAATAAGTCAAATTGTTTGATATAAATGAATGTATGATCTATATGGTTTATGATATATAGAAATATTTGAAATTGAAAAATGGGATAAATTGTATATTTAAGATGGAAACAAAGACTTACAGTTTGGGCATACAATGTTAAAAATAGTTAAGGAGGTACTGCTTAGAATAACGGAGAATATATATTTGTTTTAGATAGAGGAAGCTAATAAAAGTAAGGGAAAGGGGACAAAGGGTTGGAAAGCTGTTGGAAGTCAACAAAAAGGGGGGGAAAGGGAGGGGGTTAGAGATGAAAAAATTGGGGAAAATTGAATGTAAATGTAAAAATAATGGATTCTAACCCAATAAAAATTTTTTCCAAAAAAAAAAAAAAAAGATCCCTACTGCACCACTCCCAGAAACCTGACCTCCAAGAAACCTGACCAGGAAAGGTACCAATAATAAATAATAGCTTGGCCCCAGAGCCTGGCAGCAGCCCTGGAACCTGAAGGGGTAGATCCCTATCCCACCACACACAAAGAAAATTCAAACTCCAATGCATTCTCTCTATCAAAATGCCAACAGCAACTGTCTCTCCCTCTGCACTGTCTGTAAAACCAGAGCCTCCCTTGTAACAAATTGGGAGCTCCACACTTGAAAGGAAGACCTGCCTATCAAGCTAAATTGGGCTTAGATTGGGGTTTCCAGGGCAACAGCAGGGGTTCAGACAGAGTTCAGACAATCCCTGCCTGAGTTGCCAAGGGAATTGATTGCAGGTGCCAGACTGTCTGGCTTGACGAACAGCAACGTGCAGCAATGAAGGAGGCTTGCAACGACCACCTGTTCATTTAGAATGGGGCCTCACAAACAGCTTGTTCGCGAACAGCAGATTGGGCTGTTCGTGGCTTTTTTTTGTTCGTATTGCTGTTCATGCCCATCTCTAGTCCTAGTCTAACATCCTAGTCTAACATAGACCACACTGGCTCTTGTTTCTTGTGTGTCTGTCTTGCCCACTTCATCCTCACAAGTTTTGCTCACAGGCCTCTATTCATATTCTCACTTCTCTCTCTCCTTCTTCTGCCATCTTCCCTATGGTCAATTTTAGACCACCATTCCATTGGAGGAGGCAGTTCGATCCCATGGAAGATTTCTGAGTGGGTAACAACCTTTGTATGAACAGAAGCACTAAAATTACTCCCCATTGGCTGCTTGGGCAAAGTGGAAGCAGATGTATCCACCAATATATTTTCTAAGTATGAAAGACATAGCACAAGGTATTTCTTCCTATATAAATTTCAGAACCAAATTAAATGAAATCATGGGAACCTTCTGTTGTATACTCCAGTGCATATTGTAATCTGTATATTCCATATACACATGATTATTTCATTGAAAATTAAAGCACAATAAGTTGGATATATACAATGTGTATATTCCATACACACATGATTATTTCATTGAAAATTAAAGCAAAATAGGTTGGATCCAGTGCAAAATTTCTGAATGTGCTAGAGGTTTTGCCAGGTGAAAATGCAGACAGAAGTCTGCAGTAGCCGCTTGCACGAAGTCAGATTTATTGTATCCCCACTTGCATTTCCACTTGCATAAGCTCTTGTGCAACCAATTTCTGGGCAGTATTATAGAGAGAGAAGAAAGTGCTATACGTTGGACCGATCTTGCACAAACAGAACTGTGCTACGCCTGTTTATGTTTCCACTTGCGTGTTGCTAGATCCAAGCCAATGAGTAGTTCTAGTGACTGCACAAGAGGAACTGTGCTGTTCATTTTCCTTTCCTCACACTCACTGCGGGATCTAACCCTGGAACCTATTGATTTTGGAACTCTGTAAAGCTCCATGTACACTGTATTGATTAAACCTTTTGATAATTAATTAATTAATTAAATAGCAGCCGCAATTAGCAACTGTCACCTATTTCATGGTCACAAAATTAGTCCTTTGTTGTTTTGGTATGGAATTACCAAACTTAGCCATACAAAGTTCATACCGACCATTCTTACCGCTTCCTCAGCACGATTGCCAACAGCAGTGAGGTATGCCACCCTGAATTGACGAACACTGTGATCCAAAATATCCCATTTCACCCTCAAGCTTGATGTAGTTTCATCATCTACGGCAAGATTTCTTATTCCTGTTCGAATGACTGAAACAACATTAAACATGTACATCAGCCCCTGCTCAGAACTTCTCTCTGTGGCATACTAGGTTGTTTCCAAATGCCCTAACATCGTGCAACACTCATGGAATGAGGACATCTTCCTGGCGTGATTTTTGATGTCATTGTGCCACGAAAACAGGATCATGGCGGATGACGTCAGAAATCGAGCCAGGAAGACATCTGCATTCCGTGAGTGTTGTGTGACATTAGGACATGTGGAAATGACCCTAGTTATATTATTTATCTGCTAAAAACTGCTAAAGACATAAGCGCCAAGCCTCAATAATTTGGAGAATATAAAAATACTAGTATTTGTTCATAGTAAAACTAAGCAAAAATATATTTCTGGGTTTCTGCTGCATTTTTTCATATATTTCTGTACCTGCAGTTGTAGGTCTGGAAGTTGTAGTACTAGTGGTGGTTACAGTGGTCATTTCAGTAGTAAGTCTGTCCACTGAAAAACAACATGAAATAAAAACTTTTCATACAAATTCCACTATCTACAAACTATTTTTATCTACAAACTGTTTTAATAAGCCTGTAGGTTCTTGGGAAGTTTGTTTTTTGCTTTCATTGAAACACATGAACATACAGGAAGCTGCATTATACTGAGCCGGGCCATTGGTCCATCAAGGCCAGTATTATCTATTCAGACTGGCAGCAGATCTCAAGGATGTCAGGCAGAGGACTTTCGCATCACCTGTTACTTAATCCTTTTCACTGGTGATGCTGAGGATTGAACTTGGAAACTTCTGCATGCCATTTAATTAAAAGTTTTTAAATTTGCATGCACAGAGTATAGTAAGGACTTCATAACTGTGCACTCTGAACATAAGTAATGCTGAAGATTACCTCTGCAACGTGTATAAGAGGAATAGGTGACAATATCTGTATACAGTAATCAAGTTCATTTCCTTCACAACTCAGAAGCTAAAGAGAATCTTTACATATGTACGTGCTATCAAGTCACAACTGACTTATGGAGACCCCAGCAGAAAGCTTTCAAGGCAATAATAATTATAACAACAACAACAAACAGGCAACATTCGATTTATATACCTCCCTTCAGAATGACTTAACACCCACTCAGAGGGGTTTACAAAGTATGTTATTATTATCCCCACAACAAAACACCTCGGGAGGTGGGTGGGGCTGAGAGAGCTAGAAGCTGTGACTGACCCAAGGTCACCCAGCTGGCTTCAATTAGAGGAGTGAGGAATCAAACCTGGTCTTCCAGATTAGAGTCCTGCGCTCTTAACCACTACACCAAACTGGGTCTCAAGCCAGCGAGAAGCAGAGGTGGTTTGCCATTGTCTTCCTCTGCAGGATGGTCCTCCATCCAAGTACTGACCCTGATAAGCTTCTGAGATCTGGCGAGACCATTTCACCTTCCAGTCCAAAGAGAGATTAGAAGGAAGAAAACTTACAGAATGGAGACTATTGTTTCCAAGTAGACATTAGCCCCACCATTATTTTCCCTAGAAATTAAGCCAGCAGTGAATTAGGAAGCTAAAATGGCCCAGGAGAAAGCCAGACTGTGGCTTTTGTGGCATTACCAGCCAGAGCTGCAGGAGCCAATCAGATCAGACTTGACCAGCAGCACCAGTAATGGTTGTCAGCATACCTGTTGCCACCTCCTGCAGCGCCATCGTGGCAATGGGTGAGCTGATGTCCATTGCTGGTAGTGTTCATCAGGTATGAGCAGAGTGGCCCCTGAAGTACTGGCAGAACTGCTGGGGCTTGGCTCTGCTTGCTCCTGGCTACCAGTTGTCCTGCAGGACAGCATCTCACCAGGAAATTTTCCATGCATGTTAAAAAGCCAGTTTGCCCCTCCAGGTCCAGTTGCAGGTTTCGGGAGTGGGGGGCAAGCAGAAAGTTTCCAGGGTGCCTCTCTGCTTCCTACAAGCCCCCATTCACATCTACCTTCCTCTTGCATGCCCCCTATCCACCTGCCCATCTTCCCATCACCTGCACTCATAGCTAATCTCACTGGAAATACTAGTGGAAGAGCACTGCAAGTGAGTGAGTCGGGTAACGGTGCACAGGCAGGTGAAGGAGAGGCAAAGCAGTGTGCAGCTGGTGGCGGCACCTGCATCCTAGAAGGTTTTGGCCCTGGCAATTGCCTCGCCTCAGGGTATGCTTATGCCAGCCCTGCGCTCCTGCACTAACCCTTAGGAAGGAGGCTGTAACACAATTGGTCTTACGTGTGGTCCCAAGAACAGCGACAACATCGCTTTCGCTTTCATCATCGAAGAGCGCCACCAAAGACACCTCATACTCTGTGCTAGGTACCAACCCTTCAATCTCATACGTGTCCATCTCTCCACTTAAGACGATCTTCAAGAAACAAAAAAAGAGAGGTAAAGATGAGCTGTCAATGCGGCTGCTCGATTAGAACCAGAAGTAAACTGGCTTATAAAAGACGGATTACAGAGCCTAAAATAAATGTTTCATTTATAGCGTGTGACCTGCCAAAACTATTTGCTTACTCCAAAGACATTGTTAACTGTAAGCAGTATTGCCAAGGACTTTAAAAAAAACACACAATGCAATTGAATTCTGGAAGGCAAATGTTCTTAAGTAAATAGCAAATAATAATTGGCTTCATCTACATAATTCATCCATTGAACTTACAAAACAGCTTGTATTCATTTTTCCCTATTTTTTCTATAGCCACAGTTTTTAAAAAAAACTGCAGGGGAAAGCTGTTTCAAATAACCTATTTCTCTCCAGCAAAACTATTATATTCAAGAACAGCTCCTTAGTCTCACCCTGCCCGAGGGACATTAGAGTCCCAAAGTAGTCTAGCACTTCTGGTATTGCCTCATGAATTACTAGCATACAGCACAAATGGCTTTCTCTTGAAATGTGTAAGAATACAGAGCCAAGCTACAAGTGAGGCCTGACACAGGCTGGACATTTGTCAGCTTACCTCAAGTTTTGATGGGAAATGTAGGCGTCCTGGTTTTACAGCTTGGCTCTCCATTACAGCTGCAAGACCAGGATGCCTACATTTCCCATCAAAACATGAGGGAAGCTGACAAGTGTCCAACCTGTGTCAGGCCTCACTTGCAGCTTGGCTCACAGTGGGTAAAGAGCCGCTGTGGTGTGGTGGTCCAAGTGCCAGACTGAGATCTGGGTACAGAGCCAACATGATATGGTGGCCGAGTGCTGGACAAAGGACCCAGGAGACCCACGCTTGAATTCCCGTTCTGCCTTGGAAGCTCTCTGGGTGACCTTCAGTTAGTCATTCTCAGCCTAACCTACCTCACAGGGAGATAGATCATGATGGGTAGCCGTGTTAGTCTGTCTGTAGCAGCAGAAAAGAGCAAGAGTCCAATAGCACCTATAAGACTATCAAAATTTGTGGTAGGGTATGAGCTTTCGTAAGTCACAGCTCACTTCTTCAGATACAGCTAGCTGTGACTCACGAAAGCTCATACCCTACCACAAGTTTTGTTAGTCTTATAGGTGCTACTGGACTCTTGTTCTTTTCTACTACCTCACAGGTCTGTTGTTGGGAGGAGAAAATGATGATGTAAGCCACTATTCTCTAATTGCAGAGAACTACTGTTCTCAGGTAGGGGGTTGTGTCAGCGGATGCTAGAATGGCTTGGCATCTTGTTTAGCTTCACCCTGAGTCAGTGGGCAGGGCTCCTGCATTTGGTAACACAGGGGCAACTTTACTCACTACTCATGCTTATTGATCTTTTGCTTCTTAAGCTTTTAATAGAAATATTAGAGATGCTTCTCTCTCAGTCAATTTTTCTGCTTCTGTACCCTATCGTATCTCTTTCACTGAATGTCCAAACCACTATTCATTATTGTACTTTGCTCAATGAATGTCCTAGCTGTTGACTATATTGTATTTTCACTTGCTGTACGTGATCCACCTTCGATCTCAGTGAGAAAGGCGGGCTATAAATAAAATCGGGTACAAGGTTCCCTTGAAAGGTTCTAATCCCTTCATCACGGCTTTATTGTATCGATTTTTCTAAAGTTGTTACTAGAGATAGGCACGAACCAAAATACGAACCAAAGTTCATCATGAACGGGGCCGGGTTTTTTTGTTCTCGAACCAGTGGTTCGTCAGAGCTCATTTCTGACGAACCACAACGAACCGTTATGATTTTTAGAGCGGTTTGTACGGTTCATTTTTCAGTTCATCACTGCAGACAACCTGGCATCAATCAATCTGTTACTTTGGCAATGGGGAGGATGAGCTTTCTGCAGACCTTCTGCAGCCCCGGAAGTGACAAACCGAGAAACCAAACGAAACAGTTCACAAATCAGGCAAGTTCATGGCAGTTCGTGGTTTGTGAAACGTGACGAACCACAAACTGCAATGAACTTCTATTTTCCCAGTTTGTGCTCACCTCTAGTTGTCACCTCTGTTTATTCCATGTAGCATAATAGCCAATAATAACTTTCACACCAAGAGTTCCAACTTTGTGTTCTTCTAGTCTTTCGTCTAGCCTAGCCTCAGGATGCAAGCTCACCTGAGGCCTCTTTTTCTTCCCTCCATTCTATGCCTCTAGTTTTCCAACAGCTCATGTAAAAGGATGCAGGAAGGCTGTTGAATGGGCTGGTCTACAGCTTTTAGTTCTCTGTGGCTACAGCATACTTCTTTTGTTTGCTTTGTGCATTACTGAGGAACATTAATTATGGTGGGAAAACTGCCTTTCAAGAAGCTTGTCTGCCATGACCAATTTTCAAGCTAAAAAACTCCAAGTTTCCCCGGATACAGTTTAAAAACAACAACAACCCTGCAGCATCATGAGAGAATCAAGAACATTTACCTCTTCAGCATCTTCCCCACCCAATGGAATCCATGCTAGTCGATAAAGAGCTACGTCAGAGGACGGTGGCTTCCAGCTTGCTCTAAAACTATCTGTAGAGACTTCATGTATTTCCAAATATTGAGGAGCTGGAACTTTTTCTGCAATACAATATTGCAGAGGGAGAAATGCGTAAGAATTCTGGATGTGACTACAAACATTAGTATCAAAGCAGGACTGTCACCTGATGAATGAAATATCCTATGGTTCATGATAAAAGCCTTAATTTTTTTGTTACACTTGCATATTCATAAAAATAGTTCTGAAGAAAAAAGCAAACTTCCTTAGTTTTCAGATGACAAACATGTGTGTTTCTCCAGGCAGCATCTTAGATGAGGCATTTTCTTGGGGGGGGGGCAACATTTCTTCTAAGATGGTGTTTCCTCTCCTGTGTTTTTGTAAGAACTTGCATTAATTAATTGTTTTTCTGCCTACTACTTGATTAATCAAAGGCACTTTTTAATTGATTAAAATGTTTCAATCAATTAATCTAGAAGACTAATCCACTTACAGTCCAGTCCTATGCAGAATTATTTTAGTCTAAGCCTGTAACAATCAAGGGTTTGAGAGTAGAGGTGGGCACGAACCGGGGGAAAAACGAATCATGCAGTTCGTAGTTCATCCCGTTTCACAAACTATGAACTTTTATGAACTTGCCTCAGTTTGTGAACCGGTTCATGGTTTGTGGGGTTTAAATGCCCCTTTTTGTACTGCTGTGAAGCGGCACGGAAAGGGGCATTTCACCCCACCGGCTTGGATCAGCTGCTTGTTGGGGAGATCCCCGACAAGCAGCTGATTGGAGGTTGAAATGCTCATTTCCCTTCCACTTCACAGCAGCACAGAAAGGGGCCTTTCACCCAGGCAGGCATGGATCAACGTTTTGCACAGCCCTTTGGAAACAAAGGGGCAGGGCTAGCTTCCCTGCCACTTTGTTTCCAAAGGGCTGCGCAAAATGCTTGGTTTTTATTCCCTTTGGCAAAGTCTGAAACATGCCTGGGAGAGAGGAAAAAGCAGCTATTTAATCCTTTCCTGGCTTTTAAAGCCAGGAGGAAAGTGCAGTAATGTTACAATGTTACAACACTGCAACACTTTCTTGCCTTTGGGGGAAAAAGAGAGTGTGTGTGCATACCCTAAAGGAGGGAGGGAAAACCAGCCATTTAGCCCTTTCCTGGCTTTTAAAGCCAGCAGGGAATAAGCAAACTCCTGCAAACATGGGAAGCAGAACAGCCGGCACACAGCAGCAGGAAAAAGGGCATTTAAACCCCGAATCAACTGCTTGTTGGGGAGATCCCCGACAAGCAGCTGATCCAAGCCCATCTCTAGTTGCCTAGGAAACTGATTTAACGGTGCCAGAGCCAGAAATGGGCTCTGAAGAACTGCTGGTTTGCGAACCATGAACCAGCCCAGTTCATGACGAACTTTGGTTCATATTTCAGTTCGTGCCCATCTCTACTTGAGATCCACATGTGGCTCTCTGACATGCCACCTGAGTCTCTTCTGAGAATGTTTGCCAGTGTGCAACTTGCCTCATGTTTCAGGACAGCAGGCAAGGCCCTTGATTGGTAAAGTTTGCAGTTGGTAGTTGGTCCCCACCTTGAAACATCCAACAATGGAAAAAGTGTTAAGCTGCAATCCTCCCTGCAGTGCCAGCCTCATGCCAGGGATGGAAGTAAATGTGGCTCTTTTGGTTGAGGGTGACTGTGAATAAGCTGCAGGAGGAGTACCATTGGCCTAAGCTCATTGAAATCAAGGTGAGGGCAAGACTGGAGAGAACCCCATGGACTATAATGAGAAGTCCTTTCCTCCAATGTAATGGAGTCAGCCTTGCTGACACAGCCCTATGTTTCTCATAGATATCTGCAGTGAATCTTATGGGCCTTCCTCTTGCCTTGAACATTATCTTGTTGCAGATTTGATAGCCTATATGGTCTTGCAGGAAAGCATCTCTGCAAGATCAGGATACACTAAAGCAATCATAAGGACTAGATCCAGAGGAGTTAGCTGTGTTAGTCTGTAGTAGCAAAATAGTAAAGAGTCCAGTAGCACCTTTAAGACTAACCAACTTTACTGTAGCATAAGCTTTCGAGAACCACAGTTCTCTTCATCGTACTAACAGTTACAAGAGCTGCTGCAATATTGTAGGAGATGTAGCAGTAGACCAGGAAGTGCGCAATTCAAATTTAACCTTAAGCAAGGAGTCTCTCTACACAAGACATCTTACACGAGTAGGATCAAGTGAAAGATATTACACTTGTTCTCCCATTGTGGATACACATGCATGGCTAGGAAGACAGAGGACACTTGAATATAAGACCACACAGAAATACTTGAGCGTCCCCATGTAAGATGTTTTGTGGAAAAAAACTCAAGGTTAATTTCTGCCTTGAGAACTGGTCCAATGGGGTAATAATACTGACTTACTTTACAAGCTTCTCTTAAAATGCTGTGATCAATCTAAAGCACAATATAAATGCTATCCATTCTTCTTATTAATCAGGGGTTGTGCATTCCTTCTTTGTTTAAAGGGGAAGACAGTACCCCACTGGGAGATTCCCTATTTCTTTTGGCACTAATCTGTTTGAAGGTTTTAATTTGCAACAAAATTGCTTTGTGGTTCAAAAATCAATGCAATCCAACACTGGAAAATAATGTTTCTTAAATAAGTGCTAAGTAGTTTGCTTTATCTATATAATTTATTCAGTGCATTTACAAAACTTGGCTTGCTTTCAACCACTGCTTATTTTAATTTCTTTTTTTCTTTCTGTAACAAGCTTTTTTAAAAACTCCACCTAAAGACAAGCTATTTTCTAATACCTATTTGCATTTCTCTGGAAGCATCCAGAGAAGGAATTGCACTCGACTTATTAAAAAAAAAATTCACAGAGGGAGATTAAGGTCAATGTCACAGTCTCCAGGAAAGTAAAGGAATATCACAGCTATATTTGGAACGCTTTCAAAAATGCAGTGAGACTTACTGGTGGTGAAGCTGCCCGTAAGTGGCTCAGATTGCCCCTCGTCATAGAGGGAGAAAATTGCAACAGTATATTCCGTGAGGGATGTCAAACTCTTCAGCATGTGAGTTGAAACATGACCCACCTCCTCCTGCAGAATAAAAAGGTGCAGAGGATCAGAAACAATGTGACAAGTTATTTGGGATCGCACTGCTTACCCCAGGATTAAAAAGGTGAGCTTGTTTTTGTCTCTTGAAGATTACTTTTCTGCTCAAGGGGAAAGAAAGAATCTTCGATGAGATTTTAGAATGTACCATGGACTGGCAAGAGCCCCATTTGGAAACGATTCAGATCTTTCCCTTTGACTACCCTGAACAGAAGGGGAAGGGAAGAGGGAGAGGAAGGGGGACCCCTCCCTCCTCGCCCACTGAATCTGTATGGTCATACACCATCACTACCATATCTAGAGTTGGAATGCTAGTGCTTGGTAGGAGGGGGAAACACCTAAAACACACAAAGAGACTTTTTCTGTTTAAGAGCCAGTTGAACCTTAAGTTTCTATGGACACAACAACACAATCTTTCCACCAAAGTTCTAGTAGAAAAGAAGAAGAAAATTGGGAAGAGCACTGATGGAGAACAAAGGTGAATGCGCAAAAAATGCAGGTTAGAGCTTCTACATTTCAGAAACTCTGGAACTGCATTTATCAAAATAATATCATATTGTTTGCAAAATGTATGGTTCTATTCCACTTGGGGAAGGGGAGTGAGAACCAATTAAACTAAATCTTTTTTCCAGCAGGGAAAAAGACAGGCTCATGTACTGAGCCTGTCTTTTTTTTCTCTACTGAGAAATTAGCCACGAGAGGGGCATTTGCAATTGGGAAATGGTGCAGTTAGGAGTGTTGGGTTGGAACCTCAAGCCATATTGAGTCTCCACAGTAGCTCCTATGATCAAAAGATACATTCTGTGTTCCAGTCATGGAACTTCAGACAAGAGGATGTCCAGGCAAGTGGAAGGTGTCAATCCTACTCCCCACGCCAACACTCAAAATTCATGCCATAGCCTAATAAAAGAATGCGTGGGCACGTGTATGCAATTGTGTGGAGGCTCACTGTTTGACCCAACTTCTTGGCTGTTTTATTTCTCAAGGTTTGTAAACAAGATGTAACAATTAAAACAACACTTTAATACTAGCCAAGATTAGTGAGAGGTACGAACCGGAAAAAACCTGAACCATGTGGTTCATATGTATTGTCGAAGGCTTTCACGGCCGGAGAACGATGGTTGTTGGGGGTTTTCCGGGCTGTATTGCCGTGGTCTTGGCATTGTAGTTCCTGACGTTTCGCCAGCAGCTGTGGCTGGCATCTTCAGAGGTGTAGCACCAAAAGACAGAGATCTCTCAGTGTCACAGTGTGGAAAAGATGTAGGTCATTTGTATCTACTCAGGAGGGGTGGGGTTGAGCTGAGTCATCCTGTAAGAGTTTTCCAGGGTGTGGAATGCTTCCACACCCTGGAAAACTCTTACAGGATGACTCAGCTCAACCCCACCCCTCCTGAGTAGATACAAATGACCTACATCTTTTCCACACTGTGACACTGAGAGATCTCTGTCTTTTGGTGCTACACCTCTGAAGATGCCAGCCACAGCTGCTGGCGAAACGTCAGGAACTACAATGCCAAGACCACGGCAATACAGCCCGGAAAACCCCCAACAACCATGTGGTTCATAGTTTGTCAAATTCCACGAACTTTCATGAACCTGCCCCTGGTTCGTGAACCGGCTCGTTTGGTTCGTGAAAATGGCACATCCGGGTCAGAAAACCATCACTTCTGGGGTCAGCAGAAGGTCACTTCTGGGCCAGCAGATGTTCACTTCCGGGTCAGCAGAAGGTCTGCAGGAAGTCCATCCCCTGTTGCCTAGGAAACTGATTGGTTGGCACCAGGTTGTCTGCAGTGATGAACCAAAAAACGAACCAAACAAACCAACCGAAAAGTCCGTGGCGGTTCATCAGAAATGAGATCTGACAAACCATCTTGGTTCGTGCTTAATTTTGGTTCGTATTTCAGTTCGTGCCCATCTCTAGCCAAGATCTGACCAGATTGTGAGAGACATACAGACCCCCACAGCAATGGTAAAGTTTTCAGAATTTTTTGCTTGTGAATAGAATCCTCTGCATGCTTTCATCCTTTTGGCATGCTTTCTGAGGCTGGAGCTTTGTATCAAACATTGCATCAACTTCCTCCTCCTAAAGGAAATACATCCTCTAATCGTATCACTTACTAGCAAACAGGACACAGATATTTTGCAAATAGGCCATGGATTTTTCAAAATATATTTGTTGTAATTCCCTTTAAAATGACAAATTTTAAAAATCCATTTACCTCATTGGTTTCTGTTCCATCTGTCTTAACATACATAATGCGATAACCGTTCACTTTTTTAGAAGCAGGCTCCCAAGAGATCTTAGCTGAACTGTGCTCAACATTTGAAAACCTCAAGTTCCGTGGTGGGCTTAAAGGCACTTCAAAAAGAGGAGGAAAGTTCAAAATACTGAACATTTTTTTTTGTTTTCTTTCAACACCTCTTAAAAATGAAGACAGGCAGCTTCATGAGCCCCTAAAGCCAAAACCTTTGAGTTCAAGCTAAAGTCAAATCGAAGGTCTCCACCTCTCTCAAACACTTCCACTGTTTCCCCCTTGCCACACTTCATGTCTGGAACTGTCTCCCAGAACACCTGTACAATGCTGTACTTTTTCATTTCCAATACATTTCTCATCAATACCCACTGTTTCCATGAAAGACTTGGCACAACACTTCACTGCCCCTTTACTACGGAAACTGAGAGCCAAACTACAATTGACGCCTTACACTAGTTGGACACTTGTCAGCTTCTCTCAAGTTTTGATGGGAAATGTAGGCGTCCTAGTCTTGCAGCTTGGCTCTCCAACTGCTGTCCAATGAACTTTTCAACTGTCACTTGTCCAACATTCCGCCAAGCTGCCTACATTTCCCATCAAAACTTGAGGGAAGCTGACAAGTGTCCAACCTGTGTCGGGCGTCACTTGTAGTTTGGCTCTGAGGCCCAAACTACATTTTATGCTTTACACAAATTCACTGTGAAGACCTGCAGCCATACTAGACCTCAATATCGTGTGGAGGGGCTCCTGCCTTCTGTCCCCACATGGTAATTTTGGGAACCAAAATGACTCAGAGGCTACAAAGATGTGTTATCTGCCCCAGCGGGAGTTCCTCTTCCTCCCGCTCCATGGTTTCAATCTGAATCGGGTCCCTGTTGGGCTTTTAACACAGGAGCTGCCACCAGGGAGTCACAGCTGCATTATGAATGAAAATCCCCATGGCAAACTTGTAGAAAGCAAACTGTGTAGTTTGTAGGGTTGTCAGCTCCAGGTTGGGAAAATCTTGGAGATTTGAGAGGTGGAGCCAGGTTTGGGAGTGGGGAGGACTTCAGCAAGGTTTAGAGTTTTGCTCCCAGAATTCACAGAGGCACACAAACCACATACATGTTGTTTCTTGTCCAGTAAGGGGATCGCTAGCTTCTTCCCCAAACATTGCATAAACTGTGACTGTATATTCCGTATTGGGCAGCAGACCCTCCAGCTCGATATCTCTCGAGCTTTCTCCAAGTTTCATCTGCAAAATATAAAACAGCTCATGACGTAAATCTTACTACTGGAAAAATGGCGCAGAAAACGGGAACAAAAACAATCTGTGGATTGGAACACCTTCCCTACAAGGAAATGCTAAATAGCATGAGGCTTTTCAGCTTAGAACAAAAGAAGGCCAGAGTGTGGGGAAAAGATGACAGAGGTTTATAAAGTTATGCACCGGATGGAAAAAGCATGCAGATGGAACCTTTTCTTGCTCTCTCACAAAGTTGACAGGAGGTAGAATCAGGACAGACAAAAGGAAGTTCTTCTTTACTCCAAGATAGTTAAGAGTCCAGTAGCACCTTTAAGACTAACCAACTTTATTGTGGCATAAGCTTTCGAGAACCACAGTTCTCTTCATCAGATGCATCTGAGAGAACTGTGGATCTCAAAAGCTTACGCTACAATAAAGTTGGTTAGTCTTAAAGGAGCTACTGGACTCTTTACTATTTTGCAACTACAGACTAACATGGCTAACTCCTCTGGATCTATTCACTCCAAGAGTGACTTGTGGGATCCGCTGCCATGAGATACAGTAATGGTCCCTTGTTTAGTTGGCTTTAAAAGTGCATTAGACAAATTCATGAAGGACAGTCCATCGATGGTTATTAGTGATGATGACTTAAAAGAAGTTCCCTCTCAATACCAGGGCTGGAGGGTAGAGCAAAACAGCCTGATCACACTGCAACAACCGCGATATATGGTGAAAAGAGCTGGCACTGCTTCAGTTTCTTACTATACGTTTCACCTAGGTAGAAGTTCAAGGTATGGCACTTCATTGGCTCCTAACCTACCTTTGAACCCCTTCCGGTACCACCACCCAAAAGTTTTTTCTTTGAGGGTCCGCCCGGCCTGCACTCTCCTGCCCCTGGCTCCACCTGCTCCACCCAAGTGAATCTTGCTGCTGGGCCCAGAGGCATATCATCTCCCATCAGGTGGGCTGTTGCCAGGTAGACCACCAACAGTTTCCCAGAAGCATCTATTTGGCCACTGCGGTAAGTGGGATGCTGAATGAGATGGATCTTGGTTCAGCCCCCAGGTTCCTTCTTCTCTTCTTACAATGATTAAATAAGTGCATGTAGAGTAAAGGAAAATAATGGACTTCCATGTAAAAGAATGGCATATATTTACTGTAAGACAAGAACATTCCAGTGCGGGTAGCTGAGTTAGTCTATTGTAACAAAACAAAACAGAAGTAGCATATCGGTACTCATTAATGTAGAGCTGATTCATAAATGGCCTTTTTCCAGTTGGGCATCACTCCCACACAATATTCCTACAGCTTTATTCTTATAAACAATTTAGAAGTGTAAAAGTGCAGCAGTTTAAACCCGTTGATTTCAATTGGCTTAAGCTGGAATAACTCTGTGTAGGAATACAAGATAAGTCATACAACTCATTTCCCCAGAGAGCAAACTCTTCTAGGGCAGACCTTCGCATTCCACTGCCATCTTGTATCTTGAAACAACAGCTGCCACTTATCCTGCATAGAGTGGCAACAAGGCAGGGGTGGAAGGCAAATCATGAGATGGAAACTTGGGTGTGGGACCCCCACTGGGGGGCAAGCAGTGGAACCAGGAGCAAATTGTAGAGGGAAATGGTGGGCAGCAAATGTCCTTTTCCCATGGCTTCTCTTCCACAAATGGCCCCCCTCTTGGCACCATTCTGCACAACAGATGCAATGACAAAAAAAAGATGGAAGTGAATTAAGGCTGAGGCAAAAAGGGTAATTCTGTCCCCGAGACAATACAAGTTCAAGCTTATCTGGAGAGCTATAAAATTCTCATATATGAAAGGATGAAGACGCCCAGGTACAACACCCTCCAGGTTTTATTGACATATGTGCCCATGTCACATTCTTGTTTCATTTTTATAACAATATTTCTCAAAATGGCAACTGGAATAGACATATTGTAGAGAAGTTGGGAGGCAGCTATGATTAGTGTAGCATAAATTCTTTCGATGGGGCGAGGTCCAGGTAGTATAAACGCAATATGTCCCCTTAAGCGTCTTCACTGGGCGTTGTAATCATAATGATGACTGGCTTATACTTTTTTTAAAAAAAATGAATCTTTGTATAGGGTGAGGTTCTCAGGTTTGCTAGGATCAGCAAGTTTCTAGTGAAGGGTACCTGCCCGTAGCTATAAATCTTGCAAAGAGCAAAACACAAGTCTCTGCGAGTTCACAGTACATTTCTATGCTCTTTTTGCTTGTTTGCCTGCTGTTAAGTCTTCTGACCTGAATGGCTGGAGGAATATAAATTTCACATGTAGAAACTGGGGGAACGGGAAAAGGTTGTGTCTTAAAGTTTTCTTAGGTGGGCTTCATTTTTTTTTAAAAAAAATCAGAATCCCTCTCATCTGCTACAGATGTTTTAAAATTATGGGGTGGGGTGGTGGGGGTGGGGGTCACAGGATTGTTTAACAGTGAAGGAACAAATAATCTGCAGTAAGTAATCCTGAGTATACACCCTGGCAGAAGTGCCTTGCAGGATCAGAACAAGAGATAACAACAGCCCTAAGCTCTAAGTGGTGCACCGCAACTTTGGACTATGCTTCTTATCCAGCCTTGGTGTAGATGAATGGGTTGGTATCAATAAGCTGTTTCATTTGGGGCGGGGGGGGGGTTGACAGAAAAATACACAAGCACTTCAAAGGAAGGTTTCATCATGCCATTTTAGGGTTGTCAATTTCCCTTCCACGGGGGGTGACCTGGCACTTACCTGCAGATTCTTCTTGCTTCCCAGAGTGATATCATCGTACAGGCTGAAGAAGTGCTCCCGTGCTCCACCTGGGGTGTTTGGGGCCAAAATCAGCCCGGCACAAAGTCTGGGAGCACTTCCGGGTCATGCAGATTGACAGCATTCCTGGGAGTTGGTGCGCTGCACCGGGAGCACACCCCAGTAGGCCCATTCAGAGACCTGATTTCCTGCCAGCCAGGTGGGTAGTAGCAGCGGGGAGAGACTGGGAGCAAGGGACTCCCCCGCCCCCACCGGGGGAAAAGCAACCTTATGTCATTTACTCAACAAACATGCAGAATTATCGCGTCTGATTGACTGGTCAAGGGAATTACCATTCCGATTGATGCTAAGCACCCTCACCTCCTTTTCATCTGCAGCCAGCCCATCAGTAAGAGGAGCATACAGAATCATGTACCCGGTTGCACCTGCTACGCCATTCCACTTCACTTTCATGCTGCTGTGTGACACATCGTGCAACTCCAGATCTGATGCCATTGGCAAAGCCACTGCAGCAGGGGAAACAATGCACAATTATCCCACAGTTTCTTTGATGAAGGGAGGTTGCACTAACTTCCTGTAAAAATTATTCTCTTACAGTAAACACCACAAATTTGGTTAGGGTTGAGCAACAAATGTGGCTGAGTATTATTACTAACAAGACCTGTAACACTAATGCTAAGTATTAAGGGAAGGAGAGCAAGAATAATGGGGTACAGAGTGAGCTACATGGGCAAATTCTATATATTCTACAGAGTGAGCTACATAGGGCCTATTCTATAATACTTTCTCCATTCACGCTGGGGCACTAAGGCTGTGGCCAGCGGTGTAGCTTGGGTTTGATTAGAATTTACCACAACTCACATGAGCACTGACCCACAAAGCCGACTGCTGCAAAAACAAAACACAAGGGGCCCCAGTACATATGAAAGAGAGATGGCCCACCTTGCTGAATTAATTACTGGCCTATATCTTTTTAACCATCACCCAAAATTCACTTAGCTGTATAATTTTCTGTACACGACACAAATTATTTATTGCCGCTGATGACCACCATGCTTGGTCAAAATTGTATATACACAAACGTGTGGGTTTTCTTACTTGCAGTTAATTTTAATCTGTCACCACCTTCCACCAAGGTCAAATATGTAAACTGTAATTTTTCCACAAACTCCCACTAGCTGTGTAAAGAAAACATGTTATCTGGAGTGGTTCATATTTACATATTTCAAAAGAATGCTTTATGACACTTTCAGCAATGATTTGTTAGAACAACGCTTGCAGAAATTCTGCCTTGGGCTCAGAAAATGGGTTTAGTCAGAACTTGAACAAGTGGCTTCAAAGGAGCACCAGATGCTATAGGAAATGATGTTACGGGGTCAGTATGCTGCATTATTAACACCGAGTCAGTCATTAACCAATTCCCAACCAGGTTTGGTCACACATTTGCTCAGAGTGTAATTTAGATTGCATAGTATAGTAATTGCATACTAATTGCAGTGCCAATGTGGTATAGTGGTTAGAGAGAAGAATTCAAATCCCTTCTCACAAGATGACCTTGGGCCAGTTAGGCTCCCACAGCATGACCTACTTCACAGGGTCGTTGTAGGAATAAAACAGGGAGAGCCAGTTTGGTGTAGTGGTTAAAAGAGATGGGACTCTAATCTGGAGAACTGGGTTTGATTCCTCAGTCCACCACTTGTAGCCAGCTAGTGACCTTGGGTCAGTCACAGCTCTCCGGAGCTCTCTCAGCCCCACCCACCTCACAGGGTGATTGTTGTGGGGATAATGATAACATACTTTGTAAACTGCTCTGAGTGGGTATTAAGTTGCCCTGAAGGGCAGACTATAAATCAAATATTATACATTACAGGGAGGAATATCCTGTGCATGCCATCTGAAGCTCCCTGGTGGAATTCATATGTGAGAAACAAATGAATAAATGAATCCCAAAACTGTGTGCAGGGGCATACTAATGTGGCAGTGCGGCACAAGAAAGAAACAATAATCAAGTATTTAGAGCCCAAAGACAGACAACAGACACAACCACACAGCTGCTGCTTGTCGTCTCTGCAGGTTTCAGAGATCCAGCCTTATCTCCATTGAATGAAACCTCACAGATTCTGCTGAGTCATTGATTCAAGTGTGACTAATTCATTTAATCATTCACAAAGAAAGCTGTTCATTTTCTGCCTGAGTCACTCCTGTGGGTTTGCGCCTTTCCAATCAAAAGGCACACCCAAAGCCAGGAACACAAATGCCTCTCTGCGGCTAGGCAATTCTTCACACCCTACATGAGCATAAGAATGAAGGGAGTCTCCAGTTTTAAAAGTATGCCTCAAGGCCAAACTAGACATTACAATAGCCATGAGTCCAACCCGTAGCTACTGACGCCATTTTAGAGGTGAATTTAACCATTTAAGAATTGCTATGAGGGTAGTGCAGCGGCACCATTTTGTTCCTTCTCATGTGTTTTCAAATGTCAAAGCAGCCCCCCTCCCAAATGTCGTCACTTGAAAATGCATGGAGTGGGAACAAGCTGCGCCACCCTCACAATAATTTTTAATGGCTACGTTTATTTTATTTATTTATTTATTTATTTATTTATTTATTTATTTATTTATTTATTTATTTATTTATTTATTTGTTGCAGACTTTTATTCCGCCCTCCCTGCAGGCGGGCTCAGGGCGGATTACAGCAGTTTAAAAACACATTGTATAATTTATACACCATAAAACGATAAAAACTTTAAAAAATATCAAACAGCACAGCATACAATATGAGACAGTATAATAGCTAGACGGCAGCAGTCAATATGCGCTAATTG
The DNA here is from genome assembly GCF_028583425.1 of Eublepharis macularius. NCBI lineage: Eukaryota > Metazoa > Chordata > Lepidosauria > Squamata > Eublepharidae > Eublepharis > Eublepharis macularius. The sequence goes on along the minus strand of NC_072796.1, from coordinate 124,030,732 downwards.
AAAAGCCAGATTGCGGACAGCCCTAATAGGAAGTGTTCAGATCTTTTACTCTTCCTCTTTTTTATCAGCTGGCGAAGGCCTAGCCCAGTCTCAACCATATGCTTGGCAGAACATATCTGCCTTGCAGACCCAGTGAAACGATAACCAGTTCTGCTGGGCCCTGGTCTCAATAGACAGAGAGTTCCACCAGGTTGGAGCCAGGATCGAAAAAGCCCTGGCTCTGGTTGAGGTCAGGCGGGCCTCCCTGGGGCCAGGGACCACCAATAGTTGTTTCTCTCCTGATCGAATCATCCTGCAGGGCACATATAGCGAAAGACAGTCCCACAGATACACTGGTCCCAGTCTGCATAGGGCTTTATAGGTTAATAAGAAAACCTTGAATCTGATTTGGTACTCCACAGGCAGCCAATGCAGCTGGCGCGATATAGGTGTTATATGTGCTGCACATGGCACTCCCACAATGACACGTGCCACTGCATTTTGAACCAGCTGTAATCTCCAGATCAGACTCAAGGGATGCCCCTGCATAGAGCGAGTTGCAGTAATCCAACCTAGAAGTGACCATTGCCTGGATCACTGTAGTTAAGTCGTGGGTTGACAGGTAAGGCACAAGCTGCCTGGTCCATCAAAAGAGGACCTGACAACCACTGTGACCTGTGCCTCCATTTTCAGGGAGGCATCTAGGATCACCCCCAAGCCCCTAACCTTTGGAACTGATGCAAGTGGTGCCCCATTGAGGGTTGGGAGCCGAAGTCTGGAACCTAAGCACCCATGACTCAAGTGCAGGACATCATCTTTGTAGGGTTTAATTTCAGCCAACTCTGCTTCAACCAGCCAGTCAAGGCTTCAAAAGCACACTCCAGGACATCTGGGGCTGAGTCGGGCCATTCGTCCATCATCAGATACAACTAGGACTTGACACCGAAGTCTGAAACTTTGCACCAACTGGGCAAGGGGGCACATATAAATGTTAAACAGTAATAGGAAGAGTATTGCCCCCTGCGGGAGACTGCACACCATGGGGTGGTGGGATGACAATTCCTCCCCTAGCGCCACCCTCTGTCACCAATCGTGGAGAAAAGAGACAAGCCACTGCAAGGCAATCCCTTGTATCCCCACATCAGCGAGGCGGTGAGTCAAAAGATCATAATTGACCATATCGAATGCTACTGAGAGATCCAGTAATATCAGCAGTGCTGATCCAGATGCCTGTGAAGGTCATCCATGAGGGTGACCAGTAACGTCTCTATCCCATGCCCCAGGCAGAAACTGGACTGGATGGGATCAAGGGCTGAGGTATCTTTCAGGAACCCCTGCAGCTGTTCTACCACTGCCCGCTCAGTCACCTTACCCAGAAACAGGAAGTTTGAGACTGGGCGGTAATTAGCGATGGCCTCCAAGGAACCCCAAAGCCCATCAGCACCAGCCTTTACCAGCCACAATGGGCACGGGTCCAGGTTGCACATGGTAGGTCTCACCGCTCACAGGGTCCTGTTAATCTCATCCCCACAGAGTGGACTGAAATGTTCTCCTTTAAAATGGTGTTGGTGAGCACAGGTTAAACCCACGTCTACCACAATAATGGGTTTGGCTCTCAGTTACAGACAGTTTAAGGAAATACTGATCTAGTAAAATTTAGTAAGGCCAATTCACATATGACAACAACTTCATATCTCCCATATGATGTGTAGACAGATGTTCATGAGAGTTCAATGCTTTGAATTTAAATTCCAGAGACATGTGGGGGGCTGATTCAGATCACAAAGCAAAAGGGGCCTCCCCTCGCCAATGCCAGTTTCCCAGCCTGAAATGGGCCCAGGGAGCCACTATTTGCCCAACTGGAGAAGCTTAAATGTAGATATGAATACACATAAGTAGGGCTTTTTTTCAGCTGGAACATGGTGGAACTGAGTTCCGGAACCTCTTGAAAATGGTCACATGGTTGGTGGCCCCACCCCCTGATCTCCAGACAGAGGGGAGTTGAGATTGCCCTCCATGCCACCGAGCGGCGCGGAGGGCAATCTAAACTCCCCTCTGTCTGGAGATCAGGGGGCGGGGCCACCAGCCATGTGACCATTTTCTCCTAGGGCAACCTACTGAGTTCCACCACCTCTTTTCCCAGAAAAAAAGCCCTGCACATAAGTTTCCCAAAGGGCCTTCCCCAGGGCCATTTCAAGTCAGGGTAACAGCAAGGGGACTTAAGTGCCTGTTTCCACACACTGTGCTCCCAATTCAAATCTTCCAGTACTGTGCAAAAGAGTAAAAACAGATAAATAAATCAATAGGGTTAACAAAACAAAAAAATGAGAAAGGAATCATGCAAACTGGCTTCCTTTGCAACATTTCTATAGGGAACACAATTCAGTTTTGTTAAAGTGCCAAGAAAACAGCCCTGAAGTCATGTGATGGCAAGAATAGAGTTCTCTGTCTAGAAAGACTGGCTCACAATTGCTTGGCTCACAGGTAAACTTCAAACTATGGTGTGGCTCTATCAGAAGGAGTCCGGAGCTATCTCATGTTCCCTTCTCCCTCATCCACTAGAGCACAGTAATCTAATTATATACTTCCTGATTTTCAGCAAACCACATTGCTGTTAGATCTGAAATGGCAAATGGTGGGTTTGCTAATGATGGTTTTCAGTATTGCAATTGCAAACAAGGAAAAATAAACACTCTTGACATCCTTGTTTGCAAGTTTTTTGTGGCTTAATATAAGAAAGGAAGCAACATCAGGCAGAATATTTAACAGCAGGTTTTATTCTTCTGTAACAGGCCTCATTTTACTTTTCCCTCCATCTTTCTTTCCTTTTCTCTCCCTGTCCCTCCCCGTAAGTCTCAAGGATCTAGTCCACCGAGCAACAGACTACCGTCTCCCCAGGGCTTTTTTTCTGGGAAAAGAGGTGGTGGAACTCAGTGGGTTGCCCTTGGAGAAAATGGTCACATGGCTGGTGGCCCCGCCCCCTGATCTCCAGACAGAGGGGAGTTGAGATTGCCCTCCACACCACCGAGCAGTGCAGAGGGCAATCTAAACTCCCCTCTGTCTGGAGATCAGGGGGCGGGGCCACCAGCCATGTGACCATTTTCAAGAGGTTCCGGAACTCTGTTCCACCACGTTCCCACTGAAGAAAAGGCCTGCGTCTCCCCAATGGGACACAATTCCAAACTTTAACAATGAGTTAACTTGCAAAGCAGCTGTTTCAACACAGCACAAGGCAAGCGCAAAACGGGTTTGGATCAAGACCAGCATTTCCATGGGTAAAAAGTATTTCACCCTGTGTGGAATGAGGCTTTCTCCTCCCCAACCTGCTGAAATTTGGATATAACAGAAATCTGTGGTTGGCCAGAAACTAGGAAGTAACTAATTAGCTCAAAGAGTGCAAAGAGGAGCAGTGAACCACAGGCTCTTTTCAGGCTTGTTGTCCCCCATATGACTGAGCCAAGCCAGTGTGATCCATGACACAGCGAAAGGGAAAACCATCTTTGCTTTGTGGCTTTCTCTTGGTGTAGGCAGGCACCTTTGAGACCTGCTTCAAGTGAGCAGCAGGATGAAAGGGCGCCTTCATTTGAAACTGCTCCACACAATTCAGCCACTAAAACTGCTTAAAAAAAACTTGGCTTGTAAGACAGAAGGTGTCAGACTCCCACTTCTTAAAAAAATCCGCAGCATCCTAAAGATACCATTGCCAAAAATGAACAAAGAGACTTTGGTGCAAACTGCTTAGCACTTAGGCAATGCACACACACACTATCGTAGCCACTGGGCAATTATTTCTGCTCAAGTGAGTGAGAATCAGAGAGTGGAATAGTGCAGGCCTCCCATCTCCTTTCTGCCAAACCAACATCAACGGCACAAAGTGAAGAATAAGTGAGCAAACCCCCTTATCAATCAGGAGGCCTGCTGCTCTGTTTCTGGAGGATTTATTGCAATAGGCCAGGACGTGATGTATTGGCAATCCTTCCAGAGATAGAGTAGAAGGGTGAGGAGAGAAAAGCTGAGTCTAAAAGACAGAAGTCCTTTATACGATGTGTGAAAATACACTGAAATCCTGTATATACTTATTTGGAAGTAAGCTGCACTGAACAATGTGGGAGTTCTATCCAAGGGAACAGATACAGGATCAGGGCAGGCTACGCAAAAGTCTTTTTTCAATGCACTACGGCTTTCTAAGGCTGTTTATATGAACGTCTACTTGTTAGTACATAAGAGAAAGTGGAGTTTGGGTTTTCTGGCCAACATTAGGAGTTCTGGCCAACATAGTTTGAAATTTCCATTATCCCGTAACCTGGCTGCTGCAAGAGCTATTTTAAGCTTTGCGAGTGATCAAGTCAAGGGCTGATCCGTAAGTTCATTTTTAAGAAAGCAACATTTGCACATGGCATATTTTACAGCATTTAGGAATAAGGGGTAGGAATGCTTTTGTATGAAATTGCCTTTGCATGCAGAAGCCACTGTGTCAAAGAAAAAGATTGGAAAGTAACTGAGTTTGAATTATTTTCAACTTCACAAAAATGCTTCCCAAATTCAAAGCAAGGTGGCCAAATTTTGATGTCTAGGCAAGTTTCAAGGTATGGGAAGGTGTGACAGGAACAGATGGCTTATCTCTTTCCCTCAGAGTTCAGCACTCATGTGCAAGTCACTGTTACAATATTCAGATTTCTAAGGTCCAGATTTTGAATTCACACTTTTTAGAAATATGTTTAAGGGCTTGAAATAAAACTTTAGAATCTGGCCATGTGGGGCACCTTCGTTAAAAAAAACTAAAGAAGAATGATGAGGCAAAGTCACCATGTGGTAAATTCCTCTCAAAAACTATTGTGTAAACTCATACCCAGAAGTTTACAAAATTTAGAAAGTAACAAGTAGAGGTGGGCACGATCCAAAAAAAAATACCGATCAAGCTGATCGTGGATTGGCACCGCCGACGATCCTGAATTAACGCTCCACGCCAGTCATCTCCCATTTCCAATCCGTGGATCATGGATCGTAGATCGTGGAGGCAAAAGTGGAGGGGCGCCCCGCTGTTCCCAGCGATACAGGAACGGTGGCTGATGCCGGCAGCATCTGTGTTTGTGTTTGGCTGTCTGTGTTTGGCCGTCAGAGCTGCTTATCAGGGTTTGCAGGGATGAGATTGGAGTGCCCATGGCTACAAAACACCCCCTCCCCCCTCCCTCCCTTGGGTGTCTTCTCCCAGCTGGTGACTGCTTTGCTGCTCTGTGGTTGGAAGGAAGCCCTGGTGATCAAGGCAAGCTTGGCTTCCATTTGGGTTTCCAGGGCAACAGAAGGAGGGCAAACACAGCTCAGGCATTCCCTTGGCTCCGTTGCCAGGGGAATAGATTGCTGGCGCCTGAGTGTCTGGCTTCCCGATCCGAGCACAATCGCCCCGATCAAGCCCCAATCCAGCCCCCCTCCTGACCGCTGGATCATTGGCCATGCACGATCCGCCGGGTCCCGATCACGCAATCGCCATTTATTGTGGGGTTTTTTCGATCGTAATGCGGATCGTGCCCATCTCTAGTAACAAGCTTTCAAACCTTCAGATAGATCCCATGATCTGCTGATGCAAGTTTATTATGAGAGTCCATGTAGTGTAATATCTAGGAGGCTGCAGTTGAGAAGGGGTTAAAACTGCTCTCTTCTTCCTCTTCCATCAGTGAACTTATGCAGAAAGATCAATTTTATCCTCCTTTCCACTGCAGGCTCCTGAGTCCTCCTGACTGACGTGGCTATTGTACCACATAGGTCACATGACCCTGAGAATAAACTTTCTCAGGGTCAGAAATGGCAGTGTTGGGTCAAAAAAGGAATGTAGGAAAGATCCACTATCATTAGTGCTTTATTCTAATGGATCATGGATCCGACCCCTTGGAAGATTCTTCACTGCAGGACCAGGTGCACAGGTACCCAGTCAAACCAGAAACCAGAATCAGATAAATAATACTTCTTGATTTGCACTCTTACTTACATGTTGTTTCTGTGCCCCGGAGGCCTTCACTGGCAGAGCTAATATATATGGCAAATACAGCTATCTGATATTCAGTTAAAGACATCAGGTTTTTCAGAACTGCTGTCGAAACAGTGCCATCCACCACAACCTGTATGATGGGAGAGATTGGTTTAAGAAGTGTAATAGTAATGCTTAAGACGGGGACTGCAGTTACTAACAGTTCCTGCTTCTTGGCTGTGGTGTGGGGAAAGGAGCCGTCATTCCTCAACAAGGCCTCAGAACAGGCCTACAGGAGGTGGTAGATAGTCATGGACTCTGAGGGGCCACTTTACACAGTACGAAGTCCTTACGTTTACTGAGTGACAACACAAAGACTCCAAAGCAAGCATTCAATGCGAGTCTCCCAGACTCACACGTGTTTTTGTTCTCCTTATGACAAAGGTACATGGACAAAAGTGGCTGTGACTATTCCCCTTTCCCAACTACCCTGTGGAGCTGCTGTTGGTTCTATTTGCAAAGTCATATTTCTTGTGTGGCTGTTTCACAATGGAGCAAATTGCAGCTGTGAGGAGAAAAGGGTACACATGTGACTGTAGGAGAGACACAAAATGTCTGCTTCAAGGTCCTTGTGTCGTTGTTCAACTGACACAAAGACTTTGTAGAGTGTAGAACCTCAGAGCTGGAGAGGAAGATCACTGGATGGAACTGGATGAAACCCAAAGCAGCTCTGACATCATGGCCACATCCATATTTACCTCCTCTGGCTGCCCTCCTCTTGTGGGATAGTAGACAACTCTGTATTTTTCCACTTTTCCTGGTGCATGGGTCCAACTCACACGGAATCCTCTGGCTGTCACCTCAGATGTGACTAAATCTGCAGGAGCCCCAACTGTGGCTACCAAAGTCCCTAAGTTTTAAACAGTTATATGAAATTATTTTCTTTACTTATCAAAAACAGCAAGCTCAAGCCATAATATTTTGAAGTCTGTGGGCTTCTATGATATCTACAGACAGCAAAAACAAGTTTCTCATCTACCTTTGATTTCCTTTTCCTGCTCTTCCACTCTTGAGCACACCGTTTTTGTAAGGCCTTCCACGATGGAATTCATGAAACTGAAGTCGGCAACATTGTAGACATGAGTGCTGTCTGGTTCAGAGGCAATCTCCTTTAGCTCATTTTCATCAGCATTTTTCACACCTGATATTAGAAGAAACAACAAAGGATCCAGTCCAATTTATTGAGTTCACTTGGAGTTTTGCCCGTTTAACCTTGGAAATCTGGTAGTTCAGAGATTCTCCAAGATGTCCACCTGGGACTGTAAATCCACTGGGCTCAAAAGAGGTATGCTTGAGCATATAAAACTCATTGTAGAGTGGACACTTTTAAGGGAAACGTTTTCCATAGCTGGTTGTTGTGGGTTTTCCGGGCTGTATTGCCGTGGTCTTGGCATTGTAGTTCCTGACGTTTCGCCAGCAGCTGTGGCTGGCATCTTCAGAGGTGTAGCACCAAAAGATAGAGATCTCTCAGTGTCACAATGTCTATCTTTTGGTGCTACACCTCTGAAGATGCCAGTCACAGCTGCTGGCGAAACGTCAGGAACTACAATGCCAAGACCACGGCAATACAGCCCGGAAAACCCACAACAACCATCGTTCTCCGGCCATGAAAGCCTTCGACAATACATCGTTTTCCATAGCCATTTGCAGATGAATATGAGAACACCTAGAGGAAGAATACTTACCAATAGCAAACAATTCAATGCCAGCATCTCGTAGGTTTTTTGCAGGCGGGATGACATCATCTTGGGATTTCCCATCTGTGATCAATATACCAATTTTCGGAACCCCTGGTCTTGCACCAGCCTCAGGTTTAAAGTTATTCTCCAAAATGAAAGTTAAAGCAAGGCCTGTTCAGAAAACAAGCAAATTAACCAAACATATTATTTGGTATTCCTTGAGCAATGAAAAGCTCCAGGAGCAAAATCTCCTGGGTTTGATCTCTGTTGACAAAGAGAACGCTGGAGACTTATGGAATTTTCATATTTTATTTATCTTTACAAATACACAAGTAAAGCACAGGTAGAGGGAAAGAAGCTTTCCTACAAGGCAGCATCTAATTCCCAGAGTATCCCAGTCTGCTTCACCTCAAGTCAGCTCCCAGCTCTCTCCACTGGATCCCACAGAGGATTTCCACAGATGGAGGAGGGGGATTTCTGCTGACTCCCCCTTTCCGCAGAAAACCTCAAATACTTCCTTTGCACTGTCCTAGGAATCGCCTATCCCCTAGGAGCAGCATTTGGGGCTGCAGCAAGAAAGCTACTGATATAAATGCTTTTGTTAGTGGATATTTTTGGGGTGAGGGGGAATCTCTGCCTCTTGCAAACTGCAAGCCGAAGCCCCTTTACACACACACATCTGCCTCCTCCCCTCAGCTGGGGCATGGTTACCTTCTCCACTGATGAATCCTTGACCAAGAGAAATCAGAAGACCATCACCTAAAAATTAGCTCCGACTGAGGAAATTTTTACAGTCATCCGATTAAATTGTCCCACAAGGTAGCTGTGAGGAAAACTGTGAGATATGTTTCTAAATATTAGGTGGCCCTTAAAGGTATAGGTCAGAAGGACCAGTTTTTTAAATATGTGGCAACTTTAGATCCTTAGCAACCCTCCTGAAGGGAGTTCATAATCTCTTTGAAAATTATACTTGGGATTCCAGGAGAGAATAATTAAAGAATGAAAAAAGAAATACAAATCTGAGGAAAATATAACTAGAAATACGTATCCAAATGCTATATATGCTGGGGGAGGGGGTGGGTTTTGGTGTGCACTATCAATAGTAGCTCAAAGTAGGAATTTCTGATTACTAATTGAAGAGGCTGAGACCTCTAAGCCTTGTATTATGAATAATCATTACTCATAAGAAAGACTGAGGGCCTGTCCTTTCAGCTTCTTAAGATGATAAAGCTATTTCTCAGGAGTCTTTCAAAGAAACCGCGAGATGTCTGAGCCATGGATGCACCCTAACCAGGGCTTTTTTTCAGCAGGAACGCGGTGGAACGGAGTTCCGGAACCTCTTGAAAATGGTCACATGGCTGGTGGCCCCGCCCCCTGATCTCCAGACAGAGGGGAGTTGAGATTGCCCTCCGCACTGCCTGGAGATCAGGGGGCAGGGCCACTAGCCATGTGACCATTTTCTCCGAGGGCAACCCACTGAGTTCCACCACCTCTTTTCCCAGAAAAAAATCCCTGACCCTAACACCCCAGATCTCCTGATGACATCATTAGCAGAGATAGCCATAGTCCATTATTTCTTACAAAAGTAGCCAAATTAGAGAATGTTGGAACTATGGGTGAGGAGAGATGAATATTTTTACAAAGTGCTACAATCACTTATCGTCTAGCTTTAAAAAACATTTTAAAAAGATTAGATAATTTCATGGGGGTAAATCTAGTCATATAGCTGATCAGAACCTCCATGTCCAGAGGCAGTACACCTCTGAATTATAGATACTAGGGATGAACAACAGGAATAGGACTGTCATTTTCATGCATTCTTACAAATTTCCCACAAGCATCCAGCTTCTTAAATGTTTAAGTCTCCCATTTTTCTCCTCTAAGCTTAGCAACATTGATGATCCCTCCCCCACTCCACCAAATATTCACCAATTCAGGGAAAGAGCATTTTAACTGTGTTTTTTGCAACAACTAGCACAATGCAGGTGGTTAAATTAAATAATATATCAATTCTGTAATTTATGCAAGGCTGCAAACCTCTTAAAATGCACCTATCGGAATTGAAATTCTATAACCACAAATGAGCTTGCACTGCATTAACAAAATAGATAGGTTTGCGCTGATGTTTCCCACCCTGCCCCTAGCTTTTCAGCACAGGTTTCTGCCATTATTTTAAACATAATTATCTTCTGCTTGCTGAAGGCCATGGAAAACTTTGTTGATGTATATAAAGAAAACCATGTAAATAAGGCAGTCCGTTTGCACCCTTCATTAAACTTATGAGTGGCGTGAATGGCTAGTATTATAATATTTGGAGGCTAAATGCATTTTCAGTTGCCTGTTCATTATGTACAAACCCTACTGTACCTGTTAAGGTGTTCCCACCCTTATAGGGTAAGTTACGCACTGCATCTAAGACAGCATCTTTTGTACCATGGGCATTCAAATGCCATTCTATTCGAGGATCACCACTGTATTGGGCAAGTCCTAGGGAAGAAATCACACAAACTTTATTTGTAGCACCAGCCAAGCCAGCCATTGTGACAAGTGTGGGTGTGTACGTGAAGGGAAACTTGCACATTGCAAGGACCTCTGGTGTGCGTGCATGCGCTGTACACAATGAAGACACATTTTACTCTCTTGTACTGTACCTGTTAAGTTGCAACCATGCCCACCTGCCCCCCAAACCCTGTTTTGCTTTTCCTCATAGCTGTGAATGGCAACCTTGAATGGGAGAAAGTAAAGGGTTACATTTGGGAATCCCATATAGATATGCATATGAACTTTCTTCCTGCCCATTAGTGACTTTTCTCTAGTCACTAAGAATCAAAGTTCAAAGAACAAACCTTTAAAGAAGGCAACAGTTTAAGAGAAAAAACAGAATTTGAAGCAATAATAAGTGGTGAGCTGAAGCATCTATTAGGGAAAATTTACAAAATTTTATTGCAACACCATACAGAAATGGAAGAAGTTAAAATCTGTATGTTATTTTTATTTTTTATTTATTTTTATCTGTTTAAATTTGTATTCTGCCCTCTCCACACTGGCAGGCTCAGGCTGGATCACATTTATATACATTAAAATTACAACCACAATTTAAAACTTAATAAATACAGTACGAATGTTTAAAAACAAACACAAGAAGCACAAAGAGTTCATTAATCTATTTCCAACCATCACTGAAAAATAGTTAAAGAAGAAGGAAACTTCTTTTTTTGGAGGTGGATGTTCTAATAGGAAGGGCACCGTCCTACCCTATTTTGGCCGGTGGGGGCCCTACCCAGCATCAACCAAATGCCTGGCAGAACAGCTCTGTCTTACAGGCCCAGCAGAATGATAACAAATCCCACTGGGCCCTGGTCTCATTAGGAAGAGCGTTCAACCAGGCTGGAGCCAGGACCGAAAAGGCCCTGGTTCTGGTCGATGCTAGGTGGGTGTCCCTGGGGCCAGGGATCATTAGTAGCTCTTTATCACTAGAATGAAGCATCCTCTGGGGCACATATGGGAAGAGGTGGTCCTGAAGATACGCAGGTCCCAGTCTACGTAGGGCTTTGTAGGTTAAAATGGAAGAAAAACTTTGAAGTAACTATCCTTATGAACCAATGGGAAGATTTATAGGCTAAAGATATTAAATTTACAGATTGTCAGTTGTTAAGAGAGAACTGGTACAAAATGTTCTTTAGATGGTATACTACCCCAAAGACATTGTGAGAATTAGTACGGACTATAGTCGACAGTGTTGGAAATGTCCATGCACGGATGCAACATTTTATCATATGAGGTGGACATGTAAGAAAGCACAAAGATATTGGATAAAGATACATGAAAAGATGCAGACGATTCTCAAGTTCAGGTGTGAGCTAAATCCGAAAAATATGCTACTAAACATTTTACCAAATATTGTAAGAAAAGAACAGGGCGCCCTTTTCTGGTACATGGTGACAGCTGCAAGAGTACTATATGGAGTGAAATGGAAAACAGAATTATGCCCTGACACACCAGAGTGGAAAGATTTACAAATATGTGTCAATGGCCAAATTAACTCCTTATGTGCACAAAAGACCAAGAGCGAAATTCTGGAAAAAAATGGAAAGATTTTTTCAACTATTTAGGCTAAAACTAAGATAAATTAAGGTAATATGATACAAAGATAAAACACAGGAGAAATGATTGATTAAAAATTATTGATACTAAAGTTTGGGTACAAGCAGTTAAGGAGAGGGGATGAGAGCGATTATATAATTTAGCTGTATTGTTATATACACTGAATATATCTTTCTATTAGCCTAATCTAAATTCAAACATAGTGCTTGTATAAGTTCTTATGCACTTTCTATTGCTATATCTTTTCTTTTTAAATATATATTTTTTTAAAAGAATCAAACCTACTTTTATCCGTGTAACTTCATCTTGAGATTTATTTCTTCGATACTCTAAACTCTGAAAATTATTTCTCCTCTGTTCTTTGCTGCCCCAGGAGAGCCATTTAAGGAGGAAAGGAACACCACCTTTTGATTTAAACAAACCATCCCCGTTTTGAGTCCAAGATAATGAGTTCTATACAGAGCCAGGGCAGAACTCTAGGCAGGTCACCAACGCAGAACCCAGTGAGTGACAGAGTATCAAGGAATCCGGTGTGTCAAGGATAGATTCACTGTGGAACCTTGGCAACTAGGTACAGCCAGGAAGAATCTTGGAATTACATGTTTTTCAGCCTACAATACTGACTACCTAACCGAAAAGAGTTTTTTGCAGAATGATCAGTAAATCAGTGGCTAGTAACTCTGTCCTATTTGTCTCATATATTTCAGACCACAAGTAGTTGTGTGATTCAGGAGTACCTCTGCCTCTGGACAGTATAATGATTCTATCTACTGGATGACTACTGTTATAATCCCACAAAAGCTTATGCCACAATATATGTGTTAGCTTGCCAAAGGGCACTGTTACTGTTACTATAACAGACAAGCAGCGCAATCCTAAAAACACTTCCCTAGGAGTAAGCCTCAAGAAATAAAAGTTGGTCTTTACTTCTGAGTAGACCTGTTTAGGATGGCTCCCTTGCTCAACTCTCTTTTCAGAATTTTTCAGCACAAAACATTTTACCACCACTGAGAGTTCTGATACTTTGAAGATCTTAATATTGATGCCTACCAAAGGCAAATAAATTGCAATGTCTACCTAAAAAGGCAGAAAATCAAGTAACAATAAACCAAGTGTCTTTTTTAAAAAAAAAATCCTTTGAAACGTTACCTATTCTTGTTTTTTCAGAACCCACATTGAAGGCAGAAACCAGATTCTCTAGGAAAAGACGCACAAGCCTGAAGTTGAATCGGCCAATACTCCAAGAACCATCAACTAGGATCACGATGTCAGCAATGGCTGGGGTTTTACATTTAAATTGGTTTTCTGTCAATGACAAAAGAGCATAGGAAGGTTTAATTCAATGAAAATAGAGCAAGATACATTGTAGTTGTTGTTTTTTTTAAAAAAGGATAATGTTTAAAAGACAACATGCTTAGATCAAAAGAAGAAACCTGCAAAAATTCCTTGGATGTTTTACCTGTTGGGAAGAAATAATTAATTGTGCATTCACTGTTGCAGTATCTGCAGATGCAAGAAAAAGTAATGCATCTTTGCAGGGGCAGCCATACCCCTGGGTGGTTGTAGAGAGCTGCCTAGGATAGCACTTTTAAATGGGCAAGTCTTTTATAAGCAGGCAATAAAAGGGAAGGTGCCTTCCATTTAACCAAATCACCTTTACACCCAAGTTGATATCACCCAAGTTGATATCACCTCAAGAACCTTGTGAATACAAAAACAATTAAATATCAAAACATATGGGCAGTTTTGAAAGTGACAGTTTGATAAGAAAAGGACAGAAGATGAAAATGTTAAGTACTCGCATGGCTGGTAGAAAGTCAGAAATAAACATATAGGGAAGAGTAATCAGCCATATTTAGACATGCAGTCAAATATCTTAATACATTTAACAGATGCAACAAATAACTCAATTTGCAAACTTCAACACTGAGAGCACAGAGTTAATGTGGCTAGTATTATTTTTGACAACAATAAAGGCAATCTGATGTGCAGAAGGGTTTTGAGAATGGAAGAGGCCACCATAAATATTTAGTGGAACTTACCTGAAATATTATTTTTAATGATAGCTATCAAGATTGCAAGCACATAAAAGGTGATGCTAATGCACACAAAACAATACTAAAATGAAACAGATTTTGTTACAGACAATTATAGCACACAGTTGGTTATGAAGTACAAGACCTGGATCAATTTATAAGCATACAAATACGGTTGCATTACACAACAGGGATCTTCCTGGGAAAGAATAAGCAATATGATCTCATTTCCGTGATTTAATGGATGTACACTGGGATAGAAAAAAATGAGTGAATCAATACCAAAATGAATTTGATTAGTGTGTTAGTGTGGTGTAGTGGTTAGAGTGCCATACCTGGAGGACTCAGGTTCAGCCAGTAATGAAACCTGTTTTCTTACTTCATTTATGGTCCGCCTTTCTTGTGAACTCAAGGAGCTTTGCAAAAATTAAGTGGTCTTGTCCAGGGCTGGATCTAGGGTTGCTGGCGCCCAGGGCAACCCAAGTCCGGCTCCTCCCGGTGCTGCGTGATGACGTCACTTCCATGATGTCATCATGCAGGGAAGAGCGTGCTACCCACACGGCTCGCTGCCTGTCCCAACATGCCACGGAGTTGGCGGAGGCAGCACGGGTGGCTTGGAAGCCACCCATGCCATTCACCTGCCCCACAGGACAGGGGGCGTGCAGCAAGTCGGCTGCCTTCTATACTGCGGGGCAGGTGAATGGCGTGGGTGGCCTCCCAGCCCCCCACGCTGCCACCAGTGTGCTCCTGGCGGCTGGCAGCTGCGCCCAGTGCCCCCTCTTTGGCAGCACCAGGGGCAGACTACCCCCCTTGCCCCTCTGTTGATCCGGCCCTGGTCTTGTCCCAGTCACTCACTCTCAGGCTGATCCATCCCACAGGGTTGTTGTGGATATAAAATAGAGGATGGAAGAACCATATTCACTGCACCCTGAGCTCCTCGGAGGAAGCGTGGGATAAGAATGTGACAGATAAACTGACCCAAGTGAAAACCATGGGCAGAATCTAGATGCATGAAGCCATCCTTCTTCTAAACAAGTTAATAGCCAATTTTCCAAGAATTTCAACAGGGATCAGACTGGCTGAAGTAAAGCTGATAAGCAAGGACTTATCTTCAGATATGATATCTTCAAATCCAGATGTGATATCGGGCAGCTCTAGAAATCACAGGCAATTCCTTGAGATACTCAAAATCACTTCCGGGTTTTCCCTGAACATGAACATGTCAGGGATTCACTCTAGTACCTTCAGCAACAGCCCTACACTTGCTCTCCAAAGTCACAGCTATGGTGCCTCCCGAGTTCTAGATACTGTGCCCCCATATTATACCCATCCCCACTAGATGAATTAATTCTAATCTAATAGTCATTAACTACAGAAGAAATTCAGTCTAACGGAATAGGTATATAGTTGCTTATTAAATATTCCATTTCCATAGAGGGATGAGGATAAAAGTAGGTATTTTCTGTAACTATATAATTGTGTGTGAGGGTGGCCTTACTATCAGTTCCAACGGTTTGTCAATCTGATCTTTGCAACTGGTTGTTATTGAACACACGAAAGCTGCCTTACACTAGACCAGACCATTGGTCCATGAGGGTCAATATTGCCTACTCAGACTAGCAGTGACCCTGCAGGTTCTCAGGCAGAGGTCTTGCACATCACTTACTATCTGATCCTTTTAATTGGAGTTGCTCAGAATTGAACCTGGGACCTTCTGCATGCAAGGCAGATGCTCCTCCACTGAGCCAGTAGTCTGTACCATGCACTTAACAGTATCAGCGTCATTATCAGCGTCCTGTGCTGTGCCAGCTGCACTGGCTCCCAGTGGAGTTCCGGATCCGGTTCAAGGTGTTAACCTTGGTGTTTAAAGCCTGTCACGGACTGGGACCTGCATACCTGCAGGACCGCCACTTCTATGACCTCCCCTGCAGGGTGTTGTGCTCTGCAGACAAGCAACTCCTGGTGGTCCCCGGCCCCAAGGATATCCATCTGTCCTCAACCAGGGCCAGGGCTTTTTCTGCCCTGGCCCCGGCCTGGTGGAATGCTCTCCCGCTGGAGATCCGGGCCCTGTGGGCCCTGTTACAGTTCCGCAGGGCCTGTAAAACGGAGATGTTCCGCCGGGCCTTTGGCTGAGTGCCAGCAGGTGTCCTCCTCCCTTCCATCTAAGACCACCACTTCTTCTGGGGCTGCCCTCAGCCATCTGCTATGCCCATATACGGACTCCGAATATTTGTTTAAACAGCCTGCTCCTGGACTATTTTAATTACTTTTTAAAAATTATTATTGATTTTATGTTTTTGTGATTTTTAATGTATTTTTTTAATGTTGTTAGCCGCCCCATGGGGAGGGCGGGGTATAAATCAAATCAAATAAATAAAAATTAACTCACACCCTCTTTACTACAGAAGTATCATTAGACTATTTCCCTTTTACCCTAATCCATCCCTTGAGTAACTGTAAGGGGCAACAATTCTTCTATAAAAGATTAAAGGAGTCCTAATAGAGGGGTTTGGGGGGGTTTTTTGGAAAAAGAAGGAGGGAAATCTATTGATTGAATTCATATACAGTTCTTTTCCAGCTCAAATTGAAAGTCTTGTAAATTAAGATTTACAAGACTTTGTGGAGTTTCCATTTCCTTTCTTAGATGGAACTACACGTTTCACCTCAACCATACACCTTTGAAGCTCAGCTGTTCCTTCTCCTTCACAGAACAGGATCGGGAATGCACAAGAAGAAGGGAAAGAGGGGCACTTCACATCCTCCAGCCCACCGTTACCTCTCCCCAGAAATTATTCAAGAGCTTGCAGCCACCCTTCAACGATATTTCATGCAATCAGACATCTGACCAGAAACATAGCATAGCATGAACTACAGCAAATTAAACTGTCAAACAAACTCTGGAGATTAATGTCTGAGTTTGAATTAATTTTTTTCCCCCAAAAAATACCTTACAAGTGGATTTAAATGCTATTTTAATAACCTTCCTTTCCTTTCCCCACCCCCAGCTTCCAGCCCAGTGAGCAGAAGTTAATGGCAATAAAGCTAGCTGGGCAGGAAGCAGTCTTTCAGCTCTCAGGCCTGAGGCCAGAGCCCCTTTAGCTGTCTGGCCAAAAACAGTAGGGTCCTGCAGGCTCCATGGACAAACTTGGAGTCCAGCTGACAGGCTTCGTGGGCACCCCAACTCAGATAAAAACCTACCACTTTTTCATGACCGAACTCATGATGGAATAAAGAAAGGGGGGGCTGCAGTCTCTGTCCCAGTCCAAAGAGCAAAGCATCCATTAAATATGCAATTAAGCTGTTACAAGAAGGTCAGAAATTATCTGAAGTCTGAAGACCAGAGAGTATGCACTCATGTATGAGAGCTGCCTGGAAAAAGCTTCAAAAACAAAAGCATCAAGGAAAACCCCCTTTAGATGAGAGTGAAAGTTTTCTGCCAACACTCGATGTAATAACCAAAAATTATGATCACGTCAATCAGTGTGCTGGTGTCAACAGGCTTAACCTGTTTTCAGTGGCAATGTTATGTTTGCAATAATTCTAGCATTATCTCCTCCCAATATGCACGGTTGTCAAATATCCTCCAATAGTCTGGCTCTTTGATTAAAAGATAGCAGACCCCTGGCTTGGAGCATGACTTGGTTTGCCTCAGGTCATGCTCCAAGCCAGGGGTCTGCTAGCTTTGGCAACCATGCATCTTGGGAGGATTGTGGGTAGCATGCACTCCCAATTAGAGACGGGGACGAACCTGAATATGAACCAAAAAAATCCACAAACCAGCCTAGTTTGTGGTTCGCGAAAGCTCATTTCCATGAACTTCCACGAACCGGTCTACTGATTCGTTTAGTTTGTATTAAAGGGCAGTTTAAATGGCCATTTCCCTGAGGAAATGGCCATTTAAACTTTTCCTGCCGCTTGCAAGCGGCAGGGGGGATCCCTCCCCGCCTGCCAGCTGATACTTCAAAGGGCCCTGCCATTTGCAAGCAGCAGGAAAGGGCCCTTTAAATGATCAAATGCCCCTTTCCTTGCTGCTAAGCAGCCAGAAAGGGGCATTTAAACCCCACGAACCACGAACTGGTTCAGGAACTTGCCCCAGTTCGTGGGAGTTTGTGGTTCCTGGATCGTGGAAGCCACGAACCATGAACTGCATGATTCAGTTTTTTTGTGGTTCGTGTCCATGTCTACTCCCAATATATGCAGTTGCTGGGCAACTAAAAACATATGAAAAGGGCTAATGTTACTTCTCAATGAGTTGCAAACAGTACTTGTAGCAACAGAACTATGGGTCCTCTGCAAGCTATGGGCCCTCCACATGTCCATTACCATTTCTTGAACATCTGAAATCATTTATAGATCACCTTGGGCACATTTATAGCTAAAATCTCAAGCAACAATTAATTTCCTCCAGAAGTAACTTTAGCAGTAAGTATTTTACTTGGTTGGTAAAATGCTTATTTATTTATTACTATTACTTATAGTTCTCATAATATTTATTTACTGTATTTATTTACTATCCTCCTCCACCCACATGCAAATTGGTAATATGAATAGTACAGACATATTGCAGAAATTGTTTGAGTAAACTACAGCTATTTAAGATGGTATATGTGAATGGACCCAGGTCTCTTGATGCTCTAAAATAATGTTTGGCAGGTCACAGGATCAGGACTATAAAGCCCTGTGGGTAGTCTAGTTCAAGTAACCCTGTACTTTCAACTGCGTTTGATGATAAATCATCCCTAGCCTTTAAATTTTCTGCTGATCCACTGCAAGTTTATTGTTTGTGGACCATGTTTCAACTAAATGGTGTGATGTGTATTTTTGAAAATAATTAAAAGAAAAAAGCCTTTGGAGAACAAAAGCAACGTCTGCCTTTGTGAATGCCGCTGTTTCTGCCATTGCTTCTGATTAATGTCCCTCTTTCATAATTTTCCTTTAAGGAACAGTAAATGTTTAACTAAAAGTTTAGACTTGGCTTTCATAAAAGATTGTCCCGCAAGCCGTTCAGGAATTATGAAGAGAATACAAACTATAACATTGAAGTCATAGAGGATTTTTTAATTTTTAAAGACTTAATGCTCTCTTATAATTAACGTAACTAGGAGTATGGTGTTGGTGCACCTTCCCCAGATGCACTTTGTGTAAAACAGACAGCAGTCCGTAATACATCAAGAGATAAACTAAATTAAGACATAATTCAGTAAGATTTCTGATTCTGACTTGGGAAATTCCAGGAGAGTTGGGGACGGTGACTAGAGAAGGCAGAGCTTGGGGAGGGGAGGGAGGGGAGCATGCCATACAGGCCATCCTCCCAAACTGCCATTGCCTCCAGGGAAACTTATCCAGATAATGCTGGTTGTACTCAAGGCCTTGCCTAGAGATTGGCGATCCTTTAATTCCACCTGTTTTCAAGATGGTAGCTGGAAAGCCAGATATCAGATTGCTTAGAAGCAAAGAGGGACAGACAGCTGAAGGCCAGGCAGAGAGGCATTCTAACACCTTCTCATTTGCTTTGCAGCTGTAGTTTAACAGTACAGCTCGTGCAGGAGAGATGGAAAACAAGGAGGTTACGTGATTTCTTTACTTATAAGATTTTTATGCTGCCTCTCCAGAATCCTGCTCAATACGGCTTACAATTAAAATCATTATAAATTATCCCCAAAAAACCCCATTAAAAACATGCCAGGGAAGGATTGCCTTAGAGATTCAAGCAGGAGGTCAGCGGGGTAACTTACTTCCCCTGTACACAAGCTCCTGCACTTCCCCTTCACGCTGGAAAATTACATCATTTCCCAGAGCAACAGGGGAGCTGCAGGGCGAGTTGAAGCCAGCTTAGTAAAAATTGCCTCCCAATGGGCTTCAGCATGCCCTAGGGTCCCCCAGTGGGAGTGGAGGATCCCCTGGTCATCCCCCCTGGTCACCACTCACCAGGCAGGTGGGGGAGGGAAGGCAGGGGAATAGGCCCCCCAAGCACTCTCCCAAGGCGGCACAATGGCGTCATCCCGGGAGCGCTCCTGCATTTTGCAGCAGGCTGATTGGGGCCCCAAATGGGCCGAATCAGGCCCACATCAGCCTGCTGTGAAGCACGGGAACACACCCGGGCCCTGCATGATGATGTCAGTTCTCAGAAATGATGTCATTGTGCTGCCCAAGGGTGTGCACATGAAAAGACAAAGAATAAGGTGAGTGCCTGGTCCCCCCTCCCACTGGGAAGGTAAGGGAACCTTGCAACCCTAGCGTGACCTGCACTTCCCGCATCACGCTGGAAAAGGGACTCAAATCAGTCTTCTACTACATACCAACATGGCTACGCACCTGAAACTAGCTTCAGATTAGAAGTATCTCTAAATACAAAGACAAAAAAAAGAAAAGAAACTAAAAAT
Organism: Eublepharis macularius; assembly: GCF_028583425.1. Taxonomy (NCBI): domain Eukaryota; kingdom Metazoa; phylum Chordata; class Lepidosauria; order Squamata; family Eublepharidae; genus Eublepharis; species Eublepharis macularius. The sequence continues at coordinate 124,010,529 of NC_072796.1, read as the reverse complement.
AATGACATTTTCATGTTGTAAGTAATGCTATGAGGCCTCTTAAACTTGACATAGTTTAGGGGCTCAGCAAATCTTAATCCAGCCCTTGTTTTTAATAAGTAAGAACAAGGAATTACAATAAAAATACCAGCTGAGATTCACAGCCATTCTTAAATTGCTCCAGATTTTATCACACGCTTCACCGGGGTCAGTCCAGGGATAGCTTCTGTTATACACGTTTAACTTCTTTACTCATATACGATATCCTGGTTGTGATCTTTCTGAATGTATGTTATTGTGGTCACTGGAGGATGGAGGAAGAGAATCGCAAATCTGTCGCAGGCATTAAAACACCCTGACCATAACGTCCCTGAACATTTTAATCCCTAGAGGGTAGGTAGGTGATTCTAAAACTATGGCAGATGTTTCTTGCATGAAAAAGCTGTTCTTTCAAGAAAATAATATAGAGGTATGTCTATAAGTGATATTAACAGAGCATTAACCTATTTTCTTCATTCTACTACTTAAAAAAAAAATTCTCAAGCCATACACTCCATAGATCAACTTAAAAGACTATTGGCATTTCATGACTACAAACAAAAAATTAATTAATCCTGACAAAGCTCTGGAGAGACAGGCATTATTAATTACACACTTTCAGTGCAAGAGTCACAAAATATGCCTACAACAGGAATGTCCATTTAATTCTCTATATTATTGGAATGAGTTTGCTTTCCTTTGAACATAAAAGTAGCTAATGGCTTACCAGAATGCCAAAATGAATAATTTAATAGAGAAAACCCAGAAAACCCTGCACTTATCTTGTTGTAGAATGGTAGTCACAAATTTTAAAGGTTTTTTTCTTTATTCTTTCTGCTGAAAGAATCTTTGCCTGCCTGACAAAAATTTCACTTTTCATTTGGGGGGGGGGGTTAACAATGTAACCGATTTGCTATCATGGGCAATCTTGTGGTAATACTTATAGCATGTCGTTTGATCCTCAGAAACCTGGGGAACTGTAAAAATCAGTGACAACGAAAATTTGGAAATAATGCTGCTCTAGATTTTGTTTTAGGGGCATTTCAGGAGCTAGACGGAGCATGCATATCATTCCCATTCTCAAACCAAAAGAGGCTATCAAAGATGCTCATCCACCCAAACTTGCCAAAAAACACAAATGAGCACTGATGCAGTGAACTAAATTCTTCACACAATGTTCACAAAAATAATTTAGTGAATTTGAAAGTAATATACAAAAGTGAATACAACATGTGAAATTCTAAAACATCATAATCACTATAATATCATCACAATCAATTACACACAGCAAGGTGTTACAACACCGAGTAGCAGTTTCAGCGGGAATCCTCAGTGTACTGACTGAAGACAGCTCATAAGAGAACTCTTGGGATTCTTCCCTTTTCTGAGGATACACATGCTACTCGGTGTTGTAACACCTTGCTGTGTGTAATTGGTTGTGATGATATTATAGTGATTATGATGTTTTAGAATTTCACATGTTGTATTCACTTTTGTATATTACTTTCAAATTCACTAAATCATTTTTGTGAACATTGTGTGAAGAATTTAGTTCACTGCATCAGTGCTCATTTGTGTTTTTTATCACTCCCATTCTGCAGTCACCCTCATTGGTTACCCATCAGTTACCGTGCTCAATTCAAGATTATGTTCAAAGCCTTTCATGGCCTTGGATGCAGAGGAGTTAGCCGTGTTAGTCTGTGGTAGCAAAATCAAAAAGAGTCCAGTAGCACCTTTAAGACTAACCAATTTTATTGTAGCATAAGCTTTCGAGAACCAAGTTCTCTTCGTCAGATGCCTGCATACCTCATACCTGCAAAACTACCTCTTTCCCTATGTTCTGCCAAGGCAGCTTCAGTCATCCAAACAGGACTTTCTGCAGATACCACCCTATAGTTGGGAAAAATCAACAGCTGCTTGTACACATGCTTTCTCTGTGGTAGCCCCCACCTAGTGGAAGGGCCTGCCGGAGGAGGTCAGGAAAGCTCTCACTCTCCTGGCTTTCCACAAACTATGCAATTGTTCAGGAGGGCTTTCTACTCAGATTATGGGGCTGTGTCATAAGTAATAGCTCAAAGAGATAACTTGAGAAGGGACAGGGACTATTGACAAGGCTATTGGGTTCTATCTGCTGATATAGATACATTCCTACTCAGTCGTTTGACGTTGTTAAAGATGTCATGTTAATTACTTATGCTTTAAATTCAGAAAGGTTTCATCTATGTGCTCATCTACTAGTTTTTCAAATTTGCAGCATACCCTATTATATCTGTTCCCGTTTAATGTCCTACTGTTGATCATGTTGCATTTTTGCTCTGTGAATGTCCTAGCTATTGATTATATTGTATTCATTTGCAGTATGTAATCTACCTTGGATCTCAGTGAGAAAGGCGGACTATGAACAAACAATAATAATAATAGAGTCCAATAAACTGTATCGTTTCCAGAAATATATTTCCAGAATATAGCTGCTCTAGGCAGCTCACAACAATTATCAAAAATAAAATCCTAAAAATGGCTAAACATTTAAATAACTAAACAGAAGTACAATCGTAAGGCAACCTAGCCAAGCAGCAATAACTTAAAACCAGCAGACCAGAATAGAATAACACAATCAATAATGGCAAAAGCAAAAATGTCTTCATGTGGCACCTAAAAACAAAAGGGCAACTTTTGGGGAAAGGAAACAAAGCACTGTTTTTGATTGCCACTTGCCTCATCTCCATGAGTATACACAGAGCAAGATTTGAGATAAAGGTTTGTTAGTGGGCTCGGTGATACGGGATGAAGCAATGCTTCATGCTATAGTGTTTAGAGCTTTACAGCTGAGAGCCAAAACACACGAGAAGAAATACCTAGATTCAGCACGTGTTCTCTTACCTCAAGGTTTGCCGGGATCTGTAGGCGTCCTGGAAGCTTAAAGTTTAGCATTTACAGAGCAGCAGGAAGGGAAATACAGGCGCCTGTATTTCCCTTCCCCTTCCTGCTGCTCTGTAAATGCTAAACTTTAAGCTTTCAGGACGCCTACAGATCCCGGCAAACCTTGAGGTAAGAGAACACGTGCTGAACCTAGGTATTTCTTCTCGTGTGTTTTGGCTCTAAGAACCAGCACTTTGAACTGTGCTCAGAAACAAAGCAGTCAGTCAGGAATAATATGTTCCCTATATCCAACCCCCAGAAAATGGCTGGGCTGCAGTGGTTTGTGCTAGATTCTTAAGTTTCCAAACATTCTCTAAAGGCAGCTATATGCAAAGCACGTTACACTAATGTAATCAGAGTATGGCTTGCTGTGACCAAGGCCGTTTTCACACATCTTTACCGTCACACAAAATCGCACAAAACTCATGGAATGACGTCAACTTCGTGGCGCCATTTCCCATAATGATTTAGTTTCATGGTGCAATGATGTCAGAAATGACAGAAAATCATGCCCTGAAGATGGCATCATTTCGTGAGTTTTGTGCAATTTTGCGTGACAATTAAGACATGTGAAAACGGCCCAAATCTTGCTTCCTGGAGAACAGATGCAGCCACCAGTCAAAGCTGGTAGAATGAGCTACGTACCAACTATAGGCATGAATCCAGAACCACCTCCGAGCTATGAACCTATTATTTCAGGAAGAATACAGCCCTCCCTCCCCACAGCTGACTCCTTAATTCCTCATTGTTTCTATTATTGAACAACAGCACCTCAGTCTTCTCTGGATTGAGCATCAGTTTACTGGCAGCCATCCCATTATGTTCAAACAAATTTTCATGACTTCCTAAGACATCAGACTCAAATGTTAAGGAGAAAATAAACTGGGTGTGATGATCAACATACTGATGGCACCTTATGCTAAATCCATGGTCAATCCCTCACAGCAGTTTCATGTAGATGTTAAACAGATTAGGGGCTGGAATACAATCTTGTAAAAACCCATGATGCAAATGCCACAGAGGTATGAAGCATTTCCCCTGTAGCACATTTTAGAAACAACTAACCAAGTAGGAATAGTATCACTAGAGTGCAAAACTCCCCATCCAGCCAGTCTAACATGACAGTTGATGGTATTAAAAGTTAGGAGAACCACTCTCCCAGTGAAGATTGTCAATTAAGAAAAACAAGGATACTTCAGTCCCCAAACTCAGTTCAAAACTAGACTGAAATGGGCCTAAATAATCTGTAACAGCCTGTATTTGAGTAGCCATTGGAATTTCAAACACCTTGGCCCAAAACACAGTATTGGTCACTGGCTGCTCCCTTCTTAAATCGTTTGAGTCCAGGGATGTCTTTTTCAGGAAGGGCTTCATTTTTATTTATTTACTTTGGATTTCTATTCCACCCTGCCCATGAAGGGGTCAGGGCAGATTACAACAGTTTAAAAACATATTCGAATTAATTTATACAATTAAAATCATAAATAGATTTTTTTAAAATGTAAAAGAGAAATTCACTCATAACATATACACTAATTACAATCAGATGGTGGCAATCGATAGGCAGCAAGCACAGTTCAGGTTTTATATTCTTCTCCATTTTTGGGGCCAGCTGAGGCCAAGCCCTACCTCAACCATATGCTTGGCGGAACATCTCTGTCTTACAGGCCTGGTGAAACGATAACAAATCCTGCCAGGCCTTGGTCTCAGTAGACAGAGTTCCACCTGGCTGGAGCCAGGACTGAAAATGCCCTGGCTTTGGTTGAAGTCAGGCAGGCCTCCTTGGGGCCAGGGACCACCGATAGATGTTGCTTTCCCAATCGGAGCATCCTCTGGGGCACGTATGGGGAGAGGCGGTCTCGCAGATACGCTAGTTCCAGTCCACATAGGGCTCTGTAGGTTAATACCAAAACCTTGAACCTGATCCGGTACTCCACTGGCAGCCAATGCAGCTGGCACAATATTGGTGTTATATGCGCTCCAGTTCGCACTCCTACAATAACACGTGCTGCTGCATTTTGAACCAGCTGCAGTCTCCAGGTCAGGCTCAAGGGGAGCCTTGCGTAGAGCACATTACAGTAGTCCAACTAAGAAATGACCATTGCCTGGATCACTGTAGTTAAGTCGCTGGTTGAAAGGTACGGAACAAGCTGCCTGGTCCGCCATAGATAGAAAAAAGAGGACCTGGCAACTGCTGTGACCTGTGCCTCCATTTTCAAGGAGGCATCCGGAATCACCCACAGACTCCTAATTGACGACATGGCCTCTTCCTTCAAAGCAGCCATAACTATCTTCACCACAATGCATTTTATAAATTTCTTTGTTCCATCTAGTCAGCTCCTCATAACAAGATACTGAGTAGTATCCTAACTTAGGCCAGCCAAAGTCCCACTCCTAAGTGACTCTTCTGTTCGAGGAAAGCTCCTTAGGCTAGGAAGGCCTCAACTTTTGCTTAGTGAAGTAGTTAGGTATAGGTCCGTATTAGCCACAAAGGTGGAAACAAGAAGCATAAACTTCTTCAGAGAATCAGAGCCAAGCTACAAGAGACGAATTACACGAGGAGAAACATGTGAAAGGAGTCACAATGTTAGCTGGGAAGCTGAGTTTTAAAAGAGATCAGAAGGCTTTGTCAGTTTCCCCTCTCTACAGAGCCAGGGAGATAGCTGCTTAGAGGGTTTGTTAATTTCCTCTTAGCCTCCTAAGGCTCTGTCAGTTTCACCTCTCCTTCTAGAAAGAGTAGAGGAAATTAACAAAGTCTCTGAGCAGCAATCTCCCTGGCTCTGTAGAGAGGGGAAACTGACAAAGCCTTCCGATCTCTTTTAAAACTCAGCTTCCTGGCTAACATTGCAACTCCCTTCACGTGCTCCTCCTCATGTAATTCGTCTCTTGTAGCTTAGCTCTCAGTTTGAGAGTTTCGCAGGATATCGGTGATACCCTCATGGAGGCTAGATCTATCAGTGACTACAAGCTATGTTGACTAAACGGAAGCTCCACATTCAGAGGCAGTTCTTCTGAATACCAGTGCCAGGAGGCAACTTCAGGGGAAGGTCTCAGCCTCTATGCCCTGTTGTTGGCCTCCATAGTAACTGACTGGCCACTGTGCAAGACTGAGTGTTGGAATACATGGCCCACCAGTCTGATCCAGCAGGGCTCTTCTTATATTCTTGTGACTGGGTCTATTTTTAAACCTCAGAAAGCAACTGTAAAGGGTGCAGTAGGGATTGGGCCATTTTCCAATCTCCACAGCTTGCAGTTTCTGGCATTAGCATATATATGCCTATGCTTCACATTCCTCTCTCAGCATCCTTTTCATTTGCAATTTTTCTGATGACTGATCTCTTTAAGCAGCAACCATTTCCCCCCCTTCGTGCTCATTACCAAATTCTACCCTGTAAGGACTGAATAGGCTACTTTCACAATTCGATCAGCTTTTCCCCAAAGGTCATTTTAAAGGCTGGGCTCTCACCTGTGTGATATTAAACACCTGCCGCCTGATCCCACTGCAGTTTAAGTGGAGCCTGTCTGTCTTACAGACACTCATTTTGGCCCAAAGCATTCTCTAGCGCCTAACACAAATCTAGAGCATTCCTTCTGACGCCATCCATGAATCGAGATCTTGCATTTTCGTCTGGCCCTGCTGAGAAAGTTATCGTTAAGGCGCTGAACTGCAGAATGTTGCCTAATGATCTGGATTTGGCTTCCAGGACCTCGTTTGTATCTTTTCACTATCATCTGCCACAACCACTGGCTCCCCCTCCCCATCATTATCCACCTAGCCAGATAATACATGATCCACAACCTTTCTACCAGGCATGCAAATCACCAGGCTATCTGCTTGCAGATGAAAACCAGACTCCCTGAGCACTTCCAACACGTGTTTCCCCTTCTGTATAGCATCTAAAACGGGGGTTCATGCATTCCATCACAGAACAATGAGCAAAATCCGGTCATTTGGGCAACTGATGAATCTCTCCAGCAGACAGATATGTAAGAGCCAAAACACACGTTAAGAAAAACCTAGGTTCAGCACGTGTTCTCTTACCTCAAGGTTTGCCGGGATCTGTAGGAGTCCTGGAAGCTTAAAGTAGGCGTCCTGGAAGCTTAAAGATCTGTAGGGGTCCTGGAAGCTTAAAGTCCTGGAAGCTTAAAGGATCTGTAAGCGTCCTGGAAGCTTAAAGGCGTCCTGGAAGCTTAAAGCTTAAAATACAGGCGCCTGTATTTCCCTTTCCCTTTTTGCTGCTCTGTAAATGCTAAACTTTAAGCTTCCAGGACGCCTACAGATCCCAGCAAACCTTGAGGTAAGAGAACACGTGCTGAACCTAGGTTTTTCTTAACGTGTGTTTTGGCTCTAAGTGTCCAAAGATGAGACCATACAGGAGGCTCACCTGAGCTTCCTTTCCTTGCTTGTGTGCAATTTGCAAAACTGGTTTCAAGGATATGATTACTTTTATACTTTCCAGGGTTTATAGCACCAAATTTAAGGCTTGCGTATATGACTGCTTGTTAGGGTTGCCAGTTGGGGGTTAGGAAATTCTTGGAGAATTGGGGGAGGTGCCTGGGGAAAGTGTAGAAAGGAGAGAAAGCTCATGTGGAATGTGATGCAATAGCGCACTGTCTCCAAAGTTACCATTTTCACCCTTCTGCAGAACTGATCTCTGTAGTCTGGAGATCATTTGTAATTCCAGGAGAACTCCAGCCACACTTTGAGGTTGATAACCCTACTGCATGTTCATTGTGGCTTCATGTGCCCCAAGCCAAAAGCACTGTTTTTAGCCAAGTCTCCCCCTAGATATACACACACTTCTGTTTCAGGTCACTTGTGATTATTCTTCCAGGATGCCTATATTGTTGATTATAATCAGGTATGAGAAAATTACCACTATGAATGCTCTTAACACTGATTTTAAAAAACACACATTTAATATAACGAAAAGCTTCTTGCCTCTCCGTCCCACCAAGCCTGAAATGTTGCGACCCCGCTAGTGTCATTTGCCAGCTGATGTCTTAATGCGTCTTCTAACTTATTTGCCTTGAGCAAACACTGAAAAATTCTGCATGTTTCTGCTTGTGGCGATTTATTCACAGTGCCCATTCATCACCAAAGGCAGTCATGACAGACAAGAAAGTGGGATTTATGTTTTCTTTCATTCTTTTAAAAATTAGTCACCTTTCTCTCAAAAGAGTTCCAAACAGCATGCACCTCTTTTTATTCCCGTAGCAAAGCTGTGATGTAGGCTAGGATTAGAAATTGTGCCTTATACAAAGCCAGCCAGGAAAACAAAATCAATTTTCACATTTTAGACAAACACCTGAAAATGTGAAAATGTAGCGTGTGACACGTATAACATAAAAAGTATCTCAGCAGATAGCCAGGATTGATGGGAACTTCCTGTTATACTTGGGTTTCAGATCTCAATTTGCCGCCATATAAAATATAGAGAGGCCCTGAAATACATGAGGGAAGTGGAGACTTGAACATGGCTTCCAGTGATTTCTCAAGATGCAGGGCAAGCCTGGCTTCCTTGTAGCTTTCCGTGGGCTGGGTCTTTCCAAACCGTTGTTGGGAATAGCTTTTCCACAGATTTTTGAAAGAATAAAAGGCCCAGCTCAAGGGAGCTTCTCTATCGCCAGCTGCCTTATTGTCTGCTAGTTGTCCTCATTCCCTTTTCTCCAAACTCACCAATTTCTGAGGGAGGGAAGTGGGGAAAATGGCCGCCAAGAGGGCTTGCTCGCAAAACCCGGGTGTTCAATTTCCACTTCTTCATAACAGAAGCTTCTGAACATGATCGAACCTTTTGATATTGAACCCAGAGAATTGTATTTACCTCCCCCTTTTCATTCATTGTGATAAATTAGTAAAAGGTGAATAAAAACGACACTTTTCAGAACCTACAAGAGCTGCCTCTGAGCATCTTGGCAGAGTGAGAAACTGAGAAACAGTTCTTGGCTTAACTCTGGTTACTGTAGTTATTCCATTTGGTCAAATCATTCAGAGGAATATTTTAAAAAATTAGACTTCCCAGACTGCAGAACAGTTTTCCCTCCTTTTTACAACATATTAAGTCTGCAAAAGAAGGGAAAATAGTACAAGAGACAGCTGGCTCAGAGACAAAATTCACAGAATCCATTAATCAGCCACAGAAAGCAGAGAAGTATTTTCCTAGTTTTCTTTAATATATGAGCATAGACAAAATTTGGGAGTGGGTTCAATGCCTCAGCTCCTAATGGATTAGAGATTGCTGAATGGGGTGGGGTTCCTCTCGGAACGCTTCATATCACAAATTCTTCTCCATCTCCAGCACAACCAAGAAATTTAATGTTGGGTCAGACCCTCCTCCCAAGTCTCTCACTCTCTTTCTCTCTCACACACACAGAGGTTTCAAACAGGACTTTTCATTATTAGAAGTGTTCTATAAACATTCAGGTATTTGTCCATTTATTTTCTTCTTTATCAATTCTTTAAAAAAAAACAGTTTCTCTTAAAGTACAAAGCTGCTGCTTTTCAATCCAAAGTAGTTTCTTTTATATCTATCAGTATCTGTAACAGGAGTCTAATGGCAACATAGAAACTAACAAGACTTCTTTCCAGCATAAACTGTCATAGGCTAGGGTCTGTTTCTTCAGATGCAAAGACAAACTACTGAGAAAGTGAGCCCTCGACCACAAAAACATATGCAGGAATAAAAACGTGATCGTCTTTAAAGTGTCACTAAACTTCTGTTTGTTTTCCTTGCAACAGACTAACATGGCTACCGCTCTAAAAACAAATTTAAATAAACAATATTATTTTAAAAGGTTTATATACACTCCTTTCTCCTGAGCACGTTAAGACAATATTAAAAACCAGTCTGGAAACATCGCATGCCTCCCCCAGTAGGAGCGTTGGGGGCAGGGAAATGGGAGGGGCATGCAACATCGGCTACAGCATGACATCAGTTACATCATGACGTCACTTCCAGGGAAAACCCTGTCATTCCTATAGCTACCCTATGTCACTTCCAGGTTTTCTCCAGAAGTGACATCGCAATGTAGCCAATTTTGCTGGATCTTACATTTTTTTCTTCTGCCACTACTCAGAGTGGCAGCAGGCAAATGAAGCTGCCACCGGGAGGCCGACCACCATAGCAGGAGGCCAGGCAGCCCCACCCATGCCGCACTGGAAAGATACTATCATCTGCCAAGTTTTGGGGTGCTCCAAAATTTACTTCAAAATAATTCTCTGTTAACACCCTTGCCAGAAAGCCAGACATTTTCTTCCTTTTCATTGCTTAGACCAAAGAACATAAGCTTGCCTACATTTGGACATCAATTTAAGCCTACATTAAGCCAATATGTGCATAAACATGACTTGTTGCAGTGCTTACAAACTGTCCTCTCCTCCCTCCTCGCATGGAGAATCCTAGTTAGAAACTAACTTTGGTTATCTGTGACTAGTATGTGGGTTAGCCAGTCCTAGTTTCCTCCCTACAACTGACAGTCAAGTAAGGAATGCTTGTATTTCCGTTTTCTTTAGACCCTTTTTTTTAAAAAAATTATGTCTTCTAAAAGTTGGAAGCTATACAACTTCAAAATGGAAGTGACACCCAAAAGCTTCTGTGGTTACCCACAAGTTATGTCTTGTTCTGCTGAAAACGGAGCAACAACACAGTCGAAGAGCTTGTGACAAGTTTCCCAACCCAAGACAATCCAAAGAGTTTGATAGGAAAGAGATGAGCCATTTTAAGTGTTACATATGCCAGATGTACTAAGAAATAGTTGAAGAACAACTTTTTGCTTCATTTAAAGGAAATGTTTGTATGTATTAGAAGAATGGCCAAAGGACCTAGGACCAGAAATGAATATATGAAGTAAGACCCTGTTTCCACACGGCTTACCTTTTGCCGGGATGCAGCGTGATCTCGCACGAAATCACACGATAACAGCGTCTTCCTGGTGCGATTTCGCGCGAAGACGCTGTATCCCAACAAAAGGTAAGCCATGTGGAAATGGCCCCTCTATTTCAATACTGCCTGTGCTGGCTCGCGGTGGTTGTCTGGACAGAGATGAAAGAAAAAGAAGGGGGGAAAGGCTTGCGGCACTAGTGAAGCATCAACTTTCATGGGCTAGGACAGTGCAGATGCATGAATGAGAGAGAGAAATGGTGACCAGAGGGTTCAGAGGCCAAGTTGCAAGAGGCATACCCTGTGACATTTTTAGGAGGAGCTGTAACTGGTGTCAACAGACTACCTAATTATGCTGAACAGTTTAACTCCATAACAGCTAAGATGCCAGCTCTATTTAATCCCCATTTAATACAATTAAACCTACTGATCAATTCCCATTCAGCAATTTCCACTTAGAGAAATTCTCCTTTACGATCCTTTGTGACTTTTAGGACAACAAAGTAGTAAGATGAACAATTTCCCCCACCATTTTCTGAATGGTGCCATTTTGTATGCAAAATTTGGGTCCGTTGAATCTCCTGCAAGGAGACCTGTTTGTCCTGTACAGAGAACATAAGGCATTGTGGTCTGATGACTTGGATGTATCACAGTGGAGATGAGTCACTGAGCCACTAAACAAGTCTTTGATAGCATATCTGTGTTATGTGCCATCAAGTCGCTTCCAACATAGCAACCCTACGAATGAAAGACATCTAAAACGTCATCATTAACAGACTTGCTTGGACCTTGCAAATTGGAGGATGTGGCTTCCTTTATTGAGTCAAGCCATCTCAGGTTAGGGCTTTCTCTTTTCCTAGTGCCTTCCACTTTTCATAGCATTGCTAATCTTATTATGGCCTATAATAGTACTGACTGTAATGAAGTACCAAAATGTACACTTCAGTAAATTTGTTGTTTTAAAAATGCCATGAGACTCTTTTCGTTTTCGCCTCCACAGAATAATACCACTGATATATGGGAATCAGGAAGAACAAGATCTGTCCAAATATCTGCTTCCTGAGAGATGCCAGGGAATGAGGGTGAGATTTTTTACACTCAAAGCATTTACTTTACAACTGAGCAACCCTTGTATGTGTGTTGAAGAAAGATAAGATTCTCTTTTTTGTATGAAAAGGAGGGATACCGTAAGATAAACACAGAGAAATAATGAAATGTTGAGCTTAAAGCTACCTGAGCGTGGAGAATGAAAAGACGCAATTTGGAACTTTGAAGTGGTTGCCAGAAAAGGTAAACCAGCAAAATACAAACTCTTTGATAGCTGACTATTTTAGAGATGTCAGCTACAGAGCCCACGGATATGTGCCTTGGCGCTCATAGAATGTGTATCATTTTTCTGATTTAAATCAGTGCCTCCGCCTAGCTTCTAATAATCTTGCTGGGGTTGGGGGAGGGGAGCCAAGCCCAGTACGAGCACCTGTCTTTTCCAACCCCCCTCCCAATGGAGCCATCAGCAGCTTGGGATACTTGGATGATTTCAATCTGGAAAACAACATGGATAAAGAGCTAACCCCTCCCGCGCCCATCGCTACCACCTCAAGACAACTCCCCCCTCCCCAGATGCTTTTTTAAACAGAAAATTTCAAAAAGATGGCAGGATATTCTTTCCTTTATGCAGTTCTGACCCTCATATGCAAATTAATTTTCTTTAGGAGTATAAGTAATTTTCTTTAGGAGTATAAGTATCTTGCATCCTGGACCGAAATTTGCCTTGTTCAGCATCTTCATCCTAACAGTCACCACCCAAATCTATTAAATTTTTACCCTCCCCTTCCTCCAAAGAGTTCAGGACTGTGTGCCTAATTCTCCTCTGCTCCATTCTATCCATACCTCTGTAAAGTAACTTGACAACATGTGGTTGGCCCAAAGTCAACCGTGCCAGTTTCTGGTGGAGCAGGGATTTGAACCTGAGTCTCCCAGGTCCTAGTCCCTAGCTATGATAACATGCAGGCTCTCAAATGCCACCCAAAAGATGAAGAGGATGGCCTTCCAGATTGCTTGTACAGTCAACAGAAACAGATTACTTCTATGCATAAAGGTTTCATTTAGCTACCATACCTAATTTTCGGTAAGAATATTTACTTCATTTATACCCTACCTTTCTCCCCAAAGGAGACCAAACCAGCTTACATTATTCTCCTTTCTTCCATTTTATCTTCACAACAACTCTGTGAGGTAGGTTAGGCTGAGAGTGTGTGACTGGTCCAAGCTTGAGTGGCAGAGTGCGGATTCTAACCTGGATCTCCCAGATTCTTGTCCAACATTGAGTCTCTATACACGAGACATCTTACACGAGGATGCTCAATGTTAGCCGAGAGTATGTCGGTGTGTGCCTGGTGGTAGTGGGGAGCTGCAACTGACTCAACTGCCCTCCTTATCTTCTGCAACCAGCCGGAGAGCAAGGGCCTGATCCCATCACTGTTTGCTCAGCAATCCCGCTTTCAATGTGGTCCCACCCCTTCTCGGAATGTGATTCACTGCAACTCTGAACAAAGCGATGGTCGTTTGCAAGACAGAGGACGCAAGACGGCAAATCCTAATGATCTCTGTTTTTTCAGAAGTAAGCTCCACTGATTTCAATAGGACTTACTTTGGAGTAGGCATGCACAGGATTGTAGCAGCCTTACAGCCCGCTCCTACCCTTAAGCAGTCTACCCTGGGATGAAGCTGCATAAGATCCACACACGTTTCTTTTTTCCCCCTCCCTCCCAAGGAGCAATCCAGGGCACGGTTTCTTGGGAACCACTTACTTCCAAAGTGGCAACAGCCGGCTTGTTCCAAAGCAGAACCCCAAAACAGAAGACTAACCAAAGTAGCATGAAACCAAGCTTTTGAGTTCTCCAGAAATCTTCACCCATCTGGGCACTGAATGCGGGAGTGTTGACAAACTGATGTTACAAGCCATTTTAATGCCTACAGACTCTCGCTGGTGCCCTTTTAGCCTGCATGCTAAAAGGGCACCAGCCAGGAGCAAGTGGGGCTTACTTCTGAGTAAACATGAGAGTAGCTGCTCTCCTTCTCCCCCCTCCTCTGCTCATCTGAGAATAAATCCTGTAGAACTCATCAAGACTTGCTTCGAAACAATTCCTCAGGACGCCAGCGCTGCAGAGCTCCACCATCCTTTGCAACATATACTTAGAAGTCTTGTGTTTAGGGGGACTTGCTTCCAAGCAGGCAGCAGGCTTGGAGTGGAAAGGAGGAGGATGCAGGGCAGTTGAGTCATTTGCAGCTCCCCTGTGCAACCAGACACACTCGAAGGCTCTGTCAATTTCACGATAATATTAACAAACCCTCTGAGGAGCATCTCTGCCTACTTTGTCTTTTTTAACTACCCTTCCCAGCTAACACTGCATCTCCCTCCACTTGCGTTCTGGTGTAAGATGTCTCATGTATAGAGACTCATCCTCACCACTACAACATGGTGACTACATGACTGCACAAATCTTTCTGAATCTATCTAAGGGGCCACTGCCACATCTTACAGTAGCAAAACCTTAGTAAGTTTGTCAATGACCGTATGTGCTGCATACATCTGTATTTAAGGAAGATAACTGTTTGCCATTTTAATATGACCAACGCTGCTCAAAAGCAAAGACCCTTTATTGATAATAGAACAATTAGCAAGATAAACAGAGGCACACAAACCTTTGCCTCACTGGCATACAAACCTGAGGTGGTGCAAGATTCCGTCAGCAGTCTTGAAAATGGAATACAAAATCAAGAAAGGGTGACGTAACGCTTACCGTGCATGTGCTGGTTCCACATTTCACAAACCACTGCTTAATGGGAACTAATTGCTTTGGAATGTTACTTTATTACAAAGAGATGGCGCTTTGAGTTCTAAAACAGCATGAAAAAACAAATGAAATCTCCTTCCTGAGGATTCCTTTAAGCACAGAAATATTTTTCCTTACCAGTAGATTCCATGCTGGGACACAAGGATACCATCTCCCTTGACAGTTCTGCTTACCCTGACGATGGCATCACACTCATCACAAAATGGGACTGGTGTTTGCTTGCACAAGGCCCACATTCCAGGGAGCGAAGCATGTCATTCCCAAAGTGCCCACCCCAACGGGGTTGGGACATTGCAAGAAATGGCAAAGCAGCCTATTTTTTATGGTCTTGCTAGTGAAATGTCCACCATTATTACCAGGAGGGGAGTGGCCAATGTGTATGGAGGGACCTTGGAAGGACTTCTGGAGAGAGGAATGCAGTGGGTTTGTATATGGTGAAGCAAGAGACACTCTCCTGCAGGATTCCCATTGAGTGGGGTCTCACTGGCACTGCAAAAGCATCCCAAATTGTGACACTTTACTTTTCCCCATAGACATCAGTGGCAACCATGCCCTTTAAATGTGGTGGCAGAGAGTGCCGTCAAGTCATAGCTGACTTATGGCGACCCCTAGTGGGGTTTTTAAAGCAAGAGACTAACAGAGGTGGTTGCCATTGCCTGCCTCTGCAACCCTAGTTTTTTGTGGGAGGTCTCCCATCCAATTACTAACCAAGGCCAACCCTGCTTAGCTTTCACGATCTGAAGAGATTGAGCTTGCCTGGGCTATGCAGGTCAGGGTGCCATTTAAGAAGGATAAAGTAAAAAGGTTTGCCCAAGAACAAGAAAGGCAATCATCCAGCAGAGTATAACTTTTAGCCTCTTCCCATACTGTAGCCTATGTGCTTGGTCCTGTAAAAATCAACAGGATTTGTTGAGAATTGAGCCAAAGAGCCTTGGAAACTGACAAAGGATACCTGCTGCTTTAATATCTGCTGATATTAAAGAAAATTGGGAGGGATATATTTGCTAGAACAGTCATCCTCCAATCTCAATCTACATTACAATATTGATATTGTCTTCTGTGATATAGATTAAAAATATCCCCGCCCCATAAACTCTGACCTGCTTCTGGAGATAGGATGTTTATGGTATCCGCTGTTGGACTGGCAGGTTTCCACGTACCTATGTCTTTCACCTTGGATTTACCTGTGGTCTCCTTCCTTTTCTCAATATCTTTAACTGCAAAGATAAATAATACAGATCTGTTAAAACCAGGTTAAAGCAAATTACAGAAAGTTGTGAGGCACCTTAATATAATTTGTCCTTTTTGCTTTAAAAAAACAACAGTGTAAAACAGCTAATCTTTTGAAAATTACAACAAAAAAGAATTCAGAATAAACAGAGCCAAATCAATTGAAGATCACAAGTAACAAACTAAATGTTTCAACAATACATTGTGATAATTTTAAAAAAATAAAAACTCCTTACATTTAGAACTGGCACACCAGAGAGAAAGTAACCTTGCGTCTTTCATTTCTACATGTGCAAGGCTTTTTAAAAAAAGAACAATGTTAAAATGTAGAATTCTCCACCTGGATTCTTTAAATGTCCAGTTCCATGAGATTATTAAAAATAGCTAGATTCGTTTTAAGACAGTCAAACAGCTGAGCCCCCAGCTTAATGTTGGTCTCCAAACAGTGAGGACGGAAACTGCCATCCAGTCACAGCTGACTTATGGCAACCTCATAAGGGTTTCAAGGCAAGAGACAGAGATGGTTTGCATAGCAACCCTGGACTTCCTTGATGGTCTCCCATCCAAGTACTAACCAGAGCCATCCCTGCTTAGCTTCCAAGATCTGATGAGATCAGGCTAACCTGGGCCATCCAGGTCAGCACCAAACATTAGCTCAGAAGAAAAGGTCTCATGCCATCTCCAAGTCTTCAAAAAAGTCTCAGATAGAGCTCTTTTTTGCGATGGTACTCACCGGTACTAAGTACCGGCAGCCTTTGGGGGGTCTGTCCCAAGTCCTAAAAAGGGAATTGGTGGAAATCAGTGCTACGGTTTAAAAAAACAAAAAAGCACTGGTTTCAGGGCTATCAAAAGGTTATTTAACATTTGTGTTGCACATGCCAAGAATTTGTCTCTCTCAGAGCCGGAGAAGCTTGACCAGATTGCTAGAGAGCACCGAAGACAATTGTAGAACACTTTGTGACTTTGCCCCAGTTTTTGTCATGAAGAATAATGGTCCTCGACATTTGGGGGGAATTGTTTTTACAGTGTTCCCGTTATCTGTTCTTCATTAGACTGAACACACTGGGCCCCTTCAGCCTCTTCATCTATCTCTTGGATTCTAAGCTGTTTGTCATTTTTGTTTGAATCGTCTCCAATTTAGTCTTCCTTAAATGAGGCAAACTAAAAGTAATATTCCAGATGAATAACACAGCAATACCATTCGAGGATAATGGATTCATTCAAAGCCTTTGGGTTGGGGGAAGGGAGGATTTGCATCACATTTTTTTTTTAAAAAAGTCACATTCGTCTGATGGCCGAGAGTTACACCCCTCTAAGCCCATTGGCTTCAATGGATTTAGAAGGGTGCAACTCTGCTTAGGTTGGCACTGCCAGTAAGCTATCAAATCCCCCCTTTTGCATTTGGGTTCCATTCTCTTTTAGGGCTTTGTCACTCATCGGGTTGGATCCAGAGGAAGGCACCACCAATCATAGATCTTTCCCTGAGTTCCCTTCTGCTCCGTAAGTCTTCTTGGAATAGACTCAGCATGTCTGTATAACTGGAGGGCATTCGAAGCACACTGTGCATGGACAAAACCATTAGAACATGAGAAGCAGACTGTGTACTTATGTGATGCCTCTCTTTGTCTGATCTGGAAGCTTCTATCTGACTCCTTTTCTTTCGGCTCTCTCTCTCCTGCTGATGTTGCAAGAAACAAGATGGTTCTGTGGAGCACTCCTGTGCCAGCTTGCAAGTGGCAAACCTGTATTCCCACTGGCATGCATCCAGATTAGCTGGTGTCACTTGTAATAGGAAACAGTGTTATTTAGATTAGGTTTCTAGTTTTATTTCTGCTGCACCAAAATGCAAGTGGATGTGAACCCACTTCACACCCACCTCACAGAGTGTTTTGTTGTGGGGATAATAGTAACACACTTTGTAAATAACAACAATAATAACATTTGATTTATATACCACCCTTCAGGACAACTTAATGCCTACTCAGAGCAGTTTACGAAGTATGCCATTATTATCCCCACAACAAAACACCCTGTGAGGTGGGTGGGGCTGAGAGAGCTCCAGAGAGCCGTGACTAGCTCAAGGTCACCCAGCTGGCTTCAAGTGGAGGAGTGGGGAATCAAACCCAGATTAGAGGCCTGCACTCTTAACCACTACACCAAACTGGCTCCCAGTAAACCACTCTGAGTGGGCATTAAGTTATCCTGAAGGGCGGTATATAAATCGAATGTTATTATTATTATTCAATAAAGTAAGCATTCTCTGTCGCAATATGCTGGCTTAAAGTGTTTCACCACATGCGATTCCACGCTTTTCTCACCATACAACTTTGCTACATCAACTAACAAATATCTGAAAAACTTGCTTCTTGGAGTCACAGGATGCACATGGTCAGGAGCAGAGCTTTTTTTCAGCTGGAACGCGGTGGAACGGAGTTCCGGAACCTCTTGAAAATGGTCACATGGCTGGTGGCCCCGCCCCCTGATCTCCAGACAGAGGGGAGCTTAGATTGCCCTCCAGCGGAGGGCAATCTAAACTCCCCTCTGTCTGGAGATCAGGGGGCGGGGCCACCAGCCATGTGACCATTTTCTCCAAGGGCAACCCACTGAGTTCCACCACCTCTTTCCCCAGAAAAAAAGCCCTGGTCAGGAGCATGGCCATTTAGGTCAGAAGAGGCACTGAGGAGGGAGAAGGGGGTGATTTTGCTCTCCTACCTTGTGTGTCAGCAGAGCTCATGCTTCTAGAACTGGCAATATTTGTCCCCTTCCATCTCCCTGTTACAGACCCCCAACTTGCAAGGCTCTTCATCCACACAGGTCCTGCAAGTCTAGTAATTGTCCTTCTTGGGGTCAGAAGGGATTGCTGGGGGTGCAGAACACCAGAAAGACCCACACTCCTTGCGCCAATGGATTGCTAGATCCAACCCATTATTCTTAAAGTTCCTTAGATAGAAAGGAACAGCCAGTGCTAGAGACCCCTAATAACCCCGATATACATTTCTGCAGACACAAGTTATCGTCTGGAACACTGCTACCAGAATGCTGTCACGCTTTATACTTGAAATACATTTTTTAAATTTTTTTAATTTATTTATGTCATTTATTGTCCGCCTTTCTCACTGAGACTCAAGGCAGATTACACTGTATGAGATTAGTACAATCAGTATCAAGCACATTTCAGTATGGTATCAAAGACATTTCCATAAACAACGCCATAGGGTAAAGTTTAAAAGACTGATAGTATTAGCAAGAATCCAATACAGAGTAGAAAAAATACTGGAGTAGAACATAATCACTAACATTAGACAACAGAGCACAGGTAGTTCATAGGAGTACATATGTAAAGCAACAGAACAGGCATACATCTAAAGGGGAAAAAAGTAATGTGCGAATCTATTCTCCACAGCTGAATTTCAAAAGTCTTGAGAAATATTAAACACACCCACAAGTAAGATGCAAAGGAAGTCTTTGCAAATACAGAATGTCTGATTTTGTCCATGCAAGCCATTATACTGTCTTGAAGATCCAAGTCTTACTGCAGCCAATAAAAACACAAAGAAGCCAAGGAAACGGCAGTATTTTAAATATACCACAAGCTTTACATTCTAAATCACACTGTTAACCTTTGCTTTTCTGGTGAAATTAGACAACTCTGCAAACAATTACAGCTACTAATTCAAAGCCTGGAGCAACCATTCAATAGGTTGCTCTTGAACTTTACAGGTAGCATCTGGTTTTGAGGATTTCTTAATGAGGGGATTATAGTAAATACAGATAGTTTCACCAAGGGTTGGCTATAAGAACCTAATGCAGATTCTCCATAAGCCATCATCACTCGTCCCTTTATGGGGGATGGGTCCTTCAGGAACCAGATACTCATGTTTGAGATGCAAAATATGTGGTCTACCACTGAACTGTGGCACCAGTTCACAAAAACCTGTATCCTGAGCAACAGCATTGCTAAAGCAAACACTGCAGTCATGAACGAAAGAGCAGATCATACGAGCCTATTCAGCTGGCAAATTTACATATTGCATCTGGGTCTTTAGAGGCTTCTGACATCAATAAAATCACTATCCTGTGCAGCTCCCAAATCACCTCTGTGCAGGTCCCATGGGGGGAGCTGCACCTGCACTGCGTATGTCTCCCTCTTGGCCAAGCGCCAAGAGGGTACAGCCCTCTAATGGTTCCATCTCTGAATGTCCCACAGACTCTAGATCTGGAGAGAATGTGCTCCAAGTCAGGGTCCCTGAGGCCAGTGGCTAGAGCAGGAGAAACCTGAACCTGGCAAGCAGAAGGCAGAAGTCTTTTGTATTTATACTGGGTTTTGCCCATCCTGCCCATCAAGCCATCTGCCCACTCAGAGCAGCCAATGCTGCAAATCTGATTTCCTTTTGCATCTGGGCAAGGCTCCAAATGCACAGGCACAAATGCAGTTCTAGATCAGCAGGGCCGGCGTCACCATTGAGGTGGTGAGGCAGGCGCTGCGGGTGCTGAGGCGCCGAAGGGGGCGCCGGAGGAGGTGCCGGGGGCAGAGGCGCATGCCATGGAGCTGGTGTGCCTGGCCTGTAGCTGCTGCAGTCGGCCAGCCCCACACCACCAACAACAACAACACACGCCCCCAGCCGGGCATAAAAGCCATGGGCCAGGCACGGCAGGCGTCTGGAGCAGTGTGCGGAACCTCCCCAGCCTCCACGCACCGGCCCAGCCACCTGCCAGCCAATGGGGATGGCTTGCTGCATGATGACGTCATCACACAGTGACGTCACCACGCAGTCCGGGGGTGCAGGTGCACATGTAGGGGCAGCCGCGGGTGCCAGAAACCCTGGCACTGCCCCTGTAGATGAGATCTGAACCTGATCCACCAAGCCTCCAGTTCAAGCCCAGGACTCCTAGACTTGGGCTTTCATTTCACGGCTGCTCCCAATGGCGCTATCCAGCCTCATACTAGGGTTGCTATTTTTTCCTTTCTGCTGCATTGGAGCAACAGTAGCAGAGGTTAGAGACCTCCAACCTAATACTTTCCCCCATTTCATTTAAAAGAATCTGAACCTTCAGTATTGTGAACTCCGACTGGCAGCGACTCTCCAAGCTCTCAGGGAGAGGTCTTTCACATCACCTACCACCTAATCCCTTTATCTGGAGATGCCGGGGATTGAACCTGGGACCTTCTGCACGCCAAGCAGATGCTCTGCCACGGAGCCATGGCCCCTTCTCACATTACATGCAGCTCAAACTTGCATTTCTTCTCATTTTGAATCACAACAGGTTTTGTATCCCATAAGGCAGATAAAGGCAGGCCTTCTATGAACATTTTACATATGGATGTATCTTTAACGAGTGTCTTTCCAAGCAGAATCCCTTCGAGTCAGGCACGGAACCCGAGATAACAGTTACGTACTTCGGAACTGGCCTTGGGCTGGCTTGCTCTCTTGGTTTTTAGCAAACGCCACTATCTGAACTGTATAGCTCTGGTCAGGGAGAAGACCTTGAATGATGGCTTTGTTTGCATTGTTCTGAAGGATGAGCTCATCGGTTTTTCCACCTGTAAAAGAGAAACAACAGTTCTAAAAAGCAGCACGGGAACGGACATTTTTGCACGTAGGCACCCTAGTATTTGAAAAGCGACAGAAATCCACATTTAAACCCTACGAAGATGGGAAGCCGCCTTTTTATCTGTTCCAACTGGCCGTAGCTCTGGGGCATCCTTTGCTCCTCCTTCTCCCCTCCCTTCTTTAAAATCCCAGAACTCAATCACTCACCTTGCCAAACTCTCTCTCCTCTTTTGGGGGATAGATAACTGTGCGCCTATTATACACAGACATATATGCCTCAGCCGCGTAAATAATGCACTTTCTTGGCATGTCTTAGGATTATGTCATTTTAATCATGTCTCTTCATGTCACCTTAATGGGGAAATTACTGCTCATTAATTCTTCAGATTCGCAGGCAGCTAAGATGCAGAAACCTGAGCTGCCTGGTATTCTTGTCCTTATAGCCACTGGGGAAGCAACACGTACATGCATTGAATGCTGCCCCCATATTAAGAACTTCTGACTGCAAAAGACTAGGGAAAGGGGGGTTTGCCCAACATGGACTTTTTTCCCCGCTGGAGAGCATTCAAACACGATTCCCCATATGCATTCTGAAGAACAGCTCCAGAAAGGCTGCACCATTCAGAGCTTTCGGAGAAGCAGGGTGGCTGTACCTTTAGACCCGCCTAGATGTGTACTAAGAGGGCATTAAGCATCATGTCTGTAACACTTTCAAACATAAACAGGTAAAGAGGAGAATATTTTTCAAACATCCTCTCTTCAGTAAATTTTTCTGCATAAGACTTATCTGCCATGGAACTCTAGCATATTGCAAAGATTCTAAGAGTCTCTTTACACAAGATGCCTAAGCACATGTTTGTCAAGTGTAGGGAGAGGCAATGTTAGCTGGGAAGCATAGTTTAAAAAGACAGAGCAGGTGGAGATCGCTCCTCAGAGGGTTTGTTAATTTCATCTTCGCCTCGCTGAAGGCTCTGTCAATTTCACTTCTCCAGTCTAAAACTGTGTGGGATTGCAACCAGAGGGCAGTGAGGAATGGAAATGAGCTGGAGCTGCCTTCCAGAGCTGGGCTTGGACCTGGAGAGTAATAATGGGCTGAGGTTTCCCTTCTGGCATTTCATAGCCCCTTCACATAGCTCCTGTGTATAGCAAAGCTTTTGCCCTACCTCTGCATCTCTTTTTAAACTACCCTTCCTGGCTAACATTGCATCTCCAAACATGTGTTCTTCACATGTCAGATGTCTTGTGTAGACAGACTCTAAAGCAAGTTCCTGCCTTAGAGGCAATGAGAAAGTTCCTGTCCTCTTAACGGTTCAAGCCTCATGAAAGAGGGCTGCAGATTCCGACATAGCTTAGGTTGCAAAAATATGAGTATATGACCATAATCTCAGAAAGGGAAGGTTAAGGAAGCAAGACAACTAATCACGCACCCTTTTATATTGTAGACTATCTCCAATGATTCCTTAGTACTTGCATGGTCAAATCTATACATGGTTCTTAGTTCATCATTTGGCAGAAACCAAGCTTTAGATTTACAAAAGAGTTGTGAGAGGTGCTATTCTATAGATTTATCCTATGGTGCTAGAATAACATTTAAAGGACCCAAACCATAAAACTGATACCCTGATGAGTAAGATATTAGTTCTGGAGTAAAAGTCCACACAACTGACTCTGTTCACAGGACTGTAAAACTTTCAAGGGACTACTGTGGGATGAATCCACGGACGGCACCTCCCACGATGCTTCCATAATATTTACAGAGCTCTGCAAACTGTTTGGAATAGCTGACTGTTCAAATCAGAGTATGAATTTAAAGAATATGATCTTTCCTAAAGGCTGAACAGCCTTCAACTTAATTCTTCCTTAAGCAGACTCATTCCTGTACCCTCAGCTTTAATTACTTAACTAAGTAGACTCATGGGAATAGCTCAGTTGTACAATGTTTCTCCACAAATATACCTTTGAGCAGCGTACGGCCCAAGGAAAACAGTCTGGCTTTTTCACAAGAACTTCTGCAACAACTGAAACAATGACCACCCTTTAGCAAACACTAAACTCAGGGAGAAACTACATGCTACATTCAAACGTGCAACAAAGCCCCAGCTTTGGTAAAAATGAAAAGCAGTCTCAGGAGGTTGCAATTTTGAGCGAAGGGACAGTAGAAGAGAGTGGGTGGGGTTCTCCGTTCTTTCCCCTCCAATTATTTTTTCACTCAAAATCACTCCCAAGATGTTTGTCCTCCAATAGGGCTCCAAGTGTGGGAAATAACTCAAAACTGCAGCCTCCAAAAACTGCCTTTTGTTCAAAAAAAGGCTTCAATACATATGAATTTGTGTAACATGTACTTTGACCTTCATTTAAAATGAACTTCGGTTATACAGGCAATAAGATCTTGTATGCATAACAGAAACCTAACAACAACATCCTGCAAGTCTTTTCGGACAATTTTTTAGAACAGACTCAGAGGAGTTAGCCGTGTTAGTCTGTAGTAGCAAAATCAAAAAGAGTCCAGTAGCACCTTTAAGACTAACCAATTTTATTGATGCATCTGACGAAGAGAACTGTGATTCTCGAAAGCTTATGCTACAATAAAATTGGTTAGTCTTAAAGGTGCTACTGGACTCTTTTTGATTTTTTTAGAACAGACTGAGGTTCAAATCAAACCAGCAGCTGGAAGATCTGTGATCAGATCTCCCCTGTGGCTTTAGCAAGTAAATTTCAGGCGCACACAGATCCCACTAGGATTGGGGCCATGAAGAGAGGGAAGAAAAGGCTTAATCCTTCCAGCCCTACAGAGTTTTACCCATGCTCTCACTAGCCTTGGATGGAAAAAAGATGGATGCTCGTCTTTTTTTTTTTCTTCCAAGGCTAATATGAGCATGAACTAAAAACCACATATCAGCAAAAGGATCAAATCCGTTCTCCTTTTCCTGTCCAACTGCATTGGGCTACCCTTGAAGACTGTCCCGAAACTACAGCAGGTATAGAATGCTGCAGTGAGAACGCCATGTGGGGTGAATTGTTTGGACCAAATCACTCCAGTCTTCCTCCATCTGCACCGGCTTCCCATCTGCTTCCAGACCCAATTCAAAAAGGTATTGACCTGTAAAGCCTTATCTGTCCTTAGATGTGTAGCACTACCTACTTCCATACAAACCTACCCAACCATTATGGTCATCTTCAGTGGTCCTGATTTGGGTGTCCTGCTATCTGAGGCAATATGGGTAGCAACCTGGGAAACAGCCTTCTTGGTCATGGCATCAAAATTATGGAATTTCCTCCCAGGAAGATTCATCTGTCCCCTTCGATCATTGTCCTTCACTGACAACTGAAGACGTTCCTGTTTTGTTTGGCATGCCTTTTCTGACACTCCTTGTTCATTTAAGCTATAGCCCATTGATGCTGAGGTCTCAGAATAGTCCCAAATGAAATGAGATTGTTCTCTAGAACACACCCCACCCTAGACCAAACTTACTCACTGCACATCAAGGGGAGATCTTTTCTTCTTTTAGCAAACTTTGTTGCCACTACCGATCTTCCTCTCAACTTGGCAATCCCTACTCCTGAGAAATTCTACAGTTCCCCAGAGTGCTATTTGAAATCCACTATTAAAGGAAAATATAGCATTTTTGCTTTTTTCTGTTACCTGAATTTGGAGTGACGAGTAGTTTATATCCATCAAGCTGCCCTTTAGGAGCTTTCCATGAAATCTGAATACTGTCGTGATTAACAACAGTATATCTTAGTCTTGACGGTGGGGCCACTGAAAGGGAAACAAAAATACAATTACTGAAGCGTCAAGAAGTTGACTTATGTTCAGTTTAAAAATTAGTATTGCAGCACACAGAGACATTCAAATTAACACAGATACACATGTTGTCAGACAAGACAAAGGATGCAGGTTATGAGAAAAGTCTCACGATGCAAGTCTATTAGTTTGTAAAATGACATTAATAGGTTAAGGTGCATTATTGTTTCCCAAGTCAATTAAAAAGGGACTACTGATTCCACAGGGGAAAAAATGGAGAAACACATGAGTTAGAGGTTAAAGCCGCAGTTTAGTAAGCAAAGGCAATGTACTATGTGCTCTTTGTTAGATATGCTTCGTGTTTGTACTATGTGGTAGCGAACAACATAATATTCCTTTCCTAGCTTCTTGGGTTTTCTGTTGATAAGTGTGGGCCATATTTTCCAAAGCACAATCCTGAATGCACGTTTTGGGACGCATGCAAAAAAACAGGAAGTATTATAATTTTCAACGGGCAGTGATGGTAGAGGGCATGCACCAATACAAAGTGCATGGAACCCAGTAGCAATGTTTGAAGCCATGAGTTTGGGAATGTGAATGGACATGCTTTTCTGCCTTTAAGATGGCCCCCTATCTTACTCAGCCGATCTGGCCACCTTGATCCATGCTGCAGTAACATTAAGACTAGACTACTGTAATGTACTCTACTTAGGTCTGTTCTTGAAGTCAACTCAGAGGCAATTGGTACAAAATGCCACAGTTTGGCTATCAGGAGCTAGAGGGGACTTGCATATTACACCCATTCCATGGTCACTCTATTGACAGTCCATCAGTTACTGAGTCAATCCAAGATACTGGTTAGCCCATACAAAGCCCTTCATGGCTTCGGACCCTCATATCTGCAGGACCACTTCTCTGTACCCCATCAGGACAGCTTCATTCATCTGAGCAGGGCCATCTTCAGGTGCCTCCATGCAAACGAGCCCATACATGTGCATTCTCTGCTTTGGCCCCCACCATGTGGAATGGCCTGCCTGAGGTCAGGAAGGCCCTCCACACTTCGGGAATTCCACAAATTATATAAAAAAGAATTGTTCAGGATGGCATTCTTTATTAAGTTAATAAGGCTATGTTATAATGCTGTGGTTCAAGAAGGTGTTTGAACAAGGGGAATGGGACCATAGTATACGGTATATAAAATGTCCCCTTCACTCCATTCTGCCACCTTCCTAAACAAAACCCTACAATGCTCCGATCCCACAACCATCAATGTCTAGTTTCCTCCTGCGACTTCCCTTCCATCCCAGTCAGGTATATAGTATGTATTATCTATTTGTTGTATTATTATCTTGCTTTCAGTACATTGTTTACTATATATACACCCAAGAGTCCCATCACCAGAGGGCACTGCCAGCTAGGAAACAGCGGTGTGGCTGCACTGCAGCAATGCAGAATCATTGCCCTGAGATCATGCCCACCGAGAGGGCACGACATAGCCTCAGCAGCAGTCCAGTGTCATTGCCAGGTCTGAGAAGACATTAATATGAGAAGAAGTCTGAGGACATAAATGCCTCACAGGACCAACCAGCAGCAGTATAGCCTGTGGTGGAGTATTTAAAGCTGGCCCGACTGCAGGCCCACGGAGGGAAAAAACCCAGGGACACCCCTGGCCACAGGATAACCCCTGTGAGCAAAATGATATAATTTATTGAGCAAGCATCAGGCATAGCTCCAGGAACATGGATCTGGCACCTCAGCCAGCATGACAGTCGTCTTTAGAGTGTCAGACTAGGATCTGGGAGACCCAGGTTTGATTCCCACTCTGCCATGGAAGCTTACTGGGTAACTTTTGGCCAGCCACTCCTTTAGGGTTTCCAGGTGTCTATCCCCTCCTAGTGGGAGGGGGGACCTAGAACTTACCTTGTGCTGGTCGTGTGGTTTCCCTTTGCACATGTGCTTTCTGTCACCTGCGTGATGATGTCACATCCGGAAGTGAGATCATCACACTGGCCACAGGGCCAATTGGCCCATTTGGAGCTCAAATTGGCCCCAAACAAAGCACAGGAGCACTCTCACAGCTGGAGCAATGACATCACTTCTGGAAGTGACTTCGTTGTGCCCCTCAGGAGTGCCACCTCCCATTGATCACTGGCAGATCAGCGGGCAAGGGGGCAAACCCCCAGGAGTTTGCCCACCACCAGTGAACACCTGGGAACCCTACACTCACTCTTACCCTAGCCTACTTCACAAGGCGTTGGTGGTTGTGCAGATAAAATGGAGGAGAGGAGAATGACAGTGAAAGTCACATTGGGTCCCCACTAGGGAGAACAGCAGAGTATAAATACTCTTTTAAAAAATCCCTCTGAGATGGAAGGGAAGAAAGAAGTTTGGTGTGGGATTAAGTGAGCTGGTCTTAAACAGATGGAGAAGCTACATGAACTTTCAAGAAGGTACTCGTTTTCTGTACTGCTCCACAAAATGTAAGTATCTTCATCACAAAAGTTTAGCCAACAGAGAAGCTGAACCATTTAAAAAAGAAGAGGGGCGTATAAGTAATAAAAATATCGAGCCAGTTTAAATCTTTTTGCAAAATCTTTTGGCCTACTATTTACCTGCAGTTAGTTAGACCAAATAATTTGCATGGTTCGATTCATAGATCATATGCAGATTAAGCCCCCAAAGGAATTTAATGTACATGACAGCAATTGAGCAATTCAGGCAAGAAGAGACAAGCCACTTAAGTGTGAGGAAGGGGGTTCTGGAATGCACACCTAGAGAAAACTGGAAAGCCTGCCTACAGCTGCCATTACACAGGGGGTTAAGCATGGATAACTTATAGCTGAACGGAATGGCCGGCAGAATCACAAAATGGACTCTTAGAAGGCAGGTGCAGAAATCACATATTTAAACTGCCTTCTCGGACATACTGGTGTAGACACAAACTACCATTTCTAAAGGGGTGAGGATTTCCACTTATGGAGAGTGATTTTCCCCACATCCCCTTTCCAATGGCAGCTCAAAATCCCACTCCTTCCATTCAGCTCCTGGGGCAGAAAGGACACCAGGAACAGACTTTCAGGGGGCATTTCATGATGCCATGGGCTGGAGAAATGGGGGAAAAGTGCTGTGCTCCATGTGCAGGAATCGTTGCGGAAACATCCAGTCGGAATCCAATATACTATTTTTTGCTAAGGGACAGCGTTCAAGCACATAAGTGCCTATCTGCACATTGAAGTAGTATAGTATAGAACAACTTCACTACATTTATCACGTCCCTCTATTTGCCGTCTTTCTTGCAAGCAGAACTACCATGCCAAATGGAATTTTTGTTAAGTTGGGCACCACTATTTTGCTTTCAAGGAGAATTCAAAATTGTAGAAATAACACATGGTACTGCCCTTTCTGGAATTCTGCCCTGCCTAGACACATTTTTCAATCTCCAGGAATTTCCCAAGCCAGTGCTGGCAGCCCTAGGCAGGGGATGTCTTTTTTTTTTAAGGCTTTATGTTAAAATTTCATTTGAGTCAAACAAAATAAAAAAAGAATAACATAACAGGATTTTAAAAAGCATAACAAGTAAAAGAAGATTCCCTGCTGTGCCGTTTTTTCACATTTTCATTAAGGTGTTTGTTTTACGCAGAGAAAATATGACTCCTCTGCCCCCCCTCTATTTTGTAATGGGCCTGGAAATTCCTAAACATCTGGAAATTTCTTAAATATGCAGCCATCCATTATTGTTTGATTTCTGTTCATTTCAGCACACTGCAGTTCAAAACGAGGCCTCGGTAAGCACTGTAATCAGGGTTACCAGTAGACATGGGCACAAATGGAAAAAAAACCCCGAACACCCTGTTCGTCGTTCATTGCCATCCACAAACAACGAACAACGAACATGGACGAACATGAACTGTTCCCGGACATGTTCATTGTTCGTGGGTGCCAGAACCACCCCCACCCCCAACCCCCCCACTTAGCCCCCCCTCCCCTCAAACCCACTTACCTGGCCCTTTAAAGATCCCTTTAAACTATCAGCTGGCAGGTGGCAGGAGGGAATCCCCCCTGCTGCCTGCCAGCTGATAGTTTAAAGGGCCCTGTCCTGGCCAAAAAAAAGTGTCTGCTGGCAGCTAGTTTGAGGGGTTACAAACTGACCTTCCCAATTTCCATTACCCACCAAAGTTGCAGGGGACATAGTCCTCACTGTCCTCTGAAGACCCCCCCAAGTTTCAGAGAGATTGCACCCCGGGAAAAGGCATGATCCACGGGTCTCTCTGTTGGCTGTCATTTTCTCTTCACAGTGGCAAAAATGGGACTCTCTGCTGGAAGTACTTTGAAGGGATAAAGCCAGAAGGAAAGCCAGAAGGAGTTCAGACAGAGTTCAGTCCCTCCCTCTGGTTGCCAAGGGGATTGATTGCAGCAGGTGCCAAACTGTCTGGCTTGCCGAATGGCTGCCAAAGGCAACAAACAAGGCTTGCAACGACCACCTGTTTGTTTCGGATGGGGCCTCACGAACAGCTTGTTCACAAACAGCAGATTGAGCTGTTCGTGGTTTTTTTCTGTTCTTAATGCTGTTCGTGCTCATGTCTAGTTACCAGTCTTCCGGTAGGGCTCAGACTTTCCCCAGAATTGCAACTGATCTCCTAGCAGTGGACACCAGTTCCCTGGGAGGAAACAGCAGCTTCAGAGGACGGACTCTATTGCAATCACATCCCTGCTGAGCTTCTTCTCTTCCCCAAATTCAGCCCTCCACAGACTTTGCTCCTAAACCTCCAAAATTTTCTGAAGTCAGAGCCGGCAACCCTAGTTGTACGTACTATTTCTTGATTTATTTAAAACATTTATGAGTCGATCTGTTTCATGGGTTTTTCCAGTGAACCTAAGATGATAAAGTTGTGAATGCTTGCTGTATTCTAGGACAGTGTTTCCCAATCAGGGTTCCACATGACATCGTTGGAGGTTCTGTATAGGATTCCCAGTTGTCCACCAGTGGAGGGCAATCTCCTCGGGGTTTGCTCTGTTGCCGGTGATCGGCAGGGGGTGGCAAACCCCCAGAGATTCATCTGCCACCAGCAGACAACACAGGGAAGCATGCACCGGATGCGTTCCCAGCAGGGCACAACATCACACCAGCCGCTGGCAAGCTCCCATGCTTTTCTGGGGCCAACTTTGGCCCCAAGCAGGCCACAATTAGCCCCACGCAAAGCATGGGAGCACACCCATGGCTGGCGTGATGATGTAACTTCCCAGAAATGATATCATCACACCTCTCTGGGACTGTGTGCATGAGGACATCAAGAGAAGTAAGTCTCAGGTCCCTCCTCCCACCAGGAGAGTATAGGAACCTGGGAACACTATTTCTAGAGAAACTGTGGAATAAATAAATAAATAAATAAATAATTTGAAATACCATGAAAAATTCCAAATATGCAAGCCAAATATTACACTGAAAGTAAGCCTTATATTAACTTTGGAAGTGAACTTTATTTTGATATTTAAGTATATTTTGATTTGATATTTTGATAGTTGGGAAAAAAGATTAGCTAAAACAAAAAAGACAAGAAAAAAGCTTAACTATTTTTCTTATGATATAAACTGGTAACAACTCTTTCCAAGTAAAATTTCTTGACAATAATTTAGCAGTCATTTAATGGTGCTTCCTGCCATCAACTTTTTCTGGCCTGTAAACATTTTCATAGGTAGGGGTTCCTTGGGATTTGAAAAATTAATATAGGGATTTCTCTATGGAAAAAAGTAGGGAAACTCTGTCCCAAGATGTATGGATGCAATCCTTGTTAATATCGCTCAGGTCTTCTGTATTCTAAGCTGAATCTAAAAGATGTTATCCTCACCCTCAAGCATCATCAGAGAAAGAGAATTTTGGACAATACAGAAAGATACACTAACAACCACCATAATTCTTTGAAAATGTGGCCCTTGTTATGACACAGGGGAAAGTGAAATTTGAAATATGCTAAGCGAGCTACTGAAACTGACCACACAATCCATTGCGTAGACTTGAGTAAGATTCTTAATAGAACTGTTTAGGATCGACTTAGGGCCAAGCTACAAGTGACGAATGACACTTGAACGGCAAGTGTATTTCTCCCTGTTCACTTGCCCGCCACTCGACCCACTTGCCGTTCAAGTGTCATTTGTCACTTGTAGCTTGGCCCTTAGAAGGATGGAACTCTTCATAGGATGGAACTGTTAGTAAGGTTACCAATCTCAAGGTGGGGCCCAGAGTTCTGTCAGAATTATAACTGTTCTACAGACTACAGAGATTAGGAGGAAATGGACACTTCAAAGGACCAATTCTATGGCATACTATAGGAATCACATTCCTGCTGATGTTTCCACACTTTGTCCTCCGCAGGCACCATTCCCAAATCTCCAGGAATTTCCGATGCCAGAGTGGGCAACACCAAGTTGGTACTTCTGAAAACAGGCTGACAGGAATGACAAGAGGCCGTTTGAAATTCATTCTCAAGATTAATGTGTAGGTCAGGGACAGAATGAAGCAGGCCAGAATGAAGCTGACAGTCTGAATGACACACACGGATTTATGAAAACATTAAAATCTGGTTTTTAAAAATCGGATTGCGATGTAAGCGATAAACAATGGTTTTTGTCAAACAAGAATGAATACAAAAAGATTTCTTTTAAAAACTCACAGAAAAGGAACACAATGGTCAGGAATACAACTTTCAAAATATTTGTCAGGTCAAATGGAAGGAAATGAGAGGATAAACTGAAGGGATGAGCCCGTGCTAAGCTCTCGTGGCCTTTTCTTATATGCCCAGGGTAATGCCGATCGCCACTTTGGGATCAGGAAGGAATTTTTCTTTAGGTCATATTAGCTAAGGATCCCAGATGTTTTTTTGCCTTCCTCTGGGCATACAGCAGGGGTCACTGGGGACAGTGGGAATTTCCTGCATTGTGTAGGTGGGTGAACTAGATGACCCTTGGAGACCCATCCAACTCTATATTTCTATGTTCTATGATGATTAGCTCTAGATTTCAGTTGCAGGGAAACTAAAATTTAAAATTATAGAGAGGCTTACTTGCAGTGCCATCCTAGGCAGAGCTCTACCCTTCTAAGTACTTTTAAGTCAAGGTGTAACTGCTTAGAATGACATGTTTCATCTGGATTTTTTTTTTGCACGCAAGTGTGTGTAGGACTCCCTTTCTATCCAAGAAATATATGAAGCAGACTTGTACTTGGCCACAACACTGGTCCACGTAGACCAATGTAGCCTTCTCTAGTTGGCCACAACTCTCCAAAATCTCAAGCAGAGGTCAGCATTTGCTACCACAAATCCTTTAATTGGTAATTGTTGGGAACTGAACATATCGATGGTAGCTGAGCTCTGGGCTTTGTCTTCCAAAGAAACAGAGTACTGAGATCACTAGTAAGTAGCCATCACCAAACAAGGCACAGTTCCACAACCACTAAACCATTCCCTCATTCAACATGGATAGGAACAGAAATACACAGTTGCTCAGATGTGCCCGTACATACTGGAAAGCTACAACACAACAGGCTAGAGGAATTGTGCGGAAGAGTCTTTATATAACTAGATGATCTTCACTAAATATTCATGTGTATTCAAATTGGGGGAGAGAACAAAGCCAACCAATTTCCATGCTGATAATTCGCAACATATGGGACCCAATGGGCAGATATTTCACTTAGAATTAGTTATGCAAAGACTGGTTACGCACAAGAAAATACATACAACTAGAGAAAGTTTTTTTAAAAATCTAACTCTTGGACAAACAACAAGATATTGATGGGAATGACTTCAGAGTCACCAACCTGGAGAGGAAATCTTTATTTCTGTGGGACACCTGTATAGCCTGTGGAACAAAATCTCACTTCTTTCAAAAAGAAACAGAAATCAGTCCAAATTCAGTCAAGTTAGTGGGCAAAAAAAGTATCAGTCACTCAAGCTTGTTAAGCAGTTTCACGGGAAATGAATGGCCAGCAGCAGTGTTATTCATTCATACAAAAGTTGGCTAGAGACAAGTCTGAGGCTCTCTCTTATACAGATAACTCTTGGATAATTGTATAATTGTTAGCACTCCAGAAACATAATTCTTGACATGGACATGGAAAGATGGTCTGAAACATGCAAGATGCAAACCTGAGGTTAACAGTTGCCTTGATAAAAATGGACTTCACTGCATGTTAACATAACAGCTCTGCTTAAACTCTGTTTGATTGGCAAATAGTTTAGAAAACATCAAGCAACTAACTGCTTGCAAGTAGAGGTGGGCACGAATCACAATACGAAGCAAAAAAAGCATGAACCAGGCCAATTCGTGGTTTGTGAAAATGCGGTTTGTGGGACCATGTTTTCCACGAAGTCCATGACTTTTTTGACCTGGTTTGTGCAAGTTGTCAGCGGTTTGTAAAGCCAGACAGGCTGGTGCCACTGATCATGTGTGAAACTGACAGCCCTGTACTCCTGCCATTTTGGGGTGACAGGAGAAGGGGGCTGTCAGTTTCAAACACCCCGCACCGGCTTCAGAAGCTGGCGCTGGGTGTTTGAATTCCACGAACTATGAACCACAAACCGATTCGTGAACTGGTTAAATTTCGTGGAAGTTCGTGGTTCCTGGTTCGTGGAATAGCAATGAATCACAGATCAGGTGGTTTGGTTTTTTTCAGCTCATGCCCATGTCTACTTGCAAGTCATGCTAGGCTCTCCCATGATACATTCCTTTCTGCTTCTCATCCCTCCTCTTTCCTATTATGCTTTGTCTTTTTCAGAATGCAAACTAGTGGGCAGGGACAGGCTATCTTTGCAAAATTACAATCCTATCTTGGGAGCAAGTCCCATGGGAGCAAGCCCCTGTGAACTAAGTGGAACTTTCTTCTGTGTAAACATACATAGAGTTGAGCTGTAAAGCCCACAGCTGAGAATCGCACTTAGAAATAGATTGGGGGTTCCCGACATGGTCCCCATAGGTACCATGGTGCCCGCCAAGTGTTTTTAGAAAGTGGGTATGTGCTTTTGACCAGCAGATATCATTGGCCATTGGAGATCTGTTCGGCTTTGCATATTTTTTAAAAAGCTTCAGTGGCAGCTGCCACCACAATGTTGATTTTATTCTCTTTGACTCCTGTTTCCCAGTATATTTTTTAAAACTACCCTTCCTCTCTCCTGCACTCAGGCTTCCTATGTATGGACGTGGGGGGCTCTACCTCCTGCAGCAGCCATTTTGTAGTTGGCTCTGCCTCCCATGGCAGCCATTCTACAATTGTGCCCATCACCTTGTGTCAAAATTCCAAAGGTACCCACAAGCTCAAAAAGGTTGGGGCCCCTGAAACAGATGATGTACATTAGAAAGTTATTATTATAGTTATCTGGTTAGGAATATTTTAATAGGCCCTCCTGCTAGAGATTTGAACCTACATCTTTCATTGAAGATTCCTAGCCTCTTTTGACCTAGGTAACACACTCTGCCCCATACTGTTCTCAGTCTAGGGAGATTGTAACTGCCACATTGCCAGATGTCAAAATGGGCACTGTATATAAACAAACAGAGCTGCGTGCCATGTTTATTTATATACTGCACCCATGAACAGCTACGTGTGCTCTTAAGACTCCCCAACATGGCCGGAAGCAGATCGCAAACTTGACAAGATATTGTCGCAGTGGCAGACCAGAGTGCTATGGGGCAGTGGAGGGCAGGAAGCAGCAGCAAACTAGGGCAGATATCTATAGTTTTAAATAGTGTTGGAATGTCCAGCCTCCTGTCCTTGTAGGTAGTAAATAACAATATCACTGTTCAAATAACAGACCTGAAAGACAAATGTGAGAATCAGCCCATGAATAAAATATACCGTGGCGACTCTTGTACCAATAACAGGTACAAACTGCAGTCTTGTGTTAGTTGATCACTTGCAAGAGGTAATGACAGCGGACATTGGGGCAACTGATAGCTAGCTAGCTACACAACATAAATCATTTTCCTACTTATGCAAGCTGCATGTCTTCTCTGCTGTTAAAACCAAAAAGAGTCAACAGTAAACTAAAGGCAACCCCCATATATGGCTGAGGTCAAGGCAGGGGGACAATAACAAGAGAAAGCAGCTGGAACCATCCATACCTTCTTTTCACCAGGGATACTGCACTGAAGTAGAAAGAAAGTTTTAGGTAACACATATGGGAAAGTTATGAAGCGGGACAGAACTTCCCTTAAACACTCTTTCCAAGTGAAGAGGAGTGTTGAGAAAAAAACAAGTGAAAGTAAACCTGGTCTTTCCACACGGTTTCAAACTTCTGTAACTATCAGCCAGAAAGCACACAGTCTTGTTAAATCTGTTACGAGTTAAGCCAGCTGTTATGAAGGCAAAGAGAGATGGTCAGTTATTGAAATGGGGGGCTAGAAAACAGAAGCATGAGCAGTCCTGAAGATATATGTTAAACGCAGCATGATCTACACCTGTATTATGAAGCAAAGGTCCACAAGCACCTCAAAATGACAGTGCAGGCTATACAAAACACAGACCTGTACCTTGAAACCTGTGCTAAATTGGAAGGGCTGTAGTTGGCCTGAAAAATGCTGGATCAATTTTTCAATGAGAAGGGGTGGACTGAATATGAGAAAACCAGAGCCCACATCTGCACATCAGAGAGCCTGAGCGAAATATATTCATTTCTTAGAGGGAATGAAAAATTACCTTGGGCCTGGACCTGGTTAATTAATTGAACTGTGGCTGCTATGGAGACAAAGGAGAACCAGCTCAGTGTCTTGAATGGGTGATGGATCTTCATCCTTGCAGCTGGAAACGCGTAGTATCAAGAGATCTGTAAATACAAATTTTATCAGTGGGGGACACCATTTCAATGGGGAGTAGCAAGATTTGAAAAACATCATCTTGGCTACATTCAGTTGCAAATACAAGATGTCTGTTTTAAGGCATTTGCTGTGGCTACTTTGTTATACATGGGTCAAACACATGTTTGGAAAGAGAGAAAAACAATAATAATAACATTTGATTTATATACCACCCTTCAGGGCAACTTAACATCCACTCAGAGTGGTTTACAAAGTATGTTATTATTATCCCCACAACAATCGTCCTGTGAGGTGGGTGGGGCTGAGAGAGCTCGGAGAGAGCTGTGACTGACTCAAGGTCACCCAGCTGGCTTCAAGTGGAGGAGTGGGGAATCAAAGCTGTTTCTCCAGATTACAGTTCTGTCACTCTTAACCATTCACCAAACTGGCTCTCAGATCCTCCACTCCCACTCTCTCGCCCCCCCCCCCACTCACTTGGCCAGCAGGAGGGGGAGGCAGGGGAACAGGCCTTCTGGCTGCACTCCCGGAGCGGCACAGTGACATCAAGCATGCGTGAAAAGTTAACAAGAAAGGTGAGTGCCAGGTCCGCCGTCCCACCAGGAGGGCAGGGGGACCTGGCCACCCCATCTGAATCAGACCAATGGTTCATCTAGTTCATTTGTGTGACCTCCTTTCCTTTCCTTTTTTGAGGAAGAAGAATCATGCGGCTGCATGTATGGGCCTCTGCGTGAAGAACATGCATATATTAGCTGGTGATAATGCTTACCCTAATGTTGTGAAGTAAGCATGTGATGATTTCCAAACATGCTGTTAAAGACATAGAAGCTGATTTCGAAACATAGAAGCTGACTTCCAAACATGCTGTTAAAGATGTAGAAGCTGGGCATTCTCCCCCTCCCCCCCCGCCCCATAGTTGGTAACTCTAATATAAACCTGTTGTGGTATATAAAACCTCTGAACCAGGCCTATGGATATAGAGGTCATTCACAGTCGTTCAGTTTTCAGGCATTATGAATATGGGGGAAAATAGCAGAGGGTCCAGAAATACAGAAGCCAAACACATACGGTCAAGACAAAATGTTGGCAAATTACTATTTCAGCTAATAGTTTTCCTGCTGTCATTTGAATGGGTTACTTGTGAAGCTTTCACTAACGATATTTTGAAGCTAATTTAGAACCCACATATATTGTCTCCAGGACAAATAGTATGGCTGACCTAAAATGTTTATGCTATATCTGTGTTACCTGACATTTGAGTCATAAAAATTACACATTTTCAAAACTCTATTTTGAATGAATTCATGTATTTTGAACCCAAGTCCTGTAGTTGCTTCCTTTAAAACTGACATAGTGATAGCTGTAAGAGTCAATAAAACAACGTCAAATATATTTATCCAACCTTTCCTCCAAGTAGCCTCCATACATGGTTCTCCTCACGCATCTGTGAGGTAAGTCAGGTTGATAGCAAATTGCCCCAAATTACTCAGTGAGCCTCATAGTTGAGTGGGGATTTGAACTTGGGTTTCCCAGATCTTTGTCTGACTTTCTAACTACTAGTATGCACTGCATTAGTAGGAAACGGAGAAATGAATAGTAAGCATTAACTGTCTGATAGTAAGGGCTTTCAGGATTTTATATTCTATCTTGACTACCAAATACTTTATAGTTGGTAGTGACTCTAGGAATTGATTCCTTACAGGAGTGAAACTTGTTCCCTCAGGGAGCAACAAGCAGCACTCAAGAAATTTTGGCATCCTAGATGAAAAATGCTTTTTTTTTTCTGACTGGGGAGGGGGGAGATCTGTGAATTTTAGCAGCTGTGCCATAGGCAAAAATTCAGCCTTTGTTTCTCTGGAACTTTTAAAGGCACAAGAACCCCCTCAAGTTTTACAGTTTGAACTACACCATGGAACTCTTTCTCTGGTGCAACTCTTAAAAGTTATACCAGTCTCTTTGTTTGTTGTTTTAAGGTATTTGTTAGTTACTTCTCAAATAAAATGCCACGTACTTTAGAAAAAAACAAAAGCAGTGAATATATTTTAATTATAATACATCAAAACCTCTATCACATTTTCATCTTGCCTTTCCTCAATTTGGGGCAGTGCACGATCTCCATTTAGGTAGGTATGAAATTCCCCCTTTCTATTCCCTTTGTTTTAACCAACTTAAATGGCACTCATGGAATTTTGAAATTCACTAATAACAAAATATTTTATTTAATATTGAGCGGAAAGGTCAGGAGAAATCAGGCATTGAAAATTTCTGAGGTAACTCAGTATAGATAACCCTGAGGTAAAATTAGTACAGACTTTAGTTCTTATGTTTCAGACCAATGAGAATTTTTTAAGCTCTTCACAGTTACTTAAATCTTTATGTTGGGAGGCTTTTGTTCCAGTGTTTTCCCAATCACTGTAGTACACTTTCTTTTAGTATTATCTTACTCTTTTGGTTTTAAGAAGACTGGTACTCTCTTTCCAGTACCCAAAGCCCTTCTCTTGAAACACCAGTACCAGTGTTCCCGCTAATGTGAGCATGTGAGCAATCGCTCACAGATTCTGACTCCTCCGCTCACAGCTTCTCAGATGTAGCTCACAGATACTAACCCTCAGGCGGCCCCGCCCTCCCACTCAGCCAGCATCTGCATGTGGGCCCTATAGGGAAGGAGCAGGGATCGAGCCTCATCCCACTTCTCTGCTCCCTTCCTGGCTGTGGCTTGTTTTGCCCCCAGGGTGGTGCCAGAGAGCACCTCCAGCCACTGCTGGCTCTCTAGCTGGGGAACAGAGCAGAGCTGAGTGATCGGGTCTGGCCTGACCCCATGCAGCCTGAAATCGCTAGGATCCCCTCAGCCCCAGAGAGCGGAGGAGAGGAGGTAGCGCCTCAGCCGCCACCATGGTGAAGGCATCATTTAACTTGGCCTTGGTGCAGAAGGAGGCTGGAGAAGTAAGCATTGACTCACAAAAGCTCATCTTGAAATAAACGTGCTAGTCTTTAAGGTGCCATTGCGTGTCTGCTTTATTTTGCAGCAAGAGACTAATACAACTATCCCTTTGTAATCAGGATGGACATATCCATTTTTATACAGAAGTATACTCTGATTTTTGTGGCCCTTTCACCTA
Organism: Eublepharis macularius; assembly: GCF_028583425.1. Lineage (NCBI taxonomy): Eukaryota > Metazoa > Chordata > Lepidosauria > Squamata > Eublepharidae > Eublepharis > Eublepharis macularius. Next base: position 123,971,406 of record NC_072796.1, on the reverse strand, counting down.
ATGGCTTTTATTGTTAAATTGTTTTAATTGTAATAAAAATGATTCGATTGCAATTTTTTTTAAAAAAGGAGGTGCACTCAAAACTTTAATGAAAGTTGTTGTTTCGGCTCACAAAGTAGATTTTTAGCTCACAACACTGCAAAGCTTAGAGGGAACATTGACCAGTACCCATCTTGAGTATTTAACTGATTCTTATGATCTCCAAAGGCAGTTTCTAATCATACCAGACCAGGGATCTCTTCACTCTTCAGAGCTAACTCCCAATTTGACTGGGTGGAGAAATTCTCCTCTCACTAGAAGATCTATTCCCTTTCTTTGGTCCGAATGGGAGTCTGTGCCTACTTCCCAAACTTCCTTGGCAGCTTTCTCCCAGTTTTCCTTTCTGTGTTAAACTGCTCTCCTTCAGGGCTGAGTTCCCAAACTGCCAGTACTCGGCGCTTCTCAGCCAGGGCTGAAATCAGACTCCCTTCTCCCCAGCATCCAGTTCAGAAGTCTTTCTCTGTTCAGCTCATGCTACCCCATCAGATTCCTTGGAGTGGCCTGTCACTCAAGGCTCTCTGTTTCTGAGAAGTCCTTCAAATAGTCCTTCAGCTGTTTGTACAGCATGTCTAAGCTTTTTAAAAGGGCAGCCCATCACAGTAAGTTGGGCTAAGAACGTGTGACTAGTCCAAGGGCACCCAGTGAGTTTGCACGGAACTGTGGGGATCTGAAACCATGTCACCCAGATCTTAGCCTAACACCCTAACTGCTACACCACACTGGCTCTCACCACCAAGACGGGGGTTCCTTTCTGTTTCTTTCAAGGCTCCTGGTCCTGCCTCTCCCGCTTTAAAGAAGCATTCACATTTTCTAGAGCTTAGCAGAGCACTATAAACCAAGACACGCAGAGGTCAAATATAGATGTTGTAAGCATCAAACTCCCAAGTAACTTGCCTCATCTCTGAAAACTTATCCAAGCTCTTACAGCCAGACTGGACTCAGACCCCATTCTGAGGATGACCTGACGAGCCAAATCTAGGCCACAGCAGTACAAATGATTCTGCCTGGAGAAAGAAGTCACAGCAATCCCCTACATTTTCTGAGTCTACTTCAACAGAACCTTGATATAAAAGTTCTTCAATTACGGAAGCAATGGTGGCAGGGAAAATGAATGCTTGGCTGCCATCTCAGAGTAGACACACTTCCCTCAGCAGGCTCCTCCTGTAAATCACATCGTGTACACACACACTTGCATTTGGCTGTGCTCACTCTGATTTGCCCACTTGTGCTCTGGTCCAATCATCTTCCTACACTGCCCCTGAGTTTCCCTGTAAGCCAAGGGGCCAAATGGATTCTATGGGAAGGGAATAGGAATGATTGCGACAATCACCTGGAACCATTTTTGATTCCCCAAGTCAATCAGGGCTTTAAAGAAGCTTTGCTAGCCACACTACATAGAACAGCAGCTGTAATATGTGTTTGTCGTGTCTTTAAAATATTCCTCACTGTCAAGCAAAATCCTATCTGGTGGGCAAGATCCTGCTGAATACTAGCAGGTGTGCTTTACTCAGTTGAAGACTCCTGCATCAGGGAAGCCTTCTTCTGTCAGATGTAAGTTCCTCCACCATCCCGCAATACTGCATAAGTACCATCCCACAATACTGCAGAGCTTTCTTGTTTGCAAGATTGAATATTATACCTAAAATGGTTTTACAGGGGAGATTTTTTTAACAGGCCCTACTCCAACAGAATTTGCCCTTGTGGCCTGAATAGGACTGATAATCCTGTCAAGCCCTGCTTGAACATAGGTTCTTCGAAAATGTAAGGGATTATTATATTAAGCCTTTCATTAACCATCCGTCCCTTTGATAGTCCAGAAACCCTGGCTCTTTTGCTTATCAATATGGAATCTAGACTTACCTTAGCAATTGCAAAACATGTTTCAGTCCTTTTAGCCCTCACATCCAAAAAAGATATGGAATACGTATTTTCTGCTGCTCAAGATTTATGAATCAGTGACCGTCTAAGGTCATTAAGACCTTAAGAATAAAAGAAAAAGGAAAGTTCCTCCACTAATAGAAGGGACCATCAGAATCCAACCCAATGTGTCCAAATCTTGAGGTGTCCAGAGACTGGAATGGATTGAAAAGGCTGGACTTGTGCAAAAATTTATGAACAGGAAGCTCTATAGACATGAATTGTTCCTCACAGTGAAAGGGACCAGAAAGGGACCAGCATAGATACACTACGGAAAGGCAAAATATAAATATTTTAAATAAATAAATTAAACACTGCAATGAACAATTTTAAATTATGCACCAAGGAACACCATCCAGGTAAAACTGTTAGAACATGTAGTGCTAATTCTATTTTGTTCAGCTATCTGAAACTTTCAACAGCAACCATTTAACCCATTTTTTTCACATGTAATTTTTTTTGGCTAGACCACAGATGCACGAAATACACTTAGGACAGGTGAGATGCATTCTGCTGTACCAGCAGCTACTGTAAAGTACTCTTGGCAGTTAGACAGGATTGGTACATTTCACAGTGTGAAGAATGGTGTGACGGAATGCAATTTAAAGAAAGGTTTCCATAGTGCAGTCCTCAGAGGTGGAAGGGAAGGAGTTAATAACTGCCTGGAATGAGCGCTTGATTGAGAGTCTGTTCCCCCATCTCTCGGTTTGGCTAGTCAGAATCAGCTTCAGAATGACAGTTGGTGCTGACAGGATTTTTAGTTGAGAGCCGAGTGTGGAGACAGTCTGACAAGAAGGGTCAGGCAGCTACCCCTCTGAAGTAAGGGAAAGGATCTCCGTTGCCCTAACTGTAACACTTTTTTAAAAAATTGAAAGTTTCTTTTATTAAATCAATCTTTCTCAGAGAAAATATGAAGAGTTAGATGAATATTTCAGCTTCAATGACAATGGCGACTCTCCACAAATCATGGTCTGGGATTTTTTTTTTTTGAAAAGTTTTTTATTGGGTTAGAATATTATTATTTTTACATTACATTCAATTTTCCCCAAATTTTTCATTTCTAACCCCCTCCCTTTCCCCCCCTTTTGTTGACTTCCAACAGCTTTCCCCCCCTCTGTCCCTTTTCCCTTACTTCTATTAAATTCCTCTGTCTAAAACAGATATACATTCTCCATTATATTAAGCAGTACATCTTTAACTCCTTTACTTATTATACACCCAAACTGTACGTCTTTGGATAAACAATTTATCCCATTTTCCAGTTTTAAATATTTCTATATATCGTGAACCTATATATCATAAACCATAAAAATTTCCCACATTTAAATCAAACAAATCAAACAATTTGATTTGTTCTCTATATATTACTCATTTCATCTTTTTATGGTAATTCTATATAGCTCATCACATAGTCAGTCAATTTAACTCTTCTGTACATTCAGTTTGGTGCATATAAATCTTATCAAAGAAAGAAAATATTGTTAGTTACTCAATCCTCATGTTTAAACCTTATCATTAATTATTCTCTATCAATGTTCTATCAGTTAACCTATACATGTCTATATATATATCAATCTATTAATCTAACTGCTTATAAATTCACATTTCTCTTCCTCCCCCGGTAAAGTCACCCCTCTCTTTTATACTTTTATTATACTTCAGTAGTTCTCAAACTGCCACAGTTTTCCTCCCACCTCCCATTTCTTCTCCAAATATTGTTTCAGCTTCTCCCAGTCCGTGTTAAACTGCCCTGAGTCCAGATCTCTCAGTTTTCTTGTCATCTTGTCCATTTCAGCCATATACAGCAATTTGTAGATCCAATCTTCAATAGTTGGCACTTCTTGTACTTTCCATTTTTGCGCATACAAAAGTCTAGCTGCTGCTGTCATATAAAATATCAACGTCCTATGATGGGCTGGAATTCCCTCCATTCCCAAGTTTAGTAGCAGGAGTTCTGGGTTCTTATTTATTTGAAACTGTAAAATTTCACTCATTTCTCTTATTATTTCCCCCCAGTACTGCCTAGCTACCTCACACGACCACCACATGTGGTAGAGGGAGCCCTCATGTTTCTTACATTTCCAGCATTTATTAGAAGTATTCGAATTCCCTAGCGCAATCTTCTTTGGTGTCATGTACCAACGATAAATCATTTTGTAAATGTTCTCTTTAATATTAGTACAAGTCGTTATCTTCATTGTAGTTTTCCACAAGTATTCCCATGCCTCCATTGTTATTTCTTTATTGAAATTTATAGCCCATTTCACCATCTGTGTTTTAACTGTCTCATCCTCAGTATACCATTTCAACAGTACTTGGTATACCTTAGATATTCTTTTCTTGTCTTCTTTAAGAAGGGTCTGCTCTAGTTCCGAGTTCTCTGTTCGTATGCCCCCTTTTGCAAAGTCCGAATTGTATAAATCTCTAATCTGTCTATACTGGAACCAATCATAGTTAGGTGATAGTTCCTCTTGCGTCTTTATTCTAAGTTTAGATACTTCAATTTTAGTTATTTCTTTGTACGTTAAACATTGTTGTTCATTGTCAACAGCTCTCGGGTCTATCACCTCATATGGAACCACCCACAAAGGGGTTCCTTCTTGTAGATAAATTCTGTACTTCTTCCAGATTGTATATAAACTTCTCCTTACAAAATGATGCAGGAACATCGAGTTGACCTTCACTTTGTCATGCCATAGGTATGCGTGCCATCCAAAAAATTTTTTATATCCCTCTAGGGCTAGTAGTTTCTTATTCTTTAATGTCATCCACTCTTTTAGCCAAACTAGGCAGATTGCATCATGATAAAGTCTCAGGTTGGGCAGTTGCATTCCGCCTCTTTCCTTTGCATCTTGTAAAACTTTTACTTTCACTCGAGGCTTCTTGCCTGCCCACACAAAATCTGATATTTTCCTCTGCCATTTTTCAAATTGTTTAGAGTCTCTGATGATTGGTATTGTCTGTAGCAAAAACATTACTCTTGGTAACACATTCATCTTAACTGCTGCAATCCTGCCCAACCATGACAAGTTCAATCTATTCCATTTGATCAAGTCTCTCTCTATCTGAGTCCATAATTTTTCATAATTATTCTTGAACAAATCTATATTTTTTGCAGTCAGCTCAACTCCCAAGTATTTCACCTTACTGGTTACTTCACAATCCGTTGTTTCCATTAACAATTGTTGTTTCTGCTTAGTCATGTTTTTGCATAATATCTTTGACTTCTTTTTGTTAATGAAGAAACCTGCCAAGTCTCCAAACTCCTTGATCTTATCTATCATTTTTGGCATGTTCTCCAGTGGGTCTTCTACAATTAACATTATGTCATCTGCAAATGCTCTGACCTTATATGAATAGTCCTTTATTTTTATTCCTCGTATTTCCTCATCTTGTCGTATTTGTATCATCAGAATCTCCAATACTAAAATGAACAACAATGGAGATAACGGGCAACCTTGTCTTGTTCCTTTACTAATCGTCAATTTCTTGGTCAGTTCATCATTCACTACAATTGCTGCAGTCTGGTCTCTATAAATTTCCTTAATTGCTTTGACAAATCTTTCTCCCAGTTGTAGCTTTTCCATAGTGGCAAACATAAAGTCCCAGTTTAAATTGTCAAACGCTTTTTCAGCGTCTACAAAGAAGAAACCAACCTCTTTGTCACAACGCTTGTCATAATATTCAATAGCATTGATCACTGTCCTTAAATTGTCTCTTATTTGCCTGTCTGGCAAAAAGCCTGCTTGTTCCTCCTCTATAACTTCCGAGAGCCACCCCTTCAATCTCTCCGCCAATATCTTCGCAAAAATTTTATAGTCATTGTTAAGTAGTGATATAGGTCTGTAATTTTTCACGTTGGTCAGGTCTTGGCCCTCTTTTGGGATCAATGATATATTCGCTTCACTCCAAGTATCTGGAATCCTTTGATCCCTAAAAACTCCATTCATCACCTCTTTTAGGAATGGTGCCAGTTCATTGGCCATTGTCTTATAAAATTTAGCCGTAAGTCCATCTGGCCCTGGCGCCTTTCCTAGATTTGCGGATTGTATTGCCTTACTTATTTCCTCATCAGTTACTTCACTGTTCAACTTATTTCTCCAAGCTTCCGAGATCTCTGGAAGTTTGGTTTTCTCCAGATATGATGCTATTGATTCTTTGTTTACTTCTTTTTTATTATACAGCTTAGCATAAAATTTATAAAAGGCTCTACTAATGGTAGTCTGCTCCAAGTACGTTTTATTTTCTTCACAGATTTTATTTATTATTTTCTTTTCCCTTTTCTTCTTCAATTGCCATGCCAAATATTTCCCAGGTTTATTAGCACCCTCAAACACTTTTTGATTCAGTCTTTTAAGGTTCCACTCCAATTCTTTATTACTCATTGCTGTTAACTGTTCTTGAAGAATTTTAATTTCCTGGTATATTTTCTTTTTTCCTGGTCTCTTTTTTAACTGTGCTTCTTTGGCTTTTATTTTCTCCTCAATCTCTTGTCTTTTCTCCTCTTTCTTTTTCCTTGCTCTACCATTTAAGTCCATTAGTATGCCCCTTACAACCGCCTTATACGCATCCCAAACTTTATTGGTTGGTACTTCTTTATTCACGTTGTATTGTATGAAAAACTTTGTCTCTCTTCTCAATATTTCCATATTCTCTCTTTCCTGTAACAAGTCCTCATTTATTCTCCAGGCTTTCCTTTTTCTCCTTTTTCCAAATTTCCACATAATTGGGTTGTGATCTGAGCCTACCATCGGCATTATTTCTACCTCCTTAGTCCATAACGCTAAGTCTTTTGAGGCCCAGATCATATCAATTCTTGATAGTGTAAGATGCCTTGCAGAATAAAAAGTAAACTGTCTGGTTTTAGGATATTCTCTCCTCCATACATCTTCGAGAGTCTCTTGTTGAATCAACTCAAAAAAAAGCTTTGGCAATAGTCCTCTTTTCTTTTGTGCTGTTGTAGTCTTTTTGTCTAGTTCCAAATCTGTCACTCCATTGAAGTCTCCAGCAAGAATTATCTGGTCATATGCAAGATCGTCTAAATGCTTCCTTAAATCCTCAAAGAAGCTTTCCTTTGCACCGTTAGGTGCATAAAGTCCGACTACCAACACTCTCTTTAAATTCCAATTACATTCCACTGCTACAAATCTAGCTTCCACATCTCTCATAACAAATTTTGGCTGCAGCTCCTCTTTTATGTACAACACCACTCCTCTTTTTTTCTTGTTGGAGGCCGCTACAAATTCTTTGCCCAATTTTCCAGATTTTAAGTATTTTACATCCTGTTTTCTAATATGGGTCTCCTGCAAACAAAGAATATCACATTTTTGTTTTAGTAGCCAATGAAAAATATTTTTCCTCTTATTCGGTGAGTTAAGTCCATTTACATTCCAAGATAATACTTTACACTCCATATTCATAGTTTTGTTGGTAAGTCTTTTTCATTGTCCTTAATAAATCGCTCCATCTCCCGCGCAGATCTGATGCGTTTTTTTGCCCCTCCAAACTCAAAGGACACTCCTTCCGGTAGCTCCCATCTGTACCTGATATTCATGTCCTTCAAAGTCTGAATTAGCACTTTATATTTTTTCCGATCCAATAACACTGATCTGGGCAGTTCCTTCATTATGATGATCGTCTTGCCATCAATCTCCAATGGATCTTGAAACTGTTTTGTCACAATCCTCTCTTTCATGTTTCTAGTTGTAAACTGCACAATCACATCCCTTGGTAGTTTCCTCTGGGTTGCAATTCTCGAGTTCACACGGTACGCCACATCTAGGATAGCCACAACTTCCTCCTCCTCCTTCCCCAGGTACTCAGCCAACACCTCAGTCATCTGTTCTTGCGCTGACTTCCCTTCCACTTCTGGCAGACCACGAAAACGAAGCTGCTTCTCCATGTGTTTAGTTTCTGCAACTGACATCCTCCCCTTCACCAGTCTCATCTCTGTTTGTTGCGTGTCTATTAAATTCTCCATCGCGTCTTCTACTGTTTTAACTCTCTGCTGCGTTCCTTGTAATTCACTACTAATCGTTTCCATACCTTTTTTCACTTCTGACAGCTCCGACTTTACTGTCTGTGTGACCTCTTTAACCTCCTTAATAAGCTCCAATTTCGTGTCTTTAAGTTCTTTAATCATGTCTACAAGTTTTTTGTCCAGATTTTTATCCAGATTTTCTATTGCCGATTGCCACTCTTTTTTCGACATCGTGGGGCTTGCTTTAGCTCGCTCCCACGAATCTGCTCTCTTCCTTAACTCCGTGGCGTATAATTAAACGTTTTTCTTTTTTCAAATGTCCCGATCTTTGCCAAAATTAAATTTTAAAGTGTCCAAAATGTCGGGCGTCTTTTCTCTATGGTTTCTCTATGTTATTGTAATCCAAAATGGCCTACTTCCTCTTCCGCTGAAGCCGCGACCCTTCCCCTTTCAAAAATGGCGATTCCCTACTTCCTGTCCTTCGGCAAGGGCCGCTTCTCTCCAGCCACTCTATTGTTGTTACGCACTTCCTGTCTCCCGTCTTCCCACAACAGGTCTCGCGATGGTGTCTTTTTCCCACAGCTCCAAAACCACAGGTATTCAAAACAATAGTCCGATTTCTGTAATAACTTCTTTAAACTTAGTCTCTTTTAAAATACAACTCCTGCCGAGTCTTCACCTCCTTTTCACTAGTCTGTTGCAGTTTAAAAATCTACTTTCTTTCCTCTCTGTTTTTGTCAATCTGTCCCGTTTCAAAAGATAGCGATCTTTACCTTCTCTTCACCTTTCTCGGGTTGTAATCGCTGTTTCGATCTTAAATTCTCCTCTCAGCTTCCTTCCCCAATCGAAGCTTGGGTATGTAGGTCTTATGCCAGCCGAATTGGCCCCAAAACTGCCGCAGAGATTATAGCCGACCCGTCGCAAGGTGGGACCTCAAGGATCGGGGGGGAGACTCGTTGGGTAGAGCCCCCCCTCGTCCGAGATCTAACTCACCCTAGGGTCTTGAGCGTTCTTTGCCTGCTCCCCGCCTGAGAGCAGTCGGCCGCGGGCTATTTTCACCCCTCCGGCCGGTTAAAACGGCAGTCCGGTCAGCTCCGCGAATGGAGCTGCGTTAGACCTCCATGAATCCCAAACCGGAAGTCTCAAATCATGGTCTGGGATGATGTCATCAGGGTGAAATTTATTTCACTTACAGCAGCAGGTTGAATATTTAATCCTCTCACTTGATGCAGAAAAGGCCATTTTTATTTGGCAATGTGTCCTTATTTTGCCCAGAATGCTTTTTTTTCCTGGGCTTTGGAGAAACACCACAGCAGCCTGGAAGCTGATCAGCTGATTTATCTATTGGAGAGGCTATATCCTCGATGACAGGCAAATCTGATGTTGAAGTGGATCTGTTTATTGGAGAGGCTATATCCCTGACACCAGGCAAATCTGATGTTGAAGTAGATTTGTCTATTGGAGAGGCTATATCCTCGATGCCAGGCAAATCTGATGTTGAACTGGATCTGCTTAGATACCCATGAAGGACCAACAATAAGATGACAATTACTGCAATCAAAATGAATGCCAGTACTGGAAGCAAGATTTCCAAGAGCTCTTTCCACCAGTTGAGGTTATCAGCATTCACCTCCTGGGCTGAGGCCAGCTGTTCCTGTATCTCCAACAGTTTTTCACTTGTCTGATCTTGGTGAGGCCTTGTTACGCCTATCATGACATTTGCAGCCATTGATGAGCCACAAGTGCAGTCCCAGCCCAACACTTTTGTTTTGAGGAATAATTCTAGTAAAGAAATTTCAAGTGTCAAAGCCAGCACAAGCTGAAACCCATTTACACAACCAAGATAGGGCTGGGCATGTGTTATTAGCGGAATGAGTGGGTAGTTAAGTGGAGACTCCCATTCAAACCAAGTGGATAGGATCATGTCTTCTTAGGTGAAAAGGAATAATTCCTGCCCAGTGTCTAGAAGAGGGTTTGGCTCTAAGGAGGACCCCAGGTCTGTTGTAAAGGGAGAACTGTGTTGAACTAATGTCTGGAAACCTAAGTTTAAAATGAGAACTCTGTGAAGAAACATTGTTACTGAAATTGAAGTACTGAACCTAACACCTCTCACTAATAAGAACTAGGAACACTGAAACTAAGCTTAAATGAAAATGTTTTGCCTGAAACTTAAAGAGTATTTTGTTCTACCAGCAAGTTTTACCTCAGCACTTTTGTTCCCGACTACCCTTATTCAGGGGTCATTTCATAGAAAAAGAGCTGGAGGAACTCATTAGCATATGCCACACCCCTTGCCATCACCAGAAGTGTGTCATGAGCATAACTGATTTGCATATGCCACACCCCCTGACATCACCTATCCTAGCTGTTTTGGACCCAATCCTGGCCGTTCAGGGCCGAAATTGGGCCCAAAATGGCAAAAAGGGGCTGAAAATGGCCAAAAAGGGGCCCAAAATGGTCAGGATCGGGCCACTGCTGAGTGAGAGAGTGACCCACCACCTGTCAGAGGCCTGATCCAGGCCATTTCGGCCCCAATCCAGGCTGAAATGGGCCCAAAATGGCCAAGAGTCAGGTGGGCGGGGCCACATGACATGTGACCTCTTTGGGGAACTGCTGGAACTGCGTTCCCCCTCAAAATGAGTCCTGCCCTTATTCCTGTAAAATAAAGTTTCTATTTCTTTTGAACATTGTTCAGCCTTCAGTGCCATTTCGTACACACAGAAGAGGGATCCTGCATTTCCACACATTAAGTTCCTGCGCTGGGCTAAAGCCAAAAGTATAACAATTTCTCAGCATGGGACACTTTAAAACCACAGCTAAAGACACGCTACTTGAGGCTGCTCAGCCAAAGCAGGCAAACTTAGATTTTGGAGGGGAAATCTGCCTCAGAGTAGGGGAGTGAAGGGAGGTTCATCATAACCGGCTACAGAAAATATAAGGAAAGGAAGGACAATGCTTTCATCTGCACATCTGCCTAGCAGTTGTGCTCTTCACATAGTAGCCACATGTAAGAAATATTTGCCTGTGTGCATATGCTCCCTGGTTGCAGCCCACTCAGGGGAATGTAGAACAGATGTCTGTAAGCAGAATTAGGGAGCACAAAACTTTCTCAGGCACACGACATACATTCCAGATGACACTTTTTTAAAAACTCAAGTTCTATTAAGCTGGAATAGCTGCCATCCATGGCTCTGTACTTACAATCAAAGGCAAGCACAAGTATTACACTGAGCAGGAGGAGGAATTGTGGGAAGACAGCTGCCAGCTTGTAACACCTTTCTCCTAGTTATGGCCTGAGGGTACCTTGAAGTGGGGCACAACCCCAACGTGTTTTAGTCTAAGAGTTGTAGGTTAAAGCCAGCAGGACAATCTCTTGGGACAGTGAAAAAAGGGGGGATATGCTCTATATTTAAAAGCTTTCCCCTCTTCTCATGTCTTTTTTTCTGTATTATTGTACTTTGTTTTGTTCTGAGCCTCTTTGGGTCCCCATTTGAGGAGAAAGGTGGGATATACATGAAGTTAACTAAATGAAACTCAAATATAGGCTTGCCAGCCCCCTAGTCAGAGCAAAGGATCTCTTGCCCATGTCTTGTTTGCCTGCTACCAGAACAGAGACAAATAAACACTGATGAGCTGGATTTTCAGAGCTGCCAAAACATGCCTTTATTACTGCCCATCTCTAGAACATTCAAAAAGGCATGTGTAGGGTTCCCTATCAGTCTCCCATCCAAGTTCGTACTCCTGCTTTGCCTCAACATCATTACAGTATCATATGCCTTCAGCTCAATTTAGTGGTTAGACCGATTGGAAGACAGGGAATCCCTGACTGGTTGGCAGCTCTATTCTGGGTAGGGCTGCCAGCTGGCCAGAAAAAAAGCCCCAGGGTCTTTAGAAATACTTTGGTGTGCTAGAAACAAGCAAGTGAAGCTCTTCGTAGCAAACAGGTAAGATGGATGACTCTAGACTCTTTAGGGAAGCAATGAACAGGGCTGCCAACTGCTTGGATAAAAAAAAGTCATATCCCTTTAACACACTTGGATCTGGATAGCCCAGGCAAGCCCAATCTCATCAGATTTCAGAAGCTAAACAGGGTTGGCATTGGTTAGTAATTGGATGGGAGACCTCCAACACAGGCAATGGCAAACCTCCTGTGTTAGTCTCTTGCCTTGAAAACCCCAGCAGGGATCGCCATAAGTCAGCTATGACTTAATGGCACTTTCCACCCCCACCACCTTTTAACTCAGAGCTAAACTACAAGAGACAGCTGACATGTGGAGGACACGCGTCAGTTTCCCACAAGTTTCCATGGGAAATGTAGTGAGAAGGAACCTCTGCCAGCGAGAGAGGAGATGTTCCCTCTTCTCCCTGACAGAGGTTCATTCTCACTATATTTCCTGTGGAAACTTGCAGGAAACTGACGTGTGTCTTCCACGTGTCAGGCATCTCTTGTAGTTTGGCTCTCTGGCTTAATGAATGTTATTTACCAATAAAAGCTTCAGCTGTCCATTTTTACACATTACACTTCTATTCAACCAACAGAACGATTTTCTCCAGGCCTAATTCGCAAATTATTAGGGAAGCAAGGAGTACATTATACACATTAAAAACACTCTAAAATTGATATGAACAGCATTGAATTGAATAACAATTGACAGAGCAGGCCACCAGTCCTTGCCCTGTGGGGTTTACAATCTAAAAATTGAAACGGGAGGCAACAGAAGAGGAGGGGGAATGAATGCAGGGATAAACAGGGGAAGGATATGTAGTTCTTCCTAGGTTTAGTTTCCATAGGGGAGGGGATGGAGGAAGTGTGACAAGTCTTCATGGGAAAAGGGAGTTTTGAGGCGAGGTGAACCTCTGAACACCAGTGCCAGGAGACAACCTCAGGGAAAGACTCAGCCTTCTATTCCCTGTTGTTGGCCCTCCAACAGGATGCTAGATAGAAGGACCGCTGGACTATTCTTACGTTCTTAGGTGGTTGGTGCTGACTCTAAGAGCTGAAAGAACTTTCAAGAGGACATTGCACATGGTCAGAATGATGAAAGAGATGAATGGTTTTGGCAGTAGAGTGCTAGATAGAAGTAAGATTGCCTTATCCTCCTACTGGGAGGAGAGACTCAGCACTTTTTTGAAGTCCCAGGGTGACACGATGATGTCACTTCCAGGAAATGATGTCATCATGCAGGGCCCTGGGTATGCTTCCATGCTTCACAGCAAGCCAATTTGGTGGTCAAATTGGCCCGCTGCAAAGCATGAGAGTGCTCCTGGGGCGGTACAATGATGTCTCTCCCAGGAGTGACATTGTTGCACCATCCCGAGAGGCCTGTTCCCCCAACATCCCCCCCCCACTGGCCAGGTGGGTGGTGGAGGGGGGGCGGAGGGTGGAGGATCCCTTGCCCCCACTGGGGGACCTGGGAGCCCTAGACAGAGGTGAGGGCGTTGAGGTACATCAAAAGAAGACCAGATAAGAGGAAGCTGCAGTGGTCAGATAATAGACAAAGAGAAAGGATCCGTTCTTTGGCCCAGTGTTATAAAAGTTGCTTGAGGTGTGTGGTGTGTGCAATGTTATAGCAGAAAGGAATCAATTGAAAATGGCTTTGTCATGTTATCTGGTCCAGTTGATGTCCCTCTCCCAGAGCTGTGTTGGAGGCCGTACCAGATCAAGACCCATGGCAGCCGGGTTTCAGTGCCAAATATTGTCTCCTGCATCCAGTGCTCAAACATATAACAGTTCTGAACATATAACTTTCTTCTGAAGCGGGACAAGTCTGGATGGATAAGGCAAAGTGATTACAAACATCAACGGGATCTGATGCTATGGAGTTTAATTGTTTTATTGCCTCTTGCTTTTATGCCTGCTAGCCAGCACCAACCTGAATTTTCTTTTTCCTGCCAGAACTCGCACCACATTCTGGCACAAGAGGGTCTTCAGATCACTGCTGACTTGAAATATCGGTTTCTTTCCTCTTTTTTTATTGTGTAACATCTTGCCTGATGAAGAATCCTGGAAAACTCAAAATCTTGCACACTGTTCTGGGTCATGGAGATGGTTCTAATAAAGGAACTACATCAATGGTGTTTGGGGCTTAATAAGTTTTACTTTTGGACTAACATGGCTGTAAACAACTTGTCTTCTATTTAGGGGGACATGGCAAACAGCCTTCAGTGACCTTGGTTCTTCACGAATTATAGTGCAATCCTAGTTACAGCCTTCTAAGCCCATTGACTTTAATGGATTTAGACTGCTAAACTACTCCATTAAAACACACACACCTAAACCAGGGACCACCAACATGTTGCAGCAATTAATCCCATGATTTCATTGGGTTTCACAGCTATAAATACTTCCTCCCCTGAACCAACAGCTCCAGTTTTTCTCCTCTTGCCCCTTTAACAACAGTCTGACATACAGAAATCTAGTAGCTGAATTTTTTTCCTGGCACGGAGATTAACAGGTTAAGCTTTTTCCACCACTTAATGACATGCCAGGAAAAAAGCTTTACCTGCCAAATTTCTGTGTGGCGGGTTTATATTAAAGGTAGAGAGACAGTGCCAGTTTACAAAAAAAAGAGAGGGGGCTGTCCTATTTAAAAATGCACCTGCAAGGTACCTATTTCAGGAAACATGCTTATAACCTGAGCCTAACCGTTTTTACTTAGAAATAAGTTCCAATGGAGTAGATCCAACCATCCTTGAAGAAGTCTTTCTCCAGCTTAAGCAGCTCTTCTTCCAATGAGAGAGCCGCTTAAATTGGAGGAAGGCTCCTTACACTGGAGGAAGACCTCAGACTTGAGCCAAAAGGAACCGTGGGACATAAATATTTGAATAAATAAATGTTGCTCAGTGGAGTGGTAGGACAGAAGGGATAAGATTCACCCTAATGGGGATTTTAGTTAGACTTATTCCCAACCAAGGCTATGATCTTATGCGTACTGTTACAAGCAGGGCTTTTTTTCTGGGAAAAGAGGTGGTAGAATTCAGTGGGTTGCCCTCGGAGAAAATGGTCACATGGCTGGTGGCCCCGCCCCCTGATCTCCAGACAGAGGGGAGTTTAGATTGCCCTCCGCGGAGATCAGGGGGCGGGGCCACCAGCCATGTGACCATTTTCAAGAGGTTCCGGAACTCCGTTCCACCGCGTTCCAGCTGGAAAAAAAAAAGCCCCGGTTACAAGTAAGACCTATTGCACAAAGAGGGACTGAAAAGCAACCACAGCAAAAGATCATGTTTTATAATATTTATTTGAAGCATTCATCAGCGTAGCTCCCAAGGTGTCTGCTAATCAATAGACAAATTAAAAGAGAAAAGAATCACTTAACGAAGAGGACCAGAAACCAGCAATAAAATTATGGGCCACAACTAAACAACAGTAGGAGGACAGTTTATAAGAGCCAGCATAATACAATCTAGGAACAGGGAGGGGCAAATTTTAAAAAATCACATGCAATACTGAAATCAAGCAAGTAAAGACCTAGGAGGTAATATGGAGTAGTGGTTAAACTAGGCTCCAGAACACCCAAGTTAAAATCCCTACTATGCCGTTAAGTTCACAAGATAACCTTGTGCCATTCAGTCACTCAGCCAACCTCACCGGCGTCGTTGAAGTGATACCATGTATGCCACTCTGAACATCAGTTTAAAAAGGTATAAAAATATGCTAGATGAAGTTAGATACCAAACAAAAACATTTTAGCTTGCGGTCTGAATGTAAACCCGCTTACGATCCAGCAAATATCTGTGGATTCCATACACAGGAGCCCCAGCAGAGAAGGCTCTGCCTCTGTTGTTCACCCACACACAGAAAACAGGGTTTCTAAAGTAACTCTGGACTGATGTACCAGTTGAGATAGAGGTGGTCCCTCAAACACCATGTTCCCAGGTCATTTATGGCGGTAAATGTTTGGCACTCTGAACTAAGCCCAGAACTGAACTGGCAGCTAGTCTAGATCTTCTAAAACTGGTGACATAGGTGGTCTTAGCTATGGGATGAGTAACTGCCCCAGACCCACATATGGGGATGGGGTGTGTGAGGGCTGCCAGTTGCCAAGCCGCTCTGGTTGCCAGCTACGGCTGTCCCCTCTGCCTTCCCCTCTGCCTTCCAAGGCACCGCCACCGCCACCAAGGGTCCATCTCAGGCAGCAGCTGTCAATCAGCTGTAGGTTGGGAGGAGAGGGCTCCCCGACTACTCTAGAGCTGATTGCAGTCCACTGCCCTGAAACTGCCCCACCCACCGCACCCAGTGATTCTGGGGCCCCTTGACTTCTGCCCACAGCCCCAGAATCACTAAGACCAACCCTGACTACTGAAATATGGAATCTACAGCTAATGCCATCAAATAATCTTTGCGACTGTGTTTAGACTTATGGAAGTTCCTAGTGTTCAAAAGCAGCCGCCATGCAGAAGGCACTGCTGTAGTCTAGCCTGGATGTGCACAAGGCATGAATAACCACAGCCAGTTACATAGGCTTAGAGCTGTTATCTTGTAGGGTTGTCCATTTCCAGGGGGATCCTGGAGATCTCCCAGAATTACAACTGATCTCCAAACTACAGCGGTCAGTTCCCTGGAGAAAATAGCTGCTTTGGAGGGTGGCTGCTCCACCTTTCCCAGGCTCTGGGTTGAGGAATTTTCCCAACCCAAAGTTAGCAACCCTAATGGAGCCTTGTGCAGCCCAAAGTGGCTGCATGGTAGCTGCACATGTTTAGAAGTAGGGGACAAAATCTTCCAGATAGATGTGAGCTCCATAGCCTTTTAAAAAGAGAAAATAAAGCATGCTCTGGGATTCTCTCTAGCTATATCCTATCTATGCATAAATGTCTCCACAAGGCATCTGGGGACAAGTGTTTCCCACAGTTCACGAAAAGAAAAAGAGGAGAAAGGGCATTGCCACCCCTCTGGTTAACCAGGAAGATACGAAAGACAACAAATCAAACCTTTGAGCACATTTCTCTAACCAGTGTAAAGAGCAGCCAGGATGGCAACACAAAGGCCATTTTACGCTTGCAAAGACTGAAACCCTTTTTGCATTTCCTGCTTGTGTAATAGGGACTGAAAGCAATCACTAGAAGGAACATATATGTGGTTTAACACTGACTTTCTTCCAATTTTCTACCCATTGTTAACAACATTCGCACACAACTGATTCCAGTGTAGAAAGTTATTTAGAGCCTTGCACGTAACTAAAAAGTTGGCAATAAACTGACATTGGCTGGATTGTACATATGCGTCCTGACCTACAGATGAACAACATTTCTGTATGTACACAAATGGCACAAGAGAGCTCAGCGGTGCTCTTTCCTGCCCTTGGGACACTTGCACATAGTAATTATTTGTGAAAACGTCCAGACACAAAACTGACCATCTTAGCTACAATATTACACCACCTTGATCTAAAAAAATAAATAAGACGAATCCCAGTGCTTGGTTCTCAATATGATAGGCACAAGGGACCACAGCTTAAGATTTAAACCAGTTCAGTGACTTGAAGACTTATGGTTGCCAGTTTCTATGTGGTGGCTGGAGATCTCCTGGAATTACACCAGATCTCCAGACCTCCGAGAAAATGGCAGCTTCGTAGGGTGGACTCTAAGACATTATACCTGGCTGGGGTTCTTCCCCTCCCCAATAACAACATTCAGTTTATATACTGCCCTTCAGGACAACTTAACACCCAATCAGAGCAGTTTACAAAGTATGTCATTATTACCCCAACAACAAACATCTTGTGAGATGGGTGGGGCTGAGAGAGCTCCTAGAAGCAGTGACTGACCCAAAGTCACAGAGAATCAAACCCTGTTCTCCAGATCAGAGTCCCACGCTCTTAACCACTACACCCAACTGGCTCTCAAACTCCGCCCTCCCCAGGCTCCACCCCCACCCACCCCAATCACTAGGAATTTCCTAACTTGGAGTTGGTAGAATTCTTAGTCCAGGCCAGGGTTTTTTTCTGGGAAAAGAGGTGGTGGAACTCAAGACCACACAATGATGTCACTTTAGTTCAGCTGGAACAAGGGGGGAGTTTTTTAAAGTTTAAATTGCCTTAGGCAAAAATGGTCAAATGGCCAGTGGCCCCACCCCCTGATCTCCAAACAGAGGGGAGTTTAGATTGTCCTCTGCACTGCTTGGTGGGAGGAGGGCAATCTAAACTCCCCTCTGTCTGGAGATCAAGGGGTGAGGCCACAAGCCATGTGACCATTTTTAAGAGGTGCCTGAACTCCATTCCACTGAGTTCCCACGGAAAAAAATCCCTGGTCCCGGCTGAACTTTAGTCAATACCTTATTATTGCCCTTCATATCAGAAATGAGACCAGCTACTATACATGCCTACACTTCCGAAAACTAGACGTCTGTCCTAACAACCGGCTTAGTCTGAGCCTAGAAGCTCGCGGGATCTGATAAACACGAAACACAGGTATTTTCTTCCCGCGGGATAGCAACAGAGCCAAAGGGCGCTGGGAGGTGCCAACAGCAACAGCCGGCTCTTTCCGCTCGGACGCAATTAACGCTCGACTCGTATCTCTAGATTAGGCGAACTGCACCGCGCAAACGATGTAACGCACGCCCACCTCCGGAACAGGCACGTCTCCCAAACATTTGCCAATTTGGTGCTTTTTCTCTTTTTTCTCGCCTTTACATCTCCGGCTTCTTTTCGCCTTGAAAAGTTATCAATACCTGATCATTAGCACTCTTAGATCTTTCTTTGTTGAAGCGAAGGTAAGAAAAAGTTGCAGGTCTCCAGACACGGAATAACTCCCCGTTCGTTCTCCTCTTACCGCTCCCCCCTCCAAGATTTCATTTAACCTTCCATGAAAATAATGGCTATTCCGAGCACCTTTGGAGGAAAAAAGTGGAGAAAGAGAGAAAATGCAGACAAAC
Source organism: Eublepharis macularius (assembly GCF_028583425.1). Lineage (NCBI taxonomy): Eukaryota > Metazoa > Chordata > Lepidosauria > Squamata > Eublepharidae > Eublepharis > Eublepharis macularius. Next base: position 123,952,600 of record NC_072796.1, on the reverse strand, counting down.
CTTTGTAGTCATAAGTAATTTTTTAAAAGCTCCTTGGACAGTTGATGGGAGAAAACAGCTTTTGTAGAAAACTCCCACGACGCGTTAATTTAAAAGGAAAAAAAAGCGGGGAGGGAGTCACCCTCGGTTCTTTTTTAAAAGTTTCTTTCCACCCCTCCAGATCTCTTCCCTTCACAGCTCTGGATCAGAGGAGCAGCAACGATGGGAGAGAAAGAAGGCAGCCAATTAAAGGCTAGAAAATGGAAAGAAGGGGGGGGAAACACACCCAGCCCTCGAAGTATGAACAAGCGCGAACATACACCCAGCTGCCTTCCCTCCCCTTCCCCCAAGCCCCCAGCCCTTACCTTCTCTACTCAGCTCCTGATTTGGGACTTATGCAATGCCAGGTGCCCAGTGGCAAGAAGGAGAACGGGAGTCTTTTGGTGAAGCAAAGCTTTTCTACTATTAGGGTTAAGCAAAGTTTTTCTGCTGTTAGATCTATCTACCAATCCATCTTGGGAAAAGAGCTGGCCTTGAGGAAACTCTTCCCTGCAATATACGTTTGGCCCAAACACTAGTTCCTGTGGCAGTCCCAGGGAATAATACCATGCCCAATAGGGATTTAAATCCTCTCTTCTAGAAACATAGCTCTCCAGAAGATTCAAGACCAAACTGCAGTCCGCAAGAATTTACTGGAGGAAGCCAAGATCACTAAAGTGGAATGACACCAATATGAGTTTCTAATGTAGATCTGCCCTAAAGCAATGCAAAATGAAATTATTTCTTCTCCACTCGTTGGTGTTGGAAGATGCAAGCTTTCCAGTTACAGAAGGTTCTTCATTTGTTTGAGGGGGGGTGGGTGGGTCCTAACGTGTTACAACAACACCATTTGGGAGGGGTGGTGCTCTTAGCACTATTTAATTTTTGTTTGACAGCTAACTGCAGGGAACCAAAGTTGTCTGAAAACCACCCCTTTCCTGTCTTTACTTTTTAATTGGTATGAGCAGGTTGGCTATGCAGAGTTGAGCCAAAGGTACCCTTTTCTATAGAGTTCAGAGGTGTGCTTTTACTTCCCACATAGCTAAATCCACATCTGGAAGACAGGGAAGCTGATTTTATAAGGGCAGAATTATTATCTTGTGATAAATGTCTTAACGAGTATATGAAAAACACCCCAGGGTTTCTTGCTACAGGTCCCCCTTTAAGGTCAACATAACAGTGAGGTCAGCCAGTGCCCAAGAAGGACTTTAGCAACAACTTCATAGAAGAGGGAAGAACTGTTACCACCGAAATTTCCTGCTCTTTATGACTATTTCACTTTGCCTGTGGCCACTGTAAGTGGGATATCCATTGCTTATTTTTTCCTATCCCATTTCCAAATAAATCAGGCTTTCCCCCTAAGATGTGTGTGGTTAAGAGAGTGTCCTCAAGTCAGAGTTGACCTGTGGCAACCCCTAGTGGGGTTTTCATGGCAAGAGACTAACAGAAGTGGTTTGCCATTGCCTGCCTCTGCAACCCTGGAGGTCTCCCATCCAATCACTAACCAAGGCCAACCCTGCTTAGCTTTTGAGATCTGCTGAGATCAGGCTCACCTGGGCTATCTAGGTCAGGGCTTCCCCCTAAGGTAGGCAATGACTAAAGAGAATGGGACAGTTATTTACTCATTTAAAATATATAACTCCTCATAATGTTTCCAAGCCCCAATATTTCCCAACAATTCCATCACCAGCATGATGAGTTGATATTTGTGTACATGTATGACAATGGAGGCTGTGTGTGTAGGGTCTTAGAAAAACAGCCTCCATGTGGACTAGTGGCATCACGAAAATAAGAAGAGCTGCATTTAGTTCCCTCCCACTCCTCATCCCAGATAGCTATCATCGATTCTCTTAACTGGGGCTGAAGGCCCAGTTAGGGTTCCCAACTTTGAGTTGGGAAATCCCTGGAGAATTAGGGGTGGAGCATGGGAAGGGAGGGACCTCATTGGGGTATAATATGAAGTCCACCCTTCAAAGCAGCCATTTTCTCCAGGGGAACTGATCTTTGTAGTCTGGAGATCAGTTTAATTCTGGGAGACCTCCAGACCTGGAGGCTGGCGATCCAGAATTATACGCAATTACATTTCACCCTATACTTCCTGTATTCCATGTCCCTTTGACCCTGATGTTCAGGGTTTCTTTTTCTTCATAAACCTCACAAATATGTCTGCCAAGTGAGGGCTCCCATTCACGAAGGGGAATCTAGTCCATGAAATGTTATGCTGGAATAAAAAATTGGTAATATTCAAGGTGCTACAAGACTCCTCTGTGTGCGTGTGTGCGTGCGCATGCGTACACATGCGCAGTGCCCCTTTGGAATCATTACCCCACTGACTCCCTTTCAAACAGGGGCAATGCACCAGAAGGCCTTTGGTCTGCATAATTCAATGTATTATGTCAGCACAAGTCCTTGAAATACCGCAGGGTGCTTCCTTTCTGTGCAGAGTTCTCAGATTTTTGGTCTGGGAGCTCCCAGGAGGAGCTGCTCATTCCAGAAAAGAAAAAATACACTGCAATTGTGTAAACAAAACTGAGGTGTAAGCGTGTTAACGGTTATCATGTTTCATTAACTTGTTAAAGTTTTTTGAAGGTAACTTAGACTCTGAGACTGAGAGCATAAGGACTAGAGCCTTTATTTTTTATAAAAATCTTTAGAACATTCCATGCCACGCATAGCACTCCTGTGTGTAATGCAAAGAAGATATGCCTGGTTGTCTCTTCCTCAGATGCAAAAACACCTCTGTTTGCTGGCGCATTTGGTTTGCAGAATATATCAAAATGTTTGCAGAATATATCAAAATGTTTGCAGAATATATCAAAATGTGCATTCATTTGAAATGCTTGACATTGTTCTTTGCAACAACAAAAGAAAAAAAAGTGGCAGGGAGTGAACAGGTCTAGCCACAAATCCCTGAAGCGTTCATAAACACAGAGAGTAATCATCCAGGTTCATGCTTGACTGCTACTTGGCACTCAGTACATAACAAAGTTGTTGGCCTGTTGAAGGCACTTCAAGGAACCGCTCCGTTGGGAGAAGAAAGTTTTTCTCTCTGTTCTCAAGCTTTGAAATGAGGCAGATGGGAAAGTGTATGACTGCCACCATGTGGCCTATCCTAGTATCCTAATAATCCCCTTTAGAGCATTTCCCAGTCCACAAAAGGCTTTTCAATTCTTACTTTGTTTATCCTGTCCTGGTGACAAGAACAGCTATCAAATTTTTTTGTTAGTAGCCAGAAGCGTGTTACACCAAAATCAAAGCAACTGTACTGGCCTATATTTTTCAGGGCCAGGTTGAAGATACAATGTATAAAGCCATAAACAGTTTTGGTCCTGGTGATCTCATATATATCCTATTGACTCCCATACAAAAGGTCCAAGGATTTAAGACAGCCAGTGTGGTATGTATTCCAGGTGGCTAGTCTACATTAGATGAACAAATCTAGTAGCACCTTGAAGGCTAACGAGTTTCCAGGGTATAAGCTTTTAAGAGTGACTAGGGTTGAAAAAAACAAGCCAAAATGAAATAAAGGTATTTCCAGTGACCCGTGAACCTCTCTAGGCCAGGTTAGAGAAAATCGTGCTGTGACAAGAACAGTAAATTCCTTCATTCCTATTGTTGTGCCCGAGGCATATATATTCATTTTCAGTGGAGAGTTGGGGCTTACCTTTTCCATGACCATTTATAGCATTCTCTGCTTCATTCTATGCCTGGTTAGGCCCGTTACATTTTATGGTGCGTAGCAATTCATTCAGAACCTCTGAGGAAGGCCTTTCGTCTGAAACATTTTTGGTTATATTTATATAATTGTACCTGGTCATTTGAAAGCTGTCCGTATGACATCCCTATGTATATTGGCATATTTTGTTCTTAATTTGCATTATACAAGGGGAAAGTGCTAAACTGTGGAACCATATGTAGAGATGCTGTTTAAGTACCTGCTCCACATTCTATTCAATAATTTTGTGTTACTTTTCCAGTTTTGTATTATAGTTTGCATTTGTTTTGTTTTTCTCAACCTTTTCGGTTACCTGATTCTCCTTGTGTTGGGTCTTTCTCCGCCTTCATTTTTCCTCTTAGTGACAATAATTAAGCTCAGTGGGTGACTTTGGGCCTCACTAACCTACTTCACAGGATTGGTGTACAGGTAAAAGGGATATCCATGTATGCTGAGAAGGATAGAAGTGTGTTGGATGGATGGGTGGTCAGATAGCTAATTACTCACAGTTCTGTCTTTCAGGAAAGCCAGATAGGTTTCTATGTGTAGCAGGGTGTTCTCTGGGGTTTCCTCAGCGCTCTGGAATGTTCTTACCCATGAAGTTTGTGTGACTTCATTCAAGAGTGTGTAGGGAATCCAAAACCTTTCTGATCGCACTGGTCTCTTCAATATGTCTTCATACATTTGCATATGCATACAGGGTGAATGCACTACATATGATCCAGTACCTTCATTCACCATTTTATCTGAAAGACCAACACATGGGATTCTGGGGCGTGTATTCCAATTCCAAAATGGAATATCCATTTTTTGCACCGTACAGATAAAATGGTGATTATGCCTACCAGGACTGTTGCCTGTAGCATGTTAGCCCTGTATGTGTCGTCAAACGTATTGCACGAAGAGCACTCTCAGCTCAACGAGTGTGTGTTGTCAAGTCACAATCAACTTATGGCAACCCCAGCACAAGGGGCTTTCCAGGCAAGTGAGAAGCAGAGGTGGTTTGCCATTGCCTTCCTCTGAAGAGTCTTCCTTAGTGGTCACGCATCCAAGTATCGACCCTGCTTAGCTTCCGAGATCTGATGAGATCAGACTATACCATGCTGCCTTCCCTTCCATCTTAACAATGTATGTTTGATGTTTTAAATCCTTCTATTTTTATTATATATAGTGTTGCCAGATGGCTTCAACAAAAATACAGGACACACTTGATAAAATGTGTTGACCTAGCGAGGACATGGCTTGAGGGGGCACTGATGAGTAGGCAGAGATAAAGGCAGGCCAAGAAATGTCACAGCTGCTGTGTGCACTTTATGCCATGCCAACACTAGCAGGCAGATCCACTGCCGGACAGGGGTGCGTGTGATGTGCCGTCAAGTTGCCTCTGACCTATGGTGACCCTATGAATGAAAGACCTCCAAAATGTCCTATTATTAACAGACTTGCTCAGATCCTGCAAACTGGAGGATGTGGTTTCTTTTATTGAGCCCAGCCATCTCGTTTTAGGTCTTCCTCTTTTCCTACTGCCTTCCACTTTTCCTAGCATTATTGACTTTTCCAGAGAATCTTGTCTTCTCGTGATGTGACCAAAGTACGACAGCCTCAGTTTAGTCATTTTAGCTTCTAGGGAGAATTCAGGCTTGATTTGATCTAGTACCCACTTATTTGTCTTTTTGGCCAGCCATGGTATCTGCAAAACTCTCCTCCAGCATCACATTTCAAATGAATCAATTTTCTTTCTGTTAGCTTTCTTCACTGTCCAACTTCACTGCCAGACAGGGGAGGCTAGTGAGTCTAAGGCCTGGGGCAAAGATCAAAGATACTCCCCACACCTCCTTTATTCCCACCCAACCCACTGATTTTAACCTACATTATAGGGTGATTGTGAAGATAGATTAGGGGAGAATGTTGTAAGCTGCTTTGTTGCACCATTAGGGAGAAAATTGGAGTATAAATGAAGTAAATAAATATTAAGACATATAAGCCAAGGCCGCCCCCCACCTTCATCTCACTTTGGTTACAGCAGGGGCTTCAGGGAAATAGCTGCTGCCTCTGATTGCCAAGGGAGGAAAGAAGGGAAGGGGCAGAATGGGAAAAACAAGACTCGTTCTCAGGGGTGAAAATGCCCTCTGAATTACCCTCTTCCAAATAACGGAAGAGCAGACATTCACTCGTATAGTGAATGTCTGCTCATTATATGAGTGAATGACATTCATTCATATAAAGAGTGAAGAGCAGACATTCACTCATATAAAGTGGTGCATTTGATGGCACTGTTCAAGTTTAGCTTGGGAGAAAGGCAAAAATGAAGATACCTGACTACTGATGGGCTTTTTACTGTGAGTATAATGTGTCTGTGTGTAGTTCACATACAGACATGCTGTACTCTTTCCATGGGTCCCTAAAATGAACAAACCTTTCCTACACACAGGGTTGCCAGCTCCAGCCTGGCCGTTCCCTGGAGATTTGGGGTCAGTGCCTGGGATAGGAGCCCGGCAGGGATATGATGCCGTACAGTCTACTTGCCAAAGCTGCCATTTCCCCCAGCGGAGATCAGAGAACTCCAGGCTCCACCTTGAGGCTGGCAAACGTACATGCAATCATATTTGTTACCCTCCAGGGAGATTAAGGTGGCATGTATAGGGTTCCCAGATAGCCTGTCGGCCAAACACAAACCAGATACAATCATGCTCTGCTTGGGCAAGAGTATTGTGTCACGTGCTTTCACATCCTGGGCTGAGCCATCAAGGCAGTGGTCTTTTCTTTCATTATTAGGCAGATTGTCATATCTCCTTCCTTAGAGGTTTCCAAGAAAGCTTTGGACAAGCATCTCTTACAGATGCTTGAGTTACAAACGCATCCTGTATTATATTATTTTTTCTGTACAGTTGCCAAACCAAAATTGCAATTATTTTGTCACATAAAAGCACAGTGCAAAAAAACTGGACTTGTTTGAATGTGTCATGTGCTTTCTGGAAACAGACACTTTTTGATGTTTTCTTTCTACCTCAGCTGCTCTTTCCATACTGCCATCTCTATGGACATGAGCAATTTGTGTGTGTGTGTGTGTGTGTGTGTGTGTGTGTGTGTGTGTGTGTGTGTGTGTGTGTGTGTGTGAAAATTGTGTTGCTGTTGTGAATAGTGCACATTTTGTTTATGTATAGTTCTCTCACTGACTGACTGACATGCTGGCTGACTCTCTGAATTTTGTTAATAGATGTTTTCATCTTTTTATGGATTTTATCATCACCAGGATTCTTCTGAGTGACTGGACATATTGCTTGAGCTGTGCTGAACTGCTGTCTGAGTAAAAATGTCATTAATTAGGTAGCAATATGATGTGGTAAAAAAACCCCACAACAATTCTCTCCTGTTTGGTGACTGCACAAATCAAGTGCAGTCATTCATGGATTACATTGGAGTGTGATTCTTAAAGATTTGCCACAGGGACCTATTTATTCCCTCATACCTTTATACCACATTTCCCCTTCATGTGCTAAGGCCTCATTACTTCTGGGTACATAAACATTAGCTAGCTAACTAGTTATTTATATATCATTGAATGGGTCCCTGAAGATCTCAATGTAAATCCCCTACTGTAATTTTGAACCCAAATATCACTTCTCGCCTCAGGATCACCCCTCCTTGAGTCAACTAGACTTCGATTTTGGAGTATTGTGATTAGAACTGAAGTGTTGTTTGGCTCAAGAAAGCCACTGAAAGGGCTTTCTTGAGAAAGGGAGGGGGTGTCAATTGTAGCCATTACAGTGTAGTGCAACAGAGATAAGTGGTTTATTCCACAACCATGCTATTTCCCCAGTCAAAAATGCTCCCCTCAGACTAGTTTTAGCTCCAGAAGGGGGGCAAAACCCATGATGGTGCATATCCCTTTTTTTCTGTCTTGGGGCTGTTTTTGAATCAAGGAAAGTACATGGTGGTAAACTGCCTCTCACCAATATTACAGCTAGTGAATATGGGGCTCCACTGTGAAGGCTTTATAGAGCTAGATAACACATTGGAAATTGCAGTTTTGGAACTCCAGTGCCTTGTGTCATTTGACTGTCCGTTCCAAGCCAGAATTTGAGTGAGTATGTGGTTTTAAAAAGGAAGTGATCAGAGTGAAAATGAAAATCAAATACTTACAGCAAGTACAGTTCAGATCTGGGAAGAAATTCAAGAAGAAACAAAAGAACAGTTCTGTGACTGGCATTATAAAATCTTCTTTTCTTAACAAATTAGCAACCCACAAACAAACAAAAATGGTTACAGATAATTAGGCAAATGTAACAAATGTGTGTGTGGGGGGGTCAAACTTAAAGATGGTTAAAATATAATATTCTTCCAAATTAACTAAGATTATCTCACCATATTTGACAGTTGTGATCTTCTCCCCTTGGGGAGGTTGCTTTTCATTAGAATCCAGAGATGGGACTTGTTTGACCACCGAAAAAGCCACATTTTACAGACAAAAAACACATAACATTTATTCATAGGGTTTTTTTTAAAGGATCACTTTATTCAGAAAATAACGCTGAGTTTGGTGGTAGAGTACCTCCATTGCTACATCACTAACTATAAGCAATCTGTGGTACAAAACAAAGACCCAAGAGGAGCATTACCATACTTGGTGGTGACAGGAACAATTCCAGCTTCTGCCAGTGAGTGCCTATAAAGGTGATACGATGCCTTTACCAAGGCCATTCGAAGACTGTTCTCTAGTAAGGGCACGACATCTGCTTCACCCTTCTGTAGGGTTGTATGCCAACTGGCCTCCCCTTTTAACAGAAGCTTAATGGGATGTTATTTACCAGGTGCATGTTATTTATCTCCATGTCATGAAAAGCTTCAGCTCCCCATTTCTATACATCAAGCCTCCATTAAAGGAATGGGACTTTTTTTTCCCCTCCAGATTTTTTGACAACCATATTCTTCGGCTGTGTTCAGTGGTAAGAGCTACAATCCTCCCAGTGGAATTATTGCAGAAGCCGAATGATAATAGCTGGTGAATGCAAACCCCACCTATTCAATCACGGCCATTGTCATTCACCGGCTATCATTCGGCTTCTGCAATCACTTCACTCTCCCAAGATACAAGGACAGATGGACTCACATTCTAGCTATATCTGAAGAAGTGAGCAGTGGCTCACAAAAACTCATACCCTACCGCAAATTTTGTTAGTCTTATAGGTGCTACTGGTCTATTGCTTTGTATATCTGAGTGAGAGGTTGGTCTGTCTAAATCAGGCAAGCTGTGTGGAAAGGCCTGAATGAATCTAAGTCCATGTGGAGTTTATTCTCTTAAAGATCTGTGTGGAAAATTACTTTGTGTGACTGAGCCTAAGTAAAGAAACTTTAAGAACAGATAACTATCTTTGAAACCATCAAGCTGAAGAAATAGTGTGAAACCAATACACTTCCTGTACTAATAGAAGTTTGTATTGGTGGGGGGTTTTTTTGTTCACCCTTCTGCACGTGATTGTTTTTTTCCACCCCAGAATGTATGTGATTTCTATATATCCCATTCTAATCCTCAAGGCCACATAGTCCAAAGAAGAAGCCTAACCGTTGAGCCTATTATTTGCGGGGGGGGGGGGGGGAGATTAAATTAATTAGTTTGGAATTTAATTCCTGGTGGCAGGATTATTTACCCAGAAGTTGTAAGAACAAGAAGGTTTAAGGCAACATCTAACTACACAAGAGAAAGGGAGTCGTCATGACACGTGGTGGTAGCTTTGGGATTATACCCTGTCCCCCTCCAACATACTTCTGATCCAAATCAGGGCCCTGAGCATTCAAAAACAAGTTGGGCCTCATGCCTGAACAGTAGAGTTGCCACCTTCCAGGTGGTGGCTGGAGATCTCCTGGAATTACATCTGACTTCCAGGCCCCAGAGATCAGTTCCCGTGGAGAAAATGGCTGCTTTGGAGGGTGGACTCTATGGCATTATACCCTGCTGAGTCCTTTCCCTCCCCAAACCCCACCCTTCCTAGGCTCCCCCCCCCGGCCCCAAATCTCCAAGAATTTCCCAAATTGGAGCTAGCAACCTGTACCGAATGGAGATTTGAACATAGGTGTTGTTGGGCCTAGTGCAGCACTCTAAACACTAAAACACAGTGGCTCGTATTTGCCATAGTCACTTTGAGTAAGGGCAGGGCTAGGTCAAGAAAGTTAAGACTGCCTGCCCACCCCTTATTCACCTATAGTAACAGTTATACCATAAATCAGTCTTCTTGGGTCTTAGTAAATTTTACCTTTGTAAAATATAGACTTCTAAATTCCAAAGAATACTCACTAAAAACCCAGCATTAAATTCCGGTGATAAAAGAGGGGGGCTGAGCAAAATAAAAGCCAGGCCAGCATTTCAGAATTCATATGCCTTTGAGTTTAAAAAAGAACTCTGAGAGATGTTTTAAAACAGTAGGGGGCAGCATCGCATAACATTGTTTCAAACGCTATTGGTAAACATTCTGGACACTGTAATTGTCACAGATTTGTGCTGAGGAATATACCATAAGAGTTCAAAACTAAGATTTTTGTTTATAAAATAATAAGAATGCTATCTAATTGTCACAGATATAGCTAGAAATATAGGGGAGTTGTTGCTGGATTTGACCAAGATCACAGACGATGTCTTTGCACACAGAAATGGGGCAATCCTGGCCCCTCAGCTAGACATGCCACAAAAGAGAATCTAGAGGCCTAGAATAGAACAGCCTTGGAGAGGGGCGTGAAACTGAGGAGTAACAAAGTTGTACAGTCTTGTGTAGATTAGAAGAGCTGTCTAACCCACATCAATAAATACTTTGTGTTAAGGTCCAGGTGCAGAGCGTGTCTGAGAATAGCAGGGATGTCTAACTTCACAGAAGTAAAAATATGATTCAAAGATGGGTGTATTGGTGGAAGGCCAAAAGATATTCATATGTATGAGAAAGTTGTAATCACTAATTTTACGTAGACTTTGTTAAGATAAAAAGTAGCGAGAATGAACTAACAATTTTTATATACTTTAAGAAAATGTTTCAGACATAGATAACCTTGTCTTGTGTTTAAAGTTATAAGATAATTAGTTAGCCAAGAATGTGAGCCCTTTCTGAAGTAGGACTGTTTGTTATTGTCAGCAGGTGGTTCTAGAATTTGGGTTGCCAGGTCCCCTTACCCTGCCAGCAGCAGGGGGGCGACTTGGCACTCACCTTTAGGAGATCTTTACCTGTGCACAAAACACACACTTCCTCCCGACGGTGGCGTGATGACATCACTTCCAGGAGTTATGTCATCACGCAGGCCCTGGGAGCGCTTCTGCGCTTCACGCTGGTCCAGTTCTCAAAGAATCGGCCCATTTGGGGCCCAAAATGGCCCAGCACAAAGCTCTCCTGAGGCCTGTGCAATGACGTCACTCGGGACCTCTGTACCACAGTCCCCTAAGTGACCATGTGAGGAAGCATACACCCCCGTCCCTCCCAAAAGCAAGATTTAGTGCCTTCTTCCTTTGCAGATGCTACTTGCAGTTGCCAACCTGATTCCGATTTCAGTCAGCTAGACCATTTGGCTGGGTCCACTTTAAAGCCCAAGCCAAGACTGTGTTTCTTGGTTTGGTGCCGCTAATGGGAAGAAACTCTCTATCAATATATCCTGCCCTTGAATTTTTCTCCTAAGTTGCAAATGCACCAAGAAATGTGCAAGTTTACAGAACAGGATAAGAGTGCCAAGCTCTTATAAAGATCTCTGAAGAGGCACTGAAAGTATCTTCTTTCCACTCAAGGAAAAAGAGCACAGAGAGAGGCAATCTGGTTTTTCTCTCTAGCTCCAGAAATAGTGTGCTGTACGTGGAAGTACCCTTTAAAGACCGTGACCTACTCTAGTTTCCAGGTGAACACAGCAGCCCATCTTCTGACTAAAACCTGATGCTGCCAGCATATGACATTGGTTCTGGAGCGTTCATATTGGCTGCCCTTTATAGTTTCTGAGCAACATTAACAGTACCCGTTTAAACCTTTACAACTTTGCATGGCCTGGGATTGTGTGAATTTGCACACCAATTATGATCTTTGTGCCAACTCTTCTTTTCTGTCCACCCTGTAGGAAGTTGAGGAATCTTTGCCAGCCCATTTCAGTGATAATGATTTCCCAGCGATACTTCCAGAGCTATGGAATGGGCTGCCGATAAAAGTCTGGGCCATATTATCCCTTGCTGTGGTTCATAGGCTGTATAAAAGAGCCTTTAACTTAAAACAATCTAATCTGCTGGTTAATCCTTAAGACTGTCTTTTTGTATTGTTTTGGTTTTGAAAATCGGTTGCTTGTTTTTTCTTTTGTAAACTGCCTGGAGTTCCCTATATGCAAATAAAGGCAATAGAGAAGCATATTGATAAATAATAAATAAGTTCCCTTCCTCTATAAGTTTATTGAAAATAAAAGCAATTATTCTTCCCAAGTGGCACTTCAACCTATGTTGTCTCCTAAACTGCTATACTGTAAAATAAATGGGGGGTGGGGGACCATAATGGACTAGAATGTATAATTGGTTTAACAATGAACCTCTTTCATTTAGGAAGCTGCATTAAGATCCTTCATAACAGATGAATTTCAGTCCAAAAAGTATTTTAGTATCACTTGTAAATATCCAGAGCAAAGAAAAGAATCTGCTGGAAATGATATAAAACCTGGTTTGGGGATCATGAGTGCGAGCTAGACAGGGGCTTTTATTAGCCTTGCATTGTGAAAACATCTGTTCAATATAGCCGCCCTTGAGCACAAAATAAAATAAAGATGTATCTAAAGTCTAACAATTTTCCAGAATACAAAAGAATTGTATTTTATACATTATTTTAATGCATACTTTAGTATCCTGCTCTTTTTCTAAGTAACGAAGTATGCATGGTTCTACAATTAGTAAAGGGGAAAATTGGAAAGATCAGAAACCATCAGAAAGATCATAGAGCTAGAATATTTTAATATGAATTTATAATTAATATTCATCATGCTTCCAAAAACTGAACCTCAGAAAGTTTAGGGGAGCTGATTATTAGGACATCTCCAATTAATATAATTTAGGACATTCAAAACATGGATAGTATAGCCATCCATCCCAAGCCTGTCAAATTTTGGAGAAATATGGCTACTTAATGGACGGTGGAGAAAGCTGACAGGAAGAAAATTGATTAGTTTGAAATGTGATGCTGGAGGAGAGCTTTGCAGATACCATAGATGGCCAAAAAGACTAATAAGTGGTTATTAGATCAAATCAAGCCTGAATTCTCTCCAGAAGCTAAAATGACAAAACTGAAGCTGTCACACTTTGGTCACATCATGAGAAGACAAAATTCTCTGGAAAAGTCAATAATGCTAGGAAAAGTGGAAGGCAGTAGGAAAAGAGGAAGCCCCAAAACAAGGTGGCTGGACTCAATAAAGGAAGCCACGTCCTCCAGTTTGCAGGATCTGAGCAAGTCTGTTAATGATAGGATATTTTGGAGATCTCTCATTTGTAGGATCGCCATAGGTCAGAGTTGACCTGATGGCACATAACACAGACACAATGGATTTTCACCAAAACTAATTTTAGCAGGTTTTTAAAAACTGTATGTGGGAGGGGTCAGCTAGGGAGGGAAAATAACCTAGTAAAAAGTCTGATGATATTAAAAACAAGAGGTGGTATGATCCTGAAATGGGCCAGCTTTAATAGTAGCTTGACCAGTTGATGTTAGCAGACGATAGTATTTGTTTCCAGGCTATTTTCTTCCTGATAAAGCAACAGCGACATTGGCTCCCAATTAGTTCGAAGTGCCCAATTGCAAGTTCTGGCATTGATCTTTAAAGCCCTGTACAGTTTGGGAGCAGTATACTTTAAGGACTGCCTGCTCCGATATAACAACAACAACATTTATACCGCCTTTCAGAACAACTTAATGCCCACTCAGAGCGGTTTACAAAGTTTGTTGTTGTTGTTGTTGTTGTTGTTATCCTTTATTATATAAAGCTATTCAACAGCTACAGTCATCTTCTGAGGCCCTTCTTCAGGTGCTTCTGCTTTCTGAAGCTAAACAGGTGGCAACTCAAGAGAGAGCCTTCTTGGTTGTGGTGCCAAAATTATGGATCTGCCTCTCCAGGGACATTCATCCACCCCCTTCTATCACTGTCTTCTGTCAGCAGGCAAAGGCTTTTTTGTTTTCTCTGGTGTTTCCTCAATGCTCTTTCATTCCTGCCTTATGTTTTAATTTGCTGTCTTGTGGTTTACATTTATATGTATTTTTAGCTCTGGTTTTGAATTCATTTTATGATGTATTTTTATTATACATGTTTTAACTGTTAGATGCTTTGGTGTCCCGGATTGGACAGAAAGGAGGATGGAGTTGTCCAGGCTAGTTTATTTTCTTCCTAGTCAGTTGTCAACTCTGTTGAGGAAACCGCTTGGCCTGGGTGAAAGTAGCGGAGGCTATCGGGTTTCAGAACAGATCGTAATAGATTGAGGCCGTCCGCATTGCCCTGTGATGTTTATTTTAGATTGTGTCTCTGTAGGCAGAAAAAGAGGTCTTGGATTATACTGAGGGTCAAGAGCCTTTTCAGTACAAGCTCCCTGGCTTGTAATCAGAGCTGATAACACCTGAGATAAGATAGTAAGCCATAGGAGAAACTGAAGAACACTGTCCCTGATGATTCACTGATCCTCTGTTGACCTCAGTTTGCTTTAGGATGGGATGTTGGGTGGGATTTTAAGCATGTGTACACTACGTACAGTGGCTTTCTTTCAGGCTTTAGACTGCTCTCCTGTATCACCAACAGTTTGGTCTCTAGCGGGTGAGTAAGCCGACACAACCTTGCTTGAAGAGCCCATGCATAAAAACAGGCACGGTCTTAACGATTCAGGGGCCCTGGGCAAAAGTGCAGGAGGGGGCTCCAGAATCACTGCTCACCTCCGCTGGGGAAAAACAGGAAGTGGCCTGTTGTAAGGTGGCAGGCAGCCACCACTGTTGCTGGAAGCCAATCAGAGTCACAGATGAAGCAGGTGCAAGTGGCCGCAGGAGCCTGCTCTTCTTCTCCCCCCTCTGCTGGGGCCAGTAAAGATCTCCACACACATGGGGCCCAGGACAGCTACCCAGTTGCCCATTGGCTCTGCAAGTAGGGTTGTCACACCAGCCTCCAGGTGGTGGCACAACAAGGAGAGAAAATCACGGTGAGAACTGGCAGACCAAAAACAGGATAGCCCGTGATATACTGACTAGGACGCAATAAGACACAGTCAATAGAGCAAGTGTCGAGTCTTATTTCCTCTAATACCATTGCGATATAAGTGTTTTTTGGACTTGCTTTACTGTTGGACTCATCAAAAAGAGTTCAGTAGCACCTTTAAGACTAACCAATTTTATTGTAGCATAAGCTTTCGAGAATCAAGTTCTCTTCTTCAGATGCATGATCCGAACTGGTCAAATACAGAAGAGGAGGGGAGAGAGGGGAGAAAGAAGGGACATATATCACAAGGAGACAGAATGCAATTAGCGTGGAGGCAGTCACGGAGCAATACAAAAGGGAACTCAATAAAATATTAAAAACACTCCCCATGGACATACAAGAATGCATCCATACAGACACACCCCAGGAACCACGACCAGGAAGATTCTACCTACTACCCAAAATCCACAAAACAGGTAACCCAGGATGCCCAATTGTTTCAGGAAAATGCACCATCACAGTAGGAGTCTCGGGATACATGGACTCTATCCTCAGACCCTATGCCACCAGAACACACAGCTACTTACGGGACACCACTGACTTCCTCAGGAAAATACAGTCCATTGACAACCTACCAGATGACACCATCCTAGCAACCATGGATGTGGAGGCCTTGTACACCAATATCCCACATGCAGATGGACTGCAAGCCATACGGAATATTATCCCAGACAAAACCACAGCAAACCTCGCCACTGAACTTTGTCACTTCGTACTCACTCACAATTACTTCGAATTTGGTGACAACTTATATCTACAGGTGAATGGCACAGCCATGGGCACACGCATGGCACCACAATATGCTAACATATTCATGGCAGACTTAGAGCAACGCTTCCTCAGTTCCCATCCACTGGAACCACTACTATACTTAAGATTCCTGGATGACATCTTCATCATTTGGACCCATGGGAAGGAAGCCCTTGAGAGATTTCATCAGGACTTCAATAACTTTCACCCTACTATCAACCTAAGCCTGGACCACTCTACACAACAGGTACACTTCCTGGACACCACTGTACAACTACATAATGGACGAATAAATACCACCTTATACCGGAAACCAACAGACCGATACTCATATCTACATGCCTCCAGCTTCCACCCTAAACATACCACTCAGTCTATTGTCTACAGCCAAGCCTTACGTTACAACCGTATCTGCTCCAATGCTCTCGACCGAGACTCACATTTAAGAGATTTACAACAAGCATTTTTGAGACTACAGTACCCACCAAATGAAGTGAAGAAACAAATCAACAGGGCCAGACTAGTACCCAGAAACAGTCTGCTCCAGGACAAACCTAAAGGAACTAACAACAGAACACCACTGGTTGTCACCTATAGCTCCCAGCTCAAACCCATCCAACGTATCATCAGTGAGCTACAACCCATCCTGGAAAATGATACCTCTCTCTCAGAAGTCCTGGGTGGAAAACCTTTCCTTGCCTACAGACAGCCCCCCAATCTTAAACGACTTCTCACTTACAATCATGAATCGGCCAGCAGAGTCACCAGCACAGGTACCAGGCCCTGCAACAGACCCAGATGCCAGCTTTGCCCCTATATCTACCCAGGGAATACAATTACAGGACCCAATGGCATCAACTACACTGTCTCTGGCTCTTACAGCTGCTCATCCTCCAATCTGATATATGCCCTCATGTGCCAACAATGTCCTTCTGCTCTGTACATTGGACAAACCAGCCAAACTCTACGCAAAAGAATAAATGGACACAAATCTGACATTAGAAATGGAAACGTCCAAAAAACAGTGGGAGAACACTTCAATCTACCAGGACATTCCACCAAAGACTTAAAGGTCGCTGTGATTCAACAGAAACCTTTCAAAAACAAAATCCAACGGGAGGCTGCTGAATTGGAATTCATATGCAAATTTGACTCTGTCAAGCTGGGACTGAATAGAGACTATGAATGGTTATCACATTATCACAGGTAACAGATTCCCTTTACAGAGGCGTGGTCTGGGGGAGCCCAGTGACGCCTGGTGTGGGCTTTCGGGAACCACAGTTCTCTTTGTCAGATGCAGCTGGCAGGGAGAGCTGTGGTCATCGAAGGCTTATACTACATAGGAATTGGATACTTTCACTGCTACAAACTAATACGGCAAACTGACTGCACACCAAAAGGAGATGTTTACATTTCCAAGCAAAGGAATGTTTTGACTGCCTCCACGCTAATTGCATTCTGTCTCCTTGTGATATATGTCCCTTCTTTCTCCCCTCTCTCCCCTCCTCTTCTGTATTTGACCAGTTCGGATCATGCATCTGAAGAAGAGAACTTGATTCTCGAAAGCTTATGCTACAATAAAATTGGTTAGTCTTAAAGGTGCTACTGGACTCTTTTTGATTTTGCTACTACAGACTAACACGGCTAACTCCTCTGGATGTTGGACTCATGTTTGATTGTTGGATATGCTCTGTAGACAAATTCTGTCATTTGCTGCTATTCATGCACTTTAATATTTCCGTGTGCAATATGATTACTCTTTGAGGACTAGCACCTTAACTATTTGCATCCTGCGTTTCCAGTGTATATATCCTTCACCAATTTGCAATAGCATTTTAAGAATTTACTCACTTTGGGTACAGAGACCTTATATGACAGACATAAAACTATACATTTCCATATTAGAATATTTTCCACAGAAGGATTTATTATCTTCTTTGCTTTATTGCTCTATTGACTGTCGTTTTACACCCTAGTCAGTATATCGCGGGCTATCTTGTTTTTGTTTCTGCCAGCCTCCAGGTGGTGGCTGGAGATCTCCTGGAATTACAACTAATCTCCAGGTGACAAAAGCGGGAATTTGGAAGAAAACCCAAAGAAGTCTTGGAGCCAAAAGCGGCAAAAATTGCCCGTGCAAAAAAGGCTCAAATATTGAAGTAAACGTCAGATTAGCTTGGAAAAGAAGAAAGCCATCATATTTTACATCAAAGAGCATTTTAAAGTAGGTTTAAAAAATGAATATTTGACAAGAGAGCCTTATGCTGCTTCCGCACACGTTGGATAATCCACTTTCAATACTCTTTATTGAACATTTGGAACTGCGTTCCCATGTGTGGAAGAAAAAATCCACTTCCAAAGGATTGCTAAAGTGCATTGAAAGTGCATTATTCAATGTGTGTGGAAATGGCCTTGGTCATACTGGCCCACCTTGTTCTACATTGTTTCTTTTAATGGGATTCACCAGGAACTGTACCAAGTTCTGTGTATTTTGTAAAAAATGTCATCCTGCATCAGCATCAAATCTCTAACAACATGGAAAGCTGGCTCCGAGGGCCCCTTTTAAGCTTGATTTAAGGTGCTACCCATATGAAAATATACCACTGAGATGTTGTCATTTTTATATGAACAGAAAGGCGATTGTGAACCGTTTTCTAAAATGTTATATATAGCCATAAAACGATTTATTTTTCAAAAAGATATAATTATATTGACGTAGTAGTTCAAGGCTAAATGCCTTTGAGCCCAGCTGTGCTTTTTTGCACCACAAAGATTGCATTTCATCGCTACTTATACAGCTGCAGCTTTTGCTATCAAGAGGAAAGATTATATCCATTGTTGTGTCTTCCCCAAATCCACGTGATCAGACGTGCATTGAGGGTTCCATGTTGGCTGGTTTGAATTGGGACCACATCTCACTGGAGCAGGGACTTAAGCCTCCCCGCTATCTAGGGTTGCCAGCCTCCAAGTAGTGGCTGGAGATCTCCCGGAATTACAACTGGTCTCCAGGCCACAGAGATCAGTTCACCTGGAGAAAATGGCTACTTTGGGAGTGGACTCTATGGAATTATGCCATGCCAAGGTCCTTTATCTCCCCAAACCCCACTTTCTCCAGGTTTCACCCCCCAGATCTCCAGAGATTTCCCAACTTGGAGCTGGCAACCCTACCCCTATGCTTTCTTGACCTGAAAAGACTTGGGGGCACTATTGCCCCATTGGGGGAACCGTGTGTACTAATGGTCTGCAATAAGTTCCCCTAAAGGGGAAAACAGCAGCCCTGGGGGTTGTTTTAAGCCACAAAAACAGCTCTGGGGGAGGGGAGAGGCAGGCTTAAGCACCTTTTCTCCATGCACTGTGTAGATACACAGGCCCGCTAAGATCTTTTATGCTTTCGGTGGGCCTGCAAGACTGAGTTGTTCCGCCAGGTATATGGTTGAGGCCAGTCCTGTATCCATCTGGGAGCCTCCACTGCTGGTCTCTTATCAGAGGGGCGATATAGTATCTTTACCCCTCATATGAGTTGTAGTGGGGGTATAAATTATGGCTTCCTCTCCCCCACCCATGTGCACTGCTGGCAGGGGTGGGCTGCACTAAGCCGCTGTTCTGAACTGTGTTTTTATTATAACTGATGCTGTCATTTTTATTGTGGTTTTAATATGTATTGAAATTGTAACCCGCCCTGAGCCTGTTTGCGGGGAGGGAGGGCTAGACGTTTAATAAATGAATGATGGAAGAATGAATGAGAAATGAATCTGAGCCATACATGATTGGGGATTAAATACCTAGCATGGAACTTTCAATGCACCTCTGATTGTGGACCTGGCAAGGATGTGGAGAAAATGTATTTTGTAGCTAAACCGCGTGGTTTGCCTGCCTAATAGAGGAACAGCATTCTCTGCCTGAGCGTATTAGGTAAGAGGGTAGTATGTTTGGGTGCACATGTAACATTCAAGAGCTAGGTAGGAATTTGTTTTTCTGATATCAACATTTCTCATTGGTTAAGGATACGGAACTGGCAGCCTAGGAGCTCAATTAGGCCTCTAGTATGGCCCTATGATTCTAAAGAGACAGTGTGGAGTAGTGGTTGGAGTTTTGGACTATGATCTGGGAGACTCAAGTTCAAATCCCTGCTGTGCCAAGTTTGCTAGGTGACCTTGGGCCAGTCATATACTCCCAGCCTAACCTACCACACAGGGTTGTTGTGATAAAAATGGAGAACAATATAAGCCTCTTTGAGTCCCCCATAGGGAGAAACATAGGGTATAAATTAAGTAAACAAGTAAATAAAGTTCCATTTCTTGTTAGGCAGCTCAGCCTAACACAAGTACTGCCTGGGACTTCCCTACCTGGGGTAGGGAAAAGGTTCTTCAACCACCCCTTCTATCCAGTGTGGAAAACAGCAGAGTCCAAGGTCGATACTGAGTCTCCTGTTTTCTCAGTACTTATCCAAGCTACTTAGCAGTGTGCAATTTCATCTGCTGTCTAGGGCCTACACTTTCTGTGTGTTTAAAGACAGAGAAGGTTATATTTCATATTTCATATCGGATGCTTCTCTTTTAAAAACTTTTTTAAAAGTTTATTTTAAAAAATTCTTAGCAACACGTATAAATTGAACAGTACCAGAATACTTCTGATTACACAATGTAGTGGAAACCAGATAGGCACATGTACATTCAACAGATTTATGGCACATTTATCATCACAGGAGTGACAAGTAGCTTAACAACAATGCTGAAGCAAGTATTTCTTTGCATTCAAATACTGCCATATTTGCCCGTAATTCTATATTATCCAATCCAAATGTGAATATTTCAGACGCATATACATTTCAATCACAAATCAGGGGTTGAACACAGACGGCAAAAGGTTTGAATTTTGCTTTTTAAAATGCCGAGGCACATATCAACCTGTTTGTATTCTTCCCCCCAAAGCTAGGGCGATTTTGATGATTGACTCTCGCTGCTTCATGCTCTGAGAATTTGAATTTAGATCAGCGACACATAATAGTCTTTATGAGAACTGTACATGGTTTGATAGAGGCTTCCCTCTGACATTCTATCCACAAACAAATTTCTTTTGTCCCATCATTGCCAAAGCAGGTCTGGTAGGTTTTTGGAAGGGTAAAAAACAACAGCCTACAATACCAGTTCACCCGATGCAGTGTACTCATACAATCCTTTTAAATCACCCTCGAATTTTGAGTGGGGGAACCCTATTGGCCAGTTTTTAGTTCTGACACCCAAGTGTTTTAACATTTTTCAACAGAGTTATTCAGATGAAATCCTACAAAAAAAGGTGAAAGCTGTTCTCGTTAAAGCACATACGCATTCAAAAAATGTCAGATACACATTTTGTGCAGCAAGTCTGCAGCTTATTTTAGTGTTTTGAAATGCTGCTTATCAGAGGTTTGGCAAATCCATCCCCCCCCCCCCCATACTGAAAACTACCTTCACTAATTCTGATGAACGCCCTTCTTTGGGCTACTTATTATCCAATTTTATTGAACACTGCAGTTTTATATCCATGCCTTTCATAAACACTTTCCGTCCTTTTTAAAATCAGGACTGTTGAAACTTTACGCCAGAGAACTTGTTTGAAGGAGGTAGGAGCTGCAGTGCAAAAGCTGCTTAAATCTACAGGTGCACGCTTAAAATTATTGCGCAGGTACTAAGAGCATTGGCAATTATTTCGATGGTCCAGGGAGGTAGGGAGGTATTATCCCCATTTTTCAAATGGGGCGTTGAGGAAGGGCCATGTTCACGGCTGCAGCTGGCCTTTCCCCCCAGAGGGTTCAGGACGGGTACATTTTATCTTCTCACCTCTGAGCTAGGTTAGAGTGAGAGACAGTGATTGGCTCGAGGCCATCCAGAAAGCCTGATCACTGGACAAGTTACTGAAACTCGTTCAGTCCTGGCACAACATTTCATCTACTGGATCACAGGAGTGAAACGCTCCTCAAGCATTCCTTTTATGCTCATTGTGTGTGTCATGTGCCGTCGTCTCCGACCTACGGCGACCCTATGAATGAAAGACCTCATTGCCAAGTGTTAAATCTATTGTAGATCTTGCTTTTCCATTACAAAGCACGGGGCAGCGTACATGGGGCTCCCAGCGGTCTCCAAGCTGGTCCTTTTTATTTACTGAATGTATGAAATGGCCTGATAACTGAGTCAGCACGTTCTCCATCTAGCCTGGTATTGTGTGGCTCTCCAAGCTGTCAAACAGAGATCCTTTTCTGCAGCCATGCTTCCTCATAACCTTATTGACTGGGGGGTGTTAGGGATCAAACCTGGAACCTTCTGCATGCATTCAACCAGTGACCAACGGCCCTCTTCATCAACTTATAGTGCAGTCCTAAGCAGAGTTACCCCCTTCTAAGTCCGCTGAAGTCGGTGGCTGAAGCGTTCACTGTTGGCTCTAAGAACTTGCCGTTACTGTATTCCAAGCCCTTTATTTTCTCTTTCTCGTCTTCAGCTTTTCTGAAGCAGCGTAAAAAGCGTCTGGTAATGACGTGGAAGGCCCAGTGCCGATGGAAAAAGAAAATCCATCCTCTTGCCCCAAAACAGGGAGCTTTCTCAAACATTCCTGCATAGGATCGTAACATCTCAGGAGGTGTATGGGGGTACTGTGTACCAGATTTACTTGAAAGGGAGAGATGACCCTAAATGTAAGAAGACCCCTCCCCAAATGTTACACACACACACACAGGTTTTTTTAGGATTGGACATAACTATAACTTGTAGGTGAATTTAACATACCTGGGGGGGAAACCTTAGTACAGCATATGAGTAAATACTGCATTTCAGAACGCCCGCATCGGCCTCAGCAAAGTTAGTTTTACACAGGCATGGATATGATAAATTTTCCTGGGATGAGCATTTCCATGGATTCCTTATCAGACAAGTGATCCCCTCACACACCTCTGAAATTATATATTTCTATGGGAGGACTGTACCAAAGGCAGCTCCAAACTGTTAAGTCCTGCCTTGCTCCACCCCTGACATCCAGTCAGCTGAGCAGAGGCACTCTGGCCTATTCCAGCTGGGACTCAAATGAGCTATGCAAAGGGCTTTTTTGCAACAGATTAAAGGGTGGCGGGCAGAGCGCAACAGTGTCAAGGCAGCAACATTGTTAAGTGCATCCTGTACAAAATCCAAAAGGGTTATTGTAGATGCCCTAAATCCCTTGCATGGTAAGGTGTGACAACCAGGATTTATTGTAACAGATCAAAAGAGGGACTTTTTGGTAGGAAATGAATGCCTCTGGGTCACCCTGCTGTGTACGCTTAGAGTAGCATGAAATAACTGCTTCAGTTTTCCCCGACTGATGTTTCCTCAGATGTCTGCAAAATATATATTTTTAAATCTTTGAAACAGTTAAAGTATCTTATAGAATGGCATAGTCATTTTGTCTTTTGCTTGTCCTTTAAAAAGGCTGCTGAGATTGTAACAAAATGCACAAGCCTAGCACAGGGGGCACAACATTCGCTCGCCTCCAGGTTCAAAATCTATGCAGTAGGCTTAGGCACAAGAGGTCTAAACCATCCCAAAAGCAAAGGTCTGTTTTGGGGCGGCTGCTGCCTTTTGTATATGTCCCCGGAAGCGTAACAAGAAACCAATATTGAGAGAGAAGACTGCAGAGGATCACAGGACCTCAATCTGTTCCCAAAGTATAATCCTTGCAGTCAGGTCACTTGGGGGTCCACACTTTCCTCAGTTGCAAGTATGATTTTGTGAAGAATTCACTAGTTTTGAGGGCTCATCTCTAGTCCATATGGACTTCATACAATCTGGAAATATGCAGTCAATACCCGGTGAGAACTTAGAAAATAGAACAAGATCTAGTAGTAACTCCAGAAGATGGTGGTTTGACTTGAGTACTCTGCAAAGCTTCTGGTCTCTCTAAGGGGTCAGCAGAACCACTTGTGCAAAACTAGCACCATTAGATGTACTGTTGCTTAGTCCCTACAACAGGTTCAAGCTGCAGACCTTTTCTTGGCTCATAATTTAGACTTAGTGCAGATTATACACAAGCTGTCCTTTTAAAATAAAAGTATAAACATTTGTAAGTTTGGGTTGGAGAGCTGCAGGTTCTCAAAACATAAGCTGCCCGGTTGTGCCTCTGAGTCTCTGTCTTTTAACAACGGGATTAAAAGTATGAGTTAAACAAGAGGCGAGACGGCATGGCAGAACCCCGCCGAGACATGGTTCCTGACATGATGCAGATACTTGCACTGGAAATCACATTCCTCGGTGGTGCAAAACACCTGAACTGGGTATGTCCACAATGTGCCGCTCAACCACTGAGCAGCAAGGACGGCACAAGTCAGTTTTGGCATCTCATCTTTTCAATTTGCACAAGCCACGAATGCATCTTTAGCATGTTCGCCAAAGCAGCTATTGCTGTTAAGAAGGGAGGAAAGAACCAAGAAGCAAATCAATTGACTTAGGAAAAGGCACGAACTTATCCCCTTGTATAACATCGATGTTGTCTGTACAGTGTCCAAATCCGGGGCAAGATGAGAAGATGAAACGCCCTTCTCAGGGCTCTATTTCCTCCATCACTTCCATGACGATGGTCCGAGGGCCAGTCAGGATGAGATTGCTCACTGCCCTGTAGTCTGCATGGAGAACGTTGAGCCCATTCACTGAAACCACAAATTGGCAGACCTAAAGAGGAGAGAGAGCGGCAAGGAATCAGACTAGTTAGGAGGGCACAAAACCCTGTCCTAAGGTCAGGAATCGATACTTGAGACCCCACCTCCACCACAGGACAAATCCAAGTCGACAAACTGCCGTTTCAGTGGCAAAATCCCAAGTTTGTTTGCAGGTTTAGAGTTAACTGCTAGCACAGGAGTACGTTCTCTTTTTTAAAAAATGCAGTCTTCAAACAAGGATTCTTTGAATTTAACAAGCACAATGTGCTAAACTCAAGAGACTGTTTATGATGATGACAGTAAAACAATTTTAAAAAGACCAAGGCTTTGGCAGCGCTTGGCAAGGATAAAGGAAGGATTGCGCCATTTAACTGGAACCGTCCCAAAGCACTTCTTAATTTTATAGAGCTTTGGGGCAAGTCTTAACTAATGCCAAACAATCACCATCGTCAGTGCAAACTAACCAAGAAAGACATTCAGATTTTTATTGTAGTGTGTGTGGGGGGGGGGGGGGGAGGCGGCACACACAATTCCTTTACAGTTTTGCAGAACAAACCTCTGATGGAACTGCTTGCTGTGATGGTGTTCTTGGAATGAAATTTGCCTTCCAAGCTGCTGCTTGGACAGCAGTTCTGTTGGGATTTTTGCAAGTGTCCTACGTTCAGTCGTGAAAGAGTTAAATTGTTATTCTGTTTGTTTAGTCGGACAGCAAGTTAGCATAGGACCACTTAGGCCTCGAGTAAAAGTTCCTGCCATAGAAAGGAGTCTTTAGTCTTAAGGAAGGAATCTACGATTGTCTATTGGATGGGCCAGTTTATTGGGGGCAATTAGCTGGCAACATATACTAAGGTTTTATTGCTCTTTGTTCAGTCTAACTCAGTGTGTCTCTAAGTTTCTATCTCTAAGCTCCTAGTCTAGCCATCAAGATGTTGCTAGTTAGTTAGATATTCTTTATTTTCTTACCAAATGTGCCCTTTTCCCTTGTTATGTAGGGAAGTATTTTTATAGCGCTAAAACCACAGAAGTCTGTCTACTTATTTCCAATGCGCTAATATCAAACTCCGCTACTTTACTTCCTTTTTAATCTCACCCAACAACAAGTTCCCACTGCCTATACAAAGGCATGTTATTGAATTCTTTCCCATTCCATGCCCTATAGCTGCTAAGCTGCAATCAAGAGAGGTTTTCCCATTCAGTTAAGAGGCTGCAGCATCTCCTGTCCTGCCCCTCCATTGGTCCCCCACGATTTCCTCCCCTCCTCTATCCAAGCTAGGGCAGAATCAGAATCCTGCTTGTCACGGCGGCTAGAGGAGGGATCGGAAGAAGCCCTGATTGCATCGTCTCCCGCAGCCCTGTAACTTCTAAATGGAAAGGCAACACCTCCAGGTTGCAATCTGGCAACCAGCTCCAGCCACTGTTTTTTTATTTATTTACTTCATTTATATTCCTCTTTCCTTCATGGAGAGGGACACCCCCCTCCTCCAAATGGCTTACAACATTAACACGCTTCCTTTCTCCTGTAGCTTAGGTTCAGCTGAGAGGACGTGAGTGGCCCAAAGTCACCCTGCAGGCTTCCAGGGCAGAGTGGGGATTGGAACCTGGGAGTCCAGGACTCTATCCTAGCCTGACAATGTTACCATCACACCCCACTGGCTCTCATTATATATTTTTGGTATAGTGTGCAAGTGGCTTATTTATTATTACTTGTATTGCAATAGATAAAAATTTGGGAGGGCAAAGGAGGACAAGGTCCCAGTAATGTACCATTAATGTCTGAGAGGAAGAGAGACCTTGGGCAGGTAAAGCTCTTCTTATTACTGAGGGTGTAAATACATGTTACCAAGTACCTGGGGACGCTCAAGTGAACCTCATTTCATGTGGTCCCCCCTCCAACTTCCCATGCACTTGCTCGCACAGTCACTTTAATTTGCGCCACGTGAATACATTCACATGTTTGATACCAATTGCTCCCCAACTGCTATAAGTATCCCAATTTCCCCCACCTCCCACATCCATTCTTGAAATGCAGATCTTGACACTTTCTCGCACCTTTAAAGAAATGCAGATTGGCAAGTCAAAGGAGCCTACGGTACTTGTCCTCCTGGTGCTCTGCCCTCCAGACTCACTTGCAGATGCCGTCACACAAAGGGAGCTCCCATGAAAGCAGCATTCATGTGCACCAAGCAAGAACAGCTTGCACGTGAATTGAGGACGGATATAAAATCCTGCACTTGAGCATCCCCAGGTAATTCACATTGTGTATTTCCACTCTCAGTCCACACAAGCCCTGCCTTCCTTTGTTACCCTATCAATGTTAGCTGATGCAATCCTGACAGAAGCTTTGACAAGCATCCACTGTTCAGTTGCCCTTCTCTTTAAAGTCAATCCTGAACTGGACCAATTTATCTGTCCTTAGAACAGAAGAGAAGCTGGCCTACTACTGGGACTGGAGATCTTCAAAAGATGTAGCATGAATCCAAAAATCCAGTTCTGAACATTCCTTCCTTGTTTGTAGTATTATCATGCAGGCCAATGAAAGGAGATCAAAGTCAACAAAGGCTGTCCGTTTACTTTATTAAGCTACCGGTGATCTTTCACTGTATATGCCTGAGCAATATGTTATCTGAGGGCCTAACTGTTAGCAGGGTAACACAGTACATGCAGCAAAGCATGCGTGTGTGCCTGAGTTGCAGAATACATGCGTGGAGAGGAAGAAACTCACACATGGGAGTTTGGTTTAAGCTTTAGAAAAGAAATACGAGTCCTTTTATTACAGCTACTCAGTTGAGGATAGGAACGAGTAGAAATAGCGTTCTGTTCTGTCTATCTGGTCTAGGATGCCAAGAAATTCAGGATGGTATAATGGCAAGATGGAGAAGAAGGACAAAGAGAGGAACATGCAGTGCATGAAAGAGTTCTTGAGAAAACAATCTAAGCTTCAAAGGGGTCGCTCCAGGATAGTAGAAAGGAACAATGGACAGACCCTTGACCTCTCTTTCTCTCTGACTCTCTCATAGTCCTCCTCTGAAATCAAAGATGAAGGACAGCATGAAGTCCTTCACTTCTTATAGTAACTACATGTTACAAAGTCCTTGGGCCAACCCCGGAGACTTCCAATCAGATGTGCATTGCAATTTCCTTGCTGAAAACAAAATTCCCACATGCGTAGGGGACCCATTTGGACTGAGACTAGAGTACACAGGGCGAAGGAATTAAGCTTTCCCCTCACACCACCAGAAGCAGTGCCAGCGGGTGCTATTTGCCACCTTGGGGGCTCCACGTGTACTAAAGGACTGCAACATAGATTTCCTCAAAGGGGCAAATAGTAGCAATGTGCCAAGATATTTCAGGTTGGGAAAATGTGCTGAGTGTGTGCTTAAGCTCCCATGTCCAAACACATCATGGTTCTGATCCAAATCAGGTGCCCACAGCTGAGAACTGAGTTCCACATGGGGAACTCGCAATGCATATCTCATGGAAAGTCCTTATAGTGGACACGAACACAACCCCAGGACCTTGTAACATGTTGCTAGGCCCCGTGATCTCTTGCGATAGGGCAATGGTCCAACATAATTAGTTTGCAGTCAGTTTCTTATTTCTTTACCACCTATTAAGAGCGAACCAGTCAACAGAAAGGGGGTCATCTTGCACCAGCAATGTCTTTTATCTAACATCCAACTAGAGGATGAGTTCCTTTTCCGCACAACCACATTCAAACGACAATCCTGAGTAGAGATACACCCTAAACCTATTTGAGTCAATTAACTTAGAAGTTAACTTAACTTCTGCTTATGACTGCAGTGTTCATTGTGCATTGAACTCTATAAATGTTTTCTAGCTAATGCGTAATTGGCTAAAGAGTGGGCGGTGTGGGTGTAAGCAAAGATCCAGCTCTCACATAAACATTACATCCCCAGAGAGTTAATGTTCTCTTTCAATCTTTACAAGCTAAAAGCCTGCCTAGCGTCATATTAGAGACTTCATAGAAAATGTTTACTAGACGCTGGGGTTCAATTTGCATGGGCGAGAAAAACAACTACATTTATGGAATGACAAACATTCCTGATGTTGTTACTTCTGATATCTGGTGATTCTATCTTTGTTCAGATAAAACCACCAACAACTGCTTAGGGAAAGAGAGAGAGAAAAGCCTCTTTGTACGTATGAAAGCTGCATTTAGAGCTAAAATATCGCCATGAAGTTCCAGCTGTTGAACTTAGATCACTTGTACGGCTGATGGCCAGACAACAGTTGGGACCCCACAAATGTTGTGCATGTGGCTGCGGGCACAGCCAGAGAGGCTTTCTGCCTCTCCCCCTCCACTGTAGTAGTTTTGTACTGG
Source organism: Eublepharis macularius (assembly GCF_028583425.1). NCBI lineage: Eukaryota > Metazoa > Chordata > Lepidosauria > Squamata > Eublepharidae > Eublepharis > Eublepharis macularius. The sequence goes on along the minus strand of NC_072796.1, from coordinate 123,923,899 downwards.
CAAAGAGATAAGCCAAAATTTAAACTGAACAGTGGGTTCTCTCTTCAGCCATGGTCATGATGGAGATTTTAAAAATTACACATGAGGTGGAGAAGGCAGGGACCGAGAAAGAGAATTCTTCCTCCCTCTGAAATTGATGACCAATAGATTCAGGATGGACAAAAAGAAGAACTTCACGCCACAAGTAGCTTACTTCCCCTTTGGGGGGAAGTAATCACAACAGGGTCTCCCACATCTGGGATTATTTTCCGGTCAGAGAGCATTATTTTAATGTAGGTTTCATCTCCTATTTAAGCAGTTGGGGTTGGTTAATTTCTATATGGCGCAGTGATAGGATGCCATGACAGAGTTTATCAGACGGGAAATGCAAGCCCAGTGAGACTTATTCTATTACTTGGAAGGAAGCTTCTTATAAATGAATTTAGGATGGGGTGGTCGGTCAAATGGGTTGCTTGAGCAGCGTATCTGCCTGATCTTGATGCGTACCTAAGCTAACCTGATGTGCACTTTCATAATCTTGACTGATCTGAGGGTGTTCTCCCACAAGAGACATGCCTTGGGCCATGGCTCAGTGGTAGAGCACCTGCTTGGCATACAGAAGGTCCTGGGTTCAATCCCCAGTTCGAGTAGAGTAGACAACGCTGACCTTAATGGACTGATGGTTTGATTCAGTATAAGGCAGCTTCATGTGTGCGTTTGTTGTCTACACCTGTGACACAGTCACAACATACAATAAACGTTTTTAAATCATTTCTGCTTACTACTGTGCATTAGCGATTTTTTTTTTGCTGTCAAGTTGCAGCTTACTTATGGGACCCCATCACGGTTCTTCAGGGCAAGAGATATTCGGAGGTGGTTTGCCATTGCCTGCCTCTGCAGTGCCATCCTGGTGGTCTCCCATCCAAGTACTAACTGGGGCCAACCCTGCTTAATCTGAAAAGATCAGGTTCGCCTGAGCTATACTCCTAAGCAGGGCTTAGGTTGCCCTCGGAGAAAATGGTCACATGGCTGGTGGCCCCGCCCCCTGATCTCCAGACAGAGGGGAGTTTAGATTGCGCAATCTAAACTCCCCTCTGTCTGGAGATCAGGGGGCGGGGCCACCAGCCATGTGACCATTTTCAAGAAGTTCCAGAACTCCGTTCCACCGCGTTCCTGCTGAAAAAAAGCCCTGTTCCTAAGCAATAGGTTAAGAGTCCAAAAGGCACATCTGGTATGTTGGGGTACGTGCCTCCCTGTTCAGGCTTTGTGAGTTTTATAAAACAGCCCTCAAATTGATCTCAAAGGGTTGAACGTTCAAGTGACAACTCAAAGTACAGTTGCCAGCTTCATATTACCGCAGAGAATGCCGGAATGAAACAGGTGTAAAGTGTATAGTAAGAGAGGCTGCACCTGAAGAATTGCTGCTCGCCACCAATTAACAGCACAGCAATCTAATTACTGGGAGAAAACCCACAAGGAAGGCACCAGGAGATTCAAGGGGTGGTGGTGGCGGTTTCCAACATTATTCATTTCTAGATTTGAAAAAGGACCTTTCTGAACCGTTCCAGTGTTGGCATTCTCATCCCTGTTATTTAGGTGAGAACGGATGTCTATTTCAGTAGCCAGCGAACGCCTGCAAAAGGGTAAAAGGTCGCAGCTGCGCTGTCTGGCAGGGCACTGCAGCCGTCATTGGGCTGCAGCCCAGGCTGGAATTTACAAGCTGAAGAAACACACAAGCCTGGCTCTGTTGCGTGCTGGCAGCCGAGAGCAAGGCTGCCTGGCCACCGCATGAATGGGTGCAGCTGCGGTCTCTCTCTGGGCAAGAACAACTCTTCACGCTCTCATCTGCTGTGCATTCCTCCTTACTCTAGATGCACACTCAGCACCTTTCTACTAGAGATTAGTCTTATCCTCTCTTCCAAAAAACGAAAGCAGAAAAGGGGTATAACTATTTGCTGACAAATGCCACGTCTGAATTGCACTTCTGGTCCAATAGGTGTATGAGCATGAACGGGGCGGGGGGAAGCGTGGGCTAACATGGCTGTTCTTTTTGCTGACTTCTATCAGCTTCTCAGTATGAACGTCTTAGGGGTCAACAGTGTTCACACTGCAAGCTTAACAAAGCTTTGGAAGTTCAGGGGAAAAGACAGAAATAACATCTGCAGAGCAGTGGAACTGTTTGGGAAGCTCCCTCACCATATTAAATCCGAATATAATTGTTTTGTTTGCTAGAATTCAGCTCGGGTGGGTGGGTGGGGGGAAACGGGTAACAGCAACAGCAGGCTAGGTATGGTACTAATTGATTAGAGCCCATACAGTCACAAAGACACTTTATCTCTATCCATAACAAAACCTTGCCATTTGGAAAGGTGTGTAGGAGGGGGGCTTAAATCCCACTCCTCCCACGCCACAGTCTCAGATTTAGTCACAGCCCCGTAATGCTGGCTATTTAAAAGAACAAAGGGGAGCTCCATACACAAAAGTGCGAGCTCCATGCACTGAAAGGTATACACAGCAGTGTACAATTTGGCTCTCTGCTGAAGGAAACAAAGGGGGGCAGAGAAAGACAAATCAAGCCCATGAGAGCTTGCAGAATCCTCAAAGGGATATTCTGGGGTGGGATCTCCCCCTGTGATCCATGCAGCCCCTCAGACTGTAATTGATAATAAGAAAAGCCACCTCAGATTTTAGGAAAGAGTCTGCTAAGAATCCAGACAACAGCAAAGACGAGAGAGAAGTCCCTAGCTGCATCTGGTCTTCCCAGCCAAAAGCCAGCTCCGCTTCTCACGGTGTACATAACGTCGCTGTCATATTTAGCAGCCCATCCAGATTTTACGAAGAAAACCCTGAGCGAGCAGTTTTCCCACTAGAAACAGACAACAGGCCTTATCCTGTCCATTTCTGCTCCCCGGCTTATCTTAAACACAGAGACTGCCAGAGCATTCTGCAATCCGCAGTGTTATCACTGTGTCAATATTTACCTCACTTCAGTTTCAGTCATGGGATAGCAAGCCCAACCCTTGAAGGTGGCCGAAGTTACAAAGAAAGGTTGTCGGTTCTCACCAAACTTATTTCCAAAGAGCGACTGAGTACCTGTCAGGAAGATGGCCAAAGGGCCTATCCAGACCTGCTCCACCCCCACATCTATCATTTTATTGCAGGTTGCAAAAGAGGAACTAGCCCAGCACAGAGCCAAGTGGAGACAGCCAGCACCCGTCTTCTTTTTCCGTTCTTTCCATGCTTCTGGAAGCAAAACCCATTCGCTGCTCTAATAAAGTGGGGTTGCCAGCCACTAGCTGCAGCCTCGAGTTCTCCCAGAATTACAACTGAGCTCCAGACTACTGGAGATGAAATGGCAGCTTCGGAGTGTGGATTCTATGACATCACATAACTCCCTCCCCAAATCCCACCCCTCTCCAAGTACTGTTCTCAAATCTCCAGGAATTTCCGAAGCAAGAGTTGGCAATTCTATAAGAAGGGGATGAGGAAGGACCAGGCTAAGGTGATGCAGATGGCAAACACATGTCATCTGTGCTGTGGTTCTAGGGTTGCCAGGTCCAGGTAGGGAAAAACCTGGAGATTTGGGGGGGTAGAGCTTGGGGAGGATGGGGTTTGGGGAGGGGCTGGAGCTCAGCAGTTTATAATCCTATAGAATCCACTGTCCAGAACTGCCATTTTCTCCAGGGGAACTGATCTCTGTCACCTGGAGATCAGTCGTAATTCTGGGAGATCTCTAGCTACCACCCGGAGGTTGGCAAGCCTACATGGTTCCCTTGTGTTCCAGCATCTCTTTCCATTGCCAAGAAAATACCACTAACTGCAGAGAGTCCCACATATCAGGAATTGAGGGGGGTGGAAACAGGAGACTATGGGGTGGTGTTTCCAAACAGACTTCAGCCCTACCACCCCCTTTTTGCTGGGAATTCACCTCTGGCTATTTTCTCCCTTTGCAATAAGGGATTGTTTCAGGCTTTGCTCCAGAATCTACTGAGATTGGTTGCTTTTGGATAACTCCCCTCCACCACCACCTTACAAAACACAAGGAGCTCTGCTGCTTTTCCAGCCTGTCTTCTTTCCAGCACTTTGTAACAAGAGGCCATCAAGGGCATATGCTGAGCTGCAGGGCACGAGTCCTGCCCTTAGGGGTTTGCGCCTCGTGGCGTCAGGAGAGGAAGTATACCACGCGAGGCATGGAGGGAAGAAGGATCGAGAGTCTTTCTAAACAAATACAGAAGGGAGGAGGAGGGGGCCTGCCTTGGAGCTGAAGGCTCTTCTCCAAAGCGAAGTGCTGAGCCTTGGCTCTTCTTCAGATTCTTGCCCTTTTCATCCTTGCCAAGTTTTCTTGGTCTAGTTGAGTGTTCCAAGCAACTCTGGCGGAGAGCACTTCTTAGAAAAGGACAGATTCCTCTCCATTGCCAGCTTTTATTACTATGCCAAATCTGAAGAAGCTTTTTAATGTCTATACTTGCAAAGAAAATTCACATTGGGAGAGGAAAATGGAAGGGCAAGCTTTGTTAACTACGGCAGATTCAGATTCTGACATGAAAACACTTATGGAAGGAAGCAGCGTGCAACTTCGACACAGACCTAGGCAGCTGCCCTCTTGTGCTCTCATAGCAATGATGGCGATTCTCTGTTCTTTCCTCCACTCCTGCACCCACTGCTGAAATACTTTTTGCCTGCTTTAAATAAATGGTGGCAGGTAATAGTGTCTGTAGTGCAATGCTGCTGTAGCGATAGACCCACTGCCGAAGGAATTGTGGCTACACTGTAATGCTGCTGTAGCAATATACCTATTGCCATTTTTTAAATAAATGGCAAAAAGCCTTCTTCGGGGTGGGGAATGGCAGGTGTAAGAGGAAGTTAAATGTTGCTAGATGTGAGCAAGGAAATGCGGAAATCTATACTTTCCCACCCACACTGTCCCTAAAACTTCTTTGAGTACAACCTTCCAGGAAAGATCTACCAGAACAAGTTTTGGGGGAAGTGCAGCAAAGGTGAGAAGAACCTGGAAGGTGGGCAACTGCGTAATGTCATGTAGAAGCCCCCCCCCAAACCCCACTGCAGTTTGACCAGGGAGCACAGAGCACAACATTCGTGTGAAAGCAACCAAAGCTATGGGTAATGTATTTTCTGTAATTACTGCCCGTGATGACGCTCATGGGGCTTGGTGTTACTGCCTATAGGGAACAGCTTCCTGTGTATGATGTCTATCACATGTGAAGCAGCCCTGAACACATGGCAACCCAACTACTTTATCACGATGTTAGATAAAATTACCTTCATTCCTGCTGCAGCTGCTGGGCCGCTGGGATCCACGGCTTGAACGTGGCAAGGCTTGCTCCCACGCACAACAAACCCCCACCCGACAGCATCGCCTACAACCTTGAGAGGGAAAGACAGAGAAATACTTGCTTTAACTCTCTTGCGCCTGCCGTTTCAAGAGCAAAACAAAATAACAGAAGTGCAGTCCATGTTTACTTGGCTCTGCCAAAAACGCACTGTGTCAGTCAGTTTGCATCCGGAGAGGCTCAAACTGGTTGGTAATGCAAGTGACTCTGATATAGGGGCTTCCCCATATGTACAGCCCACCCCATTGTATCGGTGGGGCAGCAATCTATCAAAAGTAATAATGGCACGAGGCTATGGCCACATTAGACCCTGTAGATGGAACTGTAACATGAAGACTAGGAGAAAAGCTACAAGTGACGCCTGACACAGGTTGGACACTTGTCAGCTTCCCTCAAGTTTTGATGGGAAATGTAGGCATCCTAGTCTTGCAGCTGTAATGGAGAGCCAAGCTGTAAAATCAGGACACCTACATTTCCCATCAAAACTTGAGGGAAGCTGACAAGTGTCCAACCTGTGTCAGGTGTCACTTGTAGCTTGGCTCTAGGATATAGTTCATGCCACCTTAAGAATGATTGTGTGAACAGGGGTGGTCTTAGTGGGTCTGGAGCCCCGGCCAGAAATCCAGGATGAAGCCCCAGAATCACGGCCACCCGCTGCTGAGCCCCACCCCCTGCCAAGAGGGTCCAATCAAGGGTTTGTGGTCATATGTCTGCCTGTACATTTTGTATCAGGCAATTAAGCACTGTTACAAGTAAACTTTGTACTGTGTGTTATCAGTTCATAACATGGTGTTTGAGATTCAGAATGGGCAGTTGTGAGTGGCCACTACCACCGAGCCTACTGCCTGAGCCTTAGATAGGGCTGCCACTGCCAAGCCACCTGCCCCCCTCTGCTGGGGTTTTTTGGCCATGGGGTGTCCTCAGTGTGGGGCCTGGGATAGCTGCCTCTGTGGCCCATTGATTAGGACTGCCCTTGTGTGTGAACAACTGAGCAATACGACACAGGAACAAAATATCCTATGCATTAAGATAACAGAAGTGAAGCATGCAAAGTGGAGACATACTGTGAAGGTTTTCCTGGCATATGGAGCCCCGGGCATCAGAAGTTCATCAGCAGTCACCGGTCTCTTTAACACTGTAAAGACAAACGGAGGGTGTCAAATAAGAGCTCTTCCTGGAGGCTAGGACTGAATCAATGAGGAGAATTGTATGGCATGCTTTTTCTGAGCTCCCGGAGTGTTTCCTGGGAACGTGGAAGTTCAGCAACAAACATGGACAAACTGTTTTAGCCAGTGCTCCTTATCTGCTCCCTTTCACCACTGGACTAAAGATCTGGGAATCAGTGCTGTTCCCTAGTCTCTTCTCTCCAATTTAAATGTCTATAGGCTACGTTCAAACATCAAGGACAACCCTTGGTTCATTTGTGATGAGACTCAGCTTTTAACGTGTCTGAGCTCTTGTGTCCCTTCCCCTCCCTCCCTTCCTTTGCGCACGGTGCAGGTTGAAGACCTTCTGGTTTGATACAGATTGATATCTGAATCTGGTATCAAATTACCTGCCCTGAGCATCACGAGGAAATGCAAAAAAGATCCAGGGTCCCCACCCTGTGTCCTCGGTCATACAGGAATGGCAGGTTGCCCTTAGTTTCTGTGCGCATAGTGCACAATTCAGATCACAACTGTGGCACCCATGGAGAAGAGGATTCAGTGCTGCCCCTCCCCTCTGCGCCATTTTTCCAAGCTTCAGCAGTCCTGGGTGTGCATTATTTGGCCGGTGGGGAAACTTGCATGTTACCACCCCCCGCCCCCCCACACACACACTGCTTCAGATCTGGAAGGTGGTGTTATCTGAATCAGGCACCACGCATGTGGGAATTGAAAAGAGCCTGCAAAGCACATTTGACTGTTACACAAGACACAGGGTGGAGACCCTGGACCCAACCCATGTACTCTGCACAGTGTGTATCAGCTTTGTGGTGCGTGGATTTTTCATGGCCAGTGCAGTGGCCTTACCCAGTGGGTACCTGCTTGTTCAATATGAAAGACACGAAACTGTGAAAATAAGCTACATATGCTTCATTTGTCAAAAATCCAAGCAATCTTGGAGTGGGGTGGTGGGGGAGGCAATGTGGAAAAGATGTTGTGTAGTTTTAAAATATGATTCTGCTGAATCCCAGTGTTCACATAAACAAGGGAGAAAATATTTGGATGTGAAGATTCCATTCCTCTTGATAGCTCATGCTGCCGTGGGAAAGTTAAGTCCTATAAAGATGCAGAATAATATCATTTATATAGTCTTGCTCTATGCATATTCGTTTAGACGTAGGTCCCACTGAGGCCCAAGGTACCTCTATGCCAGCAAAGAAGGATGATGTTACTGTGGGAGGGGAGGGGAAGAGAATTTGCAGGGGAGAAACCCTGAGCAAGAAAGACAGTGCTTTACCCTCTCGTGCCGCTTCCAGTTTCCTCCACTTGACTTTCTCTGCAGCTCTACGTCAGTTATGATGAAATCTTGGCCCTTTCCACACTGCTTACCTGCTACCAGAACGTCGCAAAATATCGTGCAAAAACGCAGAAGATGTCGCGCAAAACTCTCGCGAGAAGATGCTATCTTCCGCGTTTTTTGCACGATATTTCACGACGTTCCGGCAGCAAGTAAGCAGTGTGAAAAGGGCCCTTGTTAGCTTTATTTTGCACTGGCAGGAGCAAGCGTCTTTTCATAAAAAGGTGTCCGCTTACTTCATGAGCCATTATGAACCCAAGAAAGTAAAACTGTGTTGATGCCTTTCAGAAGGAAGGGGAACTTTGACTCATGTCCAAAGGTTAATTCTGATGTCTAGCTACCAGTCAGGGTTCACTCATGCAGGACAGATGATAGATGTGAGGAAGGAAACCACAAGATTGTGTTTTGATATTCAAATCTCCCTTTAGAGTGAATGAAGAGTGAATGGCAGCAACAGATTTCTTGATCATCTTTTTGTTTTGATTTGTTTTGGTTTCAGGAAGAGCAGTAGGGAGACACAGGAAATTATTCAGAAAGAAAACAAGCTCCAACACTGACTGCTTTCATCCTGCTAAAGCAGGACTTGTCAAATACCGACACGTGTAATTGCTGGAAATATTCCTAATTCCACGCACTCACAGCTTTATCACTTTATTGCTCTCCCGTTTCATACGCTGCCCTTTTTAATTAACAGCTCGTAATAAATCATACATGTGCTTGCCGTCACCAAACTATGTTTCAATTGAGTAATGCAGAAAATTATAGTGATCTGCAAACTGGTTAAGCCAGCTGATAACTGAGATTTTTACCTGAGTAAGAGCCAAACAACAAGTGACGCTTTACACAGGTTGGATACTTGTCAGCTTCCCTCAAGTTTTGATGGGAAATGTAGGCGTCCTGGTTTTACAGCTTGGCTCTCCATTACAGCTGCGAGACCAGGATGCCTACATTTCCCATCAAAACTTGAGGGAAGCTGACAAGTGTCCAACCTGTGTCAGGCCTCACTTGTAGCTTGGATCTGAGTGCCAATTCTCCTTGTTGATAGATGCATTAGCATGAGCTGCCACCATCATATCGACATGCTCGCGACACATACCAAGGTGCTAGCAGGTCAGCACTGTGTGAAACTCAATGAATACTGATTGTTGAATCCAGGCAATGTTAGGTTCTGGGGGACATGATCACAGTTGAATTCTGTGTTCTGCTGACCCGTATATGACTGCCTCTGAACATGTTACCAGTATACTGAAGACAGCACAATCCTGAGGGACTGTGCAACAAGCAGTCACAAGAACTAGCCCTCAAAATGCCCTACAAGTCTGTCTGAAATACTAGTCCTTGGCTAGCATGCTGGATTTCATCATACTATGAAAATGCTTGCAAGTTTACTTCAAGGCAAGCCCAACTCCTGATTTTTTTTTTCAAATTGCATGGAGATTTTTTACCATATCTCCACTCATGTGCAAGGACTGCCATGTGCTGCTTTCAGCTGGGGAAAGCTAGTGAGAAATATGCAGCTAGAGAGAGAAATATAATACACACATTCGCTTACCCTTGCGTGATGTACCTATGGCTGGAGTGCATAATATCAGACTGCACAGAGGAATCGAGTGTTTGAATGCCTTCTCACTCAAACGCGCTAACATTTTCAAACTCAGCATATCAGGAGGATGTGCTCTAACTCAGTCTTTGGCCCTAGCCTGTTAGTCTGGACATACGGGGAGTTTCTCTTTCTTTAATCTAAGGGCCAAGCCACAAGTGATGAATCACACTTGAACGGCAAGTGGACAGACTCACGTGTATTCCTCCCTGTTCACTTGCACTCCACTTGCACTCCACTCGATCATGTAGCGCAATTGAACAGGGAGGAATACACGCGAGTCTGTTCACTTGCCATTCAAGTGTGATTCATCACTTGTAGCTTGGCCCTGAGAGAGCATACAAACATTCAGTCCAACACAATCCAGTCCAGTCCAGCAACAGTGAGCCTGCTGATCATGAACTGCAACTCTGAGTTAGCGGCACTGTCTTTTGTAACCCAAAGCAAACCAACTCCCTCCAAAGGTCTCTACGCACAGCAGATAGAAGTCATGATTTGTTTCTGTGTGTAAAAGAGAGCTGCCAACATTCTAACGTTCCCCAATGTAAACGGGGTCTTGGCGCCCTTACCGGATTTGGGGTTGCACAGGACTGGGGGGCTGCTGCTGAGGGTTGGGCTGCTACTGAAATATCCGCTGCTGCCACAACTGCTCATGCTGCTCCTCCTTACTGCTGAGATGATCTTTATCTCCTTGGAGGGGCTCACTGTCAAAGGGCAAGAAAATACAAAGGAAGAAGAAAATTATTTTTGTCCCCCAGAGCACAGTTTTCCTTAAGGAACATACCTTCATTCATAAAACCATTACCAGAACATTATAATCTACTGTAATAAGCAAATTTCCTACCACAATTCAAGAGGAGGACAATTTCCTGAGCATCTTATCGTCTCTAATGAGTCCATAATTTTGATGATTCACTACCTTTTTAGCGTAATGAGAGATGTTTTTAATAAGCTAAGCACTTCCTCCCCCTTCCAAGTTTCTTTCCATTGACCTTTGTGATGACATCATTCTAGCGCTGTATTTATATCCTCCGAATTTCTGTCATTCTGATTTCATAGCCGAGGTCTCCTTTCTAACTTATTCACTCCTCCCTCCATGATGAACTCTCAGAGCATGTGGCACTTACACAACTAACAGTGCAACCCTTCTTAGGATGCCTCCGAAAGAGATATCAGTTTATAATGGATATGTTAAAAAAAATGGCCAGTCTGAAGGACAGGGGGATGTCTTGACCCTCAGAGCCTGTGGGAGCATCCAATCGCCCTTCAGCAGGGGGAAACAGCAGACTGCTGGAGGGAAACACAGCTGCATTCAGTTCGGGTCTGCCCCAGCAAGACAGCAGACAGTTTAAAATACCACCTGGTATCGTGGCAGAGTGCTTTAACTCTACCCCTGGGAAATAACAGAATACCCAGTTGTGAGGGCTGTCTCTGGTGATGAGCAGAGCTGGTACCATTTAGTACCAATTGGGAAAGGGCAGGCTGGTGTGGGAGGAGTCCTGCATGTGTGAAAGGAGCCAATCCGGTGACCAGGCATTGAAAAGCCTGTTTAGAAGCACAAGCCTTAAAGGGAATTCGAATGACAACCTACAGCCATAACTAGCTTAAGGTCAAGGGCCTCAGCCAGGCTTCTCCAGTGACTCTGCCGCAGAACTGTTCTTTAAAAACGACCTGTACAGAAACCAATATTTTTTGTTATTTTTATGCAACTCCTGCCTCAATGATCTCCGTGTTCTTTTTGTTCACCACAAAACACTTCCTCCTAGTCTTTAGGCCCACCTAGTCCAAGTGGTGCGGGAGACAAATAAAAAAGTGAGGTCGGTGATGTTGTTATGTCATTTCCTGGGGGGAAGTTTTGCTTTAAAAGAGTCCAGTTCCCCAAAATCTTAAGAGGCTGTGTGAATCCCCTTGGTTGATTTATAGGAGACTCTCACACCCAGCATGCCCACCTGCATTACAAATGCCTCTCTTTCTCTTTTGCAGTAGGCATGGATTTATGTTTGCATAAGTAGCACAACTCAAAGGTGAAGGGCAACACGGTAGTAGAGTAGCAGGAACCTCCTGTGAAATTTTCTGGAAAATTGCAGGTAGCAGGGCTCAATTAGTCTCCCCCAACCTGACTTGTCACTTATAAAATCAGGGAACTAATGTTCTTAAGTGGGGAAGGGCTGGATTTAGCTCATGAGGGTGGTGCAGGGGGAGGAGGAACTTTGGCTTTCCCTCTTGCACCCTTTTCCCAACTCGATACAACCACTGGGGGCCTCTGTTTGCCCATATCATCTAGTTGAGCTTCAAGACGTTGCAAATAAGAGCCAAGCGACAAGTGACGAATGACACTTGCCTGGCAAGCGAACAGACTCACGTGTATTCCTCCCTGTTCACTTGCCATTCACTTGCGCTCCACTTGTGGGGAGGAATACACGTGGGTCTGTTCACTTGCCAGGCAAGTGTCATTCGTCACTTGTAGCTTGGCTCTAAGTTTCCTCTTCTTCCAAGGAAACAACACAGGAAAATGACTATAGAGAAAGAATTTCCTTAATATGGGTTGTTTCCTCTTAATCAGTTTAAGACTAATCTATGAAAATATCCCTAGGATCCAACTTCAGGGGAGGGAAGGCAGCATGGTACAGCTTGATCTTGTCACGGCCATGGCTGAGGTTTAGTTAGCCATGGCTGAGGTTTAGTCTACACATGTGGCAAAATAAGCTGATAAAAACAGACCTAGTCACTTCTGTATTCAGACAGTTTCAGATGGTAGCCATGTCGGTCTGTAATAGAAGAGCAAGATCCAGGTCCAGCAGCATCTTTGAGACCAAATAGATTTCCAGGGTGTGAGCTTTTGAGAGTCCAAGCTCCCTTTGGCAGATGAAGGGAGTCTGATGAAGGGAGCTTTGACTCTCGAAAGCTCACACCCTGGAAATCTGTGTATGTGTTATGTGCCGTCAAGTCACCTCTGACCTACATCCCGTCATTAACAGACTTGCTCAGATCCTGCAAACTGAAGGATGTGGCTTCTTTTATTGAGTCAAGCCATCTCATTTTAGGGCTTGTTGGTCTCTAAGGTGCTATTCGACCCGAATCTTGCTGTTCGGCAGTCAGGTGGGGTATACCATAGCTGATGCTTTCCATGTAAAAATCTCTTTAACGTTTTAAAAAGATTCTAGCCTGGTCTAATGACTGCTGTGCTAGATGTCCAGAGAGTTTTTATGCAGCTAACATTCAAAAATAGTATCCTTTTCTATAGGTTGAAGGGATACAGTCCATTCCACCTCCTCAAAGATCTCGTTCTGATACATGTGTTGGCCAGACCTGAGTCTGGGTTGAAAGTGCAGATTCTCCAAGGACTGCTAGTAACACTTTCATCGGCCCTGAAAATAATTAGCAGGCATCTTTAGGCTGTTAGCAAACAGATACCGGAGAGGAAACTGGCGTGTTTTTTGTTGTCGTTATTCTGCTTGCGCAGGCAAAAGGGACTGTCGTGACTCTCTGGAATCAAGCGAGACCTCTCAGCAAGCAGCTCCATCAACCTTCTCCTCCGACGGAAATTCATTCGGAACTGGAAGAGTAGGTTGCTGTCTACAAAATGATGTTTGTTGGACACTGGGAAGGAAGGAAACAGAAATGGAAAAAATAACACTGGGCAGGTACAGAAGTCAGAAAGAACTAATGTGCCCTGGGGATAGACTTGCCAGTCTCTCAGAGCAGGGGATCCTCCATTTCCAGGTTAAAAACCAAGACGTCAGCTATGTTGCTACATCACTTCTGGGGGGGGGGGGGAATCAACTGCCAGAGTGTAACTCTAGGAATCGCAAAAAAACCCTCCATGGTTTTAAAATAGAATTCCCAGAGATTATTTGAGCTACCGTACATCTCTTCTTGGTCTTTCTCAAAAGTGACATACGGACACATATCCCCACCCCTGCAATCTTGTCAGTCACAGCAATTGGCAATTCTACCTGGGGGGAACAATATGGGTACCTGTTTGCACCCATACCATGTTTTACAGAACACCAGTCATTTACTCCAAAATTCAAGTTTAGCAATAAGACACTTCCTGTCGAGCCCAGCCTTGGTAATGCATGCCAGGCAAGTTTGTTCTTCCAGGATAAAATCCTGGATAATAGATGTTAAAGACAGGCTTTGATATGATACTTTTTGTACTCCCTCATTCAGCTCTTCCCCATTTTTCACCCTTCAGATAATTCTTTTGGCCAGGTGTACTCTTGACTTCTCTGCTGTGGCAATACCTGGAAAGATGCCCTGCCAGGCTTGAGAAAACAATTGCTGCCAAGATCCTCCTCCTTTAAACAAACAGCTTTATACAACACCTTCTGCCCTGTCCTAACCTCCGCACTCAAGAAGAAGCTGAGGTGCTAATTAAAACATCTATATGCAGAGACGGCAGAAATGGACACACTGCCAGAATTAATAAAAGAAATAAATGGACATAATAGAAAACAAAAATGGACCTTGTTTTATAGATGGGTTAAACGGAAGTATAAAATAGAGACATAACTGTATGTTCGCAGAATACAATCAAATGAATAAGCAGACTAAAGAAGTACTAGAATTAAAGAATGCAGACTTATAGTGATAATAGCGTAGTGAAAACAGTATAGTTATGATGGAACTCTAGAGATGAAATGGAATGTATGATTTATAACATGTATCCAAAGAATGTAAGACTTTTGATTAATTTTGTTATTAGAATAAGATAGAACTAAAACAAATTAAAATATTTTTTAAAAATCTATATGCTGTCCCTGCTCCACTAACTGCCAAAAGCCACCAGTTTACTAGCCTTGAGTATCTTGGATAAACTTCCACTCCTTAGAACCATTGCAACTAACTGCTGATAGAAACATGTTAGAACTCTACCTGTGTTGAAAGAAAGAAAGAAAGAAAGAAAGAGAGAGAGAGAGAGAGAGAGAGAGAGAGAGAGAGAGAGAGAGAGAGAGAGAGAGAGAGAGAGAGAGAGAAAGAAAGAAAGAAAGAAAGAAAGAAAGAAAGAAAGAAAGAAAGAAAGAAAGAAAGAAAGAAAGAAAGAAAGAAAGAAAAAGTTTGTCTATGTTACCATGTACATGCAAAACGCCAATAATCCCGCATGAATTTTATGTTTGTCCAAAGACAGACATCTATTTCACCTTTTGAATGCTCATCAATGAATTACAAGAATCCCTTTTAGGTGACTTTTATAATTTATTTACTTCATTTATTCTCCACTTTTCTCCTCAGTGGAGAACCGAAGCATCTTACATCGTTCTCCTGTCCTCCATTTATCCTCACAACAACCCTGTGAGGTAGGTTAGGCTGAATGTGTGTGACTGGCCCAAGGTCCCCCAGAGAGCTTCCATGGCAGAGTGGGAATTCAAACCAGGTAAAGCAGGTAATGTGATCTATGATATTTATGAGAGGAAAAACAACATCACATGATACTGAAGGGCCATGGCTCAGTGGTAGAGCATCTGCTTTGCATGCAGAAGGTCCCAGATTCAATCCCTGGCTTCACCCACTGAAAGGATCAGTTAGGAAGTGATGAGAAAGACCTTTTCCCCAGAGACCCTGGAGAATATAAAATGCTGACCTTAGTAGACCAATGGCCCAACTCAGTATACGGCAGCTGCATGGCCTTATTTTCCTACACTGTACTATATGGATAACCAGGATCAGAATGGAGGAAAAATTATTATATGAAAGTTAAGAAAATGGAGATAAAATTGGTTTGCCTTATTCCAAGCGTTAATGAGCAGGCCAACTGCTCCATCCTCTGCCGCTTGTTTCTGGAGCCCACCCCATGCAGCTATCGTTATTAAAGTGCATCTGAGGGGCCTAGGAGCACTTCCATCTTTCCAGTTTTACAGTTTGTTTCGCTGCCAGCACACCAGGTGTGCTTTCCAGTTCCCCTCAAGGCCTTCATTAAAGCTGAAAAGTTTTGAAATTAAAATCGCAGAGGATGTTACATTTTGTAGCAATTCATTTCCTGGTTCCAAGCTTCTAATTACATTATAGATGGTATCTGACTTCATTACGGAGCAAGCAGACGATCTCATTGCTTTTAATATATGCAGTTAATAACGGGGGGTGGGGGGACCCAAAGATTCAGCAAGTGTTTAGACAACCCCTAGCCTCCCATTAGATCCCTCTCTTTCCTCTCCGTACATTTCTTTTTCCTTTCCAACTGTGACTTACAAGCTACTGAAATCGTTGTTTCCAGAATTCTCTTGGGGCACATCCAGACAGTGCCAAAGACTGGGGTCAGACAGGCTACATTGGTGCTTCACATTCTTGCCACAGGAGAGCTCGTGCCATTCATAGAATTATAGAATCATAGGGTTGGAAGGGACCCCCCAGGGTCATCTAGTCCAACCCCCTGCATAATGCAGGACATGCACAATTACCTCCCCCACCATCACCCCCAGTGACTCCTGCTCCATGCCCAGAAGATGGCAAAACTCCGTCAGGATACTTAGCCAAACTGGCCTGGGGAAAATTGCTACCTGACCTCAAGGTTTGCTGAGGGAAGGGCGACATGTTAAGCGCTCTTGTATGCCGTTAAAGGTATTTGAATTGGAATTGATGTTAAGCGTTCTGCAACTGTTTCTTATTTTTTTATTTCTTACAAAACTCAGCTGAGAGGACTGCGATTTAAAAGGAAGGGACTAGCGCAGGAGGGAGGGACTATTTAATTCACACACTTTTTAACTCACACCCTTTCTCCTGACCTCATTTTCCCTACTGAAAATTGCTGTTCCCTGTTTTCACTTCCACTGGGAGAAAAAAAATCTTGTGCGTGTAATTTTGCCCCAGTGGGGATAGAAACTGGCTGCCAATAAAAGCTGGGGATTGGGGAATGAGGAAACAGCGCAAGAAAAAGGGTTGAACCCTCCAGGACTCCTATCAAAACTGGAACCTCCTTTATAGCTGCAGATTTTTATCTCCTTAACCAGAATACAAATTTAAAAGGAAATGGCAAAAACAGAACGGTCAAGCAATGCAACCCGTAAAATAGATAACGATTATACAGCACACCAATAAACCTTCATAAGCCAACCTGCCTACTAGTTTCTGTCTATTGCAGGGAGATGTGCAGGGAAAATAAACTAGCAGAGAAATGGAAAAGGGCCAAAGGGCCAATTATACCATACCTGATTCTGTAGAAAAAGATGCCTGGTCTACAGGGCAAGGAAGCTGTCAGAGAAATCCCAGTCCGTAGTGGCAAAGATTCCAAAGCAGAAAGGAAGTAATCCAATGTGGGTAAAAATCCAAGGATCTCAGAAGAGAGCCAACTGATCAGCAAAAGTAAGAGAGCAGATCACCCAAGGGCTTAGGGAAAGAGGTAGGATCCAGAAACTAGCATCAGAATTGGAGGGGATGGAGGTGGTCTTTTTATAGGAATCCCAGGGGGGTAGGTTTAGAGGTGTGTGGCCTCGGTTCTCATTGGCAGATTTTGAATTTAGGGGAGTAAAAGGTAAAAACGGCTCCAAATAGGGGCATGGCCACTCATGGTCTATATGGGAAAATCAACCTGGGGTGGGGTGATTAGATTACTCTGCTGCCCCTTTATGTTGGTTTAACAAAAGACTGAGCAGAGACTTGATTAGTTTTGCTGGGCTCTTGATTATGTTATGTTGGGGGGTAGAGAAGGTACGGAGCTGGGAAGCTTGCTTATTGTTCTGCATACCTGGAGCCTCTTTCCTTTGGGCGTGGGACACCTCAGGAGTCTGAATAGGTCTTTGATTAAGGTTTCTATGGAGCTTCCAGGAAGGTGGGCTACTCCCAGTCAGGAGTGCCCTGGGGCAACCTCTCCAGGAGTTTGTTTGATATTAAGCAATGTATTTCATCCAGGCCTCTGGCAGCCATGTCACAGAGGCTTCTGGGGAGGGCAAATACAGGGGTCCCTGTGGGGGGATCTGTTCGTTGGCTTTCAGAGGGTCCAAATTCACTGAAATTTGAGAGCCCCCTTCACCTAAATGGCATGTGACACAGTGCAGCTAGAGAGAAAAGCTGGCGCTGCATTTGAGATGGGCATACAGACCTATCTGGTTTCTGGCTAAAACGTTTTAAAACAAATTCAGAGTTAAATTTGAGTACAACCACTAGAGTTACATATAGTACAAACTAACATGCACACATCATATCATGCAGAGGTAGGGTGGGGAAATCTCTCATGAGTCAAAGCTCCATGTCCAAAGAAAACCAGCATGTCTGAGAACAGGTTCCAGTCTCGGCTTTTCCTTGCTGTGTTCATTTTATACATACGGAGCTCCTTCAACCTTGCTCAGCTCTAAAACCAGCTCATAGCAGGACCCGCCTGGCAGGTACAGGGTGAAAATACATGTTTTACAGACACAGCAAGACCAAATCTTTTAGAAGGCAGGCAGTATGGCCAGGGAAGAAGGGCAGTCTGCAGGGAAGAGTTCAAAGACCAGAAGACCGGCTTGGACAAAAGGTTTTTGCCTCACTGTCCATTCTTGAACTAAAGAAGACATTCATGTCTCTTCTGGTTCTGAAATAAATATACAAGGAAGCTTTACTTTGTCATTACTTTGTGCCTGTTCAACAACAACAGTGGCCAAGTTCTGTTATAAAAGGTGATGGCAGTTTATAAAGACAGCCTAGAGGGCACAAAAGGTATTTTATTCCCTACTCGGTCATCAGCCAAAGATTTCATTCAGTTCTTGCCAAGCCTAGGCAGAAATGCCAATTAGTGTTAATTGAATCTATACTGGCAATGCTGACATACAGGACGCAGGAAACCGTTTGGCCCTTGGAGAGCAGAGTAAACGCGCCAACGGATACACGGTATTTACTTGGAAATAAAGTGGACTTCCATAAAGACCACAGTAAATAGGCAAGGCAATGAATACCAGACAGCTGTTGTTTCAAATTAAGTCTACAACTTGGAAATGGTACATGTGTGTGGCGGGGGGAGGAGGAATTCTAATTCTCTAGTTATGTTAGTCTTACTAAAGGTCTTTCTAGACATGCAGGTTTTTAAAGAGTTGGGTATAGGTTCCCCAGACCCAATTTGATTTCCCTGCAGCTACACAGCAGCTTTGGGGAACAGCTCTTAAAAAATAAAAAAACAGCCCCAAAGGCCTCAGGATGTTCCCGTGGTGGGGGAAGAGGCTCCCTCCTCCCCCCTCAAGCCGTTTCCCCATCTCAAAATATCATGAGAGGGACTATTCTGCACACGTGGAGCTCCTTATGTGCTATTTTGACACGGGAACAAGTCTTGAGGGGCGAGGGAGGAGCCCCTCCCCGCCCCCGCTGAGGCATTCTGAGGTCTTTCGACTCTCCTTTATTTTTTAACAGCCATTCACTTTTTAGCTGCTATACAGCTGAAGAAACCCAAGTTTAAAAACCTGCACATCTGGAGAGTCTACAGACACTGTAATTAAGGGTAAAGGTGAAGGTAGTCCCCTGTGCAAGCACCGAGTCATTACTGACCCATGGGGGGACGTTGCATCACAACGTTTTCTTGGCAGACTTTTTGTTATGGGGTGGTTTACCATTGCCTTCCCCAGTCATTTACACTTTACCCCCAGGGAACTGGGTACTCATTTTACCAATCTTGGAAGGATGGATGGCTGAGTCCACCTTGAGCCGGCTATCTGAACCCGGCTTCCACCAGGATCGAACTCAGGTTGTGAGCAGAGCTTGGGCTGCAGTACTGCAACTTACCACTCTGCACCACGAGGCGCTTATACTGTAATAGGCACTACTCCAGTGTGTTTCTATTATTACATCTCCAAGAGAAATCTTGAAATTAAACAAGGTGTTATAATCCATAATCATTTTACTTTAATTAAGTGTAACCAATGTACTTTCTAATGCTCGAAAACAGCAATGACATCCACAGGACAAACTGTGTCTCCCTTCAAACCAAATATCCTACTGGCAATGACAAAGTGCTTAGAATATCTAGTGAAATCCTAATCAGAGTTACTCCCGTCTAAGCCCACTGATTTCACTGACAGTCTGTCACCAGGCTTTATACCAAACTTCTTCATTTTGGGGAACTCATAAGAACACTCCGTCGTGAACATTAAACTGAAACAAGGACCCTGCAGAAATCTGTAACGGGCACTACTCCAGCGTGTTTCTACTATTACATCTTCAGGAGAAATCTTGCTTGACCGGACTGGAACTCTATGCAATTTATTACCCAAATGACAGCAGGTACTTTGACAGAGCAAAGTTTCCCTCTCTTTCTGCACTTCCTGGTATGGAAGGAAAACAGAGTCCTGGGATGCGCCACTGGAGCTAACAAACAGCACAGGTGCTCTGACTTTGGATGTGATGTGCTGGCACCGCCCTTGATCTCCGTGATGACTAGACAGGTGCAATCTGTAATTATATCTGCTCATTACATTTCAAGGGGCTTTTGAAGTGCATTCAGTACACTTCTGAACCCATTGTATGCATGTATAGAAATACTAAGGCTACCCATCCAGATCCCCCGCATAAGATATTAGTCTAGTAACAGCACTGGCCATTCAATCTGCACATCCACCTCTCTGCTACCATAGCGGCCACACATTTATTGGTTCTTTCAAAGGCTCTGCATACTGCCACGCAGATGTGCCTTAAGCACCCCCCCAATCTGAATACCCTGGAAAGTAGGATCCTGACCTGAACTAATCTGTGCAGCAAAGGCCTGGACATTATGGCTTCTCTCTTCACACCATTAGGTAACAGCTAGAAGTCTTCTAGGAACTATTTAAGTTGCCCTGCTAAGGTACGTCTGCACTTGCTGGCTAATAGCTAGGAGCCAAGCTACAAGTGATGAATGACACTTGAACAACAAGTGAACAGACTCGCGTGTATTCCTCCCTGTTCACTTGCGTTCCACTTGCGCTGTTCACTTGTGCTCCAGTGGAGCGCAAGTGAACAGGGAGGAATACACGCGAGTCTGTTCACTTGCAATTCAAGTGTCATTCGTCACTTGTAGCTTGGCCCTAAGGCTCAACAAATAAGAAGATACAGAAGGAGGATTTTACAAATCCTTTCTAAGAACATCTGCCTATATTGCAACAAGGTACTATGTGAAGATGTTTGGGCCATAGCTGGGTGGATTTGGACAGTGCATGGAAAGTAACCTTTGCTACTTTCCTCCTAGAGACCATGAAGACGTCCCTGTTCTCCTGAAGCATGGAGTAATCAGGATTCTGGCTGCACACTGAAGTACGCTGGGAGCTAAGAGGGACGTTCTCCAGCAATCTTGTAACAAAGTGCTGTCTTGGATCCACTGTGTGGCATAAAAAGTTCTCCTGCTAACATGCGTCATGAATACCACAATCACAACAAGAATACAATCTAGCAATCTTTTTTCAGATGCAGTGATGGATCTTCAGGAGATTGTCATTTTATGGAGGATGTTTGAAAAAAAGAGATAGCGGGATCTAAACAGCCATGCAATGCGAAAAATAGTGGGTGAAATGTAATTATGTAAAAACCAAACCTAATCTAGAAAAAATGGGAAGCCAACTGACCGGTTAAGCTAATTAACAGTCCCAGGCTTTTCTAAGATAGCTAACACTTACAGAGACAAAAAACCCCACCCCTCCCAGTTAGATAGTATGGAACCTAATCAAAGAATGCTAATTCCGTAGTTCCACAGCGGCCTCTCCATATGATGTTCTTTTGTGAATAGATGGTAACTTTCAGGTTAGGAATAGAGTTTGGGGAGATTAAAATGTTCTCCCACTGGTTTCTGAATGTTTAAATGTTTAGTGTCAAGAATTGTGTCCAGTTTAGGGATCTATTGGATAACATTATTTTGAGAGCAATGGAGGCCTTTTTATTGCCCAATAAATGCATGCATTTTTCCAGCTTCAACCCAAGAACAAGAAATGCTGGGATCTGTAGGGGCAAATTCTGCATGGCACGGGATTCCCAGACTTTCCTAGTTGCTGCTGTGGTTGCTGGTAAAGGGCATCAGCAACCGGTCTTCTACACAACAGGATTCTCTGCATTTCTCCCGTACTACTCTCCATGCAACTGGGCGATTTTTTTGGCTTTTGTTTGATCTGGACAAATCATTATTGTTTTATAACAGTATTGCTGATTTTTTTTTAAATGAAAAGGCTCTCTTGGTGGCCTGGGGAAGGGACAAAGGCTGCTGCAAGGAAAATGAGGCAGGGGGAATGTTGTCAATGGGAGTGGGAGTGGGAAAGATCCAAACGATCACCTACATGGCAGTGCTCTGCGCTTTGCTACAATCTTTCCAAAAAGATCACAGTAAAGTAGATTTTGGAAACAGCACAAGAAAGTCAGGGAAAAGCTGGAATGTGAACAAATGCACCACAGTGCTCTGTGGAAGCAAGGGGAAAAAAACCCACTTCCCATCAGCATCCAAGCCAGGCCACATACCTAGTGTGGAAGTGACCAGAAAAAGAGTATCAAATTCCTACCTAAAAACAGACCTAATCCCACAAAAGTTTGTTAAGTTTCATTAACATCAGTTGGACATCTGTCCCATTTGGTTGCTTTACAATGGATTTTCTTTCTACTGATTTTTGCAGGATTATGATTCTGCAGTTTGTACTCAAAGATGAATCACAGAATTTCTAAAACTGGAAGGTGGTAGAGAGAAAAGCCTTACTTGAGCATGGCTGAAGGAAGAAGATACAGATCTCTCAGACAAATATACATAGACTTCTCACACCAAGGAGGCTGTCAAAGCGCTCAATATCAGATCTGTGACACCCCAAAGTGAACATAAGCCACGAGTTACAAATGCTGTCTAATGGCTGAATAAACTTTCTGTTCTCGCTGCCTGCCTCAGATTGCTGTGAGGCAGGGGTGGAAAGTTGCTGAGCCTATTGCAGGGCACAAAATGGGGCTGGTGGGCTGCGTAAAGCCCACCAGCTGTATGGATCTGAGCTAGGTCATTATCGAGAGAATAACAGAAGCTGAACATATGACTATTCCTCTATAAATACATCATTCTCATGAAGTATGCCAGACCAGGTACTCCTTGAAGCTAGTAATTTATACCAGAAAGGACCATTCCAAATCATTTTACTGCCCCAAATGGCTAAGCATGCCATTCAAGAGGCCTCCTCCAGAATCACTTTGTGAACAAAATGTATGAGAAAGAGTTCCAAAAGGCATCATAGCCACCTTCCCCAACGACAATAACATTCAATTTATATGCCACCCTTCAGGACAACGTAACGCCCACTCAGTGTGGTTTACAGTGTGTTGCTATTATCCTCGCAACAATCACCCTGTGAGGTGGGTGGGGCTGAGAGAGCTCTGAAAGAGCTGTGACTGAGCCGAGGTCACCCAGCTGGCTTCAAGCGGAGGAGTGGGGAATCAAACCCAGTTCTCCAGATTAGAGTCCTGCCGCTCTTAACCACTACACCAAACTGGCTCTCACTCCAGCCTTTGACCTGCTGAGTGAGTAGTGGGGCACACTGCTACTCAGTCTGCGTTCCAGCTCCCCACTCCCCCAGGTGCACAATGGGACGACTTTCACTTGAGCAACAATAGCTTTCCTACACAGCCTTGGGAATAAACAGGGCTGCTGGATACCTCTACAGAAAATGCACATGGGCTTTCTGTTAAATAAAATGGAAGTCTGCCCAATACCATGCTTGCCTATCCATGCAGTTCAGGGAAAGGCCTATGAAATTCTTTCCCATTCACGTGAGAAGGCATAAAGCGTTCCATTCAGGCTTCTTGTGCTTTGCACAGCAGAGAAAATCTCACCAATTTCTTTTATTTCTAGACATAGTGACTTGTCCCTCCCCTTCCTCTTAAGCACTTTTGGGGGCTGTGAATTTCAAACTTCAACTGCATCATATCATACTAACTAAAAACTAAATTCTGGTCTGTGCTCCACATGTTTTGGAGGGATTGCATCTTTTCCACATTTGGTGCAATGATAAACAAGGACCTTGACATTAAAAGAAAATATGAGGTCCACCATCTAGTCCGGAATCCTGTCTAACCAGCTTCTCTGGAAGGCCAACAAACAGGGCAAAGAGGTTGAGGCATTCCCCTGATGTTGCCTTCTAGCACCGGCACCCATGCCCACTTTTCCATGTTGTTATTAATACCCCCATTTAGAATCTGGAACAGTTAAGTAATCTATACTAATGTATCTAGCCTCCATAAGAGAGCATTCACATACAGGGCACAACAGTGCAAAGCAGAGCAAAGTCCTTACCGTGCTGTATAATTCCATGCTCCAGCAGCCGTCGGGCTAGTTGTTCCGCTTCAGGCCTTGTGCTGGCCTCTCCTTCCTGGATCAACCAATCGATAAGCTGAGATGCCACAAAAGTACGTTCATACTTCATGCCTTCCTCTTCTCTGGCTTGTAAAAGAGCATTTTCAGTATTCATCAGTCTGTGATGAGAGGAGGAGGACACGGAGATGTTAGGTTAAGCTGCAAAAACGTACTCAAATGTCTAACTCTGTCTTCCTTCTAAGTTAACCAGGGATGCCAAAGTGCATAAGTGACAAGCGTTCTTGCTTTGGGGAACACTGGTGTTTCACGCACAGATAAAGCAGTGTGCAACTGAAGAGCTGGGTTCCCAGAATGGAAAGGGACTGTAGCACAGTCGCTGAGTACATACTGTGCATCTAGAAGGTGCCAAGTTTGATCCTTAGCATCTCCAAACAGAAGGATCTCAGGGCATGTTGGCCATTTTCACACACCTAAAACCTCTGAAAAATAGAGCAAAACTCACAGCGCGATGGCGTCTTCATAGCCCGATTTCCCGTTTAGTGGCGTGATTTCTGATGTCATTGCCCCATTAAACAGGAAATCGCGCTATGAAGATGCTGTCGTGACACAAGTTTTGCACGATTTTCTGGAGGCGTTTACACGATTTTTGCACAATTTTCCAGAGGCGAAAACAGCAATTATCTCAGCAAATAAATGATCCCAAACTCATCTGACAATTGTCCTTTTTTAGATGCCCGCACAATGGAATTACGAAGCAAGCAGCAACTGCAAAACAAGAGTGTACCTCTAATGCCAGTGATTCAAATGGAGTCTTGGAGGGAATGGCTACACATTACATTTTCCCCAGGTCCTCGCCAGGTCCACATGATCAAGCTTGCATTGGGAGTTTTCCACTGTGAATTCAATTCCAAGAAAAGAGGGGGCTGCTGATTTAGAATGAGACCAACATATATGAGAGAGGGCTTATGCCTCCTCCTCACACTTTTGTCCTAATCTGAAATGGTCCCAATGGTATTTGCCCTGTTGGGGGCTCCGTGTGTACTGACAGGGTATGCCTACGTTTCCCCAATAAGTCACATTGTACCCTCCAGGGCAGCTTAAGACTGGGATGGTGGGGAAAGCATGGTTAGGAGGCAAAAGCCTTTTCTCCTCATACACAATGATCCTTATCTACACTGGACCTGCCCGTTCCAGGGGATTAATTTCCCAGCACAGAACTTGCAATGCATGTCTGATTACGCGGATCCATGGAGGACGCAGGGAAATTATGTAGTTAAGCCCCTGGCAGATTTTTATTTATTTCCTTTAATTATAGTCTGCCTTTCTCACTGAGATCCAAAGCAGATTATACAGTATACGCCAATGTAATCAATAGGTTGAAACACCAAATAAACAATGTACTAGGAATGAGATTGCAGAAATCTGAAACAAAGCATAAAGGAATACAAATGCTAGGTTAAACAATACAGGAACTGGTATTCATAAGCAGATAACAATACAGGACAGTACATACAGCAAACAAATAATACACAGAGGCAGAGTCCACAATACTACTCCCTTTATGAAAGTGACTTCCTGAACTATTCAGGCACAATATATCCCTGCACCCTTTATAGAAATGTCTTCCTGAACCATTCTGTTTTACATGGTTTGAGGAATGAGAGCCTTCATGATCTCTTTAGGCAGACCGTTCCACAAGGTGGGGCGGCAACAAAGGGTGGAAATACGTGTTAGTAAGTACCTAGGGATGCTCAAGTGAACTTCATTTTATGTGCCCCCCCTCCAACTTTCCATGAACTTGCTTGCACAATCACACTTAAATTTGCTCCATGTGATAACAAGTGAGTGTCTAGATTCACGCTTTCAATATCAGCTCCTCCTCAACTGCTAAAAGTATCCCAGTTCCCCCCACAACCATTCATTGAAATGCAGATCTTGACACTTTCTTACACCTTAAAGAAATGCAAATTGGCAAGTCAAAGGAGCCTACAGTACTTGTTCTCATAGCAAAAACAGAGTGGAATTTCCCTCCGGGCTCACTTGCAGATGCAATCACACAAAGGGAGCTCCTGAGAAAACGCCATTTGTGCGCACTGAGCAAGAACAGCCTGCACGTGAATTGGGAATTACACATAAAATCCTGCACTTGAGCATCCCCAGTAATTCACAACATGTATTTCCACTCAAAGAATGCATGCATACGGGCAGTTGTTGATCCTACTCATTTGCATGATGGTGTCCCCAGAAGGCCCAGGTCAGATGACCAAAGCTGTCATGGTGGAGCATAGCAGGAAATGCCGTCCTGCAGACATGAGGTCCAAGATCGTGAAGGGCTTTGTACATGATTGCCAGGAACTTGCATTAAACCTAGTAACTGAACAAGGAGCGGACAGACATGTTGTATCCCCTTCGGCCTGAGCGTGTTTGCCAGAGGGCCATACTTCTGGCGTCTCCTCTCCCTGACCTCCTCCTCCATGGCGGGCCTCTGATTTTCAAATGGGATTGTGATGTCCACCACGGTGATCTTCCTCTTTGCCTCATTGAGGATGACAGGTCACTGTCTAGATCAAGATGGGTAGCCGTGTTAATCTGTCTGTAGCAGTAGAAAAGAGCGAGAGTCTGAAGAAGTGAGCTGTGGCTCACGAAAGCTCATACCCTACCACAAATGTTGTTAGTCTTATAGGTGCTACTGAACTCTTTCTCTTTTCTACTGCTAAGGTCACTGTCTAAACGCATATAGTGCTTTGTAGGATCAGGGCTCAATCAAGCTCTGGGCAGATGAAGCCCAGGAACAGGTGGGGCCTCTTGCCTTCCAGGATACTTAAGCACTGGGCTAAGCAGACAACCCCACAGGTTCAACCAGTTTCTGTAGTTAGCTTGCTTTCAACCTCACTACTCATGAGATTGGACCCATCATCCAGCTACTGAATCTGGTTCAAGCCCTTGCTATTGGAGCCAGAACAGAGGGGTGGGACAGGTCACCAGGTTGAAGGTGTGCATCACCACGGCAACGTCGCACACATCTCCCACCCTCTGTGTTTTGGCTCCTCCCTGATGCAAGGGCATGTGTAGGATGCTGTTGGTGGTTCTACTGGGCAGGTTCAGCCAGATAAGCAAGATGATATGTTTAAATGAAAATTAAGTGATACTGGTACAAAGCGACAGTCTTTTAAAACATGATTGAATCCACATTCACCCATTACCCGCATGTTTATCGGATATCTTCCGTTTGCCTCCAATCCGTGATTTTTTTCTCTTCGTTCACATCCCTGCTTCCAATTCGCCTTTCTCGCGCGTCCCTCCGGTCACACGGCCGCTCGAAAACTGCTTTTTTGGGCGGGACCTTTTTTCCCCGCCCATTTTTAAAAAAATTTTTTGAGCTCACTTTTCCGTTATTTCGATCTTGTGTTATAAAGAAACATCATTGAAGATAATGATGCCTCTCTTTCCCCCACTGACAGCACTGATGGCTCTTCCGTTTCTTTTTTGGACATTTTGAAGCATGCGGGAAGCTTTCGTGGGCATTTCCTATGCAGGACAGTTCAGTGCTCGAATTTTACTGAAGTTTCACAAAGCCAAGCTTTGGGCGGGTTCAGGCCGGTCAGTCACTTTGGATGAAGAGGCTGGTTTGAAAGGTGGTTTGAAAGGTGCAGTTTGAAAGGACATGAATACAGTTTATCATGGACATGAATACAGACGGGGCTCCCGTCAATCCAAAAGGCATAACTAAGTATTCATATTGTCCGAGGGGCGTATTAAACGCGGTTTTCCACTCATCCCCTGCCTTGATACGAACGTGGAAGTAAGCATCTTTTAGATCTAATTTCGTAAAGATCTTACCTTGGGCCACGACGTTGAGAAGGTCTCGGATGAGCGGTATAGGATAGGCATTGTTGGTGGATACTGCATTCAGTCCTCGGAAATCCGTGCACAGTCGGAGTCCCCCATCCTTCTTTTTCACGAAGAGGACTGGAGCGGCGTGGGGGCTAGAGGCTGGGCGGATGAACCCTCGTTGGAGGTTGGTGTCGATGAATTTCCGGAGCTCTTCGCGTTCATGGAGACTCATGGGATAGAGTCGTCCTTTGGGCAGTGAGGCTCCGGGTAAAATTTCCACCGCACAGTCCGTTCGTCGGTGTGGGGGTAGAGTATCAGCTTCCTCCTCAGAGAAAGCATTTAGAAAAGGCCAGTACGGTTCGGGTATTTGGTTGACTTCTTCTTGGGTGAGAAGGGCTTTTTCCTTATGAGTTGGATCTTCGCCCCAGTTTTGATTCCAACGGTGATTTTTACAGTTGGCATGACTGAAGGTAATACATCCTTGTGCCCAGTCTATGTAGGGATTGTGATCACATAGCCATTTGCTGCCTAGAATTAACGGGTACTTGGCAGTAGAGCTGATGACAAAGGACCTCTTCTCCCAATGTTGTCCCATGCCTGTGATCACCGGGATGGTTTCAGTTGTGACAGGATTCATGTTGGTACCATCCATTTGTTCAAAGATTACTGGATTTTGTAAATCCCGAGTTGGTAAGACCAGTCCATTGACTAGAGCTGGGGCTATGATGTCTCTCGAGCAGCCCGAGTCAATAAGAGCTTGCACCCGAATGTGCATTTTCCTCTCTGGGTTGATTAGAGTCACTGGCATGAATAAGATGGACCCAGGTGGCCGATTCCGAGCAGGGACGGGCTTGGGGCGGATCTGTCGTCTGGGCCCTTTTACGACAGATCCATCTCGTTTCCCGACTGGGGACTTTCTGGATTGACTTCTGAAGTTGGGGAAGCGGGATCGTATTCCATAACTTCTTCTGCTTCCAGCCCTCTCTCTGAGGCTGGCCTTTGGGAAGCGCCGCGGCCTCTATTCGCTCGTGGAGCGGGAGTCGGGCGTTGGAGCGTAGGAAACGGAGCAAGGGTTGGACGCCGTAATTGAAGCGGAGGTCTTTGCACAGGCCGGTAGGGGCATTGTGCTGCAAAGTGACCAGCCTGTCCGCATTGCAAACACAGCCCTTGTTGCCATCTAGCATCTCTCGCTCCACGGGTGGCGTAGCCAGCTCCCCGTGCTCCCCTCTGTAAGGTCAATGGTCTTCTTTGTCCCGTTTGTTGTTGTTGTTCAACCAAACGGACTTCCAAAATGCGATTCTCCACTTCGCAAACAAGTTGGATCCAACCTAACAGTGTAGGGGGATTGTCTTGCATGAGGGCTCTGTCCAAAAGTCTCGGGTTAAGTCCTTGTTTGAACAGAATAATCTTGGTGGACTCCTCACACCTAGGGCACTTGGCTGCTAATTGCCGGAATTTTGTGACATAGTCTCTTGCTGACATGCTGCCCTGTTTGATGGCTTGCAATTCTGTTTGGGCCCGGGTTTCTTCTAAGGGGTCTTCATATTGTGCTCGGATAGCATCCACTAACCCCTGGAGAGTATCGAGTTCCGGGGCCCCAACATTGTATAGTCCTACATACCAATCTGCTGCCTTGCCCTGTAGACGAGATCCAAGATGTTCAATTTGGCTAGCCTCACTGCCGAAAAGGTGCCCCCACCGGTTGAAAAACTGTACCACTTGCACCAAGAAAAATCCCAGTTTGGAGGGATCCCCATCAAAAGTGGCTTCCAGCTTCACCCAGCCCATCGGGAGTTCTTGTCTCGGAGCAGGCGCTGGGTAGAAGTCCATCGGCAGTCTTAATTGCGCCTGGGGCGCGGGAGGAGGTAACTGGAGCCTCGGTCGGGGCAACGGTGGCGGCTGTACTGGCGGCGGTTGAACCGGCAGTGCCGGCGGAGGTTGGGCCGGCTGTGCGGGCGGAGGTTGCCGTGGTTGAGCTGCCGGGGGTGGTCTCGGTTGGGCCGGAGGCTGCAGTGGCGGGCGAGTAGGTGGCGGCAGTCTTGGCCTGGCTGGTAACACGGGAGGCGTTGGCGGCAGCTGTCGAGGTGGAGGAGGCTGGGGTGGTTGAGTGGAGATCGGCCGCTGAGGAGGGGGTTGGAGGTGCCGTAGTGGTGCAGGCCTTCCCGGTTGATTCGGAGGTGGTAAGGCGGGCTGGTCCTGGGGCTGCTGCAACGGTATGAGCTGCGGTCGAGGTGAGAGGGGCCGCAGCGGCGAGGGTCAAACGGGCGGAAGGCCGCGCGGGCTTGCCCCTCCAGGCGTTGTTATTCTGGGAAGCAACGGCTGGCCTCGTGGCGCTGGTAGACCATCTCCCGAAGGTTGCCCGACGGGAATAGTTTCTCGCGGTTGACCAGGGGCTCCCCCCTCGGATGGAGCCGCGTGTGCTCCCGCTTGGTCCGGCCGGACCGTTATAGGAGAAGTATGGGGGGGTATCACCGGTGTATCACTTGGCTTTTCCTCCCCTTCCGTAGGCCTCTCAACGGGAGTCTCGTCTGGCGGCACATCCCCTCCCGCGTTAGGAGGTTCGGTGGGAGTCTCTCCGGGTGGCTCAACCGGGTTATCCCTTCTCGGTGGAACTTCCTGCTGTGTGGGAAGTTCCTTGGGTTGTTCTCCCGATTCGCCAGGATAGGTGCCCCCCTCGCCTGTAGGTGACGACCGCTGCTGAACTTCCTCCACTGGATAGGAGATGACACTTTGGAGGGTAGCTATCTGTATCGCCATCTCTTCAGGAGACAGCCTTTCTCCTGCTCCCATTGAGGAAATTAAATGAATGGCATGAGCCAAACTTTCTTCCATATCCATCAGCTTAGCTTCTAACTGTTGCATTCGACTTGGCCCCGGTTGTTCACTCATGGAACCTTCATTCGTTGTACTCACCGGGGAGAAAGGGCCCCAAGGAGGAGGGTCCCCTTGGACAACTCGCGACCTCGCGGCTAGAATTCCCTTGGCCATACCTGTTACGGCCGAGATGCTGGTATCTACCGCATAGGTGCGCCCTTGTATCTGCTCCCAACTTTGTTCAGGGACTTCCGTTGGCTCTTTCCACGGAGCAAGTTCGGAATAATCCCAACTCAGGGCGCCGCGGCGAGACGTGTCCCCCTCCGTCTGCTCAAACGTCCTGTTCCAATATCGCCATGGTTGGCTGCTATCTAGCTCCGGGACGGTTTCTAGGCTTCGGCGCCCGTCCATCGAAACTCGTGGATGGAGTCCACCTGCCCGGCGCTCTCTCGTTTCTCGGGGTCTGGCTCCCCACTCCGACGGGGTGGGTACCGAGATCAAGGGGAGAGCGGTTGCTTTCGGCCTTGCCCCGAGGTCGCCTTTGGTCTCGTCCCGAGTACTGAGGTCGATGAGAGGCGGGGTGGAAGTGGAAGCTCCGGTTCCGTTCCCGGTTGCTCCCAGCTCCTGGGAGTCTTGGGCTTGCACAGGTTGATTGTCGGGAGACGCATACGGATCAAACAAAGGATCCCTGTCCGGGACAACCTTGGATTCCGCTGGGCCCGACTCAGACATGATTGGTAACAAAATGTCAGACTGTGGCTAGATAAGGCACTCTCTGCAAGGTTCCCTTTAGAAGCAAGAATAAGTCCAGTGTCTGGCAAAGGAAGCTTTATTGCAGAAAAGGTCCATTATAGTCCACTGTCCTGAATAGGAGACTCAGGATGGTACATGATCATTGTTACCAATGAAGAGCAAGCATAGGACACAGAGTAACAATACCCATCTGGATCAGCCTCCCCCCACAGTTCTCAAAACAACATCTCTCAGTCCTGGGAAGCTGCTCTCCTTCAAGGCCAATGCTTGGTGGAACGGTGTTAGACAAAACAGTCTCCTCCGGTGGGAATGCTGCCTGGGAACTGGTGCACCTGGGAAGAAAGCACTTAAACACTAGAAGCATTAGAAAATGGAGTCAGTACAGTTTAGATATACACTGGACCTGACAGTTTGAAAGGTGCGGGTTGCATGTCTGTGCGAGTGGAGCGTGCCGAGACACCACCCAGCCGTCCGCTCCCCCTTCCCCCCTCTCCAAGACTGGAGTGGCAGCGCCTGCGGGGTCAAGCCGGCTTGGTGGCCAGAGGGCCGTTTACCCCAAGGGGGGAAGGCTGCGCCCCCTCCCCTCCCGCGGACCGCCGCGCTGATGGGCGACCTCGCAGGGGCAGGCGCCCCGCGAGCTGGGCCTCTGCGTGGCGAGCGCCTGAGCCAGAGTGCCCACAGTGGAGAGGGCGCCTCGCAACGCAGCGCATCCTCGCCCCCCGGCAGCGCAGCACTGGCTCACTGCAGAGAGAGGCTTGGAGGGACGCGGCTGTCTCCTCGGCTGGCATCCCCGACCCGCCGCCGCCGCTTCTCTCGGCAGCAGTTTTTAAAATCCCTGTTCGTCTTCAGCCCCCCTCCGCGGATGTGCCAGCCCACGGGCCAAGCCACCTTTGCTGTCCCGGCAGCCCCCGCAAGCCCTGCCGTTCGGCTCAGCCGGGGATGCCTCGGCCAGTCCCTTCTCCGCTCTGAGCTGGGAGCCTCCAGCTGCGCCCGGGCTTCGACTCGGTCTGCCGGGCACCTTCTTGACCCCGGCGGGAGAGGAGGCGAGCGATGAGTCCGCCGGCTTCCCAGCGCCTCCAGCCCCGCCGCTGGGGCGGCCCTCGGCAGCGACTGTTTTCTTTATTTTGAATGATTGATTCACTGTAATTTCGATATTACAGTAATATAAAATAAAAAAATAAAAAACAGTTAAAAAGGAAGTTTTGCGAGTCCGTTCTGATGATGGATTCACCCCAAAATGATTTTTCAAACTACCAGATTTGATTCAGAAACAGCATAATCAATAAATCCAATGCTATGAAGTCAAAAACAGTCTTTTGCAGACTACGGAGCACTTGCAAGTTGAATCAGCCAATAGGAACTCTCGGAACGGCCGGAGAGACAGGAAGGGGGGGTGGTTTTTAAAAAAACCGCGTAAATTGCGCATTGGACTGTTCACGGCCACCGTGAAACTCCCGTTGAAAAACTGTGACCACATATTCGGGAGAAATGCGAATGAAATGCGTCTGTTTAATGAGGTAATGTGACCGGCACTCAAGATTGTGGGGAGAATGCGGGGAAAACGCGGAAAAAAAGAAGTAATGTGGATTTGGCCCATGTTAAGAGTCAGTCAAAAATGGGTCCTGTACAATGAGAAATTGTAGTGGGTAAAGAAACTCAAGTCTCTATTTAAGCCAGGACGACATGGGAACAGCATTTAAAAAGCCCCGTAAACCCGTTATTTGCTATATCGAGCTACCCACTCCCACACTTTATTGAGCCCAAGCATAGTTGCTTTATATGGGGATCCAGGGAGTCTGGGCCCTGGTTTGTTGAGTCCAGCCCTCCGTAGTCTCAGTTACATTCTTCTAGTAGCCTTGAGAGTTTGATAAACAGTTACTTCCAATCCAGAGTTTTTATGAAATATAATGATAAGAAACTAAAGGATAATGAGAATATACAAGCCAGGGATCTGCAATGACTTGTGGTGACAAACTCATTTCCCCGTTTCCCTTTACTCCACTATTACATCTTTCCCTTCCCTGGAAACCCTAATAGCCCACTTACCAGCTAGCATACTTTTATCTTCCCTCTCCTCTTCAGCTTTCCTTCCTTCTGCCCCCTCACAACTTCTCCCCAGGAAAAGTCTGGCCAAGTTGCATGGCGGCAGCTGGTGCTGGGTGTGGTTAAGTAGCATGTTGGCTACTGGGCCATCCCCCAAATCTTCATGAATTTCCAAACCTGGAGTTGGCCTCCTCTACAAAGGGACATGACAGGGAAAGAGAGTGGAAGTTTTCCAGGGCTAGTTTGGCCTCCAAGTCCACCCCTGCTCTCCCCTCCTCCATGGCTTTGCTTTACAGAAATGAAAGTGATGTTGCAGTTGCACAGCAACTTTCAGAATGACCACTGAGAGTTCAGTGGGCTTTCTTTTCTTAAAGATACAGGTGCTTTTGTTAATTTGAGGAGTTTTTTAGAGAGAGAGAGAGACAGAGAGACTTCTTGTTACCACAGGAACTTCCTTCTAGTTTTGTACAGAAAATCACCCTGTCTGTCCCTAGCTCCCTTTTGTTTGGCATTAGATATACGATAATTAAATCCATAGTTAAGATCAAAATGTAGGCATCTGCCAGACATTCCAAAGGGAAAAAATTGACACCTAGTTAATAATCTAGGCCAGCAGGAGTTCAATGACTCATCAAAGCCTCCTATGTCACATCGCCCCAAATCAAAGAAGCAATTCAATTCACTATCTCTTATAATGGTACCAATCCTTTAAAATTGCTCAAGACAAAATGAAATTTGATCCAAAGGCATGGCAAACCAAAATGATTTAAAAAGGGAAGACCGTAACCCCCCACCCCTCCCCACTGTGTAGCTTTTGATCGTCCCTTTGAATCGAAATTGTAAAGATGAAAAGATCTAGCTTCTGACCAGAGTTTCGGTACAGGCAGTACTGTGGGTAGGATGCTTTCAGTTACATCTTGTTCTCTCTAGACTAGAGACTAAAAGCCCCCCAAACATTAGCTAAAGCTTTTCAAAGCAGCTGTTGCATGAAAATTGGTTACCCTGGATGCGTAGATGCTGAGTGGGAATTCTTTGTTAATTGTCCTTTGATGAGTCTATAAATAACATGTCTGGTGGACTGGCGTGGCAGAGAGGGGTCTATGTCTGAAAAAGGAACGCTAATGACTGGAAGGGGCAGAAACATGAAAGGAATCGGGTTCACTGTCACATAGAGGAGAAGGCAGCAGCAGCAGCAGGAACTTTGCAAGCAGATTTTGCACATCGTGAAGCCAGAGTAGAATAGCTCGGTTGCAGGAACACATGCACCAAGGCCCCACTACGAACTTGACTTGGCTTTGTACCACTTTAAACGTCATGGCTTCTCCCAAAGAGAGTTCCTTAAGAGGTTCCCTTGTAAAAGTGGAGTGACTAGTATATCAGTTTCAGTCTGTTTTGTTGGATGTATTTGACATGCAGAAGGCTCTATAAAACCCCCAGAAGCGGTTTGCAAACATTGCAATGACAAAACAAACAGACAAAAAAACTGTAATACAGTTAAAACAAGTTCATTAAAGCAGCAATCCTAAACTGAAAGGTATACTAAACCACGAGAAGCAGGAATGAATAGTTACCATACTTTAAAATGATGGTGTACTAATAATTAAAAAGCACCAAATGTTTAAAAAACTGCTAAAGAAGTGGATGCAGAAAAAAGGCATCAAAAGGATCAATCACATAACAAACTCAGACAAAACTACTAGCCATCTTAAAATGTCTGAGCAAACAAAAGTCTTCATCAGACACAGAAGAATCATTGCATTTACAGATAGCTACAGGGATGGCACTCCATAACTGGCTATAACAGATCCAGAGGAGTTAGCCGTGTTAGTCTGTAGTAGCAAAATCAAAAAGAGTCCAGTAGCACCTTTAAGACTAACCAATTTTATTATAGCATAAGCTTTCGAGAATCAAGTTCTCTTCATCAGATGCCTGATCTGGCATCTGATGAAGAGAACTTGATTCTCGAAAGCTTATGCTATAATAAAATTGGTTAGTCTTAAAGGTGCTACTGGACTCTTTTTGATTTTGCTATAACAGAGAAGCTCCTGCCATTGATGGCCATCTGTCTTTACTTCCAGGTGGAAATATATATTACAAAGTACCTATGGATGCTCATGTGAACCTCATTTCATGTGTCCCCTCTCCAACTTCCATGCACTTGCTCGAACAGTCACACTTCAGCTTGTTCCATGTGAATACATACATTCACACATTTGATATCCTCCTTAACTGCTAAAAGAATCCCAGTTTCCCCCACATCCATTCATTGAAATGCAGATCTTGACACTTTCTCACACTTCAAAGAAATGCAAACTGGCAAGTCAAAGGAGCCTACAGTACTTGTTCTCGCAGCAAAAACAGAGCTGAATTGGTGCTCTGCCCTCTGGACTCACTCCATTGACTCACAGATGCAATCATACAAAGGGAGCTCCCATGAAAGTGGCATTCATGTGCACTGAACAACAGCCTGCACGTGAACTGAGGACCACACATAAAATCCAGTCTCTAATAAAGATTATACCTGGGATTGTCAGTCCAAGCCTGGCATCCAGTGGGAGGGTTAATGGCAGGAACATGGTAGGAGGCATCACAGAAAGCATGATGACATCACTTCTGGGAGTCCCCGGAAATGATGTCATCATGTTAGAGACTTTGGGTTTTCTTCCTTCTCACCGCTGCTTTGAATGGTGGCAGCAAGCAATGGGAGCTCAGGGTGGGAGATGCCCTGCCCCAGTCGGCGGCTTGGTAGCCCTAATGATACCTGATAACGACATGTTCCAACGTGCAGAACAAAGATATATGTAAATAGGAAGTGGGGCATTACTGGGGAGAGAAAAAAACCCACTTTTTGCAGGACACTACAAGAAAGCCACTGTGAGCTGCACTGCACAAACTGGCCTGGTGCTAATCCCTAAACGACAACAGTAAAAAAGGGTGGCGAGGGGAAACTTAAACCAATTGTGTTGCAGTTCTGCAGAACAATACACCCAAATGAACCCAAAACTCACAGATTCAAGAGTAGAATGGTACAGGTTGCTCTTGACTTCCTCTGTGGGTTCATTACTTAACTGTATTACTGTCTAATTGCACTAATTCACCCCATGCTGTTCCTAAGGGGTTCCTGTTCCCCAGGAAGAGCATTTGGGGGGAGCTCAATGCGTTACAATGGCCAGGGGTGGCAAGAAAATGTTCCGTTGATGGAAGTGTCTTGCGTCAGTGGAAAATTTCTGTTGGATCCAACCCAAAAACTGCATTAGGATTCAAAATGTTACAGCACTGAAACCAGGAGAGTGATGTGATGTGATGCTCAGTTCAGAGAGCCATTTCAGACATTTGGTACAATTAAGAGGTAAAGTATCTCCTGTCCTGAATGGTGTCAGTCTGGGATGCATGCAGGAAATAGCAGTTATGAATACTCCTCCTATTAAAAAAACCAAAATCCCGACTGTATGCAGAAAAATAGCCTTACAGAGGATCGAGCAGGCCAAATTTTCTTTTGACATGGAGAGATTTTTCACACATTTTCTGTGCTGCATCTTGCAATTTGTGTGTAAAAGCTCCATTGACTAGAAAAAGCGTGCTGTTTCAAAACTGGATCTCTTCCAGTTGCATGCCATTATGCACAAGTGAAATATTCCATGGTGAAAGGCATTCTTAGGGTTGTGCTACACGGAGAATCCACGAGTAGATAACACAACATACATCTCAATGTTAAAAATAAACTGTTGAGGGGAGGCGGTGATTTGGATAAAGGCTATCGTGTGAGGAGGAGGGTTATTGACCCTCCCCTCCCTGCCATTTCCCCAGTAGATACTCATGTTGTTCTTATATATTTCTATAGCATGGCTAATTTCAATCAGGAAATTAAAGCAGGAGAAAGGGTACTCTCCAGGGCTCATTTCGAGGGGGAACGCACAGGAATGCAGCTCCAGCAGTTCCCCAAAGAGGTCACATGTCAGGTAGCCCCGCCCACCTCACTCTCACCTCACTCTCAGCCATTTTGGGCCCGTTTCAGCCTGGATTGGGGCTAAAACGGTCCAGATCGGGCCTCTGACAGGTGGTGGCTCACTCTCCAACTTAGCAGCAGCCCGATCCTGACCATTTTGGGCCCCTTTTCGGCCATTTTTTGCCATTTTGGGCCCAATTTTGGCCCTGAATGGCCAGGATTGGGTCCAAAACAGCCAGGATAGGTGATGTCAGGGGGTGTGGCATAGGCAAATCAGTTATGCTAATGACACACTTCCAGGTGTGGCATATGCTAATGAATTGTGCTAATGAGTTCCTCCCACTCTTTTTCTGCGAAATGACCCCTGGTACTCTCCCATCTCCTCCATCTAAATGAGGCTCCTTATAGCCCGTTTTTTAAACATAACATCTGTGATCTGATTTCCCACCTCATGTGCAATTAAGCTACTGGTATTCCATGGGAAAATACCCTCACTTGGCATTTCTGAAACTCAAGAACTTACTATGCATGCCTTGCAACAATTCTGAATAGTTCATGTACATTTGAATAACCGCAGTTCTCAGCAAAATACATAGTAGTGGCTCATTTAGAGGGTATTCATTCTATATCACTTTTAAACAGCTGGCTAGATACACTTATTTTGAAATGTCTTGGTTTTTTGGGAAAATGAAGCAAACCTTAGCATTTTGACTAACATTTCATTCAAGTGTTCATGTATGGATCAAAGCTCTTCCAGTCCTAGGAAAAGACAAGGGGAATATAAAACTGAAGAAGGTGCCTATACAAGCTCTACTCATGTAAAATTGCTGACTTTGTGCTAGTTTGATTTGAAACAGCAAGTGACTGGCTTATACCTCAAGTCCAGGGAGCTGTGCATCAAAAACATGCTGCTTGTGTGATTAGAAACTGCTCTGCAGCAAGAAGAAAATAACCTGAAACTGAACCTCAGATCCATCCAGGGGACGTTTCAGGAGAAAATTGACAGTTTTTTTCAATTAAAATAGATGTTCATTCTTATTGATATTAAAAAAAATTAATTTATAGACTGGGGGATACAAATGAGAGCATGAAATAGGAACGATTTCTTTTAAGTTGATACACAAAGAAAGTGTTGGCACAGTTCAGGAAATAAGACAATCCGCGCTCTGGAATTTGCTTTCACTGAATTTACTGCAACAGATTTTTGCAAAAGATAATAACTGACTGCAGGCCATTAATGCAACAGAGAGGCCTTCAGAGCACAAGCACGAATACATACTGATACACAGCAGAGAGAGAAAAACCACAAGTGGTAGGTTGAACTGCAAGAGAAAACGTTCAATAAACCCTAAACACGAGAGAATGCTCCACAGCTCCCCCAGGGCACAAGTGGACTAACCAAACTACTTTTTCAGCAGTATTTACAGTAACTAGACTGCAACTATTTACAGTAACTAGACTTGCTTCGCCAACAGAAAGTAAGTTAAACAGAAGGGGGAAAGGATAATCAAACACAATCAAAAAGTTAATGGAGTTTCTAGACAGGATTTTCTTTGATTCTCACGTGTCCTGTGTAATCTAAAAAGTACTTCTGTTGGAGAGGTTCCGGTAGAGCCTTCTTATCAGAGAACTGGATTGACGAGGAGCAAAGCACAGGTGTCGACACAAGCCAATGTGGTGTGGCAGATATAGAGTGTTGGACTAGGGACTGAGAGACTCGGGTTCAAATCCATGATACTTGCCAGGTGATCTTGGGCCAGTCATAATCTTTCAGCCAATCATGGGGCTGTTGTGATGGAGGAAAGAAGTACCACGTATGTCACCCAGGCTGGGATGAAAATGTACCAAAAAGGATGAGAGAGGCATTTCTCATTTGAATGAACATATTGGACAATGATTTATTACATGGCTGGGCCAAAGCAGATCAGAGATTCTGCAGCTTTACCGGTGGAATTAGTCCTATACTTCATTCTCAATACTGCTGCCTACATGGATGAGGTGTGGTTGTTCCGGTGAGGGCCCAGCAGCTCAGAGGGCAGCATTTGTGAGAAGGGAACAAACAAGGAACAGGCTTCTGCCACATCACTTCATCCGTGATGTGCTGGTTTTCTAGTTGCAGGGAATTTTTTAAAGTGACAGAACACTCAGATCTGGAATCTACCACCTACTGTCTGCCAGTACAGTCCTGAGCTCAGTTATACCCTTCTAAGTCCTTTGAAGCCAGTGGGTTTAGAAGGGTTTAATACTGTTTAGGATTGCACAGTAGTCCATTCTGTCACCTAAAGCCTCATCCAGTCCATTCTTTTCCATGTGGGAACCAGACCTTAATCTCCCATCACCTGCACTCTCCTTTTTTGGTTAAAAGAGACATGCACCCACCATCTACTTCGGACGTGGAAAAGACAGATGTGTGGTTAGGCCCATTAAATCTAGTTTGTGGGTTCAAGGGTGGATTAGCCATTAGAGCTTCCCCCAACCTGTCTGGGACAGCGCAGGGGCAGAAAGGCAGCACCCAGCCTGCCTCAGGGGATACCGGGTCCACCGCAGCCCCCATAAGCCCAGAGGAGACAGCACCCACATGGTTGGGTAGGCAGGCTGCTTCTTCCTCCTTTCCTCCTTTGGGGGGCAGAGCCAGCAGGTGGGGCCCTTTCCCACGGCCATTTTTCCTTCCCAGTCCATCCGTAGCGGGCAGCATGTGAACAGAAACGTAGCCCAGTACCAAGGAAGCTGTGAGAAGCCACGAGGGAGATAACCAGTAAGGGTGGAAGGTGCTCTAAGTAAAATAAATATGGTATGCCTAGACCCACATCAATGCAATCCAAAGCCTATTTATTGGGAAATAAATTCCACTGAAATCAATGGGCCTTCTTAGGATCAAGCTGTGTACTCATGAAGCTTTTCCCATCTAGGTATAAAGAAAGCATTGAACTGGAGGCATCTACCCTGATTTTGGTTCCAACACTGTATGGTTTGGGACCAACATACCTGAAGGATAACAGGGTTAACATACCTGTAACTTATGTTCATCGAGTTCTTCTGTGCTGACACACATGGGGGACTGCGCAGGCGCAGGCCAGCCGCCGGAGAATTTTCTAGAGCTTCCATGGCTCCGAAGGGGCCGTTTGTCGCGCGCCTCAGCGACCGTCTTCCCGCCCAAACGGTCACGTGATCCTACAGCGACCAACGGCCCCTTCCCTCAGTTCTCCTTTGCCGCCGCTTGACCAACACACTTCAGCCATAACACCTTAAAAACACCAATATCCGTTACAGCCATCACAGTATTGTGCATTGGAGTTCACAGCGGGGTAGGAGGGAGGGTTGTGTGTCAGCACAGAAGAACTCGATGAACATAAGTTACAGGTATGTTAACCCTGTTTTCATCTTCGTTCTTCTGTGCCTCCACACATGGGAGTGTACCAAGCTTCACACAATAAGGAAGGCGGGGGTGAAGTCCAACACAATTTTATTGAACAAACAAGAACAACAATAAATAGATATGCATATATACATCTATGTAAAAAAACTGTGTAAGGACACATAAATACTCAATATTTACATATATACACACCCCCAGGTACATATATACACACTTTCACTCAAGGGTACCCAGCAGGTACGCCAAGAAAGTCATTCCAAAACTCCCTCAGGAAAAAAGGGAGTGTAAGACAGCCTTGGCCACAGATGCATCCTGCTCAGCATTGACATCAACGGCGTAATGCCTGACAAAGGTGTCTGCAGAGGACCATGTGGCGGCTTTACAAATGTTAACCAGGGGCACCCCCCTGAGGAGTGCCGAAGAGGATGCTTGGGACCGCGTGGAGTGGGCTCTGACATGAAGCGGGCAAGCCACCCCTGCCAGCGAATAGGCCTTGCTAATGGCCGTCACAATCCACCTAGACAGGGTCTGTGAGGAAGCCCTGTTACCCTTGTCCTTGGCCCCAAAACATACAAACAGGTGAGGACAGGAGCGGAATTCCTTCGTCCTATCCAGGTAATAGGCTAGGGCCCTCTTCAAGTCTAGGGAATGAAGGGCCTTTTCCCCCTTAGAGGAAGGTTGAGGAAAAAATGCAGGCAGTGAGATATCCTGCGAGAGGTGGAAGGCGGACACCACCTTGGGCAGGAACCCGAGGCAGGGACGCAGGACCACCTTGTTGGGATGAAACACAAGAAAAGGAGGGTCAGACCGCAGTGCAGACAGCTCACTGACCCTCCTGGCCGATGTGACGGCCACCAAGAATGCTACCTTGTAGGATAGCATATCCAAGGGGCATGTAGCCATAGGTTCAAATGGAGGCAACATG
The DNA here is from genome assembly GCF_028583425.1 of Eublepharis macularius. Lineage (NCBI taxonomy): Eukaryota > Metazoa > Chordata > Lepidosauria > Squamata > Eublepharidae > Eublepharis > Eublepharis macularius. Next base: position 123,882,576 of record NC_072796.1, on the reverse strand, counting down.
AGACGTGAGAGCACCAAAGACAGTGACCACTGAGGCACTGGCGCCGACACAGGTGGGTAAAGATTGTACATGCCCTTAAGGAACTGGCGGGATTGTGGGTGAGAAAACACCGTAGCACCCTCAACTCGGGCGTGAGCAGCTGATATCGCTGCCAAGTGTACCTTGAGGGAGGACACCTTCAAGCCCAGGCCACGCAAGTGGCACAAATACTCGAATACAACCCCCAAGGGACTGCTGTCAGGCACCACTCCTCTGGCAAGTGCCCAGAGCTCAAACCTGCGCCACTTGGCCGCATAAGCGCGCCTAGTGGATGGCCGACGAGCATTCAGGAGGACCCTCTGTACCTCGTCAGTAAAGCCTATCGGGGAGGAACGATCCGCCACGCCGTTAGGTGCAGCTTCCTGGGATCGTGGTGGACTAGGCTCCCGTTTAGGAGAAGGTCTTGCTGAGGGGGCAGACTCACATATGTCCGTTGGGACATTCGCAGGAGCTTCGGGAACCAAACCTGCCGTGGCCAGAAGGGGGCCACCAGGATGCAGTCCGTCCCGTCCTCCTCTATCTTGCACAGGACCCTGGGAATCAAGGGGAACGGAGGAAACATGTAGTGCAAGCCCTGCGTCCACGTAAACTGGAAGGCATCCCCAATAGAGAGGGGGTCGCTTCCTGCCCTGGAACAGAACGTGTGGGCCTTGGTGGTCGCCGCAGTGGCGAACACGTCTATCACTGGATGACCCCACATCTGGAAGATCGGCCCAACGTACTCTACGTTCAGTTCCCACTCGTGGTCCAGCAAAGGGACCCTGCTGAGGGCATCTGCCCGGGCATTGTCTGACCCAGCCACGTGTATAGCACGGAGCGACACGCCGTTCTTGATAGCCCACTGCCAAGTGAGTGTGGCTTCCCGGCACAGGGCCATGGACACTGTGCCCCCCTGCTGATTAACGTAGTACATGGCAGTCGTGTTGTCCGTCTGCACCAAGACCTGACGATCTCTCAGTAGTGCTGTAAGAGACACAAGTGCGAAACGAATGGCCCTTAGTTCAAGCACATTGATATGGAGGGTCTTTTCCCTGTCAGACCAGACATCCTGCACAGACACATCACCACAGTAAGCCCCCCATCCCAACAGAGAGGCATCAGTGGTAACCGTGATGTCATGGTGTTGATACCCAAAGGGGATTCCCTTAAACAAGTTGTCATCAGACAGCCACCAGTCCAAGGAGGAGAGGATGACCCTCGGGATAGAGAATTTGAGGGACGGAGGGTGCAGCAGAGCATCGTACCTCCGCACAAACCAGTTCTGGAGCGGGCGCATACGCAGCCTAGCAAAAGGCACCACAGAGGTGGCCGCTGCCATATGCCCTAGTAAGCACTGGATAGTGCGCACAGACTGGAATCGGTTCCTTTTAAACATGGACACTAGACCCCTTAGGGACCGAGCCCTCTCCAAGGGGAGCAGGGCCTTACCCTCCACAGAGTCTAACAGTGCACCAATGTAGGACACCTTGCAGCTGGGCACCAGTTTGGACTTTTCAAAGTTCACCAGGAGCCCCAGGCGTTGGCAAGTGCTAAGTACCAAGCCAATGTCTTGCACCAGCCTAGACTCCGATTCAGCCACGATGAGCCAGTCATCGAGGTACGGAAAGATGGTACAGCCTTCTTCCCGTAGGAAGGAAACCACAGGGGCCACACATTTTGTGAACACTCGTGGGGCAGTGGAAAGGCCAAAGGGGAGCACCTTATACCGGAAAACCCTTTGCCGGTAAACAAAGCTCAGGTATTTCCTGTGCTCCTTCCGTATCCCCACGTGAAAGTATGCGTCTTTTAAGTCAAGAACCGCAAACCAATCTCCCTGTTTCAGCAAGGCGATCACAGCCGCCAACGTTACCATTTTGAATTTGGTCACCTTGAGGAAGGCATTAAGGCCCCTCAGATCTAAGATGGGACGTAAGCCCCCATCCTTCTTAGGGACCAGGAAGAATCTAGAGAAGAATCCCTTTACAGAGTCCTCATAGGGCAATTCTTCCACAGCACCCTTGGCCAAGAGCAACACGATCTCCGCATCCAGCTCGGCCATAGTGTTATTGACAGCTGTCAGGGGCGAACCGCATCTAGGCAGCTCAACAAACTCCAGCCCGTATCCCAGTTCAACAATAGTTAAGACCCATGAGTCAGATGTTATTGACTCCCACTCAGAGAGGAGTGGACTAAGTCTGTCCGAAAAGTTCGGGGATACGGCTGGCGCGACCCGTCAGTACTGCCTCCCGGCACCCTGCTGATCTTTCTGCTGGGCCGGTTGCTGTGCCTGACGAGGCTTGAAGGGCCGACGCCTCCTCTGCTGTTGTGCGGGAGGGTAAGGCCGCTGCTGGTAGGCAGGATACTGCTGGTAGCCCGGCCGCTGTTGCTGGTATCTGCCCTGGTAATGGTAAGGGCCAGACCGGGGAGCGTACCGTGACCTGGAGGAGGGCTTGTCCGCTGGAGCCAGACCCAAAGACCGCGCCGTCTGCCTGTCCTCTTTTTTCTTTTTCAGGGTCTCGTCGGTGGACTTGGAGAACAGCGAGTCCCCTTCAAAGGGCATGCTCTCCACCCTGGAACGCACCTCTTGGGACAGAGCCGTCGACCGCAACCAAGAGTGGCGCCTGAGGACCACCGCCGACGCCATCCCTCTAGCAGCAGTGTCAGCAGCGTGGCTCCCAGCGTTCATCTGCTGCTTAGACAGCCTCACAGCCTCTGTCTGCAGCAGGGACACCACAGCCTTCTGCTCAGGAGGGAGGTCCCGGGTATAGGATGCCAACTTCTCCCAGAGGTACAGTTGGTACCCTGCCATGATGGTCTGGTAGTTGGCAATCCTCAGACCCAGTGAAGAGACAATGTACTGGCGCCTGCCCATGGCATCCAGCTTCTTGCCCTCCTTATCGGCAGGCACCGAGGAGTGACCCGATCGTCGGGGGTTGAACTCCTCTGTGACCAAGGAGGAAGGTGGAGGGTGCTTCACCAACGCCGGCCAGGTGCCCTGCTTGATCTTGTAAAGCTGCTCGATGCGCTTGGATGTTGGAGGTTGATCACAGGGCACCTGCCACACCTTCTCCACAATCTCCTCAATACCCTCGAGCATGGGGAAGCCAACGTACGCCGGATTGTCCCCGTAAATACGTTTGAGGAGCTTGTCCTTGGTCTGGGGGACTGCCGAAGAGATGTCCATCTCGAGAGCCTTGGCCATCCTAGCCATCTGGTCGGCGTAGATGCGGAGGTCCTCGAATGGCGAGTCCGCCGATGGCACTAGCTCCTCAGCCGGCGATGGTTCGGACCAGGACTCCGACTGGTAGCCGCCAAAGCTCCCCACTTCCTCCTCATCGGAACCGAGCTGGGATTCCGGAACCTGGAGCGGAGGGGGAGCCCACGCCGACCTCGATGTCGAAGGCCTCGGTTCCGACACGGAGAAGCCCGCAGGTGCCCCCTCCCATTGGCAACGGTATGGAGAGGGGAGGTAGGAAGCCTGTCGATGCCGGGACGCAGCGGACCGGACAGATCGGACACTGTCCCCGGAACCATGCCGCTCACGACCGACCGGAGGTGGAGACGGACGGGCAGGCGACGGACGGCTCCGACGAGGGGACGGGCTCGGTTCCAGCCTCGGCGACCGAAGGGGAAGCGATGGTCGGCTCCGATGGCGCGGGCTCGGCTCCGGTCCCGAAGAGAATTCTGCGGGCACCGTCTCGAAGGCCATCGGATCCGGCACCGGCACGGAGATGTCTTCTGGCTCCGGGGAGCCCAGATGAGGGGAAGGCGTGTGAGGAAGCACGATGACCTCCTCCTGAGGAGCGGGACGCGGCGACCGGTGATGCTTGGTCTTCTTCTTCTTCTTCGCTGGTTCCGAAGAAGACCTGGGAACCGACGCGCTCCTCGCCTTCGAAGGGGACCTCGGCTTCGACCTCTTCGCCTTGATCGGGATCGAACCGGTTGTCGGTTCCGACCGGAGACTCGGTACCAGGACCCTCGGTTCCGAAGCTGGTCTCGGATCCGACCTGGTAGATGACGCGCTACGGGGCGGCCGCACCGGTCCCTGCGCTGGAGAGGCCGCTCTCGACGCCGAGGCACTCGGGGGCAGCGGTTTCGACCCCGACCTCGCGGAGGCCACTGAGCCAGCTCTTGATTGCCGTTCGGCAGAGGGGCTAGGGCCGGCCTTGGACGGACGTAACGGGGTTCCCTCCGACATGACCTTCTGCCACAGCGAGGAATTTAGCCGGGCCTTGCGATCCTGCCGGGCCTTGCTGGTGAAACCCTGGCAGATCCTACAGGCCGAGACATTGTGGGTCTCCCCCAAGCAAAAAAGGCACAAATCATGGCCATCGGATTTGGCCATTTTAGTGTGGCATTTTAGGCAATGCTTGAAGAGAGCCATAGAGGCCATCTTCAGGGGCACGCGAAAGAAGGGTCAAAAACAGTCCGAGTCAAATTACCGAGTCCACGTCAAAGTCCAAAGCGAGATCCAAAGAATAGTCGAGGTCACGAAGTCCGAAGTCAAAAGTCAAGCAATCAGTTAGAGTAAGCACGAAGCACAAAAGCACAGAGCAACGAAGCTCACGTTCTCTCCAAGCGGCGGCAAGAAGAGAACTGGGGGAAGGGGCCGTTGGTCGCTGTAGGATCACGTGACCGTTTGGGCGGGAAGACGGTCGCTGAGGCGCGCGACAAACGGCCCCTTCGGAGCCATGGAAGCTCTAGAAAATTCTCCGGCGGCTGGCCTGCGCCTGCGCAGTCCCCCATGTGTGGAGGCACAGAAGAACGAAGATGAACACCTACTTCCTTATAAACCTACCCGACCACTATGGTCATCTTCTGAGGACCTGCTTCAGGTGCCCTCAACTGAAGCGGGGGGGCTTATGCAGGAAAGGGCCTTCTTAGGCATGGCACCAAACCTCTGGAATTCTCTCCGCAGGGAGAATTCTCTGTCCCCTTCTGTTGCCATCTTCTGCCAGCAGGTGAAGACTTTTTCATTTTGTTTGGTGCTCCCTCAGTGATCCCTCCTTCCTGCCTTCTCTCTCTCTCTCTTTCTCAAAAATCCTCCAGGAGCGCGTGGGTGTGTGTGTGTGTGTGTGTGTGTGTGAGTGAGTGAGTGAGTGAGTGAGTGAGTGAGTGAGAGAGAGAGAGAGAGAGAGAGAGAGAGAGAGAGAGAGAGAGAGAGAGAGAGAGAGAGAGAGAGAGAGAGAGAGACATAACAGGAGGCAGGAAAAAAGACAAACTTTTTGCGCGCGCGCGAGAATCTCAGTCCCTCCCATTCTTCTTCTCCCAGAGGGAATCGCATCGTGGATTTTCTTTCTCTCAAGGCGTTTTTCCTGCCTCCTGGTAAGTCATCCCCTCCTCCCGAGCTCCCAGAGGATTTTTGAGAGAGCGTCCCTCCAGTTGTGATTTTCCCTGGCTGAGAATCACATTGAGTGGCTGGTTTTTTTAAGACTACAGTTCCCAAGGAACCTCGCAGGACCCGACACACACCCACATGTCTCATGTAGTTCCACTCCCAGATTATAGCCTGACACTTTAACCACTACACCATGGCCGATTCCGCATGGCTTACCTGAAGCTGGGACGTTGCGGAACATGCCGGCAAAAACGCGGAAGATCACGTTTTCTCGCGCAAGTTTTGTGCAACATAGCGCAAAACTTGCGCGTGAAAACGCGATCTTTCGCGTTTTTGCCGGCATGTTCCGCAACGTCCTGCAACGTTCCGGCTTCAGGTAAGCCGTGCAGAATCGGCCCATGATGGCTTTAGATAGATAGTCAGATCTCTTGGTTTGTTTTCTTGACCCAAAAAAAGCAGGGAAGCCCCACCCCTCTCATTTGGATTAGGACTGCAGCGCCGGGCAAGAATTTTTGCCCCTACTCCCTCCCTATTATCATTTTTCTGGTTGAAACTGCTGTCCTCCTCTAAGCTATAGTTAGCTCCAAGTGCATGTGTGGGACTAACTGCAGCCTGGAGTGGGGGAGTCAATCAGGGAAGGAAGTGCCCTCCTTGACTCTTTGCCATATCAACGATAGGTCACCATTCACTCCTCTGGAAAGAGAAGTAAAGTGCTACTCCAGAACACTGGAGAGAAAGAGAAAGAGTGGGTGGTCCTTCCCTGACTGAAAGCAATCCCATAGAGAGATGCAATTTATCTGTGTACAGAGTACCACACATTCCCCCTCCACCAGCAAGTCTTCTTATAAAAACAAATCCTTACTACACACACAAATACACGTGCCTATAACAACGTCTTCATCATTAAAAGTGCTTTGCTAGCCATTTTAATAATAGGACTGATTTGAACACTAGGCTTGTATCCGAACAAAAATCCTCCAGCTGTGCTTTGCTTGGACATTCTAGTACTATGGTAAGCTTGTGCATATGTGGATAGCTAAATATTAAACCATCTGCAGCCCTTCACCCCCTCCCACTATGGAGGCGTTCACTGTGTAGATACTCTCCTGAACGGATAAGCCACAAGATCTTTATATTATAACTTTTATTGGTTTGCGATATCACTCTGTAATTTTATAACGTAATACTGCCGTCCCTTTCCCTCCCCTGCTAAGATCAGTCAGCCATTTAACATTTCAAATCCAGAACATGTTGTTCCTGCCAAAAAATTAAGAAATGTATTAGCTGTCATCGCATGCAGATGTGTCGCTCCAGTAGTCTATTTACGAGGATCATGAATTAAATGGATCAGAAACCTAATACAGGAGCAAGTAATTGGAATTTTCCAGTAACAAGGTCTCAAATTATTGCTGTTTCTGCCAGCTTTTTGGCCCTACAGCTGCTCCTACCAATGGGGTTTTAATTTGCACTGCTGCTTCATGGTTATGTTAATGCTGTTTTAATGCTCGCTGCTGCTTTTTTATCAGGGAGGGGGGCGTTGTTTAATATACATTTACTTGTTGCTATAGTCTTTTGCCAGGTGCCTCCTGAACCAATTGATTATGAGCAGAATTTTTTTAAAAATCAAATGAATAAATAAATAGCACAGGACTCTGAGGGGGCAGGAGGAGCCTGTCGTATCTCTCTGAACTTCAGCACAGAGGCCAACAGCATTTTCCCATCACTTGAGGGCTGAAGTCCAAGTTGGAACTTCTAACCCTGACCACAGCCATCAGCTCCCAAGTTGGAACATGTCACTCCAACACACAAGCCTGCAATTCCTATTTCTGAAAAACAGCCTCCCATGGCATGACATCAACGTGCTGAAAACACAGCTTACCCTCCAGTTTGCTGCCTCTGTCATTTCAAAGCGAAAGGTATTGGTATTACTGTCTACAGCAAACAAATAAAGAGAAATAAAAATATTTGACAAGCAATGGAAAAACTGAAACACTTGGACTAGACCACTATCACAATGGGCCCCGTCTCCTTTGTTCTCTGAAAACTTCAGGCTGACAACTAAAATCATTAGCCTGTTCACCGGATAATCATGGAGCACCTCAGGAGCCTGAAAGAACAGACCCAACCCTCTTTCCGTTTAACAAAGCCCTGTTGGGGCAGGGTGTGTGTGTGTGTGTGTGTGCGCTTATTCGCAGTCTGGGGAACAGTCACATCTTGTCACACTTCCATTTCCCCATCCGCATTGACTTTCTGTTGCTATGGCCAATCAGGGCCCTCCTTGAATCATTTGCTGGGAGCAAACAAGGGTTTCATGCCCCGTGTCAGGGGTCCGGAGAAAGAGGGAAGGCTTTGGCCTGCATGTCCTTCCTATAAGCCTTCTGTGGGCATCTGGCCTCTACTGGAAACGTGATGCAGGACTAGATGGACCACTGGTCTGATCAATCATGGCCGCACTGATGTTCTTAAATGTGGAAGATGCTCTGAGGAGCCACTTCCTCTTCTCTGGACCGCCTCAGAGAAACTGCCAGCTTTTCTCAATGTTAAAAAGCCCTTTGATTATGATTTCTAAAACAGACTTGGAAAATTTTCTCCACCATCTAATCTAATGCTTTTAAAACTTTTCCTAAGGTATTCCCTCCCCAACCCCACCCCGCCCTTCCTATGCTGGCAATATGATGCAAATTTCAAATATGGCTAGCCTTTGGAGTTACCTTTATAACAATGAAGACCAACAATCACTGAGAGAGACAAAGTGGTGCAGTGGTTACTGTAGTGATTAGAGAGACCAAGGCTCATATTCTTGCTCTGTCATGTCTGTATGTCTGTCATGCTCCTCTATGTCTGTAGGGAGTATTGACCATCTACTCCCCATATATGAGCGACCACGCCTGGTTAAGCCGCACCTCCACCTCCTCAGATGTTATATGTTTTTATATGGTGAGCGGTGTTTTATTAGAAAGCTGTGTTAATAATAATAATGATGATGATGATAATAATAATGGAAGCTCACACTATGTGACCTTGAGCCAGTCATTACTGAGGAGCCAAACTAGATATTACATTTTTAAGAGTCGAGTCTGGGAGCTCTCTCTCCATGCAGCCACACAGCAGTTGCGGGGAATGTCTGTTTAAAAATAAAGGAGAGCCCAACTGAGCTGGGAGCTGTAAGACGGGGCGGGGGGGAGGGCTTTTGCCTCCCCCTCCATGCCTTTCCCGCCAAAACCCCTAGAATCTCCTAATTCATGTCACAGACTGGTTGTTGTGAAGAGAAAATGGAGGAGAAGAGAATAATGTTGTAAGCTGCTTTGGGCTCCTGTTGGGGAAAAAAGCAGGGTATATATACCTTAAAGGTAGATATTTCCACGGCATCATTGTCTGTGGCACAGGCACTCATTTGTCACACTATAATCTCTGGTCAAATAGGCTTTTGAGCACCAGAAAAACCTGTAAAACCTGTTTGGCCCAGATACAATACTGGGATGGAAAAAGTGAGCACATACACCACAATTAACAGCAGCTCTATCACCTCTCTTTAAAAAAAAGACTTGCCTATCTCTAGGTTAAATTCCTGTGAATCGTAATATAAACAGGAGCTGCTGGTTCTGGACAGATACTCAGGATAGCTGCTTTCTTCCCCCCCCCCCCCAAGTCCTTTCCCCTAATCCTTCTTTATCTGTGTACCTTAAACTGGCATTGAAATTATATCAGCTGAGGACAATCAAAACACAGTATCTCACTCAGTTACCTGCACCCTGTAGAGCTATGTGTGCATATGGTGGAATTGTCCCAGCAAGACTTGCTCAGTAAAGCATTTGCTCACCTTTTGTACTGTCCACCGTCTATAAATGTCAGCTCACATATTTTATTCACTTCTACTTGACTGAAGCACTACAGTTGCAAACAAGCCCTGTTGCTTGAACAACAGGGCGGGGGCGAGAGGAGGGAGCATGCATTTTGCTGTGGATGGACAATATAGTTTAACATCTTGAGGACTTTTTTGACCCATGAAAGCATATTTGGTATCTTCATGCAACCATCTGTTTCAGATCTTATCTATATGCTCTGGACCAGGGTCACCAAGCATTTTGAGCCTGGGGCACCTTTGGAATTCTGACACGAGGTGGGGAGTACAGTGACAAAATGGCTGCCATATGGGGTGGAGCCAGATACACAGAGAGAGAGAGAGGAGGCCCAAGTGCAAGAGAGAAGAGGGCTAATTTAAAAAAAAAAACACTGGGAAAGAGGAGCGAGAGAGAAAACAAAACCAACACTGTGGTGGCAAACGCCACTGAAACAATGTTTTTTAAAAAATTGTATAGCTAATCAGTTCTCCAATTTGAGATCCCTGCTCTGGACTGATCTTTTCCTCTCCCTCCATATTAGTTCAAGTATAACATTTCCCATAAGAATATAAAAGAGAAGAAACCATGCAATTGAATAAGAATTTTTGATTGCAATAACATAATTTTTCTGGGTATTTATAATGCAAGCCAATAACAAGATCTCTCTCTCTATATAAGCTGAAACAATATCTGGAGAAGAAATGGGAGGTGGGAGGAAAACTGTGGCAGTTTGAGAACTACTGAAGTATAATAAAATGTAGAGGGGGGTGACTTTACCGGGGGGGGGGGGGGAAGAGATAAATGTGAATTTATAAGCAGTTAGATTAACAGATTGATATATATATAGATATATATTGGTTAATAAATAGAATATTGATAGAAAATAATTAAGGATAAAGATTAAATATACGGATTGAGTAACCAACAATATTTTCTTTCTTTGATAAGATTTGTATAATGCATCAAACTGAATGTATAGACGAGTCAAATTGATTGACTATGTGACGAGAGTTATATAGAATTACCATAAAAAGATAGAATGAGTAATACATAGAGAATAAGTCAAATTGTTTGATTTAAACGTATAAGATTTTTATGGTTTATGATATATAGGTTTATGATATAGAAATATAGAAATATTTAAAATTGGAAAAAGGGATAAATTGTTTATCTAAGATGGACACAAAGACTTACAGTTTGGGTATACAATAAGAAAAGTAGTTAAGGATGTACTGCTTAGTATAATGGAGAATATGTATTTGTTTTAGATAGAGAAATTCAATAGAAGTAAGGGAAAAGGGACAAAGGGTTGGAAAACTGTTGGAAGTCAACAAAAGGGGGGGAAAGGGAGGGGGTTAGAAATGAAAAATTTGGGGAAAATTGAATGTAAATGTAAAAATAACGGATTCTAACCCAATAAAAAATTTTTCAAAAAAAAAAAAAGATCTCTCTCTATATATGATGTGTACAACATACTTCTCATATATCCTTTGTCCTCTCATAAACACCTTCACTTCATTGTCAAGTGGGAACGTTCCATCATCTTTCCTGAAGCGGTAGAAAAGTTTAAGATCCTTGAATTCCTTATGTTCATCACACACTAAAATGTAAAATACATGAAATCAGAAATGAAATGTAAAATACATGAAATCAAAAATGCAAACACTCCTCAGCAGGGGGCCAAAGAAATGGTTACGTTGACAACTAACCATTACAAACTAGGAAATAAAAGCACGGTAACACGAACATCAGTCTCTGCAAATTACGTCTACAAAAAGTTATTCAGCCTTAATTTATATTTTTTTTACTAGCCCTCTGTATTACATTCACATCAGTGACCTGAAAGTGAGAAAGAAAAGAAACAATGGCCGTTTTCACACTGTTTACCTGATAGTGCAAAACTCCTGGAACAATGCGCCTTCCTGGCGCGATTTCCTGTGATAACTGCAGTTACGATGGGAAATCGCGCCAGGGAGGTGCATCATTCTGGGAGTTTTGCACGATCGGTAAGCAGTGTGAAAACACCCCTTATTTTCCAGTGTAAATAACTTCATTAGCTGGCCACCTGAAGACAATTCTAATGTATGAATTCCTTTCTACAAGCCTGTACAAATACTACACAATCATAGCACAGAGTATTGGAGGCCGATTCATACACTACAGAATACACACTTGGGTCTGGGGTACTCACCTTGTGTAACTGTCTGACTTGAGTTGGGGGTTCTCCTCAGGTCCTACACATGGGGTATATGACTGAGATCAGAACCACAGCAACCATGGAGAAGGGGATTCAGTATTTCCACATCCCATTTTCATGACCTGAAACGGTCCAGAGGAGACAGCCAAATAGTGCCCTTGTGGCCCTTTCAGGTTGAGTACAGGAGAAAGGCTTAAATTCCTTCTCCACACATGCCACACGCAGGCTCCACACGTGCGAGAACTGAGGGGAACCCGTACCTCAAGTCCGCTACTCCATAATGTGTGAACTTTCTGGACCTGGGCCCAAATACCCATTCTACCACAAAGCTTTTGCTGGGTGACCCTGGGCAGCTCCTTGAAGGAAAACGGGGGTTTAAGCAAATTTAATACAAAGAATATAATAAAGGCCAATTCTTTTCCACTCACCATGGTGGATTATGCTGCGATCCAATAATTTCTGTACAAGCTTAATTGCGGTCTCCCTTTCTGAGGCCTCCTTGTGATCAATCAGCCAGTCAATCAGCTCTTTGGCAACAAAGCAGTTTGGATACGTCTTGAGGTGATGCCTTCGATCTTTAATTACCTTTTCTTCATGCAGTCTGAGCCTGTGGGTCAAATGACATTCACGTTGTGAGTAACGTCTCACATATTCTTCCAAAAATATTTAGGAGACAGCTCGATGACCACTTCTCTCTTACAGAACGGTTTTCCATCTGTAGGGAGATTAATGGGGGAAGCATTCAATCATGCAATTCCCCACCATCTCACATAACCAGAAATGGTATAGTTCTAATGTTCCTGGACCTGTAAATGGAGTCAAAAGCTACAGCTTCTATCACTTTTATGGCAATGTTTTAATACCCAGCATTTCAGAAATTTCCCACTAAAAGGGCCATGATAAGGTGGGAAGCATCTGTCCAACACCACTCCTTGGTGCCGCCCTGTTTGTTCAGATAAGACATGGCACTTGTGTTGTCCATGCCTATCTGAACATTCTTGCCCCTGACCAGGTGGAGAAAGGCTTTTAGGGCAAACTCCTTGGAGTTTGTAGACAGACCAATTTGTCCCCAATTTTCCTACCTGCTATACAGAAAACAGTTAAACATCTTTTTAACAGACTGCAGCCAGTGAGCCCTGACCTGGATAGCCCAGGTGAGCCTGATTTTGTCAGATCTCAGAAGCTAAGCAGGGACGGCCTTTGTTAGTAATTGGATGTGACAACTCCAACAAAGACCAGGGTTGTAGAGGCAGGCAATGGCAAACCACCTGCGATAGTCTCTTGCCATGAAAACCCCACCAGGGGTGGCCATAAGTCAACTCTGACTTGAGGGCACTCTCCACCACCACCAGCCAGTGAGGCTCTGCTGTAAATAGTGCAGAGGGAAAGAGGCTTTTGTGCTATTCTCCTACAAAAAGACAGGCAGCTCCAAGCTTTTACTCGTGCTGGGGGAAAGTCTGTAGAATAGACATGTCCCAAGAACATGATGTTGGTTTTAAAGCTGGCAGGTGGAGGAATTGGTTATTGGCTCAACAGAAAACCAGGACAGAAGGAGACAGAGGCAGCTTTCTGTGCCAAGCACTAAAACATATAAACATGCTTCTGTGTGTGTAGTAAATAAGCATTTGAACACTGGTAGAAGCCAGGAGTTGTCAGTTTCCCACATAAGTGTAAACAAGATTTGCATTAAAAAGCTTTTGCATTACCACATTATTTGAGTAATCTTGCTGCCAAAAGTTACAGCAACTACATCCAGAGTTAAGAACAAGAGCATAAGTGCATTTAAATGTGTGCTTTAAATAGGTACTCCTATGTACAAGTGCTTTAAATATGTACTCCTATGTACAAATGATTATGTTTTGCTCCAGTATTTTTTCTACTCTGTCTTGGATCCTTGCTAATGCTATGTCTTTTAAACTTGTATCTGTTTACCTTATGGTATTGTATTGAAATGTACTTGATACTTAAGGCTTTTTTTTCTGGGAAAAGAGGTGGTGGAACTCAGTAGGTTGCCCTAGGAGAAAATGGTCACATGGCTGGTGGCCCCGCCCCCTGATCTCCAGACAGAGGGAAGTTTAGATTGCCCTCCGTGCTGCGGTGCGGAGGGCAATCTAAACTCCCCTCTGTCTGGAGATCAGGGGGCGGGGCCACCAGCCATGTGGCCATTTTCAAGAGGTTCCGGAACTCCGTTCCACTACGTTCCTACTGAAAAAAAGCCCTGCTCCTAAGCAACAGGTTAAGAGTCCAAAAGGCACATCTGGCATGTTGGGGTATGTGCCTCCCTGTTCAGGCTTTGTGAGTTTTATAAAACAGCCCTCAAATTGATCTCTGATTGTATTAACCTCATACTGTGTAATCCGCCTTGAGTCTCGGTGAGAAAGGCGGACTATAAATGACGTAAATAAATAAAAATAATGCCACTGTGCAGAAAGTAATTATTTCAGGCTGAACTTGAGCAATGGAATTTAGTGCCTAATTTGCCACATTGCCTCTCTCATTGTTTTCCTATGTGATGACAGAATCCTAAGATCCTCCCCCTTGGATATTCTTTTATTGGTTCTAGAGGCTAAGTAGGGGGAAAAATCTGTAAGAGTTTAGCATAAGGGGACTGTTTGTGAAGTCCTTGGCACAAGGCTACCATACTTCAGGGTCAACGGTTGTTCAAGGACTAGGTACCATGAGAGCTTAAGGAGAGTTACAGTGGCTCCACAGCTTATGCAACACAAAAGAGATTGTAGGGGTTCTTAGGAAAACTGTTAGGGTTGCCCCTTCCAGCTTGGTTATAGGCCTAATGGCCTTGATTGCCTGTGGTCTGTGCAAAGTGTTCCCTCTGTACATGGTGCCCTTCCACCAAAGTTCCCTGTCTCACATTCCATATAAATCACTCTGCATCTGGAAATCCAGTTTGGTGTAGTGGTTAAGCGTGGCAGGACTCTAAAGTGGAGAGCCGGGTTTGATTCCCCACTCCTGTGCTTGAAGCCAGCTGGGTGACCTTGGGCCAGTCACAGCTCTTTCAGAGCTCTCTCAGCCCCACCCACCTCACAGGGTGATTGTTGCGAGGATAATAGCAACACACTGTAAACCACACTGAGTGGGCGTTACGTTGTCCTGAAGGGTGGCATATAAATTGAATGTTGTTGTTGTTATCTTGAAATGCAAGCTGAGCTCCCTTGTGGAGACTAATTTTACACCGGCAGAGCATTCTGATTGGCTGAATTTTAGCTTCTCATGTGGTTGTGATAGCAAAGGAGGAAAACACAAGGGGGTGGTTGTGTTGGGATCTCTGTTGTCTCCAATAGGAAGTATTTTTTACTTATCCTATCTCTTTTGTAAACACGTCATTACATCATCATCATCATCATCATCGTGTCCAACCCCTTAAGAGAGTACAGAGCACGGTACGGGTCCTGTAGTACTTTAAAGACCAACAAGAATTCCAGGGCGTAAGCTTTCAAGAGCCAAGCTCCCTTCGTCAGGTATCTCAAAACTTTTTTATTTCAGACCAACATGGCTATACACCTATCTTAAGACAATATAAGATCTGGGTCCTTCCTGGCCAACTCTGCCCAGATTTCCTCGTTGTGCTAGTGGTGTTCTGCCAGCACAGAGATTATGTTAGTGGTACATACCACTAGTTCCATGAGGTTGGCATAGCATGACTGTTATGGGAATCACCACCTAACACCAGTATACCTGCAGCAATCATATCTGTTGCACAAACTTTCAAGCTACCCTAAAGAATAAGTCTCAATGCACAGTGCTGGCATTTGGATTTTGGGGTACCTCAGGCCATAGCCCCATTAATCCAGTAGAGGGAAGGCATGCAGCTGAGAATTCTTTCATGAGACTTCTGACCTCCTTGGGAACAGCACGGCTCTTGGGGCAAAAAGCTTTTTTGCCCATCTAGGGGGCCCAAAGCACGCCAGACCTCACCAGCCTCTGAAGCCAGTCCTCTGCCACCAAATTTCCAGGATGTTTGCAATTTATCTGGGGATGTAAAAAGGGTTTTGTTCTTTGATTGATCTCTTAGTTCATGGTGTGTTGCTTTCTTTAAAAGAAAGCGGAATACTGCCTCCCTACACTGCATTCTATGTGGATTTTTCTGCCCTTTTGCAGAACGGCAGCCCAAACCATTTCATCAAAGCTGATTATCTGCTGTCTGTTGAAAATCACTATGTACAGTTCTGGCTTCAAATTGCTTATTCTCCAGCCATAACTGGAACTTTTATTACTCCAAGCCCTAACTAGTATGCAAGAGGAAGCCAGGAAAGGAATGCCTCTCTCATGCAACCCACTTACAGTATAATCAACAAGTTGTGTACTTTTTTGGACCCAGAGGAGAGATGAACACCACTTCAAGCATGCCTGACACTGAGCAGGATGTATGAACACCATGTAAATATTACTGTTATTTTTGTATACAAAAGGCAGGGGTTTGTAATGTGGTTCTTTGAAACAAATTTCAGTGCACATGGCTGTAGGACAGGAAGTCGGATTTTGCCAGATACGAAATAATCATTCAAGAGCATGCCTGACAGTACATTTAAAAAAACAAAAACAAATAAATGCTGAACTTCATTGTAAAATTTGAAAAATGCTTACAAATTGTAAGGATGAAAGTTAACTCTAGAAATATTCTAATCATATGGAAGAAGTTTACTATTAGCTAATGTCTTACTCCAGGCATTAGTTGGCTGCTGCTGGATGATCTGTGACCTGGTTTAGTTCTTGTATCCCAGTGTCCTTGGCACAGTTTTTACCAGAAGTACGGCAAGTGGAACAAAGCAAGTACATTTTCTCACAGGTTAAAAAGGAAGCCTCTAACATACCAAATACCTGCCCATGCACTACAACCGCCCACACTGTGCGGTACACGTGAGAGGCAGAGAGAGAGATTGTACCAGTACATGTGGTTTGTGAACATTAGATGGCCACTGCCTATGTATCTCCTTTTTTATTCAAAGTTTCAATAAAGATGCACTCTCCATCTGTTAATCTGCACGGCCAAATCTGTGGTCTTACGGGGAATTGTTCTAGACTAAAAGGAGTACCATCATGGCTGATAGATTCCCTGAAGAGTTTGGGCCGGTGGCAACAGCAAGGCCAATGTTGCACCCTTTTCCTTCCCATCCCGTTGAAACAAAGGGAATCTCTGGATTCAAACAAAGGGACACTCACACAGATTAAGTCCGAAATCTGAAAGAGAAGTCAAGCCGATGCAAATTCTAAGAAGCCGAAAAAGTCAGTCAGATAATTAGCTAGAAGTATGAAAAGAAGCAACAAAATGAGAGGCACCTCCAACCAAGATAAGGCAAGATACAAACAGACTAAACTGTATGTGGAGGAAAGAGATAAATTAATATCTAAACAGTCAACAATGCAGAAATACAGTACCACTGTATATTTACACGCAGTGAAAACAGAATAAATAAACCATCAAATGTAATCAAGCAAATATCTACACATGGCAAGCCGCTCCAAAACACAATATCCGATCAATGAATGGTCCAACAGGTAAAGTCCAGAAGAGAATAGACCAAAGGTGAGTATGTAGGCAATAGGGATACTTTCCTTTCTTCTTTTACAGGTGTGGAGTGTGTTAGACGACGCACCCGGCAGCCCAACAATCAGGGCCAGCTGTATTGCCTGATGTTTCGTATGTCACCTCTTCAGGGGCGAAAACACATTAACACCAATGTAGTAACAATGTCAATTGCAAATTCATGAACACGAATAGTCAAATACAGCAAGTCAACAACAAAGAATCAAGGCGGCAGCTAGGCCTAGGTCCACACTCCACACCTGGGCCGATTCCAGACGGCGCCCTGCCTCGCGAAACGTCGCGTGTCGTCGCGCAGAAAACGCGAAATATCGCGTTTTCTCGCGCGAGTTTTGCACGACGTCGCGCAAAACTCGCACGAGAAAACGCAATATTTCACGTTTTCTGCGCGACGACGCGCGACGTTTCGCGAGGCAGGGCGCCGTCTGGAATCGGCCCTGTAAAAGAAGAAAGGCGACTACTACTGTTATTCTGCTTCACTAGAAGTATGAACAAAGCAACAACAACAAGCCAAGATCTCCTCGTGGTGGCTCAGAGAGAACTGGGTGGAAAAGGGGTGGCTCCTCCTTTATCACGTGTCCATTTTGCTGGGAAAAGGGGCCCCTACATGAATCTGGAGAAGCGGTCCCTAAAGAAGCATTTTAAAAGCTTTAAAGATTTTTTTCTGAGCAGCTGGCCTGTGCGCATGCACAGTCCCATGTGGGACTGCACAGAACAACAACGATGAACAAAGGGAATCTCTGGAGCATGATCGCATCTTTGGACTGCTCTTGTACGCTTATGACTGTATCCTCATCATATCCCATGGAGTAGCAGATCAGTTCGCTTTTAACACCTAAAATCTCTGTGGCGTTTGCAACCAGGGTAGTTAGAGAATGGGAAGCCAGTGCGGTGGTATCTCCGATTGTTTACCTGTTATTCTGTCCTCGTGCATGTGGCATACAACTATCACACAACCCATCCCAAGAAATGAGGATATCAAAGTAGGTCATTGAAAATATGTGAACTTGGAGGCCCAGGAGGAGGCATTTGGGAAGACAGGCTGTTTCATACAGACTTGCCAACACTCAGCAACTAGCGGTTGGCCTGTTCCAAAGTCATGTTCCTCTTTCTATTTACATCTCAGCCACATGAATACATAATTGTCATTTGACTGTGGCACGAAAGAAAATGCTCTACAAAACTGAGGCTAACACTGGGGGCGGGGGGAACAAAAGATGAGGATACTTTTGAGTTAATATGGTTTAGGAGGAAAGCCTACGTTGAGCAATGGTAGCTGTGCACCATGTCTCCTACAAAGCTAGCTCCTGCAGCCATGTTGAGTCTTAGAACTCTCAGGCGCAGTGATTCTTGCTGTGATGATAGAAGGTGCCAAAACACTGAGACAGCCTTGGACAAACTTTAAGCATGCTGTCTACCTGAGATTCAAAGCCAAGAAGGCCCTCTGTTAGCACAGCTTAGCAAGCTGAGTATTTACAATCAAGGCTTTTTTGTATTCTATAATCATATGATGGTATCAGCAGAGTATAATGGTATAACCCAGAAACCTGGGGCTATCGTCACACGGCCATAAATTTAGCGCCAAACTAGCGCCATCTCCCGCTGAATTCTCACCTTATTCCGTCTCTCTTGCAATTTCGCCATTCTCCCCAATTCACGCTTTGTGACTCTTTATGTCGTCTTTATCCATTTCCATGTGAATGCCCTGGATCAACTATGAACGCTTTGCAACACCAAAACGCTCACTCTCCCCGATCATCTGTTTCACCTAACACTGATTCTCCTGCCCTACACTCCCACAAGCCCCAGCGTGACCTGCAATTAAGCCTCAAAGTAATTAAAAAAGAAAGAAGGAGAAAGAAGAAGCACTGCCACTCTCTCCGGTTCACCCACTTCTCGGCCTTCTCTCCCTGGAGGAGATGGGGCAGGGCAAAGATGGCTGAGGAAGGGAGGATGGTGAAGTAAATCTGCTCCAGGTCGCCTTGTTGCCCGGCCCAACTTCTTCTGTGGCTGTTAGAAGCCACAGAAGCCTTGTCCCACCCCCATCCCCACCATCAATTTGATTTGGTTTGCTCGCATGCTTACTTTCTCTGCCTGCCCAGTTTGTTTGCCTCTGGCAGCTGCCTTCACCAGTGCCCACCTAGCGATGTTTATTGCCTTTGCTATGCAACTCCCCAAATGGTGGCTAAGCATCATGTGACCTTTTTCTCCATTTTAGGGTTCTTATAAGCCACACCCTCCACATTGTTTTAAAATGTTTTGGATGTCCCTCAGAGTTTGCAGAGGCAAGAGAACCACTTTCTCTGTAAATGGTCTTATTCTGTGGGTTTATTGGTCCGCCTTTTTGAACCATGTTCAGAATTAGCTATATGGATGACAAAACTAGTAAACTGATACAATTAAATTTACTTTAATTTTTTTTTCCTGGAGGAGCAGAAACTTTTATTTGGGGGTTATATGATGGGAGCAGGGGGACCACACACCCCATTTACTACGTTTAAAAGTTACTGCTGAGTTCTCCAAATGTTATGAGGAGATGGCCAAAACAGCTATCTAGACTTAGGGGATAAGAGAAAAAAGAAACAGGAAGCCTAGGGGCCAAGCTACAAGTGAGGAATGACACTTGAATGGCAAGTGAACAGACTGACGTGTATTCCTCCCTGTTCACTTGTACTCCACTTGCGCTCCACTTGATCACTATGTAGTGATCAAGTGGAGTGCAAGTGGAGCACAAGTGAACAGGGAGGAATACACATGAGTGTTCACTTGTCATTCAAGTGTCATTCGTCACTTGTAGCTTGGCCCTAGGAAAGGAGGAGATAGGGATTCACTAAGCCTAGGAATATTGGAGTAGAATAGGACTTGGTCTACAAGAATATGAAGAAGATATGGAGATAAGCAGTTCTGAAAAAGGAGTGCAATTAAGAAGGGGAGCAGTAAAGTTCCCATTCAGGGCCAAGCTACAAGTGACGAACTACACTTGCCTGGCAAGTGAACAGACTCACGTGTATTCCTTCCTGTTCACTTGCCATTCACTTGATCGAGTGGAGCGCAAGTGAATGGCAACTGAACAGGGAGGAATACACGAGTCTGTTCATTTGCCAGGCAAGTGTAGTTCGTCACTTGTAGACTGGCTCCCATTCACAGCTTCTTTGAAAAAACTGCCTAATTCAACTCATTGGCAATTATTGTATAATACTGCCATCCCATGAACACTTCCCTGGGAGTAAGCCCTACTGAACAGATTTCAGTATGATTCTGAGTAGACCTGCTTGGGATTGTACTGTAAGACTACAACAGAATAAGTCCTGAACAACTACCATAAAACATAGCTTTTAAGGTGCAGTAGAAATCTGGTTACAATGAACACAGGCGCGCAAGGGCAGAAAGCAGGTCAACTGCTGATTGCAAATGCTGCGTGGAATGTGGTTTACCAACATACTATAGGCTTGACGTCTTGCGCAATTCTTCCACTTTCACACCAGAGTGAAGTTACTATGACGAAATGTTTGTGTTTTGACTGGGTAGCAAAATTATTGCAAGAAACATCTTGGCTCCTAATAGCCACCCTTTGCTAGTTAATGATTTGTTAACCTCACTGAAGGACTTGGTCCATTGTTTTCAGATCTCTTGGCTACTGCTGAGAAGGCTAAGGGTACACGGCTTCACCTCAACAAACAAACACTTTTATCAAATAAATATTTTAGGTTGCCTATCAAGTCTTTCAGGACAAAAGGCAGCATGGGACAGCTCAATATCATCAAATCTCTGAAGCTAAGCAGGGTCAGTACTTGGATCGTCAGAGGCCACCAGGGAGCTCTCTGCAGTGGCAACAGCAAACTACCTCTGTCAATTGGAAAACCACCTCTGCTTCTCATATGCCTTGAAAGCCCGTTGCTGAGATTGCCAAAAAGTCTTGACAGCACGTACATGCATAGTAAGTCTTTAAAGACCTTTCAGCTTCTTTCTTTACAGATGGAAGGCCTGTGATAAAACTGCACAATTCAGTTCTTCTTGAATATATCTGTCCACTAAGATATCAAAAGTTACAAGGTTGGTAACAAGACTGCCTCCTAAATCTAGAGTAAACAATATCTCAACTGTGAAGGGAGTTACCCTTTTTCTTGGACTCTTTTCAAAAATGAACCTTGGATGCCTGGAAGAGAGAGACCCTACTATGTGAACTTGTGCACCTCATTGAGGCTTCAAAATATGCCAGTTATGATACTGGCCTCCTTTAAACAGCTTGTCAAGACTACTGAATATTATACATGAAGTCTAGCCCGCTTCACACATGCAGCATAGAATAGAGTGTGCCACTACCGACTGTAGGTCGAAAGCCACATTTTGAAGTATTCCC
Organism: Eublepharis macularius; assembly: GCF_028583425.1. NCBI lineage: Eukaryota > Metazoa > Chordata > Lepidosauria > Squamata > Eublepharidae > Eublepharis > Eublepharis macularius. The sequence goes on along the minus strand of NC_072796.1, from coordinate 123,861,261 downwards.
CTGTGTTAAAAAAAAACCCTCCATGCAAACAGAAAATAAGCACAACAAGAAAAGAGAGATGCAGAACTTTTCTTCCTGCTGTCATAGTTTTCTGTTTGCATGGAGATTTTTATGCAAAGATGGAATCCACTTCCTATGATAATGTATATTCTATCACTTCATTCTTGGGCATGTGTGAACCCGGCTTGCTTTGAACACTTGATATAAACTGCAGGACAATTCTTTTCTCGCTATCATATTCTTCTCAGAGAATAAAAACCCAGGCCGCAATCCTCCAAAGCGCTGCATGAATTTCTCAGGATGCTGGTTCCAGTGGCAGCAGCTCTTTTTGCCAACCTGCTAAGTGCTTTCAAATTTTGGGGTTGGGAATGGTTACTTCCAAGCAAATGTCTTCAAGGCTGAGATTTATGTCCGTGAAACCCTGCTGAAGTTTATGGGACTGCTCCAGAATCCAGAAGCAGATGGTTTGTGTAATGTAAAATCTGCATGAATGATTAATACTTTGAGTGGTTGATCTTTGAAAGTTTAATATTTCTTCCAGCCCTCTTCTTCCAGATCCCTCTTTGCTAAGTTTCAGATTTTCCATTAAAAAAAAAAGAAGTCTTAATATTTATGTTGGTCTTCCAAAACAAAAAGATCAAAGAGCAAATACCAAGTAGTTCTGAAAATAAGGGAGTGAGTAATTAACTTAAAGAGGAACACGATCGCACATGTTCCCACTCAGCAAAAACCAGTAGTTGGTGAGGGCTCACCCAGAATGGCACCATGACATTCCAAGGTCCATGGCAGAGCCGACAGGGCTCCTCAGCAAACAAGCTGATCTAAAAATGGTTCCTCGAAGGTATAATGTTTACCAACTACTGTGAAAGTGCTATTTAAAATGCTTGACAATAAGATAATTGCAAGTCACAACAATTTCAGTATTAAAGTGTTTGCCTTTAAAAAATCATGGAGAATTAAAAGCAGTATTAAACTATACTACAGAGACAGGGAAGTCTTTTGAGATCAGCTGTGCATTTACAATTTTAAGTAGGCATGCCAGCGGCAAGTGTATACATATAGTGCACATACATTTACCCTTGCTACCCTATCATGGATATGTAGATATCCACTCCGTAAGCTCACAGGCCGCTTACCCAAGGTGACTCAACGGGAACTAAGCACTAGAAATTGTTCCTGATTAATTACCTAGATAGCTAGAAACAGGCTGATACACAGTGCCTTCCAGGCAGCAGGGAATCCAAATGCAATGTTAATTTATCTGCTACTCTGAACAGGCCCTTAGCAACCACTCTTAGAGCCAAACTAGACAATATGTGTGACACGAGACAGCACAAGGGTCCCCTGATCCAACTTGCAGTCACACATAACAACAACAATAACTAACAGTAATAATAACAATCTATTTACATACCGCCCTTCAGGACAACTTTACGCCCACTCAGAGCGGTTTACAAAGTATGTTGTTATCCTCACAACAAACACCCTGTGAGGTGGGTGGGGCTGAGAGAGCTCCAAGAAGCTGTGACTAACCCATGGTCACCCAGCTGGCTTCAAGTGGAACATTAAGGAATTAACGTTCCCAAGTGCTCTGGGCCCCGGTTCAGCTTGGGTGTGTGGCATGGAGGGAAGACAAGCTTCAGCCTTCCCTCCTGTGCCATTTTCTCAAGCCCAAACAGCTATAAGGGGTGGGCCCTGTTCGCCCTGCTGTGGGGAGCCACATGCTGCAGTCAGATATTTATTGGGAATGAAATATCGAAACTGGGAAATATCGGTAGGGCCTTTCACGGTATGTGATATTGCTGATCTGATTCCAGAAATATCACACATTTTATTCGGTTGGCGATTTCCAACAACACATCCCTAATCAAGACCCCTTATTTGTATGTGTGTGGCCTGTTCATGCTGCTACATTACTATTGGATGAACACACATGAAGCAGCTGGGATTGCCAGCTGGCTTGAAAAAAACCACCCTGCCCCTTTAACACATTCTTAGAGCCCAGCTACAAGAGATTAATTACACGAGGAGGAGCACGTGAAGGGAGTCGCAATGTTAGCAGGGAAGCTGAGTTTTAAGAGAGATCGGAAGGCTTTCCCCTCTCTACCAAGCCAGGGAGATAGCAGCTCAGATGGTTTGTTAATTTCCTCTTCCCCTCTTAGAAGGGGAGGTGAAACTGACAGCCTTAGGAGGCTAAGAGGAAATTAACAAACCCTCTGAGCAGGGATCTCCCTGGCTCAGTAGAGAGGGGAAATTGACAAAGCCTTCTCATCTTTTAAAACTCAGCTTCCCCGCTAACATTGCGACTCCCTTCACGTGTTCCTCCTTGTGTAATTAGTCTCTCAGCTTGGCTTTTATTTACCAGGTGGTTACTTACCTCCATGCCATGAAAAGTTTCTACTGTTCCCATTTCTACACATTAAGCCACCATTGAAGGGACAGGACATTTTCCTCCAGGCCAGCTGGAAACTCTAGAAAGTGCCTTATACTCAATCAGACGATCACGTTCAGGATTATCTACTCTTACCTCCAGTGGTTCTCCTGGGTCTCAGAGTCAAACACATGATGTGATTTCTAGAGAGTTGTGATCTGGGTTTGTTGTCTCCACAGCTGCACAGCAGCTGCAGGGAACTACATTTTAAAAGCCTGCAGGACCTGATTCTGCTCAGGACTGAGCTTGGGAGGACGAGCTTCTGATACACCCCCCCCCCCCACAAAGTGTGTATGTTATGTGCTGTCAACTTGCTTCCAGTGAGGTGATGGACTAGGATCTGGGCAACCCAAGTTCAATTCCCCATTCTCCCATGGAAGCTTGATAGGTGACCTTGGGCTCTCAGACTCTCAGCCAAACCTACTTCACAGGGTTGTTGTGAGGATACAACAGAGGAGAGGAAAACAATGTAAGATGCTTTGGGAGGAAGGTAGGGCATAAATGGCAAAATAGAATGGCAACCCGATGAAGGAAAGACCTCCCAAAAGTCCTATATTTAACAGCTTTGCTCAAATCTTACAAACTGGAAGGCTGTGGGTTTCCATCTCATTTTGGGTATTTCTCTATTTCTACTGCCGTCCACTTTTCCTAGCATTACTGTCTTGAGTCTTGTCTCTTCATGATGTGACCAAAGTACGATAGCCTCAATTTCGTTATTTTAGCTTCTAGGGAGAAGTCAGGCTTTATTTGATCTAGAACCCACTTATTGGTCTTTTTGGCCATCCGTGGTATCTATAAAACTGCTTTCAACTCCATTCCCTGTTTGCGAGATTCCAGGGGCTTCTGTAGTCTAAAACAGAATGTTGGGCTACGGGGTCCTCAGACTGGAGCAAGCAACATAATTCTGTCACACCTGAGGCAAGCAGCACGCCTCAGGCTTGGACTTCTATTCCATCTTGTCATAAAACGTTTTGCATTTTAAACGTGCCACACTTGTTCAAATAAACTTTCACCCATTTCTACATCACTTCACCTGTTTCACTATATCACGCTGACCAGCTGTCTAAGAATCCTTTTTCAAATGCAACAAGCACAACCCTACAGTGTGTTGAAGCCTCTTTCCTTGGAACAAATGTGAAAAGCAGCATAGCTACACAGCCATTCCTGCCACAACTTCTTCATGAAACCCAAAGCAAACTAATCTTTTTCCTCAGTAGTTTTACTCATGGATTGCAGAGGATTAAAATTCAGCTTGCCCCCTTTTGGGAGAAAAAAAAACTCCCATCCGTTTAATAGAAGCTTAATGGGATGTTATTTATCAAGTGATGTTCTTTAACTCCATGCCATGAAAAGCGTTGGCTGCCCATTTTCACACTTTTTTTCCTCCAATTGTAACACTCAACTAAGGAACAGCTATAATGTCATGGCAATATTACAGTTTTCTAGCGTTCAAACTTCCAGTTTGTTGCTGGGAATACAATGAACATGTACTGCAGGCACCTATTGGACAGTGCCTGTGATATCACCAGTGCTGAACAATGTAACAACTCCCCAGCTGACCACTCCCACCCATTCTATGGATATTTGTTTTACTTCTTCTGCTCAAGGATGGGAAAGAAGGGCTCCTACAGCTTTTCAAATTAAAAATGCCGCCCCCCCCTTACCATTTCAAGGACTTTCTGCTTTTTTATTTCTTTTTTTCTGACTATGCTGTTACTCATTATATTTGTATGTACATCTCTTTCTTTGGAAAACAAGAAATACAAAGTATGATGCAGGCTACTGGCAAAAGAACTACATTAATGCGAATATATGTAGAGTTTTTAAAAAAAAATCTGGAGAAGCTAAAAGTTGTAGGGCAACGAGAATCAGAAAAGTTTGAGGTTTTCCTAACACATGGCCACCATCACACACTTCCGTACCATCTTACCAAACAGTGAAAAATTGTGACATGTTTTGCTAACGGCTTCTGCACCTGCATAATTCCTCAGTCATGCTGAGGTAATAAAAAGGGAAGGAAACAAGAGTTAACAGAATTGCTGAACAGCACATCATAATTATTACTTAACCTACAATCCTACATATTTGGAAGTAAATCCCAATAAAATCAATAGAATTTGCTTCCAGGAAATAGGCTTAAAACTGAAAAGGGAGCCACTACCCTTACCTCCCTCCCAATGTGGCAATACACCCCATTGAGTTTATATGGCAGAATGAATCGCAAGAGATATTGGAACTTAGATCTTGAATTTGCTTCATTTTTTTCCCTGCTAGGCCCTTGTCTTATGACCTGGACTATGTATGTCCAGAGCTCAACAAGGCAAACAGGTTCTTTCTAATATAAGCATCTGCCCATGCTAAGTATGCACGGTATACATGGAATGCTGCCTCTGTCTCTTTGCCTTCTAAAACACATTGGCTGCCCTGGTCTCAAATAGCCTGCGAAATAAAGCACTGAAATGAACAGCAAGTAGTCCAAAACTACAGCAGATAGGACAGTTAACGGTTTTTAGCTGTAGTAAAGTTGCTGAGCAAATCTAATTCAAAAAGAGGGAGACTCAGAAAAAGGCAACAAACATTTTTTAAAAATCCATTTAAGGAAGAGTATTTATTTTGAGGTGTGGTATTTCCTGTGTGGTATAGCAGTTAGTGTCGCACTAGAATCTAGAAGACCCAAGTTCAAATCTCTACTCTGCCCTGCAGTTTGCTGGGTGAATTTGGCCCAGTCACACTCTCTCTGCCTAACTTACATTGCGGGGTGTTTCTTGTGAGGATAAAAGCTCCTTGTAGGAAGGGTCAGGATTAAAAATAAAGTACTACATTAAATTTCAGTTAAACCAAATGCACAACAAACATGTTTTCAGGTGTGCTTTTGTCCAAGGGGACCAATCCGACCAATGAGGAATGGAAAACCTGCATTCGGCCACGCTAGGACATGTGAAATAGGCCTGGATAGAGAAAGAAAACCCACGTGCCTCCTTGTTTCCTAACAGATTAATGGAGTTCATAAATCACAGACAGGTTCAATTGAAAAGGTTCAAAGGCCACTTAGTACACAACTGTTATGACCCTTATTTCTCTTGGGTAGATTTTACCTTTAATCTTTCCCTTACACCCTCTGGGTAGATTGCTGCCACCAGGAATATTATATTCCAAGATATTTTATTTAAATTTTCCCTTTGGTAACGTTCCCAAAGCGTCAGGCTCCTTCGTGGTTCTATGTGGCCCTGAGGATAGGAATGGGATATAGCAATGACAGCTACTCTGAGATACAACAAAAACAAAATAAACTTTTATTTTTTCAAGAAGCATATCGGTTTCATAAAAGTAGTTCTCGGTTCTTAAAGTCATTTCATTTAAACTCATTCACACAGATCTTTTCTAAGGCTTCACACTAGGCTTACCAGCCTCCAGGTAGTGGCTGGAGATCTCCCGGAATTACAACTGGTCCCCAGGCCACAGAGATCAGTTCACCTGGAGAAAATGGGTACTTTGGGGGGTAGGCGCTATGGAATTATGCCATGCCAAGGTCCTTTCCCTCCCCAAATCCCACTTGCTCCAGGTTTCTCCTCCCAGGTCTCCAGGAATTTCCCAACTTGGAGCTGGCAACCCTACTTCACACACAGTTAGCCTCTTTCTCTGACTCAATATTTCTCACAGACGTGCTTAAAGTTACTCAGGCAGCATACAGCTAGCCTCTCTTTCCCTCACTAAATAGTTTCCATAGAAATGCTTAAACTGCTCAGGCAGCACACAGCTTGCCTGCTTTCCTCTGACTCAAAACTGCATTCACTCCGCCCACACTCTCCGTCATCAACCAATCATATCACTCACTCATCCCTCTCTTTCACCCCAACTTTTCACCTTTATCGCACCAAGCATTTGAAGACACATGCACACATTGACTTGAAATCATTACAACAACCCTCCCCCATCTCCAGACATGAGGCACGGACAGCATTCTCCAAATCTCTCACAATTGAGGGGGGAGGTGGAAATCCCCAAGAACCCTGCAAAATGGTGCCTTCAGGGCAAACAGGTGAAGATGGCTGAAGTAACTAAGCCAAGCCCCTATGGAGGAAGGCAACCCTCCCACTCTCAGCCCCGGGCACCTCTAGGCAATCACACCTCTGGGTGGGTGGAAGAGATTCAGGCCCAACCCTTAATAAAAAGGGTTGAATACGTCCCAACGGTGTCTTCATTTACAAGGCTTCATCTCCCTGAAGCCAGGCCAAGCAGTCACTTTCCACCTCTTCACCTGAGCAAACTATATAGGATGAACACTTCAGAACCAAACACTGTGACTAAAACGAACAACACAGCATCACAATTCCCAGGAGGGTTTTTTTCCCACCATCCAAATATTTGCTTTCTTTGTTAATAATGGAGTAGCACTTAGTTACTCGAGAACCCAGTCCTTATCAGCTTGTTAGACATAATCACGATTACTTTGTCATGTTCTCATGCCCGGTTCAAGGTAAAAGTTTACATGTCAGGCCTCTTTCGGCTCTGAAAAGCTACCGGGGCTTATAAATCCAGGCTGCACATCTTCCATGTGTCTGCGGCTTTGCTCCACAGACACACTCCACAAGCAGAAACCTGCAACTTTTTAAGAACCCAAAGGTACTGCAGTGTAGCAGAGCCGAAGTTCTGGCACAGGACGCTCCCAGGTCAAATCTCACCTTAGCCAACCGTTCTCCTGATCCTATGCCCAATTAAAGATGCCTAACTCAATTCACCAGGCTTAGAAGGGCCTAAATTTTCATCAGAACGAGCTGCTGGCACTCCTAAGCAAACCACTCTCAGCTTCAGCCTCCACCTGCAATATATTGCCGGTATCCCTTTCATGGCTCCTTTAAGGAGATAACAGACTTGAATTATTTTGGACACTGCCTATACACAAAAGCCAGTGTAATGTAAAGTGAGCCAGCATGGTTTAGTGGTTAACATATCCGACAAGGACCTGGGACACCCAGGTTCAAATTCCCCACTCTGCCCTGGAAGCTTGGTGGGGTGACCTTTGGCCCGTCACACACTCCCAACCTAACCTACCTCACAGGGTTGTTGTGAGGATACAATGGAGATGGGGAGACTGTCGTAAACACTTTGGGGAGAAATAAGTAACGTGGGAGTGGTTCTCAAACTTTTCATAGAATCACAGAGTTGGAAGGGGCCATACAGACCATCTAGTCCAGGGGTGGCCAAACTGCGACTCGGGAGCCACATGCAGCTCTTCCAGAAATATTGTGCGGCTCCCAGAGGTCTCTGAGTATCGCCGTGGCTGTACAGTTTATCTCCCTCCCTCCCCTTCTTTCCTTCTTTCTTTCCATGTCTTTCGTATTTTCAATAAAAATGTTGGCGTTGCCAGGTCCGACTCAGAAAATACGTGGGGACTTTGGGGGTGAAGCCTAGCAAGGATGGGATATCACTTTTGTCAAAGGTCAGGTGATTACTCTTCCCAAGCTCCACCCCTTTTGATTATGTCACTTCCAGCATACTGCACCAAAATCCCACCCCTTCCTGTGATGCCACTTTCAAGACACTCCCACAAACTCACCTCTTCCTCTGAAGTCACTTCAGTGTGTCATGTTTTGCGGCTCTCCAACATCTGACATTTATTCTATGTGGCTCTTACATTAAGCAAGTTTGGCCACCCCTGATCTAGTCCAACACCCTGCTTTAGACTAAAGCATCTAAATCAGACTAAAGCATCTAAAAGTGGGACCTCCTCCTAGCCTTATTCCACTTCTTGGCATCCTTTTGCAAAGTAGCTCCAAGCTGCTTTCCTCCTTCCCAACACGGAACACGAGAATTCTCAAACACGTTAACACTGAACAAGTTTATATTTTTATTTTGCATCTTTAGTAAGCATGCGTATATAGCAGTATGGAACAACAAGCTGTATTTCATAGCCATTTCACCCATATTCAGAGCCAAATCCAAACTTTGCCATCAAGCTTCCTCTCCTAATTTCCTTGTCCACTTCCTATTCTTGCTTGTGCAACCCACCTGAGAGAGAGTCACGTCTCATTTGAGCCCCAAGCCACAGTTTGGCAACTCCTGGTACAGTTGAGAAAGCAGACCAGGATTCAAAGCTGCTATGAAACACAATAGGGTGATCTTGGGCCTGCCGTTCACTCTTTCTCACCTTAACTAATCCCATGTGCTTGTTGAGAAGAAAGGATACAAAAAATATGAAATGCAACATATATTAATGCCACATATTATCGCCTTTTTAAAAAGGAATCCTTACTTGTATGGCTTCAGAGAAAAGTTTGTGAACTGTGAGACGAACTCACCAATTTCCCAATTCAGGAGCCCCCAAAACTGATTTCACCAGTCCATTAATCAAGGCAGAAATATTGGCAAAATAAGAAAAAAGTTTATTAGAGTAAATAGACCCAAATAAACTCAAGCAAAGCAGAGATTTCTGACAATGCATGCCACACAGGCCATGCCCCCTATCTTATATAGGTTCTTACGAACAAATCAACAAAAAATATATTCAAAATACCAAGTTTCTCCTTACACCAATAAGAAAACATCTACTCAAAAACTCTAAAAGATTGACATGTCATTTTAGTCCGTTATGTGTTACATTTCATGCTCATGTTATCTTTTCACATACCAAAAGGGGTACATTCTTGAGACAGTGTGGGGAGTACTAAAAGAACAAAGCCATAACTTTTGCATGCTATAGAGGATATCTCCTGTTACAAATCATAATGTTATAAATCAGAATCCTTATCTCCCATTGTCTACAGCTAAACTGCTAGTTTTGCAAGGCCAATGTATGTAGGAGAAGAGGAGAATAAGGGAGGGAGGCAGCCAAAGCTCATCCCAGCATGCTTTTCTTCAGAACCAAAGAAAAATTGTTCTTTTGCTATAAGAACATAACTAGAGCAATATAACCAAGGGGAATTTCCCCCTAACTTGAACAGCAAGGAAAGGAACAGGTAAAATCTTTAGAAGAGGGCTTGGCTCAGTTTTCAGCCACCATGTAGGTGGGGCATCAGTTTCATGCCCCACTGCTTTGTTCTTCTTTCCAGGCACCTACACCCAATCCCTTAAACCCCGGGAGAGAGAAAAAATATTCCATTTCTTTGAAAACCAAACTATATCCGCCACCCTGTAAAAACAAGCCAGCTTTGCATAATTTATCTTGGCTGCAGGCTTGGGGTTTTCTTGTTACAAAGTACACAACTCTCACTTATTGCAGTGAGAGTAACACGATGCAAAGTCTCGCAGGGCTCCAGCAGTGCCTTTAACAGCAAAGGTAGGCAAGGGAATCTGGGGTTGGCAGGTGCAGCATCTCATGCAGCCGCCTGAAAAGCTCTGCCTTATATACCCAGCTTTAAAAGTCTCGGAGACCTTTCCTTCTTGGAAGCGGGCCACCCATAATTACAATGCAGCTCAGAGAAGCCCCTGACTGTTGAAACGGGTGACACCATGGGAGGAGTAACCCTAACCTCAAACTCATACACTGAGAGGTGGAGCAGCTGATTTATGCCAGCTGGGGGAGGGGGAGGGAGAGAGAGAATGAGAGAAAGAGAGAAAGAGAGGGAGAGAGAGAGAGAGAGAGAGAGAGAGGGAGAGAGAGAGAGAGAGAGAGAGAGATGGGCTTTGTGCTGATTGCATAAGTACAAAAAATTGTGTTTAAAAAAAATCCAGCTTGCTTGAGTGAATCTGTACAACAGAAAAAGGCAAAGATCACCTACCGCAGCTGCTCCCCTGTCAACAGGACTTCAGCCATGTGCTCCAGTTCGGCAGCTCTCTGCTGCAAAGTGCCTAGGCTGCCTTCTTCCATCACGACCAACCTGGCAAGGGACACACAGCACAGCACAGCCCAAACATTAAAGGGGGAGGGCCCATTCTCTCCTCCCCAACACTTCAAACCTTCAGGTTCCAAATCCGCAATAATCCCCCCACCCCGCCATGCAAATACCCTCTGTGCCCTTATCCCATCTGCCCCCTGCATTCTTTGCATGCGCCTCTCCACTGGCACCTACTGTAGATTCTTGTCCTCTTCGGAGGTTGATTACGCCCTGCTTTAATTTAAAGTATGATCGATCGTTGCCATCTTATGCTCTTGCTCACATCCTACAAGTAGGGGCCGTTTGCAGCCAGCCCGTCAATGTCTTTCTTCTTCAGCTGAACAAGTTTCCCCCACTCGGTTCCCTTTCCAGTCATGCTGGATTGTCTATTTTCCTTTTTCCCTGCATGCATTCCTTTCCTGCCACCCTGCGCTGAAGAATCTCTTGCAGCCCATAAAATGCCCACAGCCTGAGCATTTGGACAGCCTGAGCATTTGGACAGGTCAAACGGAATTCAGTTCTTGTCCAGTCCAGACACACACACACACACACACACACACACAATATCTCTGGGTGTCATTCCTTCAAATCGGTTGCTTTTGCAAAAAGACACTAACAGCACTCCCTAAAATATCCCCTCTTCCTCTGCCCTCACAGGCTTTCGCTCACCTGGATTGTGCAAAGTCAATTCCTCCGTCAGCCCCTCTTGGAGATAAAAGATTCCACCGCTGGCTTCCTTGTTGTTGTGTGACAGGCAGCCTGAGCGAGGCACGTGGTTCCAGCAAAACAGAGCCAGCCAAAGCAGCAGCGTCCTCCTCCGTCTGGCAGGGCTGCAAGGGGACTGTTTTGGCTAAGCCTGCCTTGAGTGTTAGTTCCCCACAGCTGAATCCAGTTTGGTTCAAGGCTGGCAAGGGACAGGGCTCCGAGCTCCCCCTGGAAACAAGGTTTTTATAAGATCAGGAGAGCAAACAAGCAGCTGAGCTAGAGAGAAGCGAAGAGGGAGGCGCTTCTGCAGTTCTGGAGACAGCTGCCTGCCACAGTCTCCTCTTTCGTAGGGGAAGCTCCAGCTGTTACACACACACACACACACACAGCCTTTCCCTCCTCTAAACTGGTTCCTTCTTGCTCTTCTTTTTCTACAACACGGAAAAAAATCAGCCAAAGAGGGTCATTGTCAGATAAAAGCAATTGTTCATTTCTTATAAGTTGGTATGGGGGCTCAAGCCTTCCTGAAAGCCAAATCATTGGACCTAGAACTCCAGATAAGTATGGGGTTTGCTAGTGCCAAGGGAAGGGGTCAGAGGGGTTCTCATATTTGTTATGGCCTCTTTCCTCCTTCCCTTATTGCTAATCAATAGTATATTGTAAAGGAAAAAAGACTACACTTTCATGAGCACAGATCTCTTGACTGAGATGAAATGCTTTTTGTGGGAGAGCAACAGCAACTGTATTCCTCTGGTATTGCTTGTGTTTGAAATAATGCAGACTATTGTGCATTCTAATCAGACAGCATAACTACTGATTGAGACTTAAAAATGAGGGAGGCATTGAAAAATACTTTGTATATGGTATTTCAGGGCCACTTTTCCTAAAAGCGAAAAGTGATTTACAACAACAACAACAAAAAGCAAGCCGACAACATACAATAACACTTTAAAACACTATCAGGTGGGAAGCCATGTTAGTCCACAGTGGTAGAACAAAATTTGAGTCCGGCAACACCTTAAAGAACAACAAAATTTTCCAGGGCATAAGCTGCCGTGAGTCAAAGCTCACTTGTCAGATAAGGAAGCCACAGGATCTGACAAAGTGAGCTTCGATTTGTGAAAGCTTATACTCTGGAAAATTTTGTTGGTCTTTAAGGTGTTACTGGACTCAAATTTTGTTCTGGTGGAAAACCAGAGCAGCCATAAACTATTCCAGGTGGATCCATGTAACCAGCAATTTTTAATGTTTTTTCTTTTAAATCACAGTTCAGAATCAATTGATTCAAGCTGGGGAATTGAGGAACTTGGTGCCTGTAATCTGTACGTTCAGTCCCGTAGTTTCTCATGCTGTAATGCCAAGTTAAGTTGCTGAGCTCTGATTGGTTCTTTGGTTTGGGGGGCTGACTACCTCAGTCCTCAAGAAGTCTCATTGTCTCAAGGCAAAGTTCAGTACCGTTACCTTCTAGACATTATTGTCTACCACTATGGGAGAAGAGGAGCTTCGCAGTTCCTTGCCACTCTGTCAGCATGCCTAGAGATGGCTGGCATGGATGGACTCTTCGCTAATAGCTTGGTAAGAACAGCCAGCCCTGGAACCAAGTCAGAGAATTGTTAGATAGCCAACCTGTAGTATTTTAGTTAGATTGTATTTAGAACAGCAAAGCCTTATTTGTTTTGGTGCCTTGCCTAAACGTCTTTCAAGAGCGATTCCTGCTTTGCATACACTCCCATGTTCTTTAATAAACTACAATAATATATTTACCTACCTGACTCCAGAGTTACTTGCCAAAGTTATACACACACACAGAGCGAACCAAGGCTGGAAAGCCTCACATAACATAGACTAGAGCCTTTGGGGAACTCCTAGGGGTCCTGAAGCGGCTGTGCCTCAGCATTCAGGAATGGGAGTGAAGGTCTTGAGGTCTTGACGTCTCAGCAAGTGGCTTTCAAGGCAAGTGAACAGCAGAGATTTGCCATTTCCTTCTGCTGCAGGGTAGTCCCAGTCCTTCCTGCAGGTTTCCCATACAAATACTGAACAGGGCCACCCCTGCTTCCTTTCTGAGATCTGATGAGATCAGGCTATACCATGCTGCCTTCCCTCCCATTTAGGTGGCAAGAAATATTGCCCCAGAATCCCTTTCAAGCTTGCAATTGCCTCTGGGCCGGTTGGGAAGGATGCCTGGAAGAGGTCTCTGGGCACCTCATTGCCGCCAGGCTCTTCTGCTTTTGGGAAGCAACAGGCCAACTGGAGACATCAGGTCAGAGGTGAGCCACAGACCTCAGCCGGGGCCTAACCATGCTGATCCTTGACTTTGGCCCACGGAAGGCTTAAACTTTTCCCCTTGTCTCCTTTTCTCCAATACAGATTGGACCTGTACAGCCAGCCTTGGTCTGGATATGGTTCTCCAATGGGAAATTTATGTTCTCACTACTGGAGAAAACCCTAGAGGGGAGATTCTCTGGGGTTTTATTCCATTTGTTTTAAAGTGCCATGTTTTAACTGGGACATGCAAGTTGGCTTGAGCCGCTTGGAAAGGTAGGATATAAATATTTTAATAATGCACATAAATAAATAAAAGCACTTCCTAAGGGGCAGGAAATGGGTATGATGCGAGTTAACCTCCTCCCCAAGTTTGGCCCTAAGGCAAAGGGAAGGGCAAAAAGGGAACTGCAGAACTAAACTGGAGGAGAAATAGGAGAAATGTGATCTGATCAGATCCCCCCTCCCCATCTCTTTAAACTTCTCTAAATGGCAGCCATGGGGGCTTCCAATCTGGATTTGAGCACAAGGGCCTTATGCTCATCTACGTCTACCCTGCCAGCGACAGGAAAAAGGAGACCGTTCCAAAGGGTCTGTGATGTCATAGAGGCCACTGGAATGACCTGGGGATAATGAGAGAGGAAGCAGAGCATAACCTGCTGCTGCTCTAAGAAGCCAGAGACTCTAGAAGGACATGCAAGCATCTCTAGTATACCCTCTCCTATGCTCCTCCCACCCGGAAATGGGAGGCCATGCCAGAATTGCCTCTGATACCACAGGATCCTCTAGGGTGATCTGGGCACGCTGCTGGAGCGATTGGTGCATGATGTCCTTAAGCTCCAAGGAGCCAGAAAGTCCGAAAAAGGAGCTTGACTCAGTAGCTGCTCCACTCCGTTAGCAGTCAGACCCCTCTTCATGTTGTGAGGGCAGTTTATGGATGGAATATCATCAACCCCTTCCTCACATGCCGTAAGTCCAAAGCACTGCCTGGCCCAAGGCAGACTGAATGCCAACTGGGCAGGAGCCAGAAAATTACCAGAACATGAGTCAGAGGCGGTTGTCTGACTGACAGCCCTTCCAAGCCCTGGAGAGATGCAGAGATAATGAGGTTTCCGAGGAAATTCTTTGTCTAATCCCATCAACACCCTGCTATACTCCCCCCTCCTCACCCGCCTATCCTAATCAAAGCTATTCAGCAAACCTGGTAGCTTAAGTCACCAAGCAATATTTTTACCTATAGTTCATCCCAGTCACTTCAAGCATCTCCAAACTTATTGTTATACCTCCAGACAAACCATTAAGTTACTGTTTTGGGGAGCAAGACGTCAGCTTGCCCCAGGGAGCATTTTACCCTATAATTAGGCTCCCTAGCTACGTGCTCTGTGTGTGTATTCTGGATCTGTCCATACAGCCCCAAATTCATTTGGGCCTCTCCTCGCTATAAAATGCTGGTCGTTTTCACTGCTCCCTCCGCAGACCCCTCCTATCTTTGAGACTGGTAATTGTTGCCTTCCCTGAAACTGCTTTCTTCCACTTTCCTCCTTGATTTTCCTAGTCAGCCCTGTATGTGTGCTGTGTGTGATTTTCTATACGTTTGCCTTTTATTTGTCTTTAATAAAAAAATACCTTTCTGGTTGAACATCTGCCTGATTTATTTGAGAGTTCTCAAAGGGAATAATCCCCATAAACATTGGTGGAGATTCCTAGCTACCCCCTCTCACTTGCCTCCTTAATGCTAATTCCCTCAACCAATTAAGGAGAATTCCTATTTGGGTAAAAACTTCCTTCAAATGCTCCATCAACCTAGAAATGGGATCGTGAGCTTCCAGGACTACCTCACCATACTGACAGTTGACAGCAACCCTGAGAGGATTCGATCCTCCGTCCCACCCTCAACCCCCAAGAAACAATTGAATCATACCTAGCTGCTTCCTCCCTTCCCCGATGGCTCCGTCTATGACAGTCTGAAGGGTTGTCAGCTAGGCATGATGCTGCCTGGCTGCTTCCTCTTTGGCCTCAGCAAGATGGTAGTCAGGATGGGACCAGCATGCGCAGCTCCGCACCTGGAGTACTGTTTTGCCTCATGGAAATACGGCAGCTTCACCTAGCGAGAAAGAAATGGCTACCTTCTGAGAGGGAGGAAGTGAGAGGGAGGCCTCCTGATCTTGTATTGCTCTTTTTTCCCTTCCCTTTTGTTCATCATCTAAAAACCTTTCATTCAGTCTGCATTAGCTGCTGCCCGATAATAACAACAATTAGCATTTATTTTGGGCTTTCGGCACACATGAGCTTGTTTCAGTCCTTTCAACAGACTGTAAGGTCAACCAGCATTATGACTCCTGTGTTATATGTGGTGGTCAAAGAATGTGTGGCTTGCTTAAGACCAGCAAGTGAGTGGGGTAAGAGAAACAAAATTCGAATCAGGGGCATCCTAGATAGCAGCACATTCTCCTCTTGACTACCCTGCTTTCGCTGCCACCTTCAGGCCCTCCTGGCTCTTTCCCGTGTGCCTTTAAGAACAGATGGTGCAGGCTTGGTCACCACCCCTCCCTGCTGGTTGGACTTCTATGCCATCCTATCACGTTATGATAGTTCATTGATCTTCACCAATGTGCAGAGGTGGACTGAAAGGAATGACTGGAGGATTTCCAAAGGACAGCAGACTCTGATGTTACGTCTGATCTTCTCTGGTATGAAGAACTGACGATTCCCCAGCATCATCTAGATGGAACAGGAGACTTATAACGGCACCTGAGAAAAGGTAGTGAAGTCAGTGTTCCTATTAAAGAAGTGGGGATTCACAAGCCGTTGAACTACTGCTATAAAGAGGGTGGGATGGACGTCAAATAGGGGGTTCACTCCTTTCCTTACGCTGGACGGACAGGTTTCAAAAGTTTGCTCTATGTTACTGAGTATCAGGACTTTGAGGCTCTTTGCCTGATCAGTTCTAAACTCTGAAATCTCGGGTGGTCTCTCAGACAGATCACAGCAAAGATCTGTTGGCTCCTAGCACGTCCGCGAATGCGACAAATGATGGATTTGGGGGTGAGGTGGGAGTAGCCTCATTCTGTGCTTCCGGGAGCATGGCTCTGCTCTCCCTGTTCCCTCAGAGATCGGTGTTACCTTTCCTCGTCAAGAGGCCTTGCACTTCTGCCATTCCACAATTTGTATAGCGCGTCTGCAGCTTATTCCTTACTTCTGCCTCCTGGAAGAGTGGAGAAAACGCCAAAATGATCATAGTCCTTTTTTTTTAATCCCAAGGAAGGCCAGGGATATTATTTAAACCAATCACACACACACACACTTCCATTCCTGGACAATTTCTCCTCACAGACATGCCTCCAAGTGAAACCTCACAACTTACCTTTTCTTCCAATCATTTATTGGCTTATCCAAGAAACAGAATATAGCAGATGGAAACCTGCCTCAATAATCCAATCCTGGGTGAGTGTTTAAATGTTCCACCAAATATATAACAACAACAACGTTTGATTTATATACTGCCCTTCAGGACAACTTAATGCCCACTCAGAGCGGTTTACAAAATATGTTATTATTATCCTCACAACAAGCACCCTGTGAGGTGGGTGGGGCTGAGAGAGCTCCTAGATGCTTCGAAAAGAAGCATCGGTTTTAATCATCTGTAAGGAATACCTGGAATCAACCATCAACCCGTTATTTTATCTGGAGATCAGGGGGTGGGGCCACCAGCCATGTGACCATTTTCAAGAGGTTCCGGAACTCCGTTCCACCGCATTCCAGCTGAAAAAAAGCCCTGGTCCTACAAGTTAAAAATAATACACTAGTTAAATGTACAGTTTAAACCCTAGACACACAGTTAGCAGGCTTATCTGCCTGCAAGAGTCTCGACTGATTAATATTCTGAGGGTTGTTGCGGAAGCCGAAAAAATTGCACTAATTTATGGATTACTATGGTTTTTAAATTCTGTATTTTTAGTGTTTTAAACTTGTAATATTTTATTGTTTTGAGCCACTGTGAGGCTGTTCACGGGGATGGCAGGATACAAATACGATAAAATAAATTAGTCAGTATACCAGCACACAGACAGACATTGAAATCATAGGAAAATCACCAAATTATGGAAATCCAGCTATAAATTGGTGCATTGCCGTGAAGCACTTCAGAACACATGAACACAAACACACTGGGAACTATCTTCCTGATTTTGTACGTGCACATCAACATCAGAGGTGACGGTGAAAAGTCCTTTGAAATGGCACGGGTGGATTTGTCCTGAATGTGTCTGCCGGCTCCCCTTCTACCACTTCAACCCACATTAATTTAACAGTACAGTTCAGCAGTCATGGCCAAGTGAGATAAGAGCTATTTTGTGGTTTAAAAGAAATGAAATAAACCAAGTTTTAAAGCCTGGCTGCACCAAAATATGCGATAAGCCCATAAGGAAACAAGGAACCGTTTGAATTTTACTTTGATCCCAAAATATCAGCCGGTCACATTTATTGTTGCTGCTACGGCTGCACAAAATCCCCCCTCCCCCAAATCATACATCATTAGACCACACAGCCCACCTCACACTAGATGAAAGCCAAGTCATCACCTTTGCAGTACAAAGCAAAGAGCCAGTTTGGTGTAGTGGTTAAGAGTGGCAGGACTCTAATCTGGAGAGCTGGGCTTGATTCCCCACTCCTCCACTTGAAGCCAGCTGGGTGACCTTGGGTCAGTCACAGCTCTCTCAGAGCTCTCTCAGCCCCAACCACCTCACAGGGTGTTTTGTTGTGGGGATAATAATGGCATACTTTGTAAACCTCTCTGAGTGGGTATTAAGTCATCCTGAAGGCCGGTATATAAATCTAATGTTATTATATTATTACAATTAACCCCTTCTAAGTCCATTGACTTTGGTGGACTTAGAAGGATTGGAACAGTTTTAGGATTGTCCCGTAAAATCTGAGGAAGAGCCTGTATGCAAATCATACAACTGTGAATGTAATGGCTGTTATTCGTTCTTTAAAAAGATCTCTGATGAGATGCCTGCCTCTTGGGATTTTATTCTGGCCACAATGAAGACCATGCTGTGGTAGGTCGGCAACTAACTAGGCAATTCTTTTTAAAATATGGGACATCATTACCAAATACCTCCATGTCTCAACACTCTCAGAGCTAAATCACACAAGACAAATTACATGAGGATACTCAAGTGAAGGGAGAGGCAATGTTAGCCGGAAAGCTGAGTTCTAAAAGACAGAGTGGAGGGCTTTGTCAATTTCACCTCTCTGCAGTGCTGGCAAAGATTGCTCCTCAGAGGGTTTGTTTATTTCCTCTTCTCCTCCCAAAGGCTGTCAGTTTCACTTCTCCTTCTGGGAGGCAAAGATGAAATAAACAAACCTTCTGAGGAAAAATCTCCAGGGCTCTACAGAGAGGGGAAATTGACAAACTTTCCAGTCTTCCCAGCTAACATTGTGTCACCCTTCACTTGAGCATCCTCATGTAATTCGTCTTGTTTGCTTTAGCTCTTAGAGCCACCCAAATCATGGGAACTCAGAAGATTTCCTCTAGGGCCGTCTTCATATTCAGGAGAAAACACACAAGATGCTTGGCTGGAACATGCATGCTGCTGCTGCTGCTCTCAGCCAGATCGTGCCTGACTCCCCAGGGTGACCCAATCTTGAATTTTTGTACTCATAGTCATCCCCACCCTACAGCAGCCCTGCAACGAAATAAAAAACGAAATATCAAGAAAATGTCAGCAACGATTCAATCTGGCAGCAGTCATAGCTACTACAGTAGGATTTGTTAATATTAACAGCCTACCAAAAATGTAAAAAGAATCTAAGAAAACGGAATGAGATGCGGTTCCCTTCTCTGCCTGACTTCTATTTATTTATTTTGAAATTTATGACCTGACTCATCCAGTAAGGTTGAAAGGGGGGAAAAGTTACACATATACTGTGGAAGACCAAGGCTGTTATGCAGAGGTCTCGTGCCTTGGAAATCCAGAGGGAAGTATAACTTGGCTATGACTTGATGGCACTTACCATCACCACCACACTGAGTTGACTGTATTAATAGTTCTGATGCTACTTTGTTATATATACCAGGCATCTCTGCTACTTTGATGCACTTGTTTGTAATGGTCACTTCCCATCACCAGAAGCCATTTTTTGTCAATTCCCTCACTTCACTTCCCCCCATAACTTGCTGTTCCTAAAGAGTAATATTTATAGTAACTCAGTTATCTGAAAAAGGAGGGAAGAGAAGGGAAAGTTCCATTATGTGAATGAAATTGTCTTATGCTGGTGGAACACAACCTTTGCATCCAATTTAGTGTTTGCTTGTTTTATTTGTTTATTTATTTAATGCAGCCTCCCCACCTAATTAAGGGACCCCAAAGCAACGAACGTTAAAACAAAACATTAAAGCATAAGAGACATTACAAAGCATTTAAAATACAAATGTATGTATAAAAAGTTTAAAACAATTATACAAAACCTAATATAAACACACACAAACCCCACAAACAGGGAAGAGGACTAATAAGAGGTAGTGAGGGAATGCCAAGCAAAACAAAAAAGGCTTCACCCACAGAAGAAAGACAACAAGAGAGGGAGACGGGCGAATTTCCCTGGACAGGGAGTTCCAGAGCTTCAGCGTTATGCCCAAAAAAGCCCATCTAGAAGGGCACCAGAAGCAGGGTCTCTGAAAATGACCAGAGTGGTGGGTAGGTTCATATGGGAATAAATGGTTCTTAAGGCATGTCGGTCCCAAGCTATATAGGGTTTTAAAGGTCAATACCAACACCTTGAATTGGGACCAGAAGCAAATCGGGAGCCAGGGTGGATTGAACAAGACTAGAGCGATATGGTCTGTAGAATCCACCCCATTCAGCTTTGTGGCTGTAGCATTCTGTATCCATTGCAGATTCCAGACAGTCTTCAAGGATAGCCACCCCCCACCACACAGCACATTGCAGTAATCTAATCTAGATACTACTGGACTATGCATTAGAGTGGCAAGATCTTTTCTGCCCAGGAACAGCTGCAGCTGGCTCAACAGCCACAGTTGGTAAAAGAAGGCCCTGGCCACCTGCTTATCCAACAGGAGGCCTGGATCCAGTAGCATCCACAACTACGGACCTTCTCCTTTTGGGTGGGGGGTGTCAAACCATCTAGAACAAGAGATATACCCATGCCCAGGTCAGACCTACTACAAGTAGCACCTCCACTACAAGTACCACCTTCCTCCTACAAGTAGCACCTCCATTTTGTCAGATTTATTTATAGGAATATTACTGACTTTTTAGTTTCTGTAAGCTTCCTTGGATTCTCTGGGCATCTGACGAAGAGAACTTGATTCTCGAAAGCTTATGCTACAATAAAATTGGTTAGTCTTAAAGGTGCTACTGGACTCTTTTTGATCTTGGATTCTCTGTAGCCAAAAGGCAGAGGAGAGCCTGCTAAGTGACTAGCAGCAGTTGAATAAGACCTGGCTGAGATTTGTTTCTCCTCTGCTCCAAGTACTTGGACCTAAACTTTGGCTCTTACACTGAAGATCATAGCCTAGAGAAGCTTTGAGGAAGATCAGCAAGCAGAGAAGGACCTGCCCTATATTAAGACACGTTCCCTGTTTGCTTTTCTATTGGATTCCTATTTTTCATGCTGCAAACAGCTTTGCATCTGACGAAGAGAACTGTGATTCTCAAAAGCGTATGCTACAATAAAGTCGGTTAGTCTTAAAGGTGCTACTGGACTCGTTTTGATTTTGCTCCTACAGACTAACACGGCTAACTCCTCTGCATCTGCAAACAGCCTTGTGTCCCAACTGGGGAGAGAAAAAGATAAACAAGTAGAATCCTAAATGGACTTGTATGAGTCACTTCATTTTCCAACGTGTCCCCCTCCCAGCACCGTTTCCTTTCCCCTCCTCCAGACAGCCCTCATGTTCTAGCCTGTTTTCTTGCTTCCTTCTCTCCTCCCCATTCACCAGCCTTTCTTTAATCTGGCCTTCCAATCTTCAGCTTTAATACTTATTTGCTTGATTTATATCCTACATCCCCCCCGTTGGGAATGGGGGCCCAAGCGGCTTACATAATTCTCCTCTCTTCCAATTTACCCTCACGACAACACTGCCAGGTAGTGTGTGTGACCGGCCCAAGGTCACCCAGCAACCTTCCATGGCAGAGTGGGGATTTAAACCTGGGCCTCCCGGAGCCTAACCTAATCACTATGCCGTCGTGGCTTTTGGTTTTCCGTCTTCGCTTCCCCAGCAGCCTCTTCCTGGGAAAAATCTGGCAAAGCTGCAAAAATTAGCCAGTTGTTCAGGTGAGTTGTATAGTGGCTACTGCTGAATCCAGCCAAGTGGAGTGTGTTACACGGCAGCAGTTTGCCAAGCAGTTGCTGTTGGCCCTGGCCCTGATGAGTCCTCTCTCCAAAATAGCCCTGGAAAGGGGCCTCTACCCTGCCTTTTACTTTTACTGACAGAAACCAAGGTTTGAAGATGAGCAATATTGCTGAGGTTGCCTAGGAACCATTAAAATGGCTATAGAGATATCAGAGAGTATTCATTTTTCTTAAAGGTATATTCTCAAGTTTGTAGAAAATATGATTTGTTTGCTCATGGCTCCAAGATGTGGATTTAAAAATCCACAGATGGGGACATGTTGAGAATTAGATATATTGCTAAATAAAGGCTAAGCCTAAGTTTTCCAAATAAAAATTAATAAATGCAGCAAATATTTGTGAGTCTCCCCGAGTGACTGATTGGCCATCTAACATCCAGCTACAACATGTCAGCTTGGGCCTGAAAACTGTCATCTTTGCTTCAGTATAATTAATGGCAAGATATCCTGCCAAACAGTAATTACTGTTTGCTTGGTTTTTTAGCAGTCATCTTAACCCTTGTTGATGTTTTGCCAACAGGATCCTGTTGTCTGCATAAAGAAGAACAGATAATTTATCACCCTTGATTTTAAATGGAAAGAAACAACTCTCCTTCAACAAAGAAACTGCTACAGACTGGAATAACAGAAGGCCCCAAAGGCAGGTAAGGCCTTCTATAAAAGCAAAGGCAACTGAAGAGAAATGCACACAACAGTTGCAGAGGAAAGTCAAACAGAGGTTGAAGTTAGTTGGTGACATGTATGGAGAGAAGAGAGGCGAGGGAAAGGAGAAAAGAAAGTAGAGATACAGGATGTCATGATGGCTGATTCCACACACATTGGATAATGCGCTTTCAATGCACTTTATCAATCATTTGAGGTGCATTTTTTGTTCCTGCACACAAAAAAATCCGTTCCAAATGATCTATAAAGAGGATTGGAAGTGCATTATCCAATGTGTGCGGAATCACTCGATGTCAGAAAGAACAGCTAGCATGGAGCAGCAGAAAGAGCATTTTTCACAATCTCTGTTATGGAGACTGCTACCTACCAATAATATTTATTTCAATGACTGCTGTTACATATGAAAAGTTGATTACTTGAGCATCCGTCTCCTCATTGCTGACAGCTGTTAATTGTTCAATTGCTTTAATTCATATTATCAAGCAATAGTGTAGGAAGCAGTCATCAATTTAAAACTGATGACCAGTCTACCTCTCCTTATGCTACCAACTGACAGGCTGTGTACATTGTACACTCTCGCCTGATGCCTTTTAGAAGTGGCTATTGGACTGACCGAATGTACAGACCTTGTCCTCTGTACTAGGGTACCATTTAAAGTGTTTATTTCCTGTTAGTTGTCTTTAACTTTTGCGATTAACTGTCATCAGTCTTTGATACTCTCAAAAGCTGACAAAGGAAGAGGCTATGAGTTAACAGCAGACCATCTACAGAAGGACCAATCCATGACCTGAAGTGATCTGAAGGCCCAGAAAAATTTTAAAAATCCCTCAAAGGACTTTCTCTGACAGAAAACTGGGAATGTAGAAAAATATTGGGGGGGGGGACCAAGAAATCGTTTCTCTTTTGAAATAAGTGAGATGCTTCTTAAGATGAGTAGGATCCGGATCTAATAGCACCTTAAAGATCAACTGGATTTCCAAGGTGTGAGCTTTCGAGAGTCAAAGCTCCCTTCATCTAACAAAGAGAGCTTTGACTCTCAAAAGCTCACATCTTAAAAATTTAGGTGGTCTTAAAGGTGCTATTAGACCTGGATCTTACTCTTGGACTGCAGACTAATACGGCTACCCACCTGAAACTGTTTTTCCTGGGAAAAATCTGGCAAAGGTTTTGCTCACTCCCAGAGTGCATAAAAATCAATGATTTAAACAAAAATTAAAAATGGATTTTTAAAATTTAAATCAGATTTTTTAAATTTAAATCGGATTTTTAAATAAAATATTTTTGAAGAAAAATCTATCTAAAGATAGTTTTCTATTTAAGATACATTATAGTCTAAAGATTATCATTATGAAATAAAGATTAGTTTTTAATTACGTAGAATGAAGCTGTATAGTCTTTCAATGTTTAAATTTTTTTGGTAAACGAATTCCATCAATCCATTCACAATGTCATGCTCTTCCAGAGGTTTCTGGAAGACTATTGGGTAGTTATTCTATCTAGAAGATATTATCACAGATGCTTGGTTTTACAGTTCTCAAAACTGTGAATTTGTGTCTGTAGAGATCACATGTCTCTTCTTCACAGCAAAAAGGTTATAAAATAAACATACACAGTTGAGAAAAAGACCTCAATCCCATTATTCCTTTGCAAATCTTTGAACACAGAACCAACCCATTACCCTCTTAAGTGCTAAGTTTCAAAAAATGCAATAAATAGGAAGATTGTTGGGAGTAGAATAGATCTGCTCAAGAAGCTAAGTGTGAGGAGCCTTTATGTAGAAAACCATGATTTAAATCTAGTCTTACTGACTAGTGATTTAAATCGGGATTTAAATCATGATTTAAATCGATTTGATTTAAATTGAATCCACCCTGCTCACTCCAGATATACAACAAAATAAAGAATAAGGATCTTTTCAGTATTCCAGTGGGAAAAATGTGAGATAGTGGGAAGTACTGGAAAAAAATCCTATTTGTGCCTCTCTTTTGGGATAAGTGAAAATATTTTTACCGTGCAGAGATATATAAGAATTACAACCAAAAAAGTATGTAAAGTATTTTGAACACCTGAAAATACTCTACAAATCATCCCTACCCTCATTAACCTGTCTGCATTCCTGTTCAATCGGTTAATCAATACTACGATTAGTTTTGCAGATGATGAATTCAGACAACAGTACACAGACTTCCTGAAGGCCACAAACCAGAAACTGATCTGATTTTAAATAACTTGCTGCATTTTCAAGGACACACAGAAACTGCAAGATGCAAAAACTCCTCCAGCTGTGAAAGTAAACAGGAAGAGAAGATTAGAGCAGTTAGAGAAAATTGGTACTGTAATAGAAACACAGGGTGATTTTTCCACCTTTCACGTTAACACCTTTGCCATAGCAACTGGTCACATATTGTACATGTTATACCCGTCTGCCCCCATGTGGTTTTCTTTTGATGTACAACAGGACAGAGAAATACCACAAGAGAACTGACAGATTTAAATCACTAGACAGAAGTTTAGGAAGGACAAAATTAAAGTCCAGTAGCACCTTAAAGACCAACAAAGCTTTCCAGAGAATAAGCACTTGAAAGGAGTTGCAATGTTAACTGGGAAGCTGAGTTTTAAAAGAGATTGGAAGGCTTTGTCACTTTCCCCTCTCTACAGAGCCAGGGAGATGACTGCTCAGAGGGTTTATTTCCTCTTCCCCTCTTAGAAGGGGAGATGAAACTGACAGCCTTTGGGAGGCAAAGAGGAAATTTACAGAAGTCTGAAGAGCCATCTTTGCTGGCTCTGTGGAGAGGGGAAATTGACAGAGCCTTCCAATCTGTCTTTTAAAACTCAGCTTCCCGGCTAACGTTGTGACTCCCTTCACGTGCTCCTCCTTGTGTAATTCGTCTCTTGTAGCTTGGCTCTCACACAGGGATGCTCAAGTGAAAGACCTTACACTTGTTCTCCCCCTTGTGGATACACATGCCCTGCTAGGGAGACAGAGTACACTTGAGTATACGACCACACAGAAAGTAAGTCACTTGAGTGTCCTTGTGTAAGATGACTTGTGTAGAGAGACGCTGAGTCGAGGGGAGGTGCTGGGGTTCAGCGACAGAGCATCTGCAGGGCACGCAGAAGGTCCCGGGGTTGCCATCCTCCAGGTGGAGCTTCCAGATCTTCCAGAATTACAACTGCTCTCCAAGGGTTAGGGATCAGTTCCCCTGGAGAAAATAGCTGCAGGAGGCTATTATACCCCACTGAGGTCCTTCCCCTAACGCTGCCTTTTCCAGGTTCCACCCCCAAATCTCCAAGAATTTCTCTACCCATAATTGGCAACCTTGTATAATAAGGAACACTCAGTTACCTACCATACAGGTGTTAAAGGCACAATAACCTGGCCAAGAAAAAAACAAGTTGGCAACTCTATTCTGAACAGCAAGATTCAAGTCCAGGCAAAGGGTGGGAGGGGTAATACAAACTAGGTTGTCAAGAAGCTGGCTATCATACATGTTGTAATTAGCTAAACAGAACACAAGTGTCAAGTGTGTAAAATTAGTATCTGGGATGCAAAAAAACTCCTATTAGGCACATGTTTGGTTTTAAGATGGAAGTCCTTTGGATACTTATCTATTTCTGAGGTACATTTGTATCCCAGTGGTACACCAAGGAGCTCAGGGCAGCATACGTTGCTTTCTTTTTGCCCATTTTAACCACACAACAAGCCTGTGAGGTGGGCTGAGCCAAGAAAGAATCTTGGGCCAAAGATCACTACAGAGCATGAAGCCAGTTTTTCCAGAGCCTAGTCTGACACGCTAACTACACTGGCTTACTTAAGAGTAAGCTCTTTACACTTACTTAGCAGTCAGGATGCCAGTTTTCGAATGGGCCACTGTAACCATGCTTTCTAAAATTTTAGATGGGCTGACATCAGCCAACATTTATGCTGTAAAAAGCATCAATTGTTTTTCTCTCAGCAAATCAAGATGGGCTTTTCTTTCCTGGCTACCATCATGTCTAACAGTAACTCCAATGGTATTACCTTCTGCGTAAACACGCAGTTTCAGGCAACAAGAAAGATATTTTTTTTCCTTTTTAAAAAGGATTCACTTTCTAAAACTGTAATAAATTGTGTCTTTTAATAACAATTTTAAGAATACAAAAACGAGAGCAAGTGATGTGCTGCCCTATTTTACTACAACCTCCCCACGTAAGCCCCAATGAATAAAATAAGACTTTTAAGTAAACATGCATAGGACTGCACTGGAAGAGAGATCTAGAGCTCTGTGGGGGCAGCAGCCATCCCCCCTCCCCTAAAAGGGCGCCTCTTTAAATCCAAATGTCGATTCCCTACCCCCTATATTCATTTTACCGAACCAGTCAGCACGCGAACCACAAAATCAATCTTTTCCGACATTAACTCCGCGTCTAACGCGCGCAGCCAAATTCTACCCATTTGGGCCTCTCCTCTAGGCCCGCCTTCTCCACGTCACGTGAGGCGCTTTGGCGCGCTTTTGGAAGGGGATCGCTTCCTCCTGCCTGCGTGAGCTTTGCGGTCGCCACGGGCAACCATAACTGCCCTAACCGCCGCCGCTCTGACTCTGGTTAAGACACAGCCACCGATCATGCGGAGCCGCGAAGAGGTGGACGCCACGCTACACATCGCCAAGCTAGACCCTGCGGAGCTGCTGCCGCCGGCGCAGTGCCTCAGCTTCTGCTCCCCGGAGGACGCCGCCGACTGCTGTTTGCTCCAGCTGGAGCCCGAGCTTTGCGCCGAGCTGGAGGCGGGAGGAAGGTTCGTGTGAGAGGGGGCGGCGCCCCCTGGCGGCTGGAGGGCGCATAAGGTTGGCAGGCAGTCTGCGCTCTGTAGCTCCCCCTGTGGCTGGAATTGGCAGTGCCAGGTGGTTCTTTCCAAGAAAGTAGGACTGTTATACCCCACCTTTTTCCCCAGTGGGGGCTCAAAATAGTTTACGTTATTCTCCTCTCCTTAATTTTATCCCCACAACAACCCTGTGAGGTAGGTTAGGCTGGGAGCATGTGACTGGCCCAAGGTCACCCAGCAAACTTCCGTGGCAGAGCAGGGATTCGAACTTGAGTCTCTCAGATCCTAGCCCAGCACTTTGACCACTGCCGCCCAGTGTTGCCTTTTCCTTTCTTATATGTAGGTTCTGCATAATAACTTTCATACACCACATTCTGACAGTAAGCACAGTTACGCCCTGGACTTCAAAGAGTGTGGCTCTGCTTAGGATTGCACTGAGTAAAACTTTGTTTTCAAAAGCATTTCGTTCATTCCAAAAGAGCAACTATTTCACAGAAACGTTTAAAATGTGTTTCTCAAAATGTCTAATTTTTCCATTGGAAAAAAATCGGGGGGGGGGGCTGTCTTCATGGCTTTAGTCCTAGGACAGTGTGGCAGAACAATCCAGAGTTCTTTGCAGTGATGCTAAAACCATGAACACGGTTCCTTAATCAAAGAAAAAGGATGTGCAAGGGTATTGGCATGCAGCTGTTTTAATGTCACCGATACTGTACAGTATTTATTTAAAATGTTTATATACTTGTTTTTTTCTTGAGCGTCTCAGGACTGTGTGATCCCAGGCATGCTTACTCTAGAGAATATCTCACTAACTTCATCCTTAGACTTGTATGGCAAGTTAAATATAAGTTGCGCACTCACAGAGTTCATTGCAATGGCTGTGCATTCATCTCTGTTGCACTTGCATCCTGTTGTAGATTGATATAATTTGAAGATGCTTTCTATATTCCTGCAATGAGTTTAAGCAAGGTCACATACGTGAAATAAGCAAATAGGAGAATGAAGTAATCACACACACTAGTGAGAGGAAATGCAGCGTTACTCAATGAGTGATTAAAGTGTGAAAGCAACAACAACAACAACAACAAAGTTTATTAGCCAGAGGCCATCACATTCTTGAAATCAATTCAAATTACATGATTGCACATCAGCGAGACACATGCCATTTTAAAATAAACATTTAGAAGGTATATATTTCAACAAATTACCACCTTTAAAATTTACTTATAAAATTGATCAGTCCTAAAAGCATAACTATTTGGCAACAATATAAACTTAAAATATCCAGGCAATCATTAAAATTGTAGCTTACTATAATTTACATAATATAAATACCTAAAATTCAAATTACCTTATATTATCAAATTATAACAATACTTATCTAGGATTCTGCACACTAAGCCAGGATTTCCTCCTATTAATGACCATCCAGCCTCATTTTGCCACTTGGAGCGTCATTTCCCTATTCCTGTCTGCTAACATGATTGTAATATAATTTTTTCTCTCTTTCCCCGGAAGACCATCAATTACAGGTTTGATATATATTTCCCTAATATGATCATATATTTTACACTCAAAAGAAAACATGTAATAGGGACTCGACACTCCCATCTCCACATGGGCACAAACATTTTTCATACTCTGGTTTCTCTTCAGATCGCATAAATCTTTCGCCTTTTACTGGAGATTAAAGTGTGGAATTTGCTGTTGGAGGATGTAGGTGTGGCCATAGGAACAGACAACTTTAAAAGGGGATTAGACAGATCCGTGGAGGGTACGACTATCAGTGGCTACTAACCATGCCCAGTAAAGGGAATGCCCACATTCAGAGACAGTAAATTCTTTGAATAACAGCAACAGGAGGCAACATCAGGGGAAGGCTGTGGCTTCTATGCAATGTTGAGGGTAGGGTTGCCAGCCTCCAGGCGGTGGCTGGAGATCTCCCGGAATTACAACTTACCTCCAGCCAACAGAGATCAGTTCCCCTGGAGAAAATATCTCCTCTGGAGGCTGGACTCCATGGTATTATACTCTGCTGAAGACCCTCCCTCCCCAAATCCCACCCTCTCCAGGCTCTATCCCAGAAATCTCTAGGAATTTTCTAACCTGGAGCTGGCAACACTAGTTGAGGGCCCTGTGTAGGAACTTGTTGGCCACTCTGTGAGACAGAACGTTGGACTAGATGAACTGCTGGCTCTGATCTAGCAGGACTCTTCTTAAAGCCTGGTTTATATTTCCACCTAACATGCAGTAGCCTTTGTACCAACTGAGCTCTGATATGGGGTTAGTGGATTTTGAATTTTTTCACTCTACACTGAAGTAAATCCCGCTTCATACTAGTTCTGTGTTGAAGTCTGTGTATAATTGTAAAAACTGTATCATTTCCAGCCTTGTCATCCGTGGAGATAAAGAGGACCACGCCGTGCTATGCAGCAAAGATAGGACCTATGAGATGAAAATCGCAGATACCTCTAACATGTTGCTTTTCATACCTACCTGTGAAATTCCAGACGAGCTCTGTGCAGACAAGCCTCCTTCTGTCATTCACACACAGGTATTTTTCTAGAGTGGCTAATTTTCTTGGGGGGGGGATACATACAAGCACACACACATATAAGTCTTTTATTTATTCCTTTTATCTTTGCATCTTTCCTGTTTTCCAGTTAGTGCAAGGTAGTGTACATGGGGTAATCCCATTTTATCCATACCCCAGTTCTGTGAGTTCAGTTATCTGAGGGTGAGAAGCTCTGACTCGGGTCTTTTAGTGCAATTCATGCTGAGTGAAGTTTTGAACCCAGGCCTGATGAGCTGGTGATTGGATGGCCAGCTCTTTCATGCAAGATTCAGTGGTCCTTTTACTCGGCAGCTCCTTAGTTCTATATTAAAGACTATCTTCGAGAGAGAGAGAGAGAGAAATGTGTACATGATGTTCCCATTTGTGACAGCTAATTATAAAAAAACCCAAAACCCGAAGGAGAAGGACCCCCTCCAAACCTTAAATGCAACATATGTTGTCAATTAATCCAAAATTGATAGTGGAAAGTGCCATCAAGTCATAGCTGGCTTATGGCGACCCTTGGTGGGGTTTTATAGGCAAGAAACGAACAGAAGTGGTTTACCATTGGCTGTCTCCGTAACCCGGGTCTTCTATGGAAGTCTCCCATCCAATTACTAAGCAAGGTCCACGCTGCATAGATTCTGAGATCTGACAAGATCAGGCTTGCCTGGGCTATCTAGCTCAGGGCAATCCAAAATTAACAGTGGCAAAATAAGAAAATGTATCTGAAAATACATTTTAAAATAATGAATTCCCTGGGCTATACGCTAGTTTCAAATATCACAATTCTTCAGATTTTAAAAATACATTGGAGATAATCATATAGCTTTCTCATGAAGTGTGAGAGAAGAACCCATGGTTTATGTCATCTTCATGATACATTGACGACAAGTAGCTGCAGCTTCTACAGCTTCTCATATAACTTGAGGAGAAAAAACTCTCCCAATTATACCACCAGCCTCTGGTGGTATAATAGCAGTATCGCAGCTGCCATTTTGGTGGACCCAAAGAAAATTGTTCTAATTTCACATTGCTTTATCGGGCAAAACGC
Organism: Eublepharis macularius; assembly: GCF_028583425.1. NCBI lineage: Eukaryota > Metazoa > Chordata > Lepidosauria > Squamata > Eublepharidae > Eublepharis > Eublepharis macularius. The sequence continues at coordinate 123,830,602 of NC_072796.1, read as the reverse complement.
TGTTCACCTCACTCTGATTGCCACCTGATGGGCTGCCTTCAGCTGAAAAACCAGGAGTGCTGGTCAGGTTGCTTGAGGGATTGAGAAACCCTTGGTTTTCCTCATAGCCTGTTGTCTCATTAGCCACACAACACAGTGGAATGATCCCTTCAGGCACGAATGATGAATGGGAAGGGGAATAAGAAAAAGCTGTGTTCATAACTTAGTTAAAAAACAGAATGGATACAAATTGTTGAAGCTTCAAGGAGCCATCTAGGAATATCATGGTGGTTTTGTTGTAGGTCTGTTACTGATGAACAGAGTTCTGTGGGCAGGTGCCATATTAAAAAGTGTAGTTGTGGCAAATCCCAATTAAGATTCTTATTGAAGATTGCAGGCTTCTCTAACAATTTCTGGGAAGTAAGAAGATGTCGACCCAAGCTAAAGAAACTCAAGAAACTCTTAATGGAAAATCCTTACGAAGGGCCAGATGAGGAGAAAAGGAAAACGTTGACAAGCCCAAAGGTAAAAAATAGGAAGGGGGAGAAGCTCTCTTCAGCTCAGAGGATGCAGCAGCCTCTTAAAAATTAATAATTTGGAAGGATTATGCACAGAAGAGTAGACTGAAAACAGTGAATGAACTGAGGGTAATAAGTGGAAAGTAGCCGATAACATTAAAGAATGACCTACTTAATGCCAACCCTCTAACCCAAATTTGTATCATTGGTTGGGGTGCCGCTGAGGCTGAGTGGCCAACTCGCCTAAGGCCAGTGGACAAGTTCCTACCAGAGGCAGGGTTTGTGCTGGGGGCTTCCTGGCTCTGAGCGCTCCTGGCCATCAGTATTTCTCAAGCTGAATTGGAATTCATATGTAAATTTGACGCTGTCAAGCTGGGACTGAATAGGGACTATGAATGGTTATCTCATTATCAAAAGTAACTGATTTCCTTTACAGAAGCAAACTGATCTCCATATCAGAAGGAGCTGTTTGCATCTACTCCGCCCTCCCCTCTCCTCCTCTATATCTGACCAGTTTCTTCTTGCCCTCCATGCATCTGACGAAGAGAACTGTGATTCTCGAAAGCTTATGCTACAATAAAATGGGTTAGTCTTAAAGTTGCTACTGGACTCTTCTTGATTTTGCTACTACAGACTAACACGGCTAACTCCTCTGGGTCTCAAAGACGTGTGTGTTAAGTATAAAAATGTTAGCCTCCAGCATACTGCAAGGCTCCTCCTTTCACTGCCACTTAGATTAAAGGACATGGCATTAAACTGAGGCAGCGTTCACAGTTTCAGGAGTCAAAGCAGGAAGGAAATCTTCCTGGGAGGTCTTTTTGTGAGCCGTAATGAAAAATAATGAATGGTAGTAGAATTGCTTGTTGTAAAAATTTTTAATCCCTTGTCCAGGAATGCAGAATCGTCCAGAGTTAGAATGGAGAACATGCTTTCATGCTTTGCATTCAGTGCTTTATTTCTCCATAGGAGTGAAAGGTGACCTTTTATCCATGAGCAGGACTTCTCTGGATACCAGTGGGGTGAGGGATAAATCTGCTGAGAGTTACTTTAAGCCCATTGAAATCAATGGGCTTAGACTGGAGTACCTCTGCTTAGGATTTCATTGGTAATGTTGGAAACTGGTTGTGTATATCACAGATACACAAACATATGTTGATTGATTTTTAAGTTGCTTATTTAATTCATTTCATTGTTGGTGCTTCATGCTGCTTGAAATTATATTTGCCAGCTGCCTTGAAAATCGTAGCAGTGTCAAGGCAGGATATAAATCTTTCAAATAAATACATTTTGTGTGTTTGGCTCTGTGTGTATCTCCATCTGTGCGCATGATGCTTTACAGAATAACATAATAATTAAATCTGGCAAGAAAATTAACATCCCAGGAATATTTTTTTGCTTTATTTCTATAGTACACAACAGATGATTTGCTAGATCAGATCCAAGCAAGTGAGGAAGAAATAACGCATCAGCTGGAGGTTCTAAAAGCATGTCAGGTTGAAGGTATGAATTGCTGTTTAGGACTAATATAGATAGGAATCATTTTGCATCACATTCTCTAAATTGGCTAATTCCACACACGTTGGATAATGCACTTTCAATGCACTTTATCAATTGTTTGAGGTGGATTATTCGTTCCGCACACAAAAAAATCCATTCCAAATGATCCATAAAGAGGATTGGAAGTGCATTATCCAATGTGTGCGGAATCACTCATTGTCTGTTTCGGTTCCTCCGTGATTAAACCCAAGGGTTGCTGATTTTGAATGCTACATGCTTGCCATATGGATCAAAAAATATGGACGGGGGAGCCACCCAGGCAAGGGTATATTTTTCTGCATATCTTGGGTGGTCTCCAGGTCTGCAGAAAGAATATTTAAAAATATCCCTTCTCAAAATTTAGTGGGTTAACCCCCTCATTGCATATGACATCTGAACAGATACATATAAAAAAACTTGTCAAACCAAAAAAGGTAGGCATCCATGAGAGGGAGAGAGAAGGTTGTCACAAACTCAGGGGATTCTAATGACGGGGGGTCCTTTGCAAAGAGACATGCTACCCCCAAAATCAGTGGTTGCTACCACTTCCTCTACTAAGTCCTAGCCAGAAGCTGGGGAACGAAGCTTCGAGCCATACTGGACCACACCTGGGTTCAGCTGTGCTGAGCTCAGCCAAAGCATTACAAAAAGTAGCAGAGGGCCGATCGACCCAGGGTTTATTTTTAGATTGAAGCTGGAAACCAATGAAACATCATACAAATGTAAAATATATTGTACTTATTAAGAAATTCAATAAAATACCAAATTGAGAGTATGTGCAAAAAGAAAAGGAGCTAATTAACCTAATACCGAAACAGACCTGATACGAGTTTATGCCAGACTAAGAAAGCTTCCAGCATCAGAGCCTCCAGGTTTCAAGACGTAGTTGTAAAGCCGGAGGGCCAAGGATAAGGATCCGGACTCGTGCCAAGCAGGACAAAACGTTAAATACAATTGTACGCCAAGGCAGGTCTGTTTTTTTTCACAAAGGGGGGGGGTTCAGGAATGTAAAGAAAATTGAACTTTTGAGAAGATTGGAGAGAGGGGGAAGGGGAATGAGGCAAAGCCAGATGGGAAGAAGCAGGGCTTTTTTCCCCAGCTGGAACACGGTGGAATGGAGTTCTGGCACCTCTTGAAAATGGTCACATGGCCGGTGGCCCCGCCCCCTGATCTCCAGACAGAGGGGAGTTTAGATTGCCAGCGGCGCAGAGGGCAATCTAAACTCCCCTCTGTCTGGAGATCAGGGGGCGGGGCCACCGGCCATGTGACCATTTTCGCCGAGGGTAATTTAAACTTTAAAAAACTCCTCCCTTCTTCCAGCTGACCCAAAGTGACGTCATTGTGAGGTCCTGAGTTCCACCACCTCTTTTCCCAGAAAAAAAGCCCTGGGAAGAAGTGATGGTGGGGTCAGTGGGAGGGTAGGGTTTCCACTCCCCCATGATTCCTTGCTGGTTCTGCCATTCTTCTAATGAACTGTGACATTAAGAGTACAAAGAGTATATGGTTAAAATTGTTTCTGAGAGCTCTTTAAAATTTTCCGATGCTTTTGGCAGTTAACGGCGCTTGCCTCAAGGCTTTGCTTGCCACCTCTCACGTTTAATTAACAGAATTGCCTTGTGTAGCAAAGTAGCATGGATTTTTCTTGTTCTGCTCTAGTTTCCTTTCCTCAGCTTGAATAATTATACGAAAAGCCAGTTCCTGGCTTCTACAGTAGCACACTCCAGAAACTACGCTCAGGGTAGGGCAGGGTTGTGCAATCTCTGTAATACATAGACCTCCTCCCACCCTCAGTCCCCATCAGAACATACTAGAATTTAAGGCAGCATGTACCTCTTTTTTAAAAGTGTTAACGGATATCATCTGTATTTTCAAAATACCCGAAGGAAGCAACATTACAATGACGGCTTTTGTTTTTTACCTGTTACCATTTAAAATAAAAGTCTTGATCTCTGCTTGGCAGGATATTGGAGGATTCTAGACTTCGATTACGAGATGAAACTGCTGAATCATGTGACCCAGCTGATATATACAGAGTCATGGCCATTCAGCAAGGTTCCTTTAAGTATCTGTCTTCAAGAACTCGGACCTCTGGAGCCCATGTAAGTTCTTTGTTAACAGCTCCTGGGATTCCCCGAATCTTAGGGCCTGTCCACAGAGTCCATTGGATTCAGTAGGACTTACTCCCTAGTCAAGTGTGCTTAGGATGGTAACCTCAGTTGGGGGATACAGCGCAGACAGTCAAGATCAGAGGTATTTTTAATTTATTGTTGTCATTATTTATATTCCTTCCTTTATATTTACACAGCGTGAGTCAGAACAGTCAGTTTCAAAGACATTTCAATAAACAATGTAATAGGGTTTATATATAAAAAACCCTGCTCCAGATTATACTCTTTTTGAACTGCACAATTCGGCTCTTTTCTCTTCTTTGCTTAGAAAGTCCCCCCCTTTCCCATTAGCACCACCTAATGAAACTGTGGAATACAGTTACTACAGGAAAGGGGAGGATTAACCAGTCCTTCTGTTGCCTAATGCAGAGGGGTGCAGCAGATATTCTGCCTTACGAGTCCTAATGATGCTGCTTTTCCAAAAGAGCATAGCGTGCCAGTCTCAAAAGTGGTGCTGTTGCATGTATTTAAACATCTTTATCATCAGAATTTTAAAGGCAAGAGTCTAGTTGAAGAGTTACAAGATTTGACTACGGTGATTAATTTCTGTGGCATGATGAGGATTATTATTTATATGCTGGAAGTAGACAAATTATGCTTGTTCCAGGGAAATGATAGACCACATTCTTAGGAGTTACGGAAGGCAAAGCATCAACGAAGGTAAGTCACCCTCATGAATGCATGTTTTTAGTTGTTAAACAACAAGGTGCTAAACAGTAGGCAAAACAGTAAACAACTAGAGGGGACTGCAGCAGATAGTTCTGGATGCCAGATTAGATTTCATATACATGTTCCAGAACTACCACTATGCAAGAACTGAAGTCTATGCCTGTAAAGTTTACCTTCGTAAATACTACTTGCCTCACAATATCATCTTGCTTAAACTTGGGTCTGCCACAAGTGCTTTTCTCTCAGCTTAGCTCAGCAGAAGTCAAAAGTGCATGAAATGGAGGATCTGACATAAGATTCAGCCACAAGCAGGGAGGGATAGTTTGGGAACTACATGCACTGGAAGATTGTGGCACTTGATGGTGAGGAGTGGGGAAGAGAAACTCAACTGCTCTATGTTTCCTCTACATCATATCCCCCTCTCCTTTTACTACTTCCCTATGAATCCCAATCTTCCCATTTTCCTATAGATGAACATGCCCAACTTTGGCACACGCATGCACAAACTCTCCCCCAACAAGTAAAACAGCTTTGTATTTTACCAGGAGACAACCAGATTTTATGTCTTGCAACCAAACTGCAACCAAATGCAAAACTTTGTGGCTTGCATTCTGCTTTATCTAATGTTCTGTACAAGCCAGGCAAACTTATCTAACCCGGCCCAAAAATCAATACCTCAGAGAGATGGAGATTCCACTCCCCCTGTTTATTTTAGAAAGAATTCATATGTACAGAATCCCAGTTCTAAGATCTGTGATTTTTGTTACTCCATACTAGGTGAGACTTTCTTTGAAATGAACGAAGAGAAGATATGCAGAGCTACGGCACAAATGCTCTTGCAAAATGCAGTCAAGTTCAGCCTCTCCGAATTCCAAGAAGTGTGGCAGCAAAGTGTCCCCGACGGAATTACAACGAGGCTAGACCAGTTAAAGGTAACGTGGATCCCATGAGCAGTAATACATCCTTTGCTGTCTGCTTTCCTGGTACTTTAAAGTAGACATGTCTGCTGCACAAGAGATGATTGAAGAAGGAGCCTCTGTTTACATCTCTTTGTGGATATAGCCTACCTCTGATTAGGAGACACCAAGAATGAAAATAGATCCAGAGGAGTTAGCTGTGTTAGTCTGTAGTAGCAAAATAGTAAAGAGTCCAGTAGCACTTTTAAGACTAACCAACTTTACTGCAGCATAAGCTTTCGAGAATCACAGTTCTCTTCGTCAGATGCAGCCTTTGTCAGATGCATCTGACAAAGAGAACTGTGGTTCTCAAAAGCTTGTGCTACAGTAAAGTTGGTTAGTCTTAAAGGTGCTACTGGACTCTTTACAAGAATGAAAAGGATCATGTCCTGTCTATGACTATCTGTAAGTGGCTATTGCAAACAAGAGTATTGCATCCTGTTCTGATCTAACAAAGCAATTTTTATGCTCTACAGAGCTGGCATTTTGGTCTGTACACTTACTCCCCACTCCTTAAAGGATCCTTTCATTTCCTTGGACTTCTGTAATCCATTTATCACATTTTTTTCCCCATCAAGGAGCTCAGAATGGCATACACTGTTCTCCTCTACTCCTGTTTTATCCTCAAAACTAACCTCTTGAGTTAGGCTGAGAGAGAACACCTGGCCTGAGGGTGCCTGATGATGGCTGAGCCTGAGGATTTAAACATGCCCGGGTGTAACATTCTAACTACTATGCCACACTGCCATTGGAAGGAAAATAAATAAATTGAACAATGCAAAATAGATGGATGTTAACTTTCCCCTTTGATATGTTGTTTCTTCCAGGGTTTAGCTCTTGTGGATCAATCCTCCCGACCGGAGACTATCTTCTTGCTAAATGTTGAAGACTTGCCGGAGGATAGCCAGGAAAGATTTAACAGCTTATTTACCCTTCGGGAGAAGTGGACTGAAGCTGATATAGCTCCCTATATACAGTAAGTAGTTTAAGCGCCTGTCCTCCAGATGCAATAAGTCCTTTCTTCATATAGCTCACTTCACATTTTGAATCCGCTACTGTAGTTTCTCTAGCAGTATGCAACCCCCTTTCTTTGTGTGTTCTTTTCTTTCTTTCTTTCTCTTTTTAACTCTCTGTATACAGTTTGGGGTGACCTCTCTGAATTCTGATAGTTTCAGATATCTTTTACATGTTTCTCTATACCACCTAGTCAGTGCTCTTGGAGATGTTTACAGATGAATATTTTAATCTTCAGCAGTTCTGTTTTGTGCCTTTTGCCACTCCCCAGCCTTTCTCTACTCTATTTCTGCCAACTGTGTTGCTAACCATTATGCAAGTAGCTTGCATTTCACCAGTGGCTCCTACACTTTTTCTAGGTATCTCAAACGCTCCTCTTTTCTCTCTGCAGTGTTACTTAAATGTAACAATTTCTGTAACTAAAACATGCCATAATATTGAGATAATGTTTTCATTGGCCTTCCCTACTCCCATTATCTATTTATCTGCATCCTGCTATCATAAGAACAACCCTGGTACATCAGACCAAGTCCATCTAATCCAGTGGACAGCCAAATTCCATACCACAGAGGCTTCTTATTATTATTGCCCTCCTGCCCAGCACTGGTACCTGGCATGAATAGGGCTTTTGTAGGGCTAGACTGGATGAAAGCTTGGTTTGATCTAAAAGGACTCTTATGGAGGTTCGGTTTAGCTGTTACGGCTAATGGCTATTAATGCGACACATCTTCCATGCACTTATCCAATTCCCTTTTAATGCTGCCTATGAGCGTGGCTGTTGTCACATCCTGTAATAGTGAGCATAAAAAATGCATGGTATGTAGCCGTGCTTTAGTTTGTCCTTCGTCTACAGCCCATCAATTTCAATTGGCTGCTTACAGGTCTTAGTAACTAGGGAAAGGGTCTGGAAGTTTTCTTTATCCATTTCCACCACCCATGCATAACTGCATCAGTCTTTATCATTTCCCACCTAGTTGTATTTTTTTAACCTAAAAAGGCCCAGTTCCTTTAGCCTTGCAAAGAAATTGCTCCAGTCCCTGGTTGCCCTTTTCCATACCATTCCCTTCTCTATGATGCACTTTTTGAAGTGGGCTGCCCAGAAACTAAATTGTATTTCAGATTCAGTCACACCATAGATCTATACAAGGAAACTACAATGTTGGCAGTTTTATTTTCAGTCCCTTTCCTAATCATCCCTATTACATTTTTTTTTCATTATGGCACACTGAGTCAACATTTTTATTGAGAGCTGCCAGAACTCCAAGACCTCTTTCCTGGTCAGCCTTCATCTGTGTGGGCTGACCAGAAATTCTTTCTAGTGGTCTTGATTACAACTTAGTTCCTTTAATGACTTGGTCTACCATTCACTTCATAGTATAAGTTGCAAATTATCTCCTTGCTTTCAAAGTTCTTCCATGGTCTTGCTCTCTTTTATAGTTACATCACTTCATGTTGCATCATTTCCCACAAATGTTTCTCCTTTTTTAGCCTGGAATGTGAGGTGGTTGAAAATGTTCTGTAATAATTTAATGATGAATCCATAATTTTACATAAGCTTCAGAAGTACACTCAAATAACGGAAACATTTTGTCCTATTTGATTGGATTTTTAAAACTGCATAAAGATTGTTTCTGTTCTATCTTGCAGGGACTTATGTTCAGAGAAGCAAACAATTGGTGCATTGCTGACAAAATATGCTCGCTCTTCGATGCAGAATGGAGTTAAAGTTTATAATTCTAGAAGGCCCATTACATGAAGAACAACAGTTCATATTATTGTGGGGGGAATCCTTTTTTCAAAGCATTTGGAAATATATCCAAAGCATTTGGAAATATTGATCCAAAACATATTTATTTATAAGGCTTTTTGTTCTAGGATTTTGGAAATAAAAATTAACGTTCCTTGCATTCTCTGCTGACTACGGCATAAGATGGTACAATAATATGATAGCAGTTGGCTGCTAATTGGGCAGGAGGACCAATGTGTGGGAAAGCGCTGGGGTTTAGGGGCCGTTTCTTTTCTTTCCTTTTCCCTTCTTTTTATTGAACATGGCTTGTATTGAACTCAGAAAAGGCTAGAATGTACACAACATTTCACATTTCCCCCTAGCAGTCCCTTTCTCCCCATTCTATTGCTTCAGTAAAGCCCCCTGACCCATGCATGTACACCTGTCTCATTAATCACAGAATAATTTTTTTGGCGTCTAAAGAGACTGCAGAGGAGGAGGGGAACACTGTATATTCTGCCAGCATTTGGTTGAATGCTAGTCCATACGTTCATGTCCTATTTAATTCTCACAATAATGGCCTGATGTCACTCTATTAAACTTCTAAACATGATTGGTTTGTGATGGAAATCCATGTTTGTTTTGCATGACCGTCACATCTACAACAGAGTGAGGGTGGGTCTACTTTTTACAAAAACAGAATGTAAGCTGGGGGAGCTAAATCCTTTTCTCTTCCTATGTCTTATGATGCTGTACTTTTGTTTTTCTATTACGTTTCTTATAGTTTACTTAAGAGAGCTGGTATGGGGGAGCCCTTAAACTGGAAAGCCTGTGTGGTGTAGTGGTTAGAGTATCAGACTAGCATTGGTACACCCGGGTTTGAATCCCCGTTCTGCCATGGAAACTCACTAGTTGACCTTGGGCCAGTCAAATACTCTCAGCCTAACCTACCTCAGAGAATGAGGTAGGTTTTGGTCCCCATTGCGGATAAAGGCAGGGTATAAGTGATGTAAAATAAAACTGTAAACTGATTTGAGCAACATCGAAAAACAGTATTCAAATATGGTAAATATATAATAGACCAATAGTCTTACTTGATATAAAGCAGCTTCATAAGGCTATTACATCTGATCAAATCCTATTTGTAGTTTGTTAGGACTGAAATAGATGGGTAAAGCTTTTATAACCCTCTTTTTCCTTCTCTCTAAAATGGCCCTATCTGTTGTGGCCAAGTGAAAGGGGAGGAAAAGATTCCCATGACATTGTACAGCTGTCAGTTTTGACATTTACAGTTTGAAGGGGTAAACTCTGACGGGATATGAACCTAGGACTCTCATGTCCTGTAATTTTGAATCTTGGGCCTATATTGAAGGAAAGTTTCAGATTTTTCCTAAGCATTTAAATGTTTCCCATTTATATCTCAAAAAGGGGGAAATGACAAGATTACTGTGTATTTTAAAAGTTATTATAGCACCAGACCTGCTTTTAAAACACAATTGTTAGTCATTCTGTTCTGCAAAAACAGGATGCCTTCCTTTTCCTTCTGCTGGGCTGTCTCCATTCTTTCAGTCATCTGGGGGGGGGAGGTCCTGTGCCCCCATACGTTTCCTTATGGCAGAGGCTTTTAGGACATAGATCCTATTTCATCTGCTTGGTGAAGTAACTCTTCCAGAAATAGAGGAATACATAAACAATATCTGGGTTAAAAGCCCATGGAAGTCAAGATTTGTCCCATGTTTATGCAAAGTTCGAAAATATACAAGGGAAGCACAGCAATCATTCACAGCAGCTGTAAATAGGGGAGTATCTGGATAATATTTTTTTTGAGATGTGCATAGTAATGTCACAGATTCGCATTCCACAATCTTTTAAAACCACTATCCACAATCGCCCCCCTTCCTGAGTCCACGTTCACTGACGATTCATTAAATTAGATTCTAACCCAGTGACTGTTGTGTAACAACGCACCGTTATACAGTCTATCCAGTTGTCTGGTTTATTATAAGGCATAGGATTGCACCGTAAACCTGTTAAAAGGCTGCAAGGTAAGACTCCCTGCTGTGACAGCTGCATCAGATTAACGGGTGCCAATTCCAGGGCTGGAAAATTCCTGGGGGTTCGGGGGTGGTGCCTGGAGAGGGCAGAATTTGGGGAAGCAGCTCAGCAGGAATGTGATGCCATAAGAGTCCATCCTCAAAAGCTGCCATTTCCACCAGGGGAAATCCCAGAGCTCTTCGAGCCTCAACTGGAAGTTGGCAGCCCTGCCACTTCCACCGTTCTAAGCCACAAATCAACCATTTGCTTCCCGCCCAGTGTTAAATCGCATTGCGCGTGCGCGCTTCTGTGCGAGAGGACCCGCCTGAGTTTCCATTGTGCGCATGCGCCTCAATACAATTTTTTAAAAATAAAATTCCTTTCCTTACTCTTCATTGCTTAGACTCCAGCCGTCTAAGATAACTCGTTCGACAACCGCGGTCTAAATTAAAGAACCGCAGATGACGACCGTTATAGACGTTGACCTTTCAACCGACGGAGGGAGGTCAAAGGTGACCAATAAAAACGAAAGCCTCTGAAGGCGTGGAGCTGATTGGAAGTGCGGGGAAAGGGTCGAGTGACGTCGGCGGCCCGTGTTCAGTGACCGGGAGGACGAGAGACTGGCTGAGGGACTTCCGTGGAGCCGGTGTGAGGGCCGGGAACGTTCCACCCAAGCGGCTTCATAGTGGACGAGGGTCCCTGGAGGAAGACGTGTCGTCCGGCCCCCAGCCTCGCTCCGCGCCTGAGCCGACCTGCCTCCAACCTGCCAGCGCCAGGGTTTTCCCTGAGGGGAAGCGACGCTGCTCCGAGGAGGGCAGCCGGCGCGTCCCTGCCAGTCCTGAAGAGTACAGCGCCGAGTGGAGGGCCGACGCTGCCTCAGAACCTCCTCACATTCCCCGGAGATGCCATTCAGCTAACTGCGCTGCCACACAGCCCCAACCCCTGCTATGAGCCACCCCAAAGCACACCTCTTCTGGGTAGCTTCCACAAGGAATTAGGCATACCCTCACTGTCAGTTCCATCCGCCCTGGAATCCTGGGTCTGAGTCAGATTAGGTCGTGCTGAGCGCATCTAAGTTGGTGTCCTCAGGTCCTGATGGGAGCACCAATAAAACCTCATCTAATTTTAAGGCTCTAGTAAGAAGGCACCCGTGTGTTAGATACCTTTAGACCAGCTTGGGAGCCTTGGCAGCAGTCTAGGTCTCTTCTCCAAAATCAAGTCCAAAGGATGGCCAACTGGTTATTATTAGTGCTCCCTTCTTCAAATAGGAACACCAACAATAACCTGTCTGTGTTCTAAGGGCAGTTCAACACTAGAAAGAGGCCCCTTTTGTACTATATTCTGCTCAAAGAAAGGACACACCAGTAGTTTGTTTTGAAAGCACATAAAGTGCCCATTTCTACTTTGATGAGAGTTCCAGAGGCTGGCTTATATAAATTCTCTTTCTAGCAATGCTTCTCTGCCTCATTAACTCAGTAGATGGTGTCATTGGTACTAGATGTATTTATCAATCTCCTAGTTTAATAGATCAATGTTTTCCAGATTTAGGGACATCCTTCAGAAAAAAAAATCAAGCATTCGTGCATTGAAGGCTGCATTTTTTGAGAGGGGGAGGGAATAACGGTGCCTCTGGATATGTCCAAGTGTGGGCTGTTCTAAGACTTGCTAATGAATGATCTGTAACAGGAAGAGGAATTCACGAAGAAAGGGAAAACACTTGAAAAGACTCCTCTTGAAGGTGGTGTGTATTTGATTCTCATCGATCCAGTGCTGCTATTCATGATGAACAGAAAGAAAGGAGACAAGGGGTTTGAGAGCCCGAGACCATATAAATTATAAGTATCTATGATAAATTTTTGTGTCTTGTGAGCATGGTTTGATGATTTTAAAGTATGTTAACTTTCCGGAACTAAAAAGCACTTGTTTATGAAAGACTGATGAGCTGAAAGATTGTGGGTAAACCATAGAGCTGCTGAAATTTCACTTTGACAAGCCATTTTTCAGTTCCACAAAGAAGTGGGAAACCATCTTTGTTTTGGGTACACATAAATAGACTTGGCTTAAGTTCCTGATCCAGACAGTCAAAATTAGCTTGATGTCTGAAAGTGGCATACAGCAGAGTCTGCAGATGAAGTGAACTAGATTTTTGGGGGGCAATTTATTACTGTTATGAATGTGGGGTTGGCTAGGATTAGCCCCTCTTAGTTCATTTTACAATAAAAATGAGTTGTTTCCTGTATTACTCAGCTGGTTTTACAAAGAGAGGTTTGCGATAAGATCAGAGCAGTTTATTATGTAGAATTGTTCATTATATAAAACATACTAGGGCTGCTGGGAGAGACTTTTTGCCGCACTCTAATTGTGCTGTTCAGGGGCAACAGAGCTATGAAATTATAAAATGGTCAACTGTCCATTTCTAATTGCCCTGCCAAAAAGGTGCCCTAGGGTTATTTCTTGTTATAACCATATATAAAATACATCATGGTATATGTAATGGTGTACTAGCAAACTTGTTACCCTTTTGGGGGGTCATGTAAGCAACATTAATGTTATGAATTGTTCTTTTCAAGAAAATAATATGTTATACTTACACACTTTTCATATGTTACAATTTCAGAGATGTTTATTATGGTATTTACTAATGCATTCACATACATTTGATAAGCTCTACTGAAAATACTGGTTCTCGGCAGTGGCTGAGGGGAAATAATTTTTTTCCAAGCACATAACCTACTATACTCATATGAGTGTGTATAGGGTAACACTACACTACCTTCTTTTCCAGTTGGGTTTGCCAAGATCCTTATTTTGAATTCTGTTTTTTTTCCCCCTTCTGCCCAGCACAACTCATCAGGTGGTCTGTATAAACAACATAAATTTCCAGAGAAAATCTGTTGTTGTAAGTATGTAACTTATGTCAAAACCCCTCTATTTATTATAGCTACCAAGGGATTAGTTTTTGGGGTTGTTGTAACTTTTATTTTATACCATGTATCTTGCTGAATTCCGGCTGATTCTTTCCTTCAGCTTTACTAACTGCATTTTTGTTATGCCATTAACAAAATCCTCATAGACAGGAAAATACTTAGAAGCATTGCTCTTTATCTGTCTGGTCTGGTCACCTGTTCCTGACCACCAAGCTGGTCTGCAGATGCTGAGTGTCTCAATCTCTGATCTGCGTGCTTTAGTGTGAAAATCTACCTAAGGCTAGCATTTAACAGTTATACAATTATTTTAACACATTTCTTCTTTGTATAAATAATGCAGTGACACAAAAAAGGATACAACAACAATAATGATAACATACTAGCCAATTAGCCCTAAATTTACATGTGCTTCTAATAATATATGATGCTACAACAAAAATCAGTAGCCAAGCCAACGAAGTGCTGAACAAATATTGATTGTGAATTCATGGAGAATTCAGGTTTCCAAAAAGTATATCTGATAAGCAGACTTTGAAGTGTCAGAGATCAGTATGCATCATTGAACATTATAAGAACAGATTAAGCATCACAAGGCATCCAAATTTTGTAGAGAGTGAAGCTGGATATGCCAAGAACTTTGTATTCCCATTTTTCCTGGTAATTATGTATTGTTTCTTTAAGGTGACTTCAGGACTGAGTACATAATTTTTTAAAAATTTTCAGAATATATCATAAAAAATGCAGGACTCTAATCTGGAGAGCTGAGTTTGATAACCCACTTCTATGCTTGAAGCCAGCTGGGTGACCTTAAGTCAGTCAGCTCTTTTGGAGCTCTCTCAGCTCCACCCACCTCACTGGGTGATAGTTGTGAGGATGATAATAACATATTTTTAAACTGCTCTGAGTGGGAAGAATGGTATATACATCTATTATTATTATCATCATCATCATCATCATCATCATCTTGGAACTTAAATATCCCTTAGAACTATCTGTAAGGCCCCTATTTTTAAAGCCTACATAGAGAGTGGTATTCAGGTGGGCCTCAGGAGGCAGTTCAACAGCTCCTGGGCCAATGCAGAGAAAGCAGCATTCCAGATTTTGTCATGTTATACTGCAGTTGGATGGTATTGGGAATAGGATTTATCTGATCCCAGCAGATATGCTGGCATATCCAGAAAAGTGCTCCTTAAAATATGTAATACCTAGGGTTTTTTCTTGATTGACAAAATTTTTATATCCCAAATTATTGACAAGTTCAAAGTGGCTTACAAATAGTGCTAAAGCAAGCAGCTTGAATTGATTTGGAAGTGAATAGGTACCCAGTGGAGTTGCCTCTGCGTGGGTCTTGTGTGTTGGTGCTGTTCCATGCTTGACTGGAAGCAGGCTGCTACATTCTGCACAAACCTCTGAATGCCTTTCATGGGCAGCCCCCTATAAGCTACTTTGCAGGGGTCAATTCTGAAGGTTAAAAAGGCAGGGATCGTTGCTAGATTCCTCCCTTGTAGAGAGAGCTATTGTAAACATGAATAGCTACATTCCTCCACTTTGTCTTAATTGACAATGGTGGCTTTCATGGTACATCTTCCTATTTTTCATGAGCTTTTTGTGTTCCCAGAGGCCCTTAATGTATTCCATATGCTCCATTTTATGTGCTTACTCTCAGGCTTCAAATGAGTGAATACCACCAGCAATGTTTACTGTTGTTTTGTTTTAGTTATAGTGAGGGAGGCATGAATTGTTCTGTTGTTTTTTTCAAATCTTGGGGTGAGAAATGGGTGTTCCAAGATAGCATTAGTCAGAATATTGGTTTAGCATGTAGTGTTGCCAACAGGCCTGGAGAATTATGTTCAGTTCTTATTATAGAGGCTTAATGGAGTATTATTTATTATCAACATATTATGCCTCTACTAAAGGGACAGGATGTTTATTTCCAGGTCTGTTGGTAACCCTACTAACAAGATCTGTATTGTCGTCTCTGACTGGCAGTGGAGCAGATCTCCAGGTCTTGTGTAGATGTCTCACATCTTCTGCTACGTGATCCTTTTGCCTGATTGAACCTGTGACCTCTTGCAGACAAAACAGATGTTCTGCCATTGAGCTGCAGCTCTTCCCAAAATGCTCACTTTGAATGGGACTTGAATGAACTTGAACATGGGATGTGATGTTACCGCAGCTGCTTACTGAACCCTGCAGATGAATGGGGAAGCTGAGTAACTTATACAGTAATGGGATAAATTTTGAAGTGCAGAAGGGAACAGCTTCATGTATACCAGTGTTCTGACCACAACACTATTTTTCTTCCCGTCACGCTGATTTTTTAATAAAAGCCTTCTAAAATACCTCAGCGCTTCTATGCAAAGCCATTATTTAAAGCAGTCAGTGCTTGCTAAACCTTACTATCCCACTGTTTACTTCCAGTCCAGTATATCTGCTACCCCCATCTCCACTGTCTTAATTGTAATGTTGTAAGTGCACACTTCATGACACACACAAACAATTGCAGTTCCATAAAGAAATGAATCCTCCAACACAAGCAGCATAAATAGTGCAAGAAGAATGGCAAAAAAGAATTGGTGTGGTATGTAGTGGATAGTGTGTTGGACTTGGACCAGGGAGAGCTCCTAGAATGACTTCCTAAAAGAAAAGTCAAAGCCAGAATATTTATTGAATCAATTGAATTTGTATCTGGCTCTTCCTGCAAGCAGACTCAGAGTGGATAATGTATTATATTCACACACACAAAACGCCCATAATATGAATAAAATCTAGCAAAACTACAAATACAATAAAACAATTCAAGATGCAGCGCTCAATATTGCACACCCCAGAGCATTCAAACCCCATGGGGTATGGATGGCCACCTGTTTAAATGGAAAGTACGCTCAGGAGAGCAGCTCAATGCTCCCCCACCCAGTAGGAGGCCAACTGGATAATTCACCCTTTGGTTTGTTTAGGACTTCCGGGTAGTACAGAATATTTTGTTTGTGTTTGTGTGCTGGTATTTGCTTTTATAAAAATAAGTCACTTTGGGCGCATGCTTTTTCTGAATTTGAAACACACACATTCCATAACATGCCTGTGCCTAATATTGTGGTTTTAAATCCATATAGGGTTATGTGGAGCTGACAATATTTCCCACTGTGGCAAACCTGAATAGAATCAAGCTTAACAGTAAACAATGTAGGATATACAGAGTGAGAGTCAATGATTTGGAAGCAGCTTTTATTTATAATGACCCCACGCTTGAAGTTTGTCATAATGAATCAAAACAGTAAGTATATTTATTCTTAGTAGCTCCAGTTTCTGAAATCATTATCAGTATTTGTTGTGATCGGAATATAAATGACATAAAATCAAGTGCACTTTTCAAATATGAGATTAATTAGTACATTTCAAGGGTTTTTTCCCCCCTCAGAGCTCCGTGTGGTTGACATCTGATCTTGGTTATGAATTATTCAGACACACACACATTCACCCCAGGCTCCAGTTTTTAAGTAGTTGATTGATAAATGCACCAATTCAAATTTCTGTTGTGATCATTTTTCATTGATGAGTTACGGGTACATTTCTTTGCCTTTTATAGGGTGCATTAACCAGAACAAAACCTTAAACAAGTGTATCTCTAATTCATCAGTATTGATTACTATAATTCAGAATGAAAAAAGAGCATTAAATATGACCTTTGCTGTGTGGTATTTGAAAATATTTAAAACACACATTAAATCAAACCCTAGATCAACCTGACAAAACCTGATCAACTGAATGCCAACTGAAAATATTTCAGAATGTCTGAAGTGAAGTAGCTTTTTGGACCAACTCAGGGGGCAGTTCTGAAGCACTGGAGAAATTACAGGAAAAGCCACATTTCTTCCCTCCATTGTTCCCTCCCTTTGTAATGATGGGGCTGTCAATGGGGCTTGGTGTTCCAATCTTAATTGGTACTTCAGTATCTGTGGTGAGGTGCAGAAGCTTTCAGATACTTGGGTTCCAGGCCGTGAAAGTTAATACCAGCACTATGAACTCAACCCAGAAGTGAACTGATAAACATTGAAGCTCACACAGAACCCATTTTGCCTGCTTGTGTTGCCAAATACCATCTAAAGTGAGCCCCTGCATTCTGTAACAGTTGAAGTTTCTAAATTGTGGATGGCCCCACATTGAGCACATTACAAGAGTCAGTGGCAGCTTGAACAGCTCTTTTGGAGCTCTGGTGTGGGTGGAGGAGGGATGGGAATCCATGACCCTCCCCTCCTGGAGGAAAGTAGGGCAGGAGGTGGAGCAGCAGTGAGTGAGAGGGCAGCAGAGCAAAGGGGCACAAAGTGCCGAGGGAGGTTCTGCTAGTCCATGGCAGGACTCAGAGAATGGTGTGAGCTGTGAGGTCAACGGGGAATAGGAGGCAGCAGGCAGAGAGGCTGGGAGAGGAACCATTTGGGAGCATGGGGAGCCATGAGGGCATGGACCAAGGGAGGTGGTCTCTCCCCCCCCCCCCGGGGCCTGGAAAGAAAAAGAAAGCCAATCTGCAGCTGCGTTTACTGGATTAAACCAAATAAACTTGGTTTAATCCATCCCATTGGTATCCACCTTCTCAGATCTGATCTGGCATCCTCTATTAAGAACATAAAAGAAGCCATGTTGGATCAGGCCAGTGGCCCATCCAGTCCAACACTCTGTGTCTCACAGTGGCCAAGAAAACCAGTTGTCATCAGGAGGTCTGCCAGTGGAGAAGGGACACTAGAAGCCCTCCCACTGATTGCCCCCCCCCAAAACACCAAGAATACAGAGCATCACTGCCCTAGACAGAGTTCCATCTATACCTTGTGGCTAATAGCCACTGATGGACCTCTGCCAGCATAGCCAGATGGGCATAAATCCAGCTCATTGACTGGTATATAAATGCCAGATCACGCACCCATAACAAGAAGCACAACAATATTGCCTTATAAAGGGGATGGAGTGAAAGATGATTGTGCAGTCTATTTGAGCCTTTAATTTTCCCAAGAGTCATTCTGATTTCCTAAGCATAGATGTTCTTAATTGGAAGTTGCATTTAGCTCCAAGTTGGATAAAAATTATTAACAGCAAAAAAGAATGTTTATTTAGGTAGATTGCTTCACGGTCACAGGATTATAGGATAAGGCCTTTTATGGATTAAACATTCATTGAACAACTGGAAGCAGAGAGCAGGAATAAATGGAGAATTCTCAAAATGGTGGGAAGTGAGCAGTGGGGTCCACAAGGATCGGTGCTGAGACTGGTGCTGTTTACATTTGTTCATAAGTGGCTTGGAAATAGGGGTGAGCTGTCTCATGGCTAAATGCTCAGTTGAGAAACTATTCAGGAAGGTAAAAATCAAGGTGGGTTATGAAGAGCTCCAGGGGAATCTCTTTAATTTGGGTGAACAGACAACTGTGAATGAAGCTCAGAGTCAGTAAGTACAAGGTGATAAATGTAGGAGCAAAAAAGCCTGACATTAAATATATGTTGCTAAAGTCTGAACTGGCTGAGACCAAAGCTGTAAGAGGTCTTGAGGTTGTAGTGGATAGCTTGTTGAACGTGTCAGCTCCGTTTGTGGCAGCACTGAAAACAGCAAACTCTTGTGGTGGGGTTTATTAGGAAAGGGCTTGAAAAAAACCTCCCACTATTGTAAGACTCTTGTATAGAGCTGTGGTAGAATTAGAGTCATGGAGGATAGTTCAGCAACGGCTACTGACCATAGTGACTAAAGGGAACTTTCATATAGAAAGGCAGTAAACCTCTGGCTACCAGAGCTAGGAAGCAGCTTTGGAAGAAGACGTTGGTTGCTGTCTGAAACAGGATACTGGAATAGATGGACAACTGGGCTGATCCGGCAAAGTATACGCTTGTGTGCTTAAGGAGCGCAGGCCCACTCTCTGTCACAGTTAGGCTAGGGACAACTCTGTCAGCAGCTTATCCTTTAACATCATTAGAATATTTACAGCTAGGTTTAAAACAACATAGTGCATGTAGACTGAAGATACTGAAAAGCTTGCAAGGGCGCAAACTTAAAGCGCTCCCCCGCACCACTTGCAAGTGGCGAATCTTTACAGAGCATACCAAAGCGGTTTAAATACCCGAATCCTGAAGCAGCTTGCCACTTCAGGATTCGGGTTAATCCGGAATGTTTTCCCGCTTCGGTTAAATTTTGGTTAAAATTTATGGTTAAATTTACAGGTTACAGAATAAAACTCAGAGTCAACTCAAAAATAGTAATCCGTGAATAACAAGTATGAACAAAGCATTATGTTTGATGGTAATAGTCCAATATCACATTATTTCTTCAAAAATATGTCTGGAAATATGTCATCCAAGCCAGAGGGTCACAAAGGTCTTTATTAGAGTTTAAAATAAATGTATATATGGCAGAGGGATACAAGTCCAGGTGAGGATTCTACCAATACAACCATTTATGTTCCATGTAAAGAGGGCAAACACAGCCGTAAAGCATCTCATTTATCATATTGGTACTCTAAATAGGTTCCTCTTATAGCGTCACATAGTTTAAACTGTACCAATCCACATGAGTGAAAAAGAACAAAATAAAGAATGGTTTCTGTGGAACAGTAGCTTCCCTTTTAAGGAGTCTAGCTTTCATTCCATAAATTGTGGTTTATTCCTGTCTGTGAATCCACTGGTATTTAGTATCTAACCACAAGTTCCCTCTAAACAGAGACATTCAGAAAAAGCTGTCCCTTGGTAACAATCACAGGCATAAAATTCCTGTATCAGATTTACTTTAAAGTACTTTGAAACAGGTATCCCTGAAGCTAACATTGAAGTGTTATTTTTTAAATTTCTGTTTGCCAATTATGTGACATTGTTTATTTTATTAACTTCATTGATATAATCACTAAAGGATTTAAATATGAAAGCAGCATTAGGGCTAAGAGACAAAATAAAAGTGCTTAACAGATGGTTGATTTTTGCTGAGCTGTGAGCCTAATTCTGGAAAGAATTAAGTGTACTTATTGACCACACTTACTGGAATTTTGTGGATTTGATTATTTACGGGAATAGGCTGTATCTCTGAGACTGGTACAATATAACAAAACAGTATACGTCTAGCAATGTTTAATTGAGCGCTTCAGTTTTGACAAATCAAATGCCAGCAGCTTCCAAGTGACTAAATCAAGTTTATGGAACCTAGAATGTAGCAGTTCTGCCGCTAATAAAATGTTAGGGAAATTTGGGCGGGGGTTGGGAATCAGTGCACAGCTCCAAAAATAATTGAATTCTGTTGCTGTTCTGGATCCAGGCCACCTTGCTATTATATGCGTGGTACTGAGAATGTGATTGTGGCCTCGATTGACTTCTGCTCAGTGATCCGAAAGGGAACATTGGGTCCCATTGATGCTACGAGAGATTTCTCTGTTTAACTTCAGTGTCCATGAAAAAAATGCCGTAGTCAGACCTCTGAATTCAGTGAGTCCATCTACTTTACGTCTACATGGAAAGGCAAGAGTTCTCCAAATTCTCCGACAGTGCTCTCTTGACATCCCTTTCACTGGAGACAAGTATTGTCCCTAAGACCATGTATTAGGGATGCCATTCCCCCACTGGGGTCGGAGGATCCCCCACTCCCATCTTCTGCCCCCTGCCTCTACTCACTTGGCCAGCAAGGGAGGAAAGGTGGGGGAACGCCGCTGGGAGTATAGGGGAACCTGGCATCCCTTCCATTTACATGTGAAGTTTGTGTTCTCTCCCCACTTCACTTCCACTGCAGCCAGAAGCAACTTCTTTGTGCTAGGGCCAATTCAAAAAACCTAAGTGTTTTCACTGTGTTTTGAGCCGATTCTGGCCCTGGCACAAAGCTGTTGCTTCTGGTTGAGCTGGAAGTGATCTCATCAGCCGGTGCAGGAGCCTGCACATTTCCCCAGCCTGCCTGCTGATGGTGGGGAATCTTCACAGACCTGCCTCCTGCCGCTGATCTCCAGCGTTCAGTGGGCGGAGTCAGGAATGCCTGAGAGATTACCTTCCACTAGCAGGCACCTGGGAACCCTAGACTGGAGCCGCTTGAAACTGTACAGACAAGACAGATAGACCAGCCTTTGAACTGAGAATGTCTGAGTGATGGGGACAAGACTGGAATGTGCTTTCTCTCTCTCTAAAAATGCTCAGCTTTTCTTGATGTTGCAAGTTCATGGCCCTCAGATCCTTTGCTGAGCCTGCCTTGGTCTGTGAATTGCATGTCAAGAGTGAGGCAGCTGAGACCTTTCAACATTAGTATTTGTAATTAATTGTCAGTGAAATCTCCAGGCTGTAAAATGCTCTTTCTTGGGCTGCCTTTGAAGAGTATTTAGAAGTAGAAAGGAACATAACAGCACATCTGCTTGAGGAGTTTGGTTACTGGGGATACTGATCTCTGGAGTCTATTCCTGTATTCCATACACCTTGAACTCTAAATTGCTTAGGTCTTTTTTCTTCTAGACTCCATCACAAACTTTTTGCTAAATACCTTGTTGATCATTTTAACTTGTGTACCAAGTTTGCATGATGGTTACAAGAAGATGTTTACAGTAGCTTACAAGATTACAAGATTACAACTGAACATGGTAAAGCTAATGTGGCAATTCTGATGTGATATATTGAACAGGTCTCTGGAAAGGTAGCTTGTAAATTTTCTAAATAAATGTATGTTTAGTGGGAACTCTCTTGGTATTGCTGTAATTTAGGTAGTGTTGAACACTTCACGCTTTCAGACTCAGGCAGTTTAGGCAGCCAACTTGTTCATACAAAAATAATTATCACCAACTGTCATTACTTGAATATTTTGTTGGTGGCTCTTAATGAAATATATGAATCGACTCCTCTGAAAATCATCGTGTTTGAGGAGATGCAAGGTGATTACTCCTGTGGTGTTTGCTCTAGGATTAGTTATTCACATGTGCAAGTCACCCTTTGTGTGGCTCATCCCTTAGAATGATCAAAAGCCCACTAGCATCTGTCCTCATCATACGCCCCAGAACACTTCCCTTAAGTGACGCAGGGTGTGCTTTAGGTTTGGGGTGTCTATAACCTCAGGGACTGCCCTTGTATAAATCAGTGTAGCTTTGGTATAAAGCCGTGGGACTTTCTGAGACAGATTTAAGACATCATCTACAATGAAGCTCACTCAGTCTGTATTGGGTAGGGAATGGGAAGCAGATAGAAAGTTTTTGAAATGAGATCATGTTGGATTTTTATGATGTTTTAAATTTGGCTCAACTCTTTTTTAGCTTGCAGTGCCGAACAATGACTTTGATAAAACATATACAGTGACACTGCATTTACTTACTAGCTTTTGTATCTTTTTCATGAGTGGAAGGAGACAGACTGCTGCATGTTTTGTTGGTATTTTTAACAGAACTAGTTCACAATCTAATAGGAATCAAAAGTATTCTCTGTTCTTCATTAGATCATTCTTTAAAAGAATGTTAGAGGTATTGTATAAAGCCATCCAGCCAAGGAAATCAATTGACTGTGAAATCACCATCATTAGAGTGAAACAGGATGCAGAAACATTTAGTGGCTTAAGGAACAGTATTTGCTATGGTTAGGTATAGAAGGGTTGATGCTTTGAATTTCCATCCACTTGTGGTCTGAAATGTAATGTACAAAAAAAATTACAGCTGTTTATACACATCCCAAATACGTTTTTTAAGTCCAAGTGGAAAATACCACCATCATAATACAAGTGGCTTCAGTCATAAGGGCCATTCAGTAATATAGCCATTCAGCAATTACCATTTTATCAGATATGGGGGAGGTGAGAATGTATTCCATGTATACTGCAATCAATGCACTGGCCACCAGTTGGATCCTGGATCAGTTCTATCTGCTAGTTCCAGATCCAGCGGTAACCTAGAACCCAAACATCTGTCAGAGATCACCTCTCTCCCTATAAGCCAAATTAGTTACTTAATTTATATCCCACCTTTCTCCTCAGTTGGGGACCCAAAGCTACTCATATCATTCTCTTCCTCATCTCCATTCTCACAACAACCCTGTGAGGTAGGCTAAGCTGAGACTGTGATTTGCTCATGGTCACCCAGCGAGCTTCCATGGCAGAGTGAGGAATTGAACGGAGTCACCCAGACCCTACTCCATCACTCTAGCCAATACACATACTAGCTCTGTATCACACCATATTTTTATACAGTGGACAGACTTCATGTGCTGTTAGAGGCTAGGTCTTTGCTGCTGGTATTCCATAACTCCCCCCCCCCCCCCCGATTTTTATTCTGCCCTCCCTGCACAGGCAGGCTCAGGGCAGTCTTGCAAGAATCTTCCCACTGAGTACTGAAGTTTTTCCAAGGGGATGCAGAACCTTCCTCTTTCAGAAGATCTATGACTATCGAGTGGGCTTTTCCGGTTTCTTAGCTTTGTTGCTATAGAGCGCGTGATTTTACTGATTACTGGTTGAGGCTGTTTTAAACTGTGTTTTACTGAAAACTCTTCTCCAGCTTGGTAACAACTTCATTTGAAAACTTCCCAGAACCCCAGCCTGAATTTGAGTTTGAAAAGACCATTTGGCTGTCTTGTTCCAGGAGAAACCTCAACTACTTTTCCAATGCTTATGCTGCCGCGGTCAGTGCTGTGGACCCAGATGCAGGAAATGGAGAGCTGTGTATTAAGGTGCCATCAGAGCTGTGGAAGCAAGTTGATGGTAAGTTGTAGATGCCCTATTGATTCCTAAAGTGAAGGCCCTACAGACCTGCTCCCAATCCAGAATCTTTTTATAATGGGCAGTGAGTGGTTTGACAGTGGGTTGACACTGCCGTACCAATGAAGAGGTATTTTGAGAATCTCAGACTACTCTCCGTCTGTAGGAAAAGCTGTATCACGAGAAACCATTTGGAATAGATGATTTCAAACAAACTCATTATAGAAAATTACTATTTCACTTGGGAGTCATAGGTTTTATTAAAAAAACCGAGGTTCACAAACAGTTGCATCTACCCACCCCCCAGTTGTTAATATGGATGCCTTTGCAAGGCTGAATATTAAAGGCAATCGATAGATGACCACTAGAAAACTCTTCCGCTAAGTGAATCTCGGAGAATATAAATGAAGTAAGCATATAACTAAATAAATATGAGCGTCAACATGTTGTTGCTGTTTTATCGCTACAGAGTTAAAAGCCCTAAAAGTACATATAAATTTTTCTCTGGATCAGCCAAAAGGAGGTCTTCATTTTGTGGTACCCAATGTGGAAGGCAGTTTGGCTGAAAGAGGGGCCCATGTCTTCTCTTGTGGATATCAAAATTCTACAAGGTGAGAGTTGTACAGTTTTGCCTTCGCAATTCCTCCTTGATTCTCCTTAAAACTGTGCTTTTACTAAGAGCAGCTGCTGTGACAGTTTGAGATTTAATTCTGTTGTGTTCTCAGTTACATCTTAGAACCACGTCAGACATGACATTGTGCCTATATAAGGGTAGGAATAAACCTGTGTGTACTGTCCTGTATGGAGATTGTACCTCTCTCGTGTGTCAAGAAGAGCCAGTGGTGAAGTGTTATTTTTTGATGTGGGAAACCTAGATAAGCTCTTCTCAGCGATGAAGTTCAGAGGTATTCAGATCTGTGGGCCTCAGGGGATTGGTTTTATTTTCATTTTAAAATGTTCTACGCTGCCTTTCCCCACTAATAGGAGCTCGGGGCTTCAAAGGTGCTCTCTTCCATTGAATGAGAATCTGCCTCTGTTGCAGAGAGAGATTCACTAAGCAGAAGGAAGTCATTGGGCTCAGTAAAGCATATTTGTCCCTCCCAGAGCATCTGGTCAACCACTGCAGGAAAGAAGAAGTAAAGAGATCATGGGTGTGAAGAAACAGCATGGTGTTACAGACCCTATTCTGAAATAGATATTAGTTGAGCCAAGGAACAGGCCTAATCCAGTTGCTTTAGTTTTCATGTTTGTAAGACATGTTTTTCTCTGCTCAGTTCTTGCTGCACGTCTTCAAATAGAATAAAACACCAGTCGGAGGGATGCCCAGACTAATCTCAAGAGTGTGTTCTTAACAAGAACAAAGTTTGTTACATTTATTCTATGAGAAAGGTCTGCTATAGCTCAGAGACAAACTCATGGCATGCCATTGGAAGTGACAAATCGGTGGCTTTTGGTATGATCATGTGGGTTTCATGTCATTGAGCCTGTATTAGATATAGCTCCCTGAATAACCCCAAAGACTCCCTGGTTCTCTCAGGTATGGGATTATTTAATTTTTCAGAAAGTGCTTTGGCAAGATTCTTAAATTTGTATTTTATCTTTCAGAACTAATGTAAGATAAGGGACTATGTCATATGCAGATCTGCTGATCTCTGTATAGTTGATTGTTTCAAGATTGATTAGATTGATTTTAAATGACAATCATGAGTGGGTTTTGGCTAGGCTTACATGATTTTCACTTTACACTTGGAATAAATAAAACTTCTGACCTCTTTCAGGCTTTGGGAGAGAATACATGTGGTTTATTGGTTAAAGCATTGTTTTAAAACAGACAAAGAGACTTTTAGTTTCCATGTGTATATTTTAAAAGTACTCCCCCCTCCCCCGAGACTGAGATGTGCCTGATTTAATAAGCAATAGTAGCACTGGTATCTCTTCGCTTAAGTAGCAGTTGAGTAGTTGGTTTAAGATGGGCTAAGATGCCTCCTACCAGTACATGATGATTTGCCCCAACCCAATGTGCACATGTTTTTTGACATCCATTTATTCTCACAGATGGGTTAACTCTTTTTTCTGCCATACCTTATGACTGACGTTACTAAGGGATAGAATCCAAAGTGTTCTCTTTTCCATAAGATGGAAATTTTCCAGAGATCCTAAAGCAGCTCTTTCAGTACTGTAGAGCTGCATCCTGTTGAGAATGTGTTAAGCCTTTGCTGTTGAGTAAATCCTGTTTTGGCCAGGTTTTGTGTTTGGGCATGGAATAGCATGTGGTTTTGCTTGTGGCAAAGCTCGGGGGTGGGGGCTCGGTAAGTTACACCTAGCCTTTGCCTTTCTTGCTGACAGAATGAGCACACTTTAATATACATCAAGGGCTAGGTAAGGTAACATCAAGGGCTAAAGTACCACAAAATTTAGTAGTATAGTCTAGAGTTAGAAAGGTCATTGTGACTGATGTTCTGATTTTCTCTCTAGGTTTTGGTTTCCTTGTGTTGATTCATATTCTGAACTGTGCACATGGAAACTGGAGTATACAGTTGATGCGACAATGGTGGCTGTCTCAAATGGAGATCTGGTAGAAACAGTGTACACTCACGATATGAGAAAAAAGACCTTTCACTATATGCTGACGATTCCAACTGCAGCCCCTAATATCTCTTTGGCTATAGGACCATTTGAAATCCTCGTTGACCCATACATGCATGAGGTAGTGCTTTTCACTTTGTTTATTCTGGTGCTTCTGGGTGGAGTACAGTTGGGATTATATGGATATCGTTACATTAGTCATACGAATTTTAAAGAGGTCGTAAAGGTTTTTATAAGTTGCAATACACTACATGGTAACTAGGTTTAGCGTGCGTTTTGTAGGATTATTGATTTGATTTGGTTTTCTGTGTGTGTTCAGTTTGATAACCAGTAACAATGTAAAAACACTGTTGAATGTATGGGGCGGTAGCTATCTACATTACATTGAGTAGCCTCAGGCTGCAGTGTAACCAGACCTCTACCGTCTTTCAAAAATATGGGAAAGATGATTCTCCCAAAGAAAGGGAATGAAATATTAGGCTTCTGTGATACAGTTATGAGAATATTGGAGTAGGACGTAGGAGACCCAGGCTCAAATCCCCACTCTGCCATAAAGCTCAGTGAATGAATCTGGGCCAGTCATACACACTCAGCCTAACTTACCTCACTGAGTTATTGTAAAGACCAAGTAAGGCATGGGGAAAACCCATGTATGCTGTGCTGAGCACCTGGGTGGAAAGACAGGATGAAAATGTATAGACAGTCTTGGCATAGGTGCCTTACTTTTGAGCAGCTACTGTATGTCTTTGCAGTTTACTGCAAGTTTAAGTAAAACTGGTACTTCTAGAGATATGGTAACTGACAAAAGAAACCAACAAAGAGGTCTAGAAGTCACTGAAGTTGAAATAAAGATTTACATTCAAACTCTGTGATTATGTCTATCGATACCTTATTTTAGAACTTCATTTTACCCTAGCCTGGAGCTTGGTGCAGGTAGCCTGTTTGTTTTGTTCTGTTATGTATCATTCCATATTTAATTATGGAAAATGTTCTGCCAGTTCTTTGAACCTGCTCATTGAATGCTGTCATAGGAGGAAGACATTGAAATAAGAGGGTTTTTTTTGGTGGTTTTTCTGCTGAATCCAGGTAGATCATTTCCCAAGAGTCGATCCCTCTCTTCCTTTTAGGAAACATGGTTGATGTTAATTATAAGCAAGTGGTGCCCTTAATTTTAAGAGCCCGTTATGGTTTCCAACTGGGTCAACTGCCCCAGTGATTGTGAAATCAGAAACTAAACTGCTTTTCTTGATATGTCCCTTAGACAGAATTTCTTTACATTTTTATTACAATATTTACATCTTGCCTATTTTCTCAGAAGGGGACTTGAACTGGATTGCAGAAAAATGGTTTAGACAAACCTGGGCACAGCTCAATGAGATTCAAGATTTCCAATGTTAAAGCGTTGAGAGATGCCAGCTTACTTAGATACGTTTCCTTTTCATTGTAGGTGACTCATTTTTGCTTACCTCAGCTTCTCCCACTGCTCAAACATACAACTTCCTATCTCCATGAAGTCTTTGAATTCTATGAAGAGATACTTACCTGCCGTTACCCTTACTCCTGTTTCAAAACAGTTTTTGTAGATGAGGCATATGTTGAAGTCGCTGCTTATGCTTCCATGAGCATATTTAGGTTGGTATTTGGAACTTTTGTATGTAAAAACTAGTTTACTTAAAAGGGAAGGCCTGGATGCTATACCTTGTTTCTGCTTGCATTCCTTTCATCGTTTGTGGAATGCATGCCTCTGGCACTAAGCTCAGGCCACAGCCAGTGTCTTTCAGTGAGCTCAGAAGGGCTTATTGCCATAGGAACATGCTCCCCAGTGAAAAACCACCCCCACAATGGACAAACAGGAGCGTGAGCAGAAACAGTGTATAGATCCTAAAAATTCCATATACATTTTACAGCTCATCTTTATTTAGCAGCAAACTGGACAAGTATTACAGGTTGGGTCCAGCAGAAAAGCGCATGGAAGGAGTTGGTGGCAGGGATCTGTTTCCGTTTTCTCTTTATTTTAGCAGGGTGCTCTTTGTTCTGAAAATCCTTTTGATGCCCATAAAGAAAATGTACTATAGTACAAGGGGCTGCAATAAGGAAGGAGAATGGGAGAAATCATCTCTTCCCTCCCTGGCGCAGGCTGCCAGCTGTAAGTGGGGTGGATGTGATTATACCCAGTTCCTTCTATTCCTTGCAGACCCATGTACTCTGGCACATTTTGTTCACAAGGACCCTAACCCATAATACTTGATCAGTATTTTCATAAAAACAAATAAATAAATGACAAACAAGCTGGCTGGGGAAGGCACCACTAACTCCTCTTATAAGTTTTCCCATGCAATCTCTGATTAAAAAGCTGCCTTCATAAATGAGACCAGTTTTATATGACTATAATCCCAAGAGGATTGGTAAGGTTAGGATGGAGCTCTGACCCAGAAACAATGCCCCGACCGACACACTTGGAACTCAGTGCATCTTCAGAAGCAGCCTGTAATGCCGTGCAGAAGTCTGCTGGATAAAAGGTGGGGGGAGGCAGAGGATGAATGTGTATTCACATAACTTGACCTCATGCAAGCCAGAGAGCTCTCTCATTTGCACAGCCTTCTTTTAATTTCACTTTTCATAGACGAAAAGTACGCAAAAGCACTTGGGAAAAGTTATTTGAGATTAATTAAATTTAAAAGCAAGCTGCCTTAACATTCTTAGGAATATGTAACACCTCCTATTCCTTTGGAGGAAAAGAAATCCTCCCCGAAGCTTCTGCACACAAAACACATTGGTGCCATTTACACCATTTCATGGGCAAATACTGATTACAAATTTTAAACCTTGTACTTTTGAAAGTTTAGCTTTTCAAAAACATGACTGTATATGGAGGTCTAAGATTCCTAAAATGTTACATTTTTGTTAATTGTTTTAACAGCAGAGTAAAAGTGGTTTTTTATTTTATACATTACAGTAATCTATGTATGTGTTTTAAAAATTCTTTAGCACAAACCTTTTGCACAGTGCAATGATAATAGACGAGACCCCACTGACCAGGAGATGTTTGGCTCAAGCCCTAGCCCAGCAGTTCTTTGGTTGTTTCATATCCAGAATGTCTTGGTGAGTACAGATTAATATATAACATTCTGCAAGAAGTATTTTGTTTATGGGTATGTGTGATAGGGCAGCTGGGTAAGGAGGTCAAGGGAGAGAGCAATGGAAGTCCTTACCAGGGGAAAAGCTGCTCAAGACCGTGGATTCCCCACACAGGTCACCACAGAAGCCCTATAGTCTGATTGTGGCCGGGCTTCAGTCAGCGTCTTCACAGCTGCAAGGGGAGGGAATTCCCCTGAGGTTGTAGCATGGGCGGGGAGAGAGGGTGGGAGACTTGCAAATGGAGGGTAGGTCCAGCCCCTGGACTATTCCTTAAGGGCTGCCACCCTGAGAAGCCTGGAGTGGACGAGGGAAAGGGGAAGTGGAGGAAGGGAGCTGAGCCATAGAAAGTGAGGGGACTTTCCCCGAGAGGTAAGCCTGTTCCCTAAAGGGAGAATTGTTATGGGGGAAACTGTGGACTAAAGGGAAGCTTGCCCTGCCCCTCTGGGTCTGATTATCCTTCCAAGCAGTCAGGCAGGGACGTGGGATAAGCGACCCTCCCCCCCCCCAGCATGTTGCACCCTCCCACACTCACAGTCTGCAAAGCATTTGCATTATAGCACCTATTGTAGGATCGACATTTTCTCCTAGCTATCAGATCAAGAAGCACTGGATTGTGTTGCATTTTTTAAAATGTACGATATGATAACCTGCAAGCTCTTAAATGACATAATTTAAATATGACATAATTATTTAGATGTTTAAAAAGAAATGCTGCTAAGTACATTTTGTTAATAAAAGGTTCTTATTATTCAAAATAACCTTGAAAAGTTTTCAGATTCTCCAGATCTCTTCATCAGGCTAGATGTAAAAAATACAGAAGGGAGGGGGGTTCAGCCCTTTGTCTTAAAGCATTTGATCTGAAACTTTTTCTTTCCCACCTCCTTTTTGTTTGTTTGTTTGTGCAGCCCAATAAAGAGAACTCAAAAGCTTGCAGCCTGTTTTGTGTTTTGGTCAGTCTGAATATAAAGTATTATATGGCATTTGTGTTTGGATTTCATTTTGAACCAGTGCAACTACCTGCAATTGCTGTTTAGACATTTAGGATGATTTATCCCTGATAACATTTTAAACTGTTGAACTGCCAGAATTTCAAAATGAATCCCAAAAATGTTATGGCAACTCCTGTCCTGAACACAGGAAACTTTTCAATAGCACCTAATGCAAAATCTAATGTTTTAGCTTTGGAGGCAAAGTCATTTGGTTTTTTGGTAGCTCGATGTCTTGTGGCCAGGACACACAGACAGACAGACAGACAGACAGACAGACACAAACACTCCATTCATAGTTTGTCAGACTTCTTTCGTTAGATGTGCTAGTGTGTCAGCTGCTAAGATACTTGCACTATGAAAGCATAAAGCAGGAGCTGCACTTTTCAGCATTCACACTACTGTGTAAATCAAGAGGAATGGAGCTTTATTTCTTTGCTTTCAGGTCAGATGAGTGGGTGTTGAAAGGAATCTCTGGTTATATTTATGGCCTTTGGATGAAGAAAACCTTTGGCGTAAATGAGTATCGACATTGGATCAAGGAGGTAATACATCCATGCAGGTGGCTCTTTGAGAACAAGCTGTGTGCTTTGTGGTCTTGATAGATTAAAGTGAATGAAATTATCAGTGTAACTTGCACATTTTAAAAAGAAATTGTTCTAGAAGATTGACCAAGGTCTGGAAGCACTTGGCACCATTATGGAGACATTTAAAAAGGTGACATCAGAGTAGTCAGGCAGAGAGGTCCACCTTCACAATGAAGTTGCTTTGAGTTATACCGTTATCTAGTTATCTCTTTAAGGTAACATTTTGTCATATTGGATTGTCTACTACCTCTGTAGGGATTAGATAACCTGGTTCTTCAACCTCAGGCTGTGTGTTAATAACCCATAACTTCTTGCCTTGGTTTGCAAAATGGGTGCAATGTGGTCTTGCATCAAGAAATATTTGTTTAAGCTTGTTTAAAGCATAATGGGCTTTGGAGACAGTCACATGGCAGATTTCCTTAGGCTACCATCCTCCTTACAGTTTCCACTACTTTGTGGGAAACAATTGGTATTCTGAATCTAACCAGTTCTTAAGTGTCTACTTTGGTAGCTTCTGCAGTTGAATGGACCCGAGAAGCATCTAAGTACTGCAACCAGATTGTGCAGTTCATGCTCACAAATGTATGTGTATGCATGCATATGGCAGAGTATATGGCATGTATGTTGGCTTTATATTTAGTCATTGCTATTGTATCACTGCCTCAGTGATGGAGAGAGAATGGAGAAATAATTATCTTACCAGTAATTGGGTTTTTGCGTGTGCGTGTCAGCAACCAGCATAAAAAAAAAGTTCTTTTATGCTTCAGGACTCAAAATTACAAATAAATAGGCCCCCAAATTTAGACTGGCTTTAATTCACGTACATACCAGTTTTCTAAGTGCAGAGTTCCCCCATCCAAGGAAGAACATCTGAAGAGTTTTAAGTGGCACGGTCAAAATGCTAATTCATTACCACGGTAGAACTAGGCCTCTTGGGGGAGGCTCTACATCCTTCCATCCAATACATGATTTTTTAATTAGTCCAAACCATCTGGTTCTTTTTCTTGGTCTTTATAGTGTATCAATAATAAGTGGTATATTTTGCCATTAAAATAAATAGCTTTTAAATTATCTTGATTTCATTTTGTAGCCCTGCATCCCATCTGCTTTTTTTCCTTAAACAACCTCGTATGTTTTCTTTGGAATACTATGCTGTATTCTTCCCACTCCCAGGGAACATCTCTGTCCATCATTTCTTCAGCAGCAATTCAACCTATTCAGTGACACAAGGTGTGATTTCAGTCCCTCTCCCCTACACACACACACACACACACACACACACACACCCAAATCCACATGGCTCTTGATCTATACAGGTTCTGTGATCCCAGAAATAATCTTTTCAGGGGTCAAAAGAATCCGAAGAGCAGTATGGGAGGCATCCACACGAGTCCTTGTCACTGTACCTGATGAGAGAAACTCTCTTGCTTTTGATGCTCACATACCTGGAGTTGCCTACTTTGCTGCTAGCAAAGACTTTGCACACAGCTGAACTGGTCTTTTTAGAATAAGATATTCATTCACAGTATTTATATATTTTACATTTCAGGAACTAGACAAAATAGTGGTGTATGAACTGAAGACTGGTGGAGTCTTGCTGCATCCAATATTTGGTGGAGGAAAAGAAAAAGACAAGTATGTTTATTTAGGCTGAAAAATTAAGTCCTAGGTCTTAAGCCCGTTATATTTGGAGAGCAATAAAGTAGATACTTAATACAGAATTTATCTTATTTATACCCTGCCTTTCTGCTCAGTGGGGATCCAAAGACGCTTACATTTTCTCCTCATCCATTTTATTTTTACAACAACAACCCTGTGAGATAGGATAGGTTGAGTGTGTGTGACTGGTCCAAGGTCATCAGGCAAGCTTCCGAGGAAGAGCACGGATTTGATCGTGGGTCTCCCCACGATCTGACTCTCTAACCACTGCAGCCTGCTGTCTGTCTGTAATGATTGGTTAACACAGGTCGCTTATATCAGATTGTTTCTGGTGTCCTAGGCCGATTCCAGACGGCCCTCTGCAATCCGAAACGTTGTGCGTTGTCGCGCGTCATCGCACGGAAAACGCGAAATATCGCGTTTTCTCGCGCGAGTTTTGCGTGACCTCGCGCAAAACTCGTGCGAGAAAACGCGATATTTCGCGTTTTCCGCGTGATGACGCGCGACAACGCGCAACATTTTGGATTGCAGAGGGCCATCTGGAATCAGCCCTAGAATAGACAGGTTAAAGTGACTGAGCTTCAAGCTAAAGCCTTAAATGCATTTTGCCGAGTCGACCATTGGCACATTTGCACTAACTGATGCACTCTCTCTCAGAACATTATTTGTCAATAGCAGCTCAGTCGGGACTCATGTCCCAGCAGGTAGTGCTCTGCAATCCAGCTAGGAATCCCAGCCCTTGGTTTGAAGACCCCCTGCTCTAAGCTCTGTGGAGGCAGGGGTCCTCCTTTCCCCTTTTTATTCTTTTAACTGACTGTTAACTACACTCAACGTTGCGTCCCTTATAGAATAAAATTTAGATTTTGTCAGGCTGTTGTTGAGGTCTTTTTACTTCAGGTCATTTACAAAGTCCTGTCTTTTTGCATAGGGAGTCCCCTGAGTCGGTAGAGAACCTCATTGCCTTACTGTGCAGCTTTTGCTATCCACATAGGGCCAACCAGTTTGCTGCTGGATAGAGAAATATGTTGCCCATATTTTTCTGGTGTGTGTGTCTAATATTAAGTTTTCACCAATGCTCAGTCTGAGGAAATGAGTTTTGACTTGCAAAAGCTGATGGTAGAATAAATGTTGTTGGTCTTTAATGTGCCACTGGACTTCCCTTGTAAAATCTCTACCATTCAAATTCGACAGTACACACTTCCAGAACTTGTGTGTGTGTGTATAATATGCTCCTGAAGCCCATCTAGCTCTCTTTTTTGTCATGTTGTCATCTCTGCCGAGAACCGTGGTGGGATTTTGTCGTAAAAGGGTCCTGAATTGATCTTGATTTTATTTTCCAGCCCTTCATCACATCTGCATTTTTCCATAAAACATCCACACACTTTATCATGGGAATACTACACTATGTTCCAGTGTAAGGCCCACCTAGTCATGAGGCTGATAGAAAACAGAATAAGCATGGAATTCATGTTACAAGTAAGTATTTGGATGACTTTATGAAATGGATTCTGGTTTACCTTAAAATAACCTCAAGAGTATTTTCTTTCCATTAACCATGGCTTTTAAAAAATCAATTTCAATGTCATAACTTTAAAATATGATTTTTTTTAAAAAAAGGGAATATGACCGTGGGTTTGATCCAGCCAGTTTTTTTCAGTCAATCTTGTCCAGTTCCTCTCCTCTCCACTGCTCCTGCTCCCGTTGGCTTTTGTCCATGCTGGTCCCCAGCTTAGCATCTTTGGTGGTCAGAGGGGAGAGGAGGACCCTTAATTTCCATTTCTGCTGCTGAAAATCTGGCTGAATCCAATCCCTTGAGTAAAAGCAGCACAATCCCATTAGGTGCAAATGTCTGATACATATAAAAAGCTTTCTTTTAATCACAGTGAAGAAATTAGGGGTCAGCCAGGGGCTTATAGGTTCCCTTTCTTGAACCAATTTCCCTTTTTTACCGAAGCATGGTTAAGTGATATATTGGAGCCAGCTTTAGCCAGGGTGAAGGGTAACCATGTTTCCTGCTTACTCCAGAGATTGTTAACCAGCTTCAAGTCATGGTTAAGAGAGAACCTGTTTAGCTTTTAACCGTGGTGAACATTGGTGCCACTATATCTCTTAACCATGGTTAACACAAGAGGAGGAAGCATTTGCTCCAGGAAGGGCATGTGGCCCCACAGCCTGCTCCTTTGCATCCTTGCATCC
Source organism: Eublepharis macularius (assembly GCF_028583425.1). NCBI lineage: Eukaryota > Metazoa > Chordata > Lepidosauria > Squamata > Eublepharidae > Eublepharis > Eublepharis macularius. The sequence goes on along the minus strand of NC_072796.1, from coordinate 123,795,260 downwards.
ATACTGGCCCAAACCATTGAAGATTTGTTAGTTACATTTGTACATGGACTTGCTAAGTGGTCTCCCTAGCCAGGTCTAAACTTCCATAGCCTCGGCAGTGTAATCGGATCGTGCTGCCTTAAGACAATCCTGCGGAGCTCAGAAAACACAAGCACCTCTTTGCATGGATAGCTGTTTGCATAACTGACCCATGTGGCTTGGAGCCAGTTACAACCACTCCCGGAAAACCAGGTTTCCTCTTAAACAGCAGGCCATGGAATCAAGCCAGTGCCTTTTTCTTTAAAAAAAGGGTACTCACCACTGGCTTAAACAATTCAATCTGTTGCTGTTGCATGTGTCGAGCTCTTCTTTCCCCCCACCCAACAGAAACAGTTTCAGCGAGCATACAGTACAATTGTGTACAGAGTTACTCCAATCAGAGCCCACTGATTTCAGTGGGCTTAGATGACAGTAACTCTACAGAAGAGTTATGCTGTAATCTCTTAGCAGCCTGCTTTATTAAGCATTATGCAAAGAAGCTGTTGAACAATGAGGTTATCAGTACTTCGCCATGATAGCTAAATGGAACCTCCATGAACAAAGGCAGCATGCCTCTGAGTACAAGATAATGGAGTAGAAGGTACTGTGCTGTGAGCTCCCAGAGGTCTCCCATGTTAACTGCTGCTGACAACCAAACTACGCAGACTATGAGGGCACTTCTGAGTCAGAGTTTTCTGATACATGCTCTTTCCAAAGGTAGTTGATGAGGAGCTTCGTTCCCAAAAGATGCTGTTTGAAATCTTTTCTCTCCCTACCAGCAGAACCACCTAGGATCCTGTCTGGCTTTGTTTTTAGATGAATTCTGTTGCGTACTATGACCTGAATGTCTCTCACATTTTTTAAAGATTTAAGATCACTTTGTTGGCTTTGAATACGAACTGAGGCTAATTTTTCTTTGTAGGTTTTCAACAAACTGTTGAGTCTGGCCAGTACCGCCTCATCCCAGAAGTTCCAGTCTCATATGTGGAGTCAGATGCTGGTTTCCACATCTGGGTTTTTGAAATCCATCTCCAACGTCTCTGGCAAAGATATCCAGCCATTAATAAAGCAATGGGTGTATCCTTTTCATTCTAGCTCTGGGCTAGTTAACAGCAAAGATTAAAAGTAGCTGTTCTGTGGCCCAGTTAAATGAGTACACTGGAACATATGAAGCAGCCTTAAAATTGTATGAAGAGTTTGTTAGTTAAAAAATCTGTTCCAGTTGTTGCGCTCCAGTTCTCTTCTGTTTAAGTTAAAATCCTGTGAATCCTTATATGGAGCAGGTTGGAACAGTCTGTAGAGTTGCCTTCACCCTGAAAAACGTACAGTAGCTTGAGTTGAATTTAAATCTAAATTACATAGTGAGAAGTTTTGTAACCATGTGTCATATATAGAAAATGCCAGTTTGGTACATCCTAAGCTACAAATTCTGAAACTCCATTTTGGCACCAAAAAGTCTTAGGACACCAACAGTTAAAAATTGTGTGAACAGGAAGAGATGTGTAAAACTCATTGGTGCTTGTAAAAACTGGTAGTGTCAGCCTGTGCTTTTGATAGAGTTTGAGTTCACCTTGATGTTGTCTTGGGAATAGTTAAGGAGACACTTGTGTGACTCACCTGAATTCCCATGAGCAAATTAATCTATGTTTGCTACTCCATCATGAAGATAACTGGAAAGGTCAGATTTAGGCATTGTTTACATAATGTACTTAAAAGACACTGAATTCAGCACAAGGAGAATAATGATCTTTAATTGCATTCAGTAAAGCCCTGTATGGTGATCAGAGCAGCCTAGGAGGGTACCGTTTGGGGAAACATGCACTTGAAAAAGCAGATCTGAACACAATGGTGGTTATCCTATTCAGTCCATTAGAGATCAGAGCAGCGTGGTAAAGTTTTATGGAAGTTTTGCATTTAATAGGAAACGAAACGTACTGGAGTTAGAAATAAAGCAGGACTATACATCTCCTGGAACCCAGAAATATGTGGTAAGTCCAATTTTCTGAATAGTTACTGAAACTGAAAATAGTTACATATTTACTGTCCATTTTGTCTTTTTAAAATGCTATTACCATTAAATAAAGTGTGGGGGCCAACTTTATTGGCACTCTGAGCAATATCAGGTCAGGGTGGGTAGGGGTCAGTAGCCCATAGCGACTTTAAATATTTTATTGCATGTCATTAATACATGTGGAACAGAATATTTATTAATGTCAGATGATATAATTTCCAGTTGACATTTTCCCCTTATTTATCAGCTATTATCCTAAAGGCGAATTTGGATGCATGGATACCGGATTCAGTTAACTTCTGGTTACCTTGTTTCCTTCTTGTTTTTATAATCCCATGTCTCTGCAACCAAGGGCACATGAAACATGTTTTGTTAAGGTTTTTTTTTCCTGATTCAAAATAATGGTGGCAATAGGGTGTTATACCAAGTGTGGTTGACACCACCAGTAACTCATTGAAGACCTGATTTAGTATAGTGGCTTGAATATTGTCCTTAGGCATTTGAATCTTGTGTTCGGATCCAGCTTCAGCCTTGGAAATCATGGGATAGGTTTGGGCAAGCTTCTTTCTCTTCATCTAACTTATCTCATAGGGTGGTTGTTGGTGGGGGAAGGTGCTGTGAGATAAAGTTAGGATACACGTGCTGGAAACAGTCAAATCACTCTCACTTTACATGAAATCACAGCTAATTGTTCTTTCACATTAAATTAATATCTTCTAAGGGCCCTCTGAAAGTAACGGTGCAAGAGCTTGACGGATCTTTCAACCACACTCTGCAAATAGAAGAAAACAGCCTTAAACATGACATACCCTGCCATTCAAAGAGCAGACGGTAAGCATTAGACCATTTATAAGAGTATCTTTGTGGCACACGTAACTAGAATAAGTACTGTGTCCCACTTTCCACTACCTTGGTCCCCTTTTTTATGTTACATCGATCGCATGGGAGCTGCCACATCATTGCCCTTTCCTGTATCACCAGATCATGTATGAAGAAGCCACATTAGGACTCCTTCTGATGCCAGGGTTGCTCTGTGGAAACAGGAGGTTGTGCTACTGTAGGGAAAGGGCCACACCATGGGCTTTCCCCTTGTATCCTGGGGCTTCCAGTGTTACTATGATGAGCTGGGAAGGGGTAGCCCTGTAGCAGCCTCTGTGCCACTGTTGTTATGTGAGAATGCAGTCCTTAGTTGCTAATGTGGGTTTGAATTCCCTGTTCCAGGCATAACAGGTTTTTTTTTAAAAGATAGGAAAAAACCTACCTGTCACTCTTAACCACCAGAAATATTGATTCAGCAGGGTGGTTAAGCATTTTTAAGCAGCAGTCATGATCCATATTGCTTGATGGTGCACCCATGGCGAGTGCTGTCTGCAGAAGGGAGGAGGTAATGCGCCTCTGAAGGATGATTGACAGAAACAATCGGGAACATCTGCACTGGTTGAATGAAGTTTTAATGGCTCAGCCTTAGCCTTCTTCGTAACATGGTTCATTGAAACACAGTTTAATCTACGCTTGCTGAGGTCAGAAACGAAAAACCCATTTTTAATATACACGTTTGACTTTTTAAAAACATTTACACAGGAATAAGAAGAAGAAGATTCCCCTGATGAATGGAGAGGAAGTAGACATGGATCTTTCTGCCATGGAGTAAGTCAATTCATGACAATATTGTCCCTTTTCTCGTGTTGTATTGCGTTGTCCCAAGGAAGAGAGATTATACGATACTGGCCCAAATCCAGTAGCACAGCCTGGATTTGGAAACATCAGTTTGCTTCCATTTAATTCCCACCCCCATCTCTGCCTGCCCCAGCAGCAGTTACCTGTTAGGAGGTACTTCTTTTCTTCTGCTTACCAGACAGGTGGATGATGCTCATAGAAGAAATAATCTGGAGGTGTAGCCGTACACCTGCTGCCTTCTGCAGTGCTCACAGAATCCTGATTCTTCCTCTTTGCAAATATTGTCATAACAGTGCTTGCATCCTAGCTATATTTTCCAATCGCTGTTCCTTGAAGGTCCATGATTTTGGGGGTTCACTGAGTCCCCTCCAGAGGCCCATGAGCACTGCTCCATTTGCACTCTCAAAAGAACCATTTTGAGAAAGTGGCCTCTGTAGCAAAAGCTGTACGAGCGTGCTGCGTTAGAGCTGTCCAAACAAGCCTTGGAACTGGGGCTGACACTCTTCCATCCTTTTTCTATAGCGACAGTAGTCATCATGATCCAATAACTGCTGTGAACTGGCCTGAACTGATCCAATAACTGCTGTGAATTGGCCTGATTTTTTTTTAATCAGAAGAATTTGCCACTTCATTGGCCACCTTGTTCTGTTGTTGGCCATCTTCCTTCGGTTCTTCAACAAAAGAGCTGTTAACTCTTGAAGTCCTGACTGGGAAACCTCTGCTAAATATAATTTTAAAAGATCATGCAGTTATTATGTGTGCCAGTTAGTAACAATCAAGACATCAAGCTTTCCGAAACTACTGTGTTTGAAGGTATTTCTGTACAGAAAAAACATACAAACTGCAGGTTGTTGAGTTTGTGCAACCACATGTATATCTCAGGCTTCATTCAGTTGTAATGCCAGCCATGGTTTGTTAATTGTAAATGGTGTGTAAGCTCATTCACGTTTCATGTAAACACATGTTCTGAGTCAGACCTTTGGTGTTCTGTCAAGGCCGCTACTGTCTACTCTTGACTCACAGTGGATCTCCAGGGTCTTGTGCAATGCCTGCTACCAGATCTTTTAAACTTGAGATGCCAGGGATTGAATCTGAGACCTTCAGCATGCAGAGCAAATGCTCTACCACCAATCTGTGGTTACACTCCTAAAAAAGTCCCTCCTCTGTTTCCTGGTTTTTCCTGGATCCTAGTTAAATTTTCCAGTGGAAGAACAGAAATTTTCTGCTGCTTCCCACTGTAGCCCACTGATCTTCACAAAATGCTGTTCCTGGTGGACAGGAGAACCTGAATAGTTCAGTGTCATCTGCAAACTTGGCTACTACACTCTTCACCCCCTCCCCCATTCCAGATCATTTATGAGCAAATTAAATAGCACCAGCCCCCAGCACAAATCCTTGTGGGATGCCACTGCCTACCACCAGTGTGAGAACTGTCTGTTTATTCCTACTCTCTGCTTCCTGTTGTTTAACCAATTTTTAATCCATAAGAGAACCTGTCCTCTTACATCATAACTGCTAAGCTTTCTCTTTGGTGAGGTGGTACCTTTGTGATGGAGAGTGCCTTCAAGTCATACCTGACTTATGGCAACCCCCAGTGGGGTTTTCGTGGCAAGAAACTAACAGGTGGTTTGCCATTGCCTGCCTCTGCAACCCTGCGTTGGAGGTTTCCCATCCAATTACTAACCAAGGCTGACCCTGCTTAGCTTCTGAGATCTAATGAGATTAGGCTCACCTGGGCTATCCAGGTCAGGGTGGTGGGGTACCTTATCGAAAGCCTTTTGAAAGTTGAAGTATAGAATGTCTCTGTTTATATATAAGTATATAACAGGTCACTGAAACTACTGGGTCACTGTTATCTACATCTTTGTTCACTTTATTAGAGAACCCGATAAGGTTGGTGAGGCAGGACTTCCCTTTGTCGAAGCTGTGCTGACTTTTCCTTTAGCAGGCTTTATTCTTTTTTGTGTCTAACAATTCTATCTTCAATTACAATTCCTACTCGTTTTCCTGGGATATTAGGCTAACTGGCCTGTAATTTCCTGATTCCCCTCTGGACCCCTTTTAAAAAATCAGTGTAACATTTGCTGTTCTCCAGTCTTCTTGTGCAGAGGCTGGTATTAGTAACAAGTTACATAAATGGGTTAGTCAATCAACAAACTCACATTTGAGTTCCCTAAGAACTCTCAGGTGTGTGCCTTGGGACCGGGAGATACAGTGTTTTTTAATTCCTGCAGTAGGTCTAGAACTTCTTCTCTTATTGCCTCAATTTGACTCAGTTCTTCAGACTTCCTTTCTGGAAAGCATGCTGTGGGCACATGCCCCACGCTTTTCACAGTGAACACAGATAGAAACAAATTTAGCTTCTCTGTCATCCCAACATCTTCCTTTAGCAATACTTTGATTCCTTTGGTTATCCAAAGTATCTGCTTCTCTGGCTGGTTTCCTGCTCTGGATATCTTTTTATATAAAAGGGAAACTGTGTTCCCGACTACGCACTTTTATCCTGGTGCGCCTGCGCAGGATGAAAAGTGTGTCCTGGCCAATGCGGCCTCCAGAGGGAGCTGCTGCTGCAGGACAGCCCGACGAGCTTGCTGCCCTTCTGGAGGGCACCGCCACGCGACTGCCAGGCAAGCCTACCCCTGGAAGGCACCACTGAAGGACGGCTTGGCAAGCCCACCTGCTCCTCCATAGGGACCTGCCGCCGCAGAAAGCCCAGTGTTCCTGGGTTTTATAGGGCCCTTTTAAAAAAAAACAGACTCTGTTGCTAGTACTTAAAGAAATGCTTATTGTTTATCTTCGTGCTTTTAGCACTCCACATGTTTAATTATTAGCTTACACTTCTTTTGCCAGACCCTGCAGTCCTTTCTGTTCATTTCATTTGGGCAGACCTTTTTTAGACTCGACAGTACCTTTTCTAACTTGGGGAATGCATGCTGCCTGCGTCAGTTATTATGGTTTTATGTAGCTTCCAAGCACACTCCTTCTTAGAAGCCCTGTGAAAGCACTGGGTGCAAGCCCCTAGGAACCCCATGTGCCTTCTTAGAGTCAGCCCTCTAATAAACCCTGTTTTACAGCTCTGGGCTGTAGCTACACCCACTGGGGTTAGCCAATAGGCAGCTGACTCATCTCACTCAGCAGAAGCTCTTCCCAGCAGGACCATTTGTTTCTAGAGCACTCCTCAAAAGCGAAGAGATTTTCAGGCAGACGCGCACACCAAACAGCTCAGAAATAAAACGGCTTCAAGCAAACTGACCTACACTCCTCTTTGCCTCTTGCACCATTTCTGAGCTCAGCTTCTCTGTTCAAAAGCACGATGCAAGTCCTGGGATGCAAGTCTCTGGGAAACCGGCCGTGGCTTGCAAAAAGCACTTCAAACTTGGGTTTCAAATACTACTTTGGAAGCAAGGGTCTTGCTGCAGCTTGGTTTTTAAGCATGACAAACTGTGGGTAGTGAAAGACAAAGGAGGTGCAAGCCCATGTGTGTGTACTTTTACTCATCAAACCATATTTTGGGATTATATGTGGATTAAGCCAATGTAGATGATGAGAACCTCCCTGGCACATGTGAGCCTTCATCTATCATGTAAATCTACACAAGGGTTTCTGATGATCTCTCCACTGAAGTTCCTGTTCACCTAGTCCGGTGGGCCTGAGTGCTGTTCTGGGCCTTGTCTCAGACCCAGAGGAAAGGCCGTGGGGGTTGGCTCACCCTTGACTTTTTCCTCTCTAGCTTGAAAACCAGACCTGGACCATCCTCCTTGACCCCCCCTCTATTATAGGGCCTTACTAAATTCGCCACACCAGGAATCCTGGGCACAAGGTGAGAGGTTGTGAGCAGCTCCCTGACTGGGGTGTGGTTTGTCTCTTCCATCCCTTGCCAAAGGGTAGACAGCCATTAAAAGTCAGCCACCACCAATCAGATGGCCAGCAGGCATCTCTTTAAAAGGGTGTACATGCACCCTAGCTTGGCCAGTCAAGTACCTCAAATGGTGCCTTGACCAGTCAGGAGGAGGGAAGTCAAGCAGTTTAACAACTCACTAACATCTGAAAAAGTCACAAATTCAGCATATTTAATTTGTGTATTCCAGTCTCTCCCCCTTCACCTTCCAACTAACAAAGAACATTACCTGGCCCGCCAGAGCAATCCAAAGGTCTCCAATATGGTAAACTTGATGTTGGCTAACCTAAAACTTTTGAAGATAGGTGTTTTTTTTAGTTACTACAGTGAATTACCATTGATAAACCTGTCCTCTGCAAATTTGTCTTGCCTTTTGACTAGTTTGTTCCTGTGCCATTTTTTGAATGTAGGTATTGCTGTTAGGTCAAGAGCATCTTGGGCTAGCGAAAGACAACAAAGAGCCAAGGAGAGTTGGGAGAATTTCAACAGAGTGCTCTGTTGTGGAAATTATCATGAAAATGCCCCACCCCTAAAAGCATATGGTCGCAGTTAAAAGCTTGTACCAGGAGTAAAACCATAACCTTAGCCTTACGTGTGTAGAAAACAAGAGGTTTTGTGTTTAGGGCTATCTGTTCACCCCACGTTAAAATGTTACCGTTAGTCTTCACACCTCTGCTACATTTTAAGCCACAGCATAAATTTCATTCGTCTCTTTTTCAGCGCCGACTCTCCTTTGCTCTGGATAAGAATAGACCCGGACATGTCTGTATTAAGGAAGGTAGAATTTGAACAGGCTGACTTCATGTGGCAGTACCAGCTCAGATATGAGAGAGATGTGGTTGCACAGGAGGAATCCATTTTGGCCCTGCAGAAGTTCCCCACTCCAGCATCACGGCTTGCACTGACCGATATCCTCGAACAAGAGCAGTGTTTCTACCGAGTGAGAATAATGGCATGCTTCTGTCTTGCCAAGGTGAGAGGAGAGCCATGTTGGATTTCTGTTAAAAGCTGCCAAAGGTTCTGAGACTTCCACAGCAGTTTCTCAGGGCCTAACCCAGTATCACGTTATCTTGTTGAATATGGATCACATCTGAGCTCTTGATATTCCCTGCAGAGACAACAAAACAGACTCCCACAAAAGTATTTATTTATGCCATTTATAGCAAGTGCCTGCTTACAGCTAGGACAGCAGGATGATTCTGTCCCACAATGCAGTGATTGTATGTTCTCCAGGCTTTCAGCTAGTAGCTGCTGCTTTTCCTAGAGATCATGTCCCTCCAAAAAACTTTAAAACCAAAATAAGAATATATATAATATTTGTTGAGCCTGCAGAATACTATTGGATACTATCAACTAACCGATGCAGGTTGTGTTTTTCCACACGCCAGTCATCCTCTTGCACATACATCATATAGTAATTACCTTTTGTAGCTTATGGGAATTTCAAAAATAGTTTCTGACATAGCAGAGGTTGCCTACTGTTCTAAAGGGGAAATGAGTCCAAAGGGATATAAAAATCTGTGTCTGGATTATGAGCATTGAGTTAGATCCCATTGATCCCATTGCTTCCCTGCCTCCTCCGTCCAGCAGCAGCCCAAAATGCCACTCCTGGTGGACAATGGCACCCAGGAGCAGCATGGGAGGTATTTGGGGATGGCATGGAAGGGGAAAGTGGGGAAGTTCCATGCATGGGTCTTTTCAACAGAATCCAATCCATTATTTATCTCAACATTGTATTTTTATCCTACCCTTCATCTAAGGAGGTCAGGGAGGTGTGTTCAGTTCTCTTCTCCCTCATTTTATTTTTTCAGCAACCCTGTAAGTTAAACTAGTTGGAATCAGAATGACCAGTCCAAAGTCACCCCATGATGTGAGTTTCATGGATAAGCAGAGAATTTGAACCCAGGTCTTCCTGATCCTAGTCTGACCAACGCAGCACACTGGCTGTCATTTTATTATGATTAGCGGCTTTAAACTCAGGCTGCATTCCTTGTAATTCTTGAACTGTAGTGCAGAATTTTAGGTCTTCTTTATTTTTAACATGTCAGCTGAGAGTAATCGTCCAAACATCAGCACATCTCCCAAATGGGATTGCTGTCCAACCCAGCCTTATGGAAATATTTACCAATTGCTCGGAAATGACCAATTTGAAAAGAAAACAGTATTGTTTTACTCTGTAAAAGGGAAAATAGAGGCACCTTTCACCATAATTGAGGAAGCAGAAATACTTGATATTAAAATAGTTTCCTGACTTGCATTAAATCGTGTGACTAAAGGAAGGCGCCCCGCCCCCGCTCTACAAATATACATGTGTTGTTTTGGTGGTGAATTCCTTGGTGTGTTGGAAATCTGGGGAAGTGGTGAATTTTCACTTCTAGCTTTACCGTCTCCTTGGATTTCTCTTTCTTTCTTGTTTCCTTTTTGTTCTAGCAAAGCAATACAGCATGGTTCTGTAGATTTAAAACTGTAGAGAAGCACATGCAACACTGGAACACAATTTGATGCTTAAACCATATTCCTGGCTTTGCAAAAGGAAAATAATCGCATGGTATAGAATTTTTATAAAGAAATACATAATTAGAAGAATTTAATTTGAATTATTAGATCTGCTTATTTCTATGCCACCCTTTCTTCATGACAAGATGCAATTTCTTGCATGTCTGCTATAACTCTAGTGTTACATTGAACGTCTCCTGCTATGAAAACTAGAGTGGTGCCTTGCTAGCAATGTGGCTCCCCTACCCCACCCTGGTCTCTTTCACTCTCTCAGTAGCAGAAGAGGAGGAGGCTTGAGGCTGCTCACAGACTGGCAGGTAGTCTTCTTGGAAGACTGAGATGCTGTAGCCAGCAGGGATTCAATCCGCCCCCAGCATGGTCTGCCAACAGTTTCCATTGACAAGATTTCCCAGTTTCTCTGAATCTTTTGGTTGACAGGATTTCCCCATCTCCATTACTGCTCTGGAATGGATTGGTCCTGGCAGGGCCTCTGGTGGCTGACCGTGTTACCAGCCCTCTCAGAACCTCTGCATGGAAGCTTCAGTGACCTGGGGTGTTCTGAAGGTAACTTTCAGTGCAATCCTAAACAGAGTTACTCCAGTCTAAGCTCATTGGCGTCAGTGAGCTTAGACTGGAGTAACTCTTCTTAAGATTACACTGTTCGTTTTATTTTACATTGCACCTTATGTGTGTGTTCTGCCAGTACCATATGTTTGTAAAATTGATTTTTGAAAATTGCTTAAAAGTTCATTTAGGAAGTAGTTTGGATTGTGTGCTTGCTCTGTTGGATTTCTGTTTTAAGGAATTCTCTGGATGCCTCAACACGGTTTGTCCGGAGCTCACAGTTTTTTAATTATTTTACTGTATTTCTTGCCTACCTTTCTCTCCAAGATGGTCAAGTGAGTTCATTGCAAATCTAAACAAATGTAATTTTAAAATGAGTAGCCTAATAGTTTAGTTGGATTCTCATTACTTTTAAAAGTTTATAGTTCACTGATTACAAATTGAGTAAGGTAGAATTTTTTTTTTTGTATAACTGATCTTCAAAGGTGAACATTTTCAAGGGTTTTTGGGTTTGGGGTTTTTTTACAAAAAGCACACATGCCCTCTCATTTAAAGCAGGGAACTACAATGCCAAGACCACGGCCATACAGCCCGGAAAATCTACAACAACTAACGTTCTCCGGCCGTGAAAGCCTTCGACAAAATATTCATTCTGTCTCTTAAGCCTTTGAGATTATTGAACTGTAGACCCCAGCCCTGTAATGTTACAGGGAGATATACCTTTTCCCCATCTCTTTTTGTGAGGTCTTGCTTTTAACAGATAGATGTCCTATCTGCTGCCAGCTGTCTTTACTGACAAATGCAATGCGCATTAATTTCTGCAAACCTTTACTATTCTGTAAAGTAGAATTTCTAAATCGAGGTTGTTTGGACAAGCTCTGTCTCTGATGTGCCCATTGTTAACTTTGCTTTGCTGCTTCATCTGCTCTAGAGCATAACTTAAACCTAGACGAAATTCTGAATTGTCTCTTTCTCTTCGGGTGGTCTTGTACTTCCAGGGTGGCTGAGGCATGTTTGAAAGCTGCATTGAGGTTATTGGCAGGGTAAAATGAGAAAATTGGTAATGCTAATGACTTTTCAGTGATGGGCTTCTGTAAACCCTGAATATGTAGCTTACCAACTTTTTAAAAAATCTGACTGAAATGTAAATTGTGGCGGTGAAGGGAACAAGTAAAGCCAGGTATTGATTGTGGGAAGATAATTAGTTGCAGATGTCCTATAAATACAGACTGTTTCCACATGCTATAGTTTCAATTTATAGAAGCTGTGGTGATGAGAGGCTGTCTGGTTTTTAGGTAGCACTTTCATTTTAAGTAGTGGTTCTGAAACGGTGCTCCCTGGGGTTCCTCAGAAAATTATCAGGTTTCCGCGATGCAATGGCAGAAATGCTGTTCAGCAAATGGTGGTTATCCACCATTACTTGTCCTTCCTCGCAATACTCAGACCTTGGATAATATGATGAAGAAAGGGGGCTACAAAGGGAGAGGACATTGCGGTAAAAAAGGAAGTGGCGCATGCGATTAACACTGTAATGTACTGTAATGTTATCCCTTATAGAAGTAGTCTCTTGTTCTGTTCCATTGTACTTCCCGTCGAATCCTTTTGTAAAAACGCACTCCTGAACATTTCTGTTTTGCACATTCTGCGAGAGGATGTGTGGGCCCTTCCATTACCACCCCAGGCAGGCCAGGTTACAAGGTGAAGCAAGCAGAACTGGCGCCTTGAGAGAGCTTTGTTCAAATGGCCGAAGGTGTTGTAGAGGGGCATAGCAGGAGAGGCGGCCCCACAGGTATGTGGGCCATTAAGCACATTGTAGGTGATGATCAGAACTCTGAACTGAACCCGGTAACCCCTCATGGGGTGTCTACAGAATTAGTGCACGCGCTAGACTGGGCCTTAGAATTCTCTAAAGCACATGCAAATTCCATAGCAGTTATGCAGGAACTCCCCATCAGACAAGTGGAGGGTAGAAAACTTTGCAAGCCAGTGATTTAAAACTCCCACCTATTCAACGGTTGTAGATTTTGTTTGCTTGCTGCAGATTCCCCACCCCCTTTCGGTAAGTAAATTTGATTAAGGGATGGAAACTGTGTAAGCAGCACTCAGTCAGTATTACTGCGGCTTCTCTTTCTCCCTAATCATCTAGATCGCCAATTTCATGGTGAGCACATGGACGGGGCCGCCAGCTATGAAGTCTCTCTTCACCCGCATGTTCTGCTGTAAAAGTTGCCCCAACATTGTGAAAACCAACAACTTCATGAACTTCCAGAGTTACTTCCTTCAAAAGGTAAAGGTGTATTTGTCATCACTTTTTCCTACGTGTGTTAACTTCCTGTAGCAGAATTGGATTCAGCGGTGGGGTTGGAAGATTTGCACCACTCTTTTGGAGACTGGTAAATCTGTGGTTTGCCCACACAGCAAGTTCTGTGTACCGTTCTGAATAGAGATGTAAAATTTCCAGAAATTTTGAAGCCTCAGAGGGGGAAAAATTGAGGAAAAAAAATGACACTTGAGGGGGAAACTGAGAAATATGCAATACTTACTATCCTATCAAACCTAAACTGATTTTACTATTTAAATAACGTAAAACATAGAGTCAGGGCTTTTTTTCAGTGGGAAGGCGGTGGAACGGAGTTCCGGCACCTCTTAAAAATGGTCACATGGCCGGTGGCCCCAGTGGCTCCAGACAGAGGGCAATCTAAACTCCCCTCTGTCTGGAGATCAGGGGGCGGGGCCACCGGCCATGTGACCATTTTCGCCGAGGGCAATTTAAACTTTAAAAAACTCCCTCCTTGTTCCAGCTGACCCAAAGTGACGTCATTGTGCAGTCCTGAGTTCCACCACCTCTTTTCCCAGAAAAAAAGCCCGGCATACAGTCCGTAACTTACTATATAAAATTGTACTATATAATAATGTATTGTAATTAAATACATTGTAGCATATTCATGTTTCCAGAATTATTTACGTTTAACAGAAGTCTTTAAAAATGTTGTATATGACTACAGTGTTTCAGTGCTGCTCCAAATTTCTCAGTTTCTGCATCTGAAAAATTGAGAAAGTCCTGAACCTTTTCATGCTATATATTGTGAGTGTAAAAAAAAATCCTCGTCTTAAGCACTTTCCCCATTCTGAAAGAGAAAATATTTCAGGTTTCGGCTCTGTATGTCCGTGAGCTTTCTGGGGACATTTGTTGGAGACCTGGCACTGGTCTTGCTTAGCTGATCTAGTATCACATTTTTATTATGAGGGCTCGGCCTCTCCAGATGATGATCCTGAATCTCAGGAAATTATTGGTTATCATTGCCTTGTATGAAGCTGGCACTGCTGTCAGAGAGGCTATCCAGTATTGATTTATTTACTTTATACCCTGCCTTTCTCCCCAATGGGGAGCTGCTCACATTGTCCTCCTCTCCTCTGTTTTATCCTCACAACATCCCTGGAGGTAGGTTAGGCGGAGAGAGTGTGACTGGCCCAACGTCACCCTGTGAGCTTCCATGGCAGAGGGTGGTTCGAACCTGGGCCACCCAGATCCTAGTCTAACCCTCTAACCACTATGCAAGCTAGCCCAGTAGATTTGAAAGACGGAACTTCACTCTGTTCGGTATCAAGGTAGAAGTGATTTTTCACAAGCTAGTTCTGATTAAATGTTTCAGTTATTTCATCATTAATGTGTTAATCCTTTTCACAGACAATGCCCGTTGCAATGGCTTTGCTGAGAGATGTTCATAATCTGTGTCCTAAAGAGGTTTTAACATTCATTTTAGACCTAATCAAGTACAACGACAACAGAAAAAACAAGGTAAAAAGCTTGCTTTGAAATATTCATGATCTCACTGTTTGGTGTGCAAAGGACAAACTTCCTGAGATCACCGTGTGTTTATGAAATCATGACATGTTCGTAGGTCCTGTCTTAAACATGTAACTCAGCAATAGGTGGGTGTGTCTGTTTACAGATTTTAAACATTGTAAAGTCCTGTGAGGATTGCTTTTCTGTTTTCTTCACCTCCCCGAAGTGGAGCCTAATTCATATGCTACAAGAGCAGCTCACTTGACATATTCCAGCTTGCCCATTAAGATCTGTTCCCAAGCTCTGCTTTCTGTGTCCAGGTAGTGGGAAAGGAAGTGCTGCTCAGCAGATTGGTTTCTGAATTCATGTGCCAGAACACACCGTAATGAATACCAATGGTGATTTATAAACCATAGTTTTGAAACTCCAGTTTTGATGCCAGCCAGGAAGTCCAAATTTGTCTGACTGCATGGATTTGGATGACACAATTATCTGGGGTTTGATCAGACCACAACTTACTCTGATGTCTAAACGCTGCTTTCCAGTACATATGGTCTGTGCACACACACTCACCCAGCATTTTATTTGAATATGTTTCTTCCTACATAATCCCACCTGTTCACATGGTTTTTACATTGTTGCATTATGGAGCCTTTTGGGGTGGAACCATGATAAACCAGCAGTGGTACCGATACAGTAATGAAAAATTTGGACTTAAGTATATTATTTACATCCGGGGTCCTCAACTTTTTTGATCCTGTGGGCACCATTGAAATTCTGTCACGGGGTGTTTGCAACCTCAAAATGGCCACCCCAGGAGGCTGAGCTAGCCACACACACAGAGGAAGCCCAAATGCAGGGGACAAGAGGAGTAATTAAAAAAAAATACACTGGAAGAGTAGGAAGAGAATAAAATCTATGGTTGCAGCTGCTGCCAAAACATTATTTTACTCTGCACAGCCAATCAGAAGCCCTGCTGGGCAGGAGACCCACCTGTCCACACCACTTCTGAAAACATTTGGTGAGTGCTAGGAAAGGCATCAGCAGGCACCATGGTGTCTACAGGCACCACCTTGGGGACACTTGGTTTACATCCATGGCTGTAGCTCATTTACACAAATACATGTCCCTTTGAAGACAAAGGGATTTCCTAATGCCTATCAGATGGCAGTGTCAGATCTTTGTATGGAAACAAACTCAGTGGAATGTGCCTTTCGAGAGATTCTCTCTTTTATAGTGCCCCACTCTGCATTGTTTGTTGGTTTATGTTTTGGTCTTTGACTTTAGTTTTCAGACAACTATTACAGAGCTGAACTGATAGATGCCCTAGCAAACTCTGTAACCCCTGCTGTCAGTGTGAACAACGAAGCTCGGACACTAGATAATTTAAACCCAGATGTTCGCCTCATTCTTGAAGAAATTACCAGGTTCTTAAATATGGAAAAGCTACTACCCAGTTACAGGCACACCATTACAGTCAGGTATGATTCAATAACATTGTGAACTGTTGCAATCATCAGTCTAGTAAACTTCATCTTTGTAATTCGGATCTTATTAAACCATGATGCTTCGTTCTGATCTTGCAGACTGTACCTTTTAATTACTTTCCCAGTTATATTAAACACACACACACACACACACAAAAGCTAGAAGATAAATGGGAGATTGACTGTGCACTTCGGAAGTCCTGTTAAAAACATTGCAAAGAGTGTGAGGAAAAGCACATCATTAGATATTTTTAAAACCAGAGCAGCTGGTGGAATTGAAACTACAAGCTTTTGGACTTGCACAACAAAAGAAGGAAAAATCTGCAGTTAACGGAAGCTTGGCATTGAAGAATGAAGTGTGTATTCTGCATCAGATGTTTACAGTTGTCCGTGGGGAACAAGGGCAACAATAGCAGAATACCATGTGGGAGGTAAAGGGAAGGGAGCTGCAAGTGGACTACATCCATACATAGTTGAATATTCTGGTATCGTTGCACTGTAGCAGTTCATAGCAGGATTCTCCTGTTTGGACCAGTTGATGCAAGTGCAAATTACTTCTATAGTGTAATGATAGCGCATTATCCAATGATGTGCAGATGCAGCCCAGAATGAACTAGATGGTTTACCTGTATTTTACTTACGTTGGATCTCTTCACTTAATATATTGCACTTAGTATGTTGTATACCTAAATGGTCTCATGTTTCGCTCTGTAGAAACTGGAGAAACTTTAGGAAATAAAGAGCAATCTCTTTTTAATTAAAATTTCACTATAGCAAGATTCTGAAAGTTATCATATAGCTTAGGTGCAATTTAGCAAACTGATGTGTAAATCCTTGTCAAAATGCCGAACTGAATTTTTCCCCCTGTGATTGGACACTCAGAATTCTCAAGCAGAACTTTTTTCTTCGCCTTTCTCCCTTCTCTCAAATACTAGCTGCCTGAATGCTATTCGTATACTGCAGAAGAACGGGCACGTCCCAAGCGATCCTGCTGTCTTTAAGTCATATGCAGAATATGGGCACTTTGTGGATATCCGAATAGCAGCCTTGGAGGCAGTTGTAGACTATACAAAAGGTAATTTTTTTTTAACCATTCAGTTAATCATAGTAGGCATTACTTATATTTCCTTGTAACGTATGTATAATTGTTGGTTTCCGACTTGTGACCCCATTCTTTGAATGCTCCATCGCACATTAGAGAGATCCCAGAACAGAACCCAGGATGGGAACAGACTTGATTCTTAATGCCTGGGAATCACCAGGGGGTAGGAGGCAGAAGTTGTTCAGTCCTCACTATAATGGCATTCCTGAGCACATCCTGTCTCTATATACTTTGCAAGGGCAAAACTAGATGATATAACATATGTGAGTCCACCATAAGGATTCACAGCAATCTTGCAGCTGCAGTTTCCTGGTGGGAACTCCATTTATAAGTGTTTTGGGGCCTGATTCAGATTAGAACAACAGTGTGAGTAGAGGACGGGCTCCTGCCCACTCATGCTGTTTTCCCAAACTGAACGGGGCCCCCACAGAATTTTTAAAGGGAGTTCCCACCGAGAAATTGCATCTGCAATATGGCTGCGAGTCCCTGTGGTGGGCTTGCAAACATTGCAATGTATAGTTTGACTCTTAAGTGAATGGCTATAGCAGGACAAGGCCCCTCTCTTCACACCAACTTCCCCTTTGTCTCAAATTTTACAGGTCTCTTAATAGTTCTTAAAAATTGTAGTGTTATATCACACGTTTTACGTGGTTTTTAACTCTTCTCCATTTAAACAAAACACTTTTAAACAATCCAGTAATAAGATTATATAGGCCCTGACTGAGTCTCAGTTTAAGTGGGAGATCACTGTAGAATCCTTTTAAAAAAATGAAATTTAATAACAGAAGCAAACATGGTAGTTGTAAGGTAGAACAGAAGAGCAGTATGAAAATGGGAGCACCTCCTTATCTTAATTTCATCAACGTAAAGCAGCTTCTCTGCTGTTAAGGGTGAGATTTGACAAGCTTGGAATCATTTAGGCCACCCAATATCTGGCCTGTGCAGAGGCAAGAAACTAGAACGGCCATTGCTCTGGGGAAGGGATTTCCAGTAGCAGTCAAGGATGTATTTCTTCATACTGACTTAAAAGCATAGAACGATCAAGTTTACCTTGCTTTTATGGGCCTGTGTGTTCAGGATCTCCCCACAAAGATAGGGGGGAAAGGAGGTAGCACCTGTAGTGTGCATACTAATCCACGCATGAAAGGCTTTTGCTTAAGAGCTCCATATGTGGGAGAGCTCTAGGGAGCTTTAGCTTGGTGCTTTGTGAGCCCAAGTACACACACAGCTTGATGTACAGACAGCTGTCTCTGTATCAGAATGGAGACTTTCACTTTCTGCGTTGATGTGCCTGTGAAAGAACCCCATGAGTCTTCCACAAACATTGGCATGTTGGGGCAGATTCTGCAGTTATTCATAAAGGATGTTTTGTGCAGGGTGTTGTTCAGGTCCCTTGCTTCTTACCACTGTGGTGTGTGAGCTGAGACTGTGTCCTAAACCATGCCCTCTCTCCTATGGCTTGCATTGCAAGGTAGGGGGTGTGGGGTCCGACCGACTTTTCTGGCTCCTTTTGACAACCAAAAAGGTGATGCCTGAGGGACCCATGTTGACAAAAGCCATGAGGGGCCAGAAGTGCTGCAAGGTGAGGAAATCTCATGAGATTAAGAGGAAAAGTTGGCCGGGTCTATCTCAGGTTTCTGACCCCTTCCAGCTTCTTGCTTTTGAGACGGCCGTCTTGTTCAGTGTGTCCTGCATTCTCTGTTTAAGTTGACAGGAGCTATGAGGAATTACAGTGGCTGCTGAATATGGTTCAGAATGACCCTGTGCCCTACATAAGGTTAGTCCTCTTAACGGGTGGACAAAGTTCTGCATTTGTCACTTACTTCTGTTTATTTTTAACAGTACTTCTGATTGATCTTACAAAGATTTTCCAGTAAACCATTTTGAATAATCTGCATAAAATATCTCTGCTTTAAAAAAAATTACAAACATTGCACGGAGTTGTTACCGCCTGAGTCAACAGAATAGTTTGTGTCCAGAGCTGACAGTCATTTGTAGTTGCTGAACAAGAGGGCAGCACTCTTCCACTTCCCTAAGGGAAAAGAGAAACCCCAAGACGGTTGAGAGTTTAGAGAGGTTCGGGTGCTTATCCTAACAGCTGCTCCCTACCTCCCATAAGGAGGCCTTCATCACACACTTAAGTATTTTGGCCATAGAGAGGAATTTCTTTAAAACTTTTTTTTCCTTTCAAAAGAATCCACAGTAGTCCCAGTGTATCGGAGCAGAGTGGATATCATTATGCTGAGAAGCCAAGAAAAGTGTAAACTGGTTTCTAGTTTGTAGGGGGACAAAGGTTATAAATGACACATTTGTAGATGAACATCGTGCCCTGTTGTTTTAATGTTTGCCCATGTGAGTCAGCACCCCTGTTGACCTGGCTAATAGCAGCCTTTGAACACTGCAGTCTCTTTTCAGATTTTTCCCCTCTTGGTTTCTTTTCTTGTTGCCACTGATCACTACTGCCCCAGGATTCTTCTCTGAAATGGCAACTTGATGTATTTTTAGAATCCCATACAAGTACAAGAGGTTCTCTTTCCTAAGAGGTTGTGAGCGCTGAAGGACAGATTTGACTTTTATATAAGCCCTTTGTAATCCTCATAAAGAAGTATGAAGCTGAGAAAAGATAGGAGAAATGGAAAGTTTGTGTTTATATGAATTAAGAAGTTGATGCTTGTTGTTTTTTAGACATAAGATCTTGAACATGT
Organism: Eublepharis macularius; assembly: GCF_028583425.1. Taxonomy (NCBI): domain Eukaryota; kingdom Metazoa; phylum Chordata; class Lepidosauria; order Squamata; family Eublepharidae; genus Eublepharis; species Eublepharis macularius. The sequence goes on along the minus strand of NC_072796.1, from coordinate 123,775,515 downwards.
TGACAAAGAACCCACCGTTTACCAAGAACATGGAGTCTCCTTTGTGCAATGAAGCTCTAGTGGATCAACTCTGGAAACTTATGAATTCAGGTTAAACATTTTCCTATTTTTAGGAACATTTTTCAGATTAGCATATAACCTGATCTTTTCCATGCTTGCTTGTAACTAACTTCCACTGAATTCAACAGGGCTTATTCATTTATTATTCTGCAATATCACCCTACCTTTTTTCATCACGGAATTCAGAGCAGCATAAGCAGACTGCCAGGCTTTCTGTTATCCAAACACTGACCAAATCCAGACCTGTGTAGCTTTAACCAGGTTGCTGCCTTCCTACCTTGGCTTACTCCCAAGTAAGTGTGCATTAACAGGTGCAGGTCACTGGGTACACGTTATGACCACCTTGAAACCATGTTGTTGTGTCTGGTTCTGGTTTACTGCCTACTTGAGACCCACATGCCTGAAGAACTGCCTCGCCCTGTCTCAACCTGCATGCCACTCAAAATCCTTTGCATTGATGCTGTTTTGTCGCTCTCTTGCACCACTGGGTTTACTCTTTTCTGGCGCTTTCATACTGGTCTGCTGATGTTGCAGCTGTTCTTTGGAATACCTGTGAAGTGTCTTCACTGCTCAGGTTTTGCAAATTTGAGATTACGCTTGATAAAGGTGCTCTTGCTTTTTGTGATTTTGTTTGTTCCTTGTTTGGGATCCAGTGGCTCTGGATTGTCTGATTTGCAGCACTGCGTATTAATTATTTGATGCTTGCTTCCTGTGATGGAATGTTTTGTGTTGATCTGCCTTTTAATTTTATTATCAGCTGCTTCAGATATGAAGAAGTAGCAGATATAAATATTTTAACTCCTTTTATACTGTTACAATCTTGCTTTCTAAAGCCTACATTATATGAAATTCTTTGGATATCACATTCACTCCTTGTAGAATTAACCTGACATATAAGGTTTTCTGTTTAGTGAGAGCTGGATTAGTCAGTGTACTGTATGCTTTGTGAGTTTGTGAATATAGTTTGCTTCTGTTCATCCCTGTCATGGGCTTGCCTCAGCATTCTGTTATGTTTGGAAATTAATTTATTGTGGGGCACCAGAGGAGGGGTTTAGTTTCTGGTTGTGAAGAAATTTTAAATTTTGGCATCTGCCTTAAAAGCAGGAAACTCAAAGCTGATCTAAACCTCAGTCACAGAGTTGGTACCGAGTCGGCCCACAAAGTTGGTACAGTCTTCCTGCATGACTGTACCATTGCAGTCAGTAGACTACACGGGCAGCTGCTTCCCCAGGATGCTGTTGTTTTAGTCTCACAGTATAATAGTAATGAACATTTCACCTTCTGAAGCCCTTTCAGAAAGAATGGGAAAGATTACTGCATGCATATGTATTGCAACTCACATTTGATACTGTAGTTGACAGTACCTACCTTCCTTGTGTGTGTGTGTGTGTGTGTGTGTGTGTGTGTGTGTTGTGTGTGTGTGTGTGTGGTGCCCTCAAGTCACAGTTGACTTATGGCAACCCCTGGTGGGCTTTTCATGGCAAGAAACTATCAGAGGTGGTTTGCCGTTGCCTGCCTCTGCAACCCTTGTCTTCATTGGAGGTCTCTTATCCAATCACTAACCTAGGCCAACCCTGCTTAGCTTCTGGGATCTGATGAGCTCAGGCTTACCTGGGCTATCCAGGTCAGGGCACCTACCTTCCTTCCTTTGCTAATTTTATCTTCCCTTTGTACCTACCTTTTCAGCTCTTGCCTACAAAAGCTCATGTCCCAGTAAGCCTGTTGGTTTTTAAGGTGCTATCCACTCAAAGGTAAAAGCATGGGTTCAGCAATGCTTTGATAACATTTAATTAAATTTAATCATTGCAAATAATATATTACTACCTTTTTATGCCCTCGCAGCTTATTGTTACAACAATCTGGGAGTAGTATGTCAGGCATCCCACTGGCGGTTGCCATGCAGTTATGCCCAAATCTATCACGTTTCCTTTGAGGTTATTTATTATTTATTTTTAAATTATTTTTATTTCAATTATTAACAAAACTGTTTACAGTATGAAATACAACATTGGTAAATCGTTAAAAACTACATAACAGAGAAAGGTAAAACATGGAAAGACAAATTCAAGTTGAATGATCTGATATATTTTGAATTATAGATTCAGGATTGTTTGGTATATTTTATTGGGAAGATATAGATTTTCTTTAGAAATGTATTCAAAAAAGGGAGGTTATTTATTTTAACTCACATCAGTCAAACCAGAGCCATTGAAAACTGGAAGAGCCTATCTATCTTTGATACTTTTGGAAGTTTTTGGTTAAAACAGAAGTTAAAAATAACGAACTCTGTCAAGTGTTTGTAATGAACAATGAACTATAGCAGAGCCATTTTTCCTACGCTAGTTATTCTTTTTCAAAGGTGCTCGATTTTGCAGGGAAGATCTTTGAGTGCGATGCTTGTTGGTCTGTTGCTGGAAACATCCGGATGTGTTTTTCTACAGGGGGTCCCTCCATAGCCAGAAAATATTTTACCAGAATCTACCTTCAATTACTATTCATCTTTTCCCCCCATAACAGACCACTGAGGTTTAAAAAATGTTCTTCAAAAATTGGCACATTGCTTGTAGTGCTTAGATGTGTTCTTCTAGGGATGGTGAGAGCCATGTGCTCTTATGCATCATTATTTTTAGAGTTTGGCAGTTTACAGCTGCATTTCAACAGTGGGACGCCAGTGGGGGACCTGCTTCACTTAATTTTTTTGGAAAGGTTTACCAGATGTCAAGCTCAGGAAGTAAACAGTTTGGATCTGGCCGCCAGAGAATTTGTGATGTGTCTGTTCTCTTTTTCAAGCAGTTTTAGTGTACAGAGTTAGCCTTTAACTCGTTGACCTTGTTGTAACAAAAAAAAAGCGATAGTAAAAGATACGTTCTCTTCTTGGTATTTTTTGTGTGTTAACCACATAAATCTCTGAATCCTGTAGACCTTTTGCCCGAGTTCTGCTTACTGTAAAGAGCAACTGCAGAGTCCCAGAATGCCAGTAAACCACCCCACCCCTCCGAGTGTAATGCTTTGTCACTTATTAATGCCCATGCAAAGGAAGATGTTTTTATGGCAGCTGTTGCAACTTCAGGAGAATGTCAGCTGCTAGTATCTAGGAAGGTAAAGCTAGTGAATTTGCAATGTTTAATACTTGCATAAATAGTCAATCACACTTAGATTTTTAAATGTTTACAGAATGTCTGCTTAAATAGCGGTGAAAGTGTTCACTAGTCTGTTGTTAGAAAGCTTAAAATGATAGCACCTGTTATGTTAGTTGTAATAAAATTTCCTCCAAAACTCTGGTTATCCTAGCTGTAGAAACCAGTGCACATTTCATGGCTGAGCAACTTGCAAAAGAGAGGGGCGGGAGAATCTCTAGTCTGTATGGCCTTCAAGATGTGTTCAAGTTTGGATGATAAGAGCGGCTGAGCTTCATTTCATTGTGTTTTCCCAGATGTTCCAAAAAGTCTTATCAGAGCAAGGGGGGGGGCTGCATCTCCACAGACACTGTCATATGCTATGGGTTCTCGTGACAGTTATATCCTACAGAAGCTTGTCTTGTAACTTTCCTCTTTTTTTTTTTTAAAGGCCATGTGCCTTTTACCTTGTTTACTGGTTGAATCTCTTTCCCATCTGGGAACTGGCCACTCAATGAACCCTTGAACTACTGGGCTCTGGTATCATTTATAGCATGCTTTCACACATCACAGAATATCTCTGTTTTAGCTATCCACATGATAAATATGAGCAGGGCTTTTTTCTGGGAAAAGAGGTGGTGGAACTCAGTGGGTTGTCAGCACAGGGGGCAACTCTTGGCGGGAGGCAGTGCCCCTGGTACCACATGTTCACGCGCAAAGTGCATGCGTGCTGCCAGAGCCAATGACGTCACTTTGGGTCAGCTGGAACAAGGGGGGAGTTTTTAAAAGTTTAAATCGCCCTCAGCGAAAATGGTCACATGGCTGGTGGCCCCACCCCCTGATCTCCAGACAGAGGGGGGTTTAGATTGCCCTCCGCGCCGCTGAGGGCAATCTAAACCCCGCTCTGTCTGGAGATCGGGGCGGGGCCACCAGCCATGTGACCATTTTCAAGAGGCTCCGGAACTCTGTTCCACCGTGTCCCAGCTGAAAAAAAGCCCTGAATATAGGGCTGATGTGGCCCAGTTCTGTGCCATTTGTAGGCATTGTTACTTGAAATACTGAGCAAGCTAAGACACCTCTCCATATCGGATAATGGAACTGACCCTCTGAAGCAGCTACCTCTTTCCATCTACGCTGGCCGCCTGCTCTGCAGTCATGGCTGAAAGTCAGCTAGAGCAGTGACCCGTGCCAGGTGCCGACTGCCTCACTGCCCCCTGCAGAACAATTCCAAGTGATTACTTGTGATGGTAAAAGCAGCAGCAGCAGCAGCTTCTCTGGCTGCTCTCTGTGGCTGCTGTGCGGTTATAAGTGTGCAATAGAGAAGCCAGACTAGTTCTCTCAGGGGTTTGTCTTTTAAAATACACTGGGCAGCTGTTGCTCATTCCTGTTACCAAAACCTCCTCGCCCAGGGTAGCCTAATGAGTGGAGAAGACAGGAAGGTGAAGTGAACGCCTTGCTATAGGTAGCCCAGTGATTCTTAAGATGGGGCATACAGCACTCCGGGGACAATCTTACTTTATTCATTTATTATGAAAAGATGTATGCCACCTCTCTAGAACCTGTGACAAGAAGCTGTACAGGGAATGGCTGGTGATAGCAGCCCTCACAGCAGTGGCAGGGAGGTGGCATACATTGCATGGGCAGCCGTATTTCTCTGCTTAACAAAGAACGCATGCATTCTGTACATAACAAAGAAAGGCTCTGCACATCTCTTGTGTGGGATCCTCAGAAACCTGGAGGTTATCCCTCTTAAAGGTGTCTTTGCAAATGAATAGCCCAGAGTTATAAACAACCTGATTTATTAAAATGCGCAACGTTGCCCGTAAAATCACAAGGATAGTTCTCCAACTTGGTAAATTACTCTAGCTTCAGAGCAGTGGGCTTACTGGGTTCTCTGCACTGCACATCACCGGTCAATTTTGTTTCATTAACTGCAGTAACAGGAAAAGAGACCCCCATAGTGTGTGTTGTAAAAATGCGACTTAGAGACAGGCCCCGGTCCAGAGAACAATGTTGTGCATTTCTATGGTTTTTTAAGTGACTCCTGTGGCTTTCAAATGGTCTCCTTCTGGCCCCAAATCACAAGTTTCTTTTTAAACTTAAGGGGTTTTGTTTTGTTTTGTTTAAAAAACAAGCTTCAGTGTTGTGGCTTTGTGGTGGGGGGAGCTGCAGGTCAGGAGAGGCCAGTAAGAACAGCCAAAGCGGACAAAGGCTGTTGGGAATATCATTGTTTTAACAGGAGCCTATGGCCACACAAAGAGAATTTGGGATCTCTGTGATATATTCTGGCCTTATAAAGAATTTTAAACCCCTAATCCAGGGGTGGGCAATTGTTTTGGCTCGGGGGCCACTTTGTGGGAGCGGAGGTTAGCGGAGGGCCGCACCTTTTAAAATGATTGCATTCATTAGTTAACTTTGCATTTCAGAAAAGGTATAAACTGTATCATAAAAATCAATAAATATAAATTAAATAAAATAGTGGTAGTTTTATTCAATTTATTTATTGTGCTAATTTCATATCATCTATAGCTGCAAGCACATTTAATTTTAGAATAAGTTTAATGAGACAAATGTGCCCTATCATACTTTTCTACTGTCTTGGCGGGCCACAAAAAACTCTAGCGGGCCGCATTTGGCCCGTGGGCCGCAATTTGCCCACCCCTGCCCTAATCTATTAGCAATGTGTATGTCGTACTCTGTGGGCGACCCATGTGAAGAAGAAAGGCCAGTGGTAAAACTGCAAGCATGATCGAGCTTAAGAACGTCAGCATTGCAAATGGTAGTTTTGCATTATGGCGCGCAACCCATTGTCTCAACCTGGATTTTGGCAAGGCACGGGTTCTTCCTAATCACATTCTGAACCTTACTCCTTCCAGGCTGCCTTTTCTCCCCTGATACTTACTAGCCGTGCTGGAACAAGCAGTTTATTCTGCTGCAGGCCCTGTATACATTTGGGTCATCCTGTTCTGTGCAGTTTTCTTTATTAGGGAGATGACCTAGTTTTTTAAATCGTGGGTGGAAGGCAGGATGATCTTTTTACTTAGTTTGCAGTTGTTGGAGACTGAGATAAAAGTTGGTGAAAGTGATAATGCATCAGTAGCACAATGTATGTTACTGATTTTATTCAAAGAACATTACAAAATTAAAGAACCAAGACTATACTAAAAAATGCTGCGGTATCTTATGTCGGTCTCTGTTGGTTCAGAGAGCAGAGGAGGAGTTAGCTGTGTTAGTCTGTAGTAGCAAAATAGAAAAGAGTCCAGTAGCACCTTGAAGACTAACCAACATTACTGTAGCATCTGACGAAGAGAACTGTGATTCTCGAAAGCTTATGCTACAGTAAAGTTGGTTAGTCTTCAAGATGCTACTGGACTGTTTTCTGTTGGTTCAGTGTTTCTTTTAACTCACAGCAGCTCAGTTGTGTAGAAGACTTTCCCTTTTCCCTATGATTTTTAGACACAGGCAGAACAAAGATGAAGAGAACTCAAAAATGCAGGGGAAAGCGAGGCGAAAGCTTAGAACTGTGCTTGAAACTAGCTGGGCATGACCTTCAGATCCCATGTTTTCAAATACCACTCTCAGACTGTATCTCTCTTTGGGTCTTTGTGTGTGTGTGTGTGTGTGTGTGTCTTGATATGTATGTGGGAGTTAATGCTGCCCTTCTCTCCCTTTCTGAAATAAGCCACTCCACTTTTCAGCAGCAACCTTCTACACTACACCTGTGTCACCCCCCCCACACACACACACACACACTCTCCTATCTTTATTCCTTATATTAAAGTAATTCTGATAAGCTAAACAACGTGAACTCTGGAACACCCAATGAAGTTGATGGGCAATGAATTCAAGATAGACGAAAGGAAGTATTTCGGTAACTTTGGCAGGAGTGGTGGCCACTACCAAAAATGGCATTAAAAAGAGGATTAAACAGATTTGTGGAGGACGGGGCCATCAATGGCCAGCTGACGTGACGACGACGAAAGGGAGCCTTCATATCTAGGGGCAGTATCAGTGCTAGGAGGCAACACCACAGGAAGGTTTTGGGCCCTGGGCCCTGTTTGCTGCTGTTGTGTTGAACAGAATGCTGGACGACATGAATCAACAGTCTGATCCAGCAGGGCACCCCTTCCATTCTTATGACAAGACGAGATCATTATGAGCCAGGGCTATAATAATCAAGGTAAATCCCATTCTGTGCTGAGAAGAGCAGAATTATCTGACCAGTATGAATTATGCAAATTCTGGTGAAAACATGAAAATCCGCTCATTTCGCATGATTTATTCTAAAATTTGCTGAGCATGAGTATGCTGCAGGCTACCGAAGTCCTGCCCCAGCCACTAGAAGTCTTAAGCACATCTGAGTTTTAAGCATGCCTTCCCCGCAAACATTCAAAGCCTTATCTTCTCAGACATAAGGGCTATCACTTGCCTTGTTTGTTGACTTGTTTTAAGTGAAAGTTTTAGGTCCCAAGACACTGAAGCTTGCACCCAGTACCACATTCTGTGTTTTTTCTGCACTCTTGTGGAACTGCAGCTCACACACGGCTTGCAGTAGAACGGGTGTTAAACATTGGACAAGATAGTGTGTGAACCTTTGCTCTCCTCTTGCTTCCGTAGGTACATCTCACGACTGGCGGCTGCGGTGTGGCGCTGTTGACCTGTACTCCACCCTGTTTGGTCTCAGCAGACCTTCTTGTTTGCCACTGCCAGAACTCGGGTTGGTCCTTAACCTGAAAGAAAAGAAAGCTGTGCTGAATCCCACCATCATCCCTGAGTCGGGGTCAAGTGGCCCAGAACCTGCCAACAACCCTAACAACCTGGGACAGATAGTTGGCTTCCAAAGCACCGTGAGCAGTTCCTTGTTCTTGTCCAGCCTTCCCAGAACTCACAGTTGCCCAGTTAACCCAGGGCAGCCTCACTTCTCTTTCCTGGCCTCTCCCTCCTTATCTCATTTTCCTTCATCTTGTCCTTTGTTTGCTTATTCACAAAACAGATAATCCCTCCTTTCTGCCCAATCAGGGTCACCAAGGTGGCTAGCAATTCAAAAAACATCATAAAAACAAAAACTAAAATCCATATATAAAAATGCAGGAACAGCAATGGCCAGTGCTGTTTACAATGCCAGACAAAAAACAGTTCCACTTCCACATTCGTAATAACTTTCCTAACCCCCCCCCCCCCCATAGCTTATTCATCAAAAATTCTCAGTAGCCAGTGGCCCAGATTCCACTTGGAAGTCGATGAAATGCAAGCCATGCTAAAACAATGTAAATACGCTCTTTTTTGGCATGTCTGTAGTTCATGTTGTGGTCAGACAAGTATGTAATATACCAAACTTCGTTCCATAAGAAATGTCAGTCATTGTTCAGAATGACCTGGCTTGGCGCAAGGAGGGGTTTCTTGCGTTTAGTAGGAGGAATAGCACTTGTGCTCACTCCAAACTGTGCTTCAGGGCATTTGGAACAACTCCTGCTGCAGCTCCCCTCCTTTATTAACAGCAGCACTGGCTAAATTATCTCAAGTTCCCCAACCAATTCTTAATTGGTGTCACTATGCTGCCGATGGTGTTATGCTGCTGTGCTTGATGGTGTTTGGGGACTATCTAAGATTGATTCAAGGCTTTTTATTGGTTCCTTAGGAGGATGATCATCTTGTTAAAGAAGCAGCAGCCATACCTCCTGCTCACCAGCAGGGGTTGAAGAGGAAAGCTGACACGCCTCTGGGGTCCCCGCTGGAACCAGGCCAGATCCTTGAGAAGAGTGAAGACAGTAAAGTCAAACTCAAGATAAGGGTAAGTAAATAGCAGGCTTTGCACTTTGAGTGCTTGGGGGGTCACCTAAGGTAGCAGTCATTGCCAGGAGTGGCCAGTCAGTACCCCCCTCTTTCTTGAGCAACCTGTCCAGTCCTACAGCTGACTGATGAAAGGGATCTCAACCCCTTTTGCAATATACTCTGAGAAAGGCGGAAGGTAACAAAGTGATACCTAATACTTGATACCTCCCTGGGCAGATGCAAACCTAGCTTTCATTACACTACAGAACACCATGATAAAGAGTGACCAGGCCCCAGTGGTTGTAGCTAAGATCCCCACCCAGTTTTCCTCTGGCTGCCACATTCTTAAAAAATGCCCTGTCATACAAGTGCTGGCCCTCTTAGATGCCAGACAGCAAAATGAAAATGACCATCAAGTAATTGTTATCATCCATGCCAGATCATAAAAGTAAAATTTGCATCCCATCCTATGCAGGTTTAGGCATATCTGAGCCTGTCAGTTGCAGTATTGGGGGGTGGGAAGGGCTTGATTTGCATGTCCTCTTTGGAATAGTTTTCTATGGTCAAAGGGGGGGGGATATTTTTAAAGCACGTTAATTGGCCCTCCCTAAGCAGCTTGATATTGTTTGTTTTTGTTTTAGTTCTCAAACTCGCAAGAGGAGGAAGAGATTGATATGGACACTGTTCATGATAGTCAGGCTTTTATCTACCATCATTTGAACATGTTGGAAAGACCGTCAACACCAGGTTGGTTAAACGGGCTGCGCTCCCTCACCACCGTCGTGCTCATAAGCATCCCTGTTCCTTGTCTGAATGGATCCTACCAATCACATTCCCCATTCTCTGTCATTCAAGTTGCACACTAGACACTGAGTATGAGCTGATGACTTTATTTGATTTCCTACGCATAGCCTAGTTGGAGTGGCCAGATAAACACTTCAGTGCTGCTTTAAGGTATAGTTATCAGATCCTGTTCCACATTCTCTCTCATGAGCTGTTATGGTCAATAGCAAGGAATTTTCAGCTGTATTCCCAAGGCTATGAAACATCCTATCAGGACATAGGTGTGTACACATTTCTCTTGAATTTGAGGAAAAAAATATATAATGGTGGTCGTTAGGGCTTACATAATAACACACTTTGTAAACCACTCTGAATGTGGCATTAAGTTGTCCTGAAAGGCAGTAGGTAAATCAGTTTTTGTTGTTGTACTCTGCTTTTCAGGATTCACTGAATTTTTGTTTGAGCAGAGTGTTTATCACTTTAAGCTTCATCAGAACCTGATCTTTCAGGGAAGCATGCAATCGTATCTAAGGCAGGCATTTTCCTAGCTGATGAGTTAGTTGTATTAAACGGCACTACGAAGTCCAGAAGAATCAGTAGCGTTATTCTGCCTGACTCTCCCAGAGTCACCAAAACAAGCTGGGTCTCAAAACCCGACTTCTCCAAATATATTGCCCACATCCTCAGATGGAACCAACAAATATTTTTGATGCAGCTGCAATCAGTAGAGCCCAAGGTGAATTCCAGTACAGAAATTAATGTCATTGTGTATCTATGTTCAGAGACAATAAGCCTCTGAAAACTAGTGCTGCAGGCAACAGCCGAATGAGGTCCTGGCTACTGTACACTGCTGAGGGGCCTTCCAAGAGTATCTGGTTGGCCATAATGTGCACACATGAAGTTGCTGTATACTGAACCAGACTGTTGATCTGTTATGGCTGGTATCATCCATTCTGATTGTCAAGCAGTCTCCAGGTCCCAGGTAGATATCTCACCTCACCTACCACCTAATCAATAATGTGAAGCAGGAGACTAGCCAAGATGGACCATTGGTCTGATCAAGCACAGTTCTTAGGAGTGAACGTCAGCCATTTTATCCACAAACTAGTTTGTAAATGAGGGTCAGGGAGATATGTTTGATATTGCATAAGAGTTGCATGGACAGCACCTTAAAGATACAATGTTGATAGAGCAAGAGTTGGGTCCAGTAGCTCCTTAGAGACCAACTAGATTTCCAGGATATAAGCTTTCAAGAGTCAAGCTCTAGTTGAGTGATTGAAGGTTAGTGTATCTGTTGCTTTGTTACTGGTTTTGCGTTAGATTTTTAGGCCAGTAGTAATCTTTGCTGATAGATGGGCATTCTGTCCATGGAGCGCAACTATCCCATCTTCCTCCCTTCAGGTTTAAGCCCAGAATGGCCCCTGAAGTTCTATCTTTGGGGAACAGGGCCACAGAAACAACTTGAATAGGGACTGGCGAGGTCTACAATAGGAGAAGGAGAATCAGCAAAAATTCCACCCCCACTGCTTTTCTCTCTTCTGGAACTAAGCTATTGCACACTTTTATGATTTTACCTTAAGCCAACATTCATTCAGTGCACATTAAGAGAGGATATACGCATTTTGAATAATTAATAGATAACAGAACTCTTCTTTGGAAGGCACTGTACTGCATGTATTTTATTTATTTATTTATTTATTTATTTACTTAGATTTATAGTCTGCCCTCCCCAACCAAGTGCGCTCAGGGCGGATTACAACAATTTAAAACACAGTACACAATACATCAGCAATAGCCATTTAAAATATAAATAATATAAATCATTCATTTAAAACATTGGCACCATATAAATACAGCTATCAAAATTGCAAACATAGCAGCACGTTATACATTCACCTATAGACGATCATATAAAGATGTGAGATGACTTTGGGCAGGAGGGACAGAAACTCACCTCCCCCCACTGCGGGGAGGGGCATCACCCAGCATCACCCATATGCCTGGTGGAACAGCTCTGTCTTGCAGGCCCGGCGAAATGATAACAAGTCCTGCCGGGCCCTGGTCTCACAAGACAGAGCGTTCCACCAGGTTGGGGCCAGGGCTGAAAACGCCCTGGCCCTGGTCGATGCTAGGCGAGCCTCCCTAGGGCCAGGGATCTTTAACAGATGTTTATCGCTCGAGCAAAGAGTCCTCTGGGGCTCATATGGGGAGAGGCGGTCCCGCAGGTACGATGGTTCCAGTCCACTTAGGGCTTTATAGGTTAGTACCAAAACCTTGAACCTGATTCGGTACTCCACGGGTAGCCAATGCAGCTGCCGCAGTACCGGTGTTGTATGTTCCCATATTGGTGTTATGGTGATAATTTGTATTGTACATGCAATGACTGCATGGTGTCGGGTGGGGGGCGTTGTTCAGTAACAACGAATATGCTTTGCATTCAGAAGGTCGCAGGGCCATTTTCTCGCATCTGCAGTGAAAAGAATCTCAGGTGGATACAAACAGTTTCCTTGTGATTGTGGAGAGCTACCAGTCAGAGTAGCCGATTATAAACTGAACGGATTAATGGTCTGATTTAAAATACAGCCACTTCATGTATTTGTATGCTTTGCATTCCGTGTACAGCAAGCACATGAATAAAAGCACCATTTTAAAAGGCTCTTTCACAATTCATGCAGGAATAAGATAAAATTTTCTAACATGAAAACAAAATAGTTGAGGTTAAAAAAAAAAGTAAACAAGCGCTCCAAAATAAGATCTTTCAATGTTTGAGAGAAATACACTTTTTGCTTAAAACTTCTACAGAATTTTCTCTGTTCAATGGGCTTTCTCTTGGGAATTCTCACAACAGTGTTGTGAGGTAGGCTGCTAAAGGTCTCATTTCACACGTCTGACTCAGGGAGAAAAGACCTTCTCAGTGATCCTGTGGCAGAAGTTAAATTTGAAAGCAAATTTGAAAACAAATTTGAAAGGTTTACTAATGATTGTCTAAATCAGCTTCATACTTTGTCAGATACTGACAGGACTGCAGCTCATCTGAACTGAGACCCAAGAGTGGCCTCTGAGACGCTTACGACTTTTCAGATTTGACAAGATTCCAGCTATGACTAGTGTTTTTCCTGTTCTAAAGCCAGTTTTTTCTAACACACTCTTATGCCTTCTCCATTGGGATCTTTTTAAAAAGTTCAGACCTGGTTGCTTTATTTTGCTAGGAATACTGAGCACATTTGTTCTGGGGAAGCCGTTTCCCCCATATTCACTAGCACCTTTCCTTTGTCACTGGGACATTAACACCCATGATTAACTAGCTCTCTTTGACTCATTTATAACAAGATGGGACACATGTAATTGTCAAGTTATGTGTGTTTGAATCTGAAAATCTGTCCTAATGTTTGTTGGAAAAGTACAATAGCCATGTATTTTAAAAGCATTACAAATCATTCATCAAGCAAAAAGAAAAAAGATGAAAGAAAGTAACTTTGCATTGAATGTTTTCTGGACTTTCCCAGAGTTGTTTCTTGAAAGTGAAAGATCAGACAAGTCATTAGAGTTAGAGATTTGTTTGTTTGTTTTTATTTAAAGCATTTTTACTCTGCCTTTCTCTGAAACTGGACTTAGTGTGATGAAACAGTATACAATTAAAAATCCATAAAAACTAACATATAATTTAAAATTACGTAGCAGTGGCAGAATCCCTTCTGAATAATTCCACCATGCACAGCTTACAGAATGTCATCAGAGTGACCCTTCGGATCCTTTCCAGCTCTGTGTTTCTATGTCTGTGTTTCTAAAGTAGAAGCCTTCTTGACAGCTAATGGAATTTGTATTGAAACGAGCAATTATATTATTTAAGTATAAATGGAAGTGGTCTTCACTGGAATTTTTGAGCCTTACTGATGCAACAGAGTTGACTATGTTTAATTTTTATGCCTTCAGATTAGTGGTAACATATAGACAGTTATAATTTTCACACCAACAGTGATTCACAGAGGAATGCTAATTTTTAGCTTTTCACAAATCAGAAGCTGCTTTGGCATAGGCATTTTATGAGATTGTATTTACAGCATTCTTTTTTTTTTAACTGTGCAAAGCTGTTTTGCGAAATTAAATACTATATTGCTCGCTATTTTCCTTCACCTCCAGGATTTCTAATTCTGTCAGATGACAATAAAATGGACCCATAAAACCTAGTTTTTTCTGAACATTATAAGTCACATGCCATGGAGAATTATAAAGACACAAAAAATGCAAATTACTTTGTAAGTGTGTGAGCCGCTCTTATACCTGGTTCAGGCTTCTTGCATCCCCAGTTTAGGCTCATCAGAACCGAAGCCATTAAGCAACGGTGTATCTGGTCCTCCTGACAGAGAATACCAGGTCAAATGAGCAATCTGTCTGGTACAGGAGGATCTTTTAGATGGCAGCTCACTCTTGATTCTAGAGAAGATGTTCCTTTCATGGACCACAGCACGTGTAGCTTATTTTAAAAATAATGCATGGATCATTGGGCATTCAGCACATGCCCCAGAACACAGTGATCTGATTGCTGCCGATGTGTACTGGCCCCTCAAAAAACTCGTTCTGTGACTATTTGCATGTTAACCTGGCTCTTAATTCTCTGCCAGTCCCTTTATTTCAGCAATAGATGCAAGCAAATGCACTCGAGTCCTTTGTTGCTGACAAATTCAGCTGACAAAAAGACACCTTTTTGCAGAATGGCTAGGATAGAACATGGTTTTCCAAGGTGTCACCTGTGCTGAGACTGAGCTAGGAACGTGAGGTGTTGCCTGGCGCATATTAACTTAGTTGGAAATGATTGGGGCTTGTTTTCTATAAACTAGTGTGGTTTTTACTGATGTATCCCGTCTTGTGATGAGTCCTGAAGATATGTTCTAAGAGTATTGATTGGACTGCCCTGGTGGATGACCTGCACCAGGAAGTGAACAGGAAAAGTGCCATCTTATTCATTCCCCTTGACTTTTCAGTGGCTTTTGATACCATTGAACATGGTGTCCTTCTGGACCGCCTTTCGGGGTGGGGACTGGGGGCATTGTTTTGCATCTGGGGGCATTGTTTTACAGCTATTTGAAGCTGCTGGGAGAGGTCATCCAGGGATTCGGGTTGAGTGGTCACCAGTATGCGGATGACACTCAGCTGTATCTTGCGCTTCCAACAGATCCCGGGGAGGCTGTGGAAACTGTGAACTTGGAGGTGGTTTTGGAGTGGATGAGGGTTAACAAGCTGAACGTTAATCATGACAAAATGGAGGTGCTACTTGTAGGGGAAGGTATGACCCAGCAATTGAAATATCTCACGTTCTGGATGGGATTGCACTCCCCCTAAAGGAGCAGGACTTGTCCTCCTGTTGGATAAGCAGGTGGCAGTGAAGGCCATGAGTGCCTTTCACTAGATCTGTTTGGTGAGCTGGCTGTGGCCTTCCTGGATAGGAAAGATCGTGCCACGGAGATCTGTGTCCTGGGAACATCTAGATTAGATTACTGCAGTGTGCTTTATGTGGCTGCCCCTGAAGACTGTCTGGTTTGCAACTGGTACAGAGTGCTGCAGCCAGAGTGTTGTCTGGGGTGGGTCATAGGGCCCATATCACTTCAGTCTTGTTCCATCTGCACTGGCATCAGTTTCCTTCCAGGTCCAATTCAAGGTGCTGCTGGTATTGATCTTTAAAGCTCCGTGCACCTTGTGACCAGCATATTTTAAGGATTGCCTTCTCCCATATAAACCGGCCCCTCTGCGGTCATCTTTCGAACTCTCTCCTGCTGGAGATTTGTCTGTCTCCGTCTATTGCTGTCTTCTACCAGTGGGTGAAGGCTTTGGTTTCATTTGGCACCCCCCCAGTAAACTCTTACTGGCCTCACTGGTGAGTGTAGGTGTGCGGCTGTTTATATGTCTTAATTTTTTTGTAATTATGTATACATTTTAAATGTCAATATTTTACAAGTTTTAGCATTTGCTGTTCATTGCCTTAAGGAGCCTGTTTTGGGTGGCAAGGCGGCATGTAAATATTTTAAATAAAATAAATGAGTATACCCTGCAGACTCTTGTGATAGAGGGAGTGTCTTGCTCATTCTTTGTTTTTTAAGCAAAGATTTACAGTGCCTTTCTGTGCATAGTTGCACCCCCCTGAGCCCAGTGAGTTTAGTGGACCTAGAAGGACTGTAACTTTGCCTAAGATCCAGACTGTTAGTGCTGCATTACTCCTACTAATTATGTCCTTAAAAATGACTTCACCTGAAAATATATTCAAGGTTTTCACCAAACGTCCTGGAGTGAGCCCTGGAGACAGTATGACCATAGACAGTTTCAGTACTTTATCCTTTAAAATGAAGTGCTGCTGTGGCAAATACAGTCTACAGTGAGGCCTTGTAAAGAAATGCAGGGAAGTGTCCAAGTACCTAGGCCAAGAAGTAGCTCTTTTTCTGGTGTTTCGTAATACTTGTTCTGTGCTATTCTCGTACACCCTTACGGGGGGTATAAAGTTATAATAAACAAAAGATGCTGGAGAACAGTGCCAGAAAGCTAACAGATGTTGCTTAAGGGACATTTGTGTCGACCAGCTGCATGCTCCATATTGTTCCATGTCAAGTATGCTGGGGATAGAAACGGGCGCAGTGCAAATAAGCTGGGCCAGTTGGCCGATTTACAGGCAAAGAGAGCTATTTTGGGAGTCACGTGTATTCTGAATGGCCCTTGCTTTTGGAGCACTGCAAGGTCATCTCTCACCTCTGCCAGTGAACCTGTGCTGTGGTGCTGAACTGCAACCATGCCACTCTTCCCCACATTGTATGCACCTGACCAAGGGGGCTCTGGCTTAGGAAAGGGGAAGTCCAGTTAATGAATTGATTTTGTAGATGCCACAAGACTGTTCATTGTTTTTGGCTGCAGTAGACCAGCATGGCTTCCTTTATAGAATTTACAATGTTTCTGGAAGCCCAGAGGCTGGATTGTTGAGGATTTTGCCTTCACCACCCTAAAGATTGTATGTCACTGGCTTGACTGCCTCATTTCACACATAAGTGGTTATCTTAGCCCATCAGGGTGAGGGGAAACTCTGTATTACTGATACTTGTTGTTAAGGCACTTTGAACAAATGCATTAGGAAAGTGAGATGTAAATTGTTTTAATTAATTGGTAACCAGTAAACTTGCAGGTTGCTGTGAGTATAGTGTTTGATGGATGGCTTTCTTGTCTGCAGAAGATTTCAGAATTAGCTCCTGATGGGTGGTGGTGATCTTACAAAGGCAATGGACAAACTAGTGGAGGATGTTAATAGATGGCTAGTAGCTGTCATCGCTAATGATGGGATCTTTGCAGGGCTTTTTTCTGGGAAAAGGTGGTGGAACTCAGTGGGTTGCCCTCAGAGAAAATGGTCACATGGCTGGTGGCCCCGCCCCCTGATCTCCAGACAGAGGGGAGTTGAGATTGCACTCCGTGCTGCAGCAGCGCGGAGTGCAATCTCAACTCCCCTCTGTCTGGAGATCAGGGGGCGGGGCCACCAGCCATGTGACCATTTTCAAGAGGTTCTGGAACTCCGTTCCCCCGCGTTCCCCCTGAAAAAAAGCCCTAGATCTTTGTATTTAGGAGCAGCATTCAGCTGATGACCAGATTCTTCATTTATACCCCATTGTTCTCCTCCCCTGGGGACCCAAAGTAGCTTGCAACATTGTCCCCATTTCTGTCCTCACAACCACCCTGTGGCTGGCTAGGCTGCAAGAGAGTGACTGGCCCAAACTCACCCAGCAAGCTTCCATAGCAGAGCGGGGATTCAAACCTGGGTCTCCAGGATCCTGGTCTGACGCTCTAACCATTACACCACAGTGATTGTTGGGAAAAGCATGAACAAAAGAAGGGAATGGTCGTGTCAACCCAGAGCTAGGTTTCATGAAGATGTGGTTTCATAATACACAAATCATGATGAAAGGTGTTGGCATGCTTGCAAAAGTAATTTTTAACATTTTGGTTTTTTTACATTTTCCACTGTGCACTCTTTGTTACGTTGAGGAAGAGTGGTGTGGGGGTGGGCAGGGGCAGGATAATGTTCGAAGCTGGATTTTGTTCTATTTTACCATCACTTTATAGAAATGAGAACACTAAGCATCAAGACAAATAGCTAATGTTTGTGTTCTTAATTTTATGAATGTTTGAACCTGCTTAGGAAAAAAATTACCCAGGGCGTTGCATACTATAGTAAAGCATCTCTGTTTAAAAGCAGCATCTCGTTTGTCAAAAGCTAAAAGTTAGCACCCTTTTGCATTCCTCCACTCCACTGTTGGTTTGAAAATTATAACTCTGTCCTAAAGACAGTAGTTTTGAAAGCATCAATAAGAAGTCTTTTTAAGCCGCTGATGTCATTCAGGATCTGACTCCTAATATGAAAAACAGATTTTATTTGCTATTAAACCTTCAAACGCAGTAGGAAGTGTTCCACCCTCAGTTCTGTAGGGATCAAAGGAACTAGAAGAGCAGGCTGTATTCGTGTCGTAATTCTGCACTCCAGTTTTCAGATTATTTTATACAGTGTAAAGGAGGTTTCCACATCGTGTTGCATGAGCAAATCAAAGAAAGCCTTTGTTCTTGAGTCGTTACGTGGAAGATTTATGGTTTACTTTTCTTAGCGGGGCTCCATTTTTAACTTGCCCTTTTTCTAAGGAGTCTCAGGATGGCATAGATGGGCATTGTAGCTCGGTGGCACAATGCGCACACTCATACCAGCCCTCTGAAGCAAGTTAGACTGAGAGACTGTGCCTGGCCTGAGGTCACCTAGTGAGCTTCCTGATGCAATGGTGACGTGAACCTGGATGTCTCTGACCCAAGCCAGCAGTTCTCAGCAGGGGTTTTTTTCAGCAGGAACGCAGTGGAACAGAGTTCCGGCACCTCTTGAAAATGGTCACATGGCCGGTGGCCCCGCCCCCTGATCTCCAGACAGAGGGGAGTTTAGATTGCCCTCCGCGCCGTGGCACAGATGGCAATCTAAACTCCCCTCTGTCTGGAGATCAGGGGGCGGGGCCACCGGCCATGTGACCATTTTCGCCAAGGGCAATTTGAACTTTAAAAAACAACCCCCCCCTGTTCCAGCTGACCCAAAGTGACGTTATTGTGCAGTCCTGAGTTCCACCACCTCTTTTCCCAGAAAAAAGCCCTGGTTCTCAGCATCACGCTGCCTCACTTTACTAAGTAGACTTGCTTAGAACACAGTCCCATTGAGTGTGGAGATTTGATTTACTAGTAGATAAACATATATGTTATGTTATATTACAATGCATGCTATGTCATATTGTATGGTATAGTATATAATAGATACTATATTGATAGTATATTCGATAGAGTATATGTTTAAAAGAATTAGAATATGCTTAGAGTAAGAGATATTATGATCTGTGTGTTGTAGAAAAACATAAGTGAAATAGAATTAAGTAAAAATAGGGGGTAAGGGTTGGAAAGCTGTTGGAAGTCAATAGGGAGGGGGGAGGAAAAGGGTGGGGAACAGAACTAATTAGATATGAAGGGAATGTATGTATTAAATTTGGGAATTTAAACTCACCAATAAAAAATTAAAAAAAAAAATCAAGATTGCTGGCATGAGCGCCTTCAAGCATCACGTAGTACCAGGAGACCAGGAAGTGTAAGTAGCTTTCCATCTCTCCCTCCTTACCATCCTGGTGTTATATGGGGAGGGCATGGTGTTTAAGGTTGATTTAGATGTCCATATGGAAAATGCCCTTTTTATTGCAGCAAGAGATGGTTAAAATATATAAGAGACTAAGAGAACATTAATGACTAACAAGATTTTATTCCAGCAAAAGCTTCATGAACTAGAGTCTACTTTGTCAGATGCACCTGATGTGGGCTGTAGTTCACAAAGTTGATGCTGAAATAAAATTAGTCTTTCTGGAGTTACTACACTTTTGTTTCTTTTGCTGCAATGGACTAACAAAGCTACCCCTATGGAATTACACAAATACGGGTTGGTAAGGTTGGAATAGCCTGTGGAGCCAAGAGCCATAGTAATCATGAGGCAGCCCCCAATTTGGGGTAGACCAGAAGGCATGTCACGGCTCCCCCATGCTCTCACTTTTCCTGGTATTGTCGTGAGCTCTGTGCTGGGATATCTGGGGACCAGTTAACCTTCTCCATAGGGAGAGCAATTCTGATTCTAAACATCTGTTCCACAGAGAAAACTAATAATTATGTTGGCCTCTGAACATCCCAAACTGGGGGAAGGTGCCAAGTGAATAGGCTAGTATAATGCCTGTTCTGTTCCAAGGAATATTACTAACCACTTCAAAAGCAAACTCCAGGACCTCACCCTTCTGTGGTGGTTTTGGATAGTTAACTGAGAATCCCCGATTCAGTTTCTTGTTTCATGAACCATCAGAAGAGCAGAGTCCCCTTTAGTGCAGCAGGGTGTACATCTTTAGAACAATACGAAGGAAGTGTTTTGGACCACATTATTAATCACACAGAATTGAAGATGATGACATGAGTATTCATACATGTTGAGGACACAGGGATGCTAAAGCCCAGGAATCAGAGGGAGTGTGGAGATGTATTCAAGGGTGGCATTTGAGTTGCAGAAGGAAATTTATTAACATTTGCTGAACGTTGTGTTAATTTTTTTGAGAGCCAGCCATTGATGTGTTCTCAGTGGCTAATTTCAAAAGAAAAGTAACTTAAGGTTTTTGGAAGCTATGAGATAGCAACCTAACGAGTTCTTAATATCGATTTTTTTTATATATTAAGAGGTATAAGTGGTGGGTCTGTCCGAGGACCTGTTTTACTGGTTCAGATTCAAGATGTCTGTTCTCCACAGTATGAATTGCCTTCTCATATGTCCTTTTCCATGCATTTTGATGCTTTCTGCAGTATGTCACTTTTATAACCGCATTTGGGGAGTTGGTGTTAGAAGTTTGGAAAAATACCTTATGGCACCGAAGAGGCTATACCTAGGTTTTGATACCTAGAATTAACAGAGACTCCCCTCCCCCCCTTATTTTGGTATATGTGTTAATTTCCAACCTTTTTTCTTAGCAGAGATCTTTTTAAGAACCAGTAAGGATTTCAGCCCTAAAACTTGAGGGATTGTATTCTGGTGACTCGGACCCTACCAAACACATTAAGTTTGTCTTGCATGGCAGTTTGTGATGTTAGCAAGCTGGTATTCCAGATGCAGGCTGGTTTTGAACAACTGGTTTTCAGTGACTCATTCATTTTTTAATTCTTACATATTTTTAATGATGCAATTCTGAGGACTTGGGGCTCTAAATCAAATACTTGGCTCTTTTCAGTTTTCCTGTTTTTCTGGTATTCATGTATATATTCTCCATTTTGTGCTTTTGCAGTTGGTTTTTAAACTTGTGTTTTGAAATGGCTCTGAAATCTGGTCTGGTTTCTTGTGTGTTAGATGTGTGTACCCAAACCATCGGGGTGCCCTTTTTATGTTCATGTAATGAATTGAGAATGACAGCTTCTTAGATACAATATAAGCCCATAATGTAGAAGCTGTAATCATGTGGTCAGAGGCTTCTCTGGGAATAGAACAGGGCAAGGAATCCAGCATTTTAAAGAGACAGTAACGTTAAAAAGTCAGCAGGCATAAGGCTCCTAGGAAAATCACCCTAACCTATTAATCTCTAAACAGAATAGTGCTTTCCTTTATTAGAGGCTGCCCTGTATCTTAGGGGCTGTGGCTTAGTGTTAGCTTTGCATCCAGAAGGACCCAGATTTAGTCCATAAGATTTCCAATTAAAGGGTCTTGAGTAGCAAGTATTAGGAAGTCCTGTCTCTGCCTGAGACCCTGGAGAGCTGCAGCTAGTAACAATAAAAACAGTACTTAAACAGATGAACTGGTGGTCTGACTTGGGGGTTTTCCGCACAGATTTCCCCCCTCAGTTCTTGTCCATGCTGCTCCAATTTGTCCCTTGATTTCTGCACACATTTTTTTGTCTTTAGTTTTTGCTTCATTCCCACACCACCACCACATTTTTTCCTCTTTTACCCCTGGTTTTTTTTTTCTGGAAACCGATTTTGAGTTGATTTTTTCCCCTTGTGTGTAATTTTTTTTATTTTTGTTTGTCGTGCCCGCTCCCAACCACCTCCATTTTGTGATTATTGGACTTTGTCATTGTTGAACCACTCCTTCTCCCCACTTCCTTTCTCCTCTTCTGGGACTTGTTTTGATCTCTTTTTTTTAATTGTCAGTTTTGTATTGCTATATTGATGTACCATTGTAATAATAGGTATAGCAGGGTCTCTGAATTCATATTTTAAAAAAGTAAGTCTCTGGCCCCCTCCATTGTGGAGGTATGCCTTTTCCCTTTTATCTTCTCAAGGGAAGGGGATAGAGACTTTTTTTTAAATCGTCAATTTTATATCCACAGATCGATTCTGTTGTAATAGAAGGTACAGCAGGTTCTCTGAATTCTCAGCTTTCATTTAATAAAAGATAAGCAAGTCTCTAGTCCATTCCATTGTGGAGATATGCTTTTCCTTATATCTCTGGAAGGGAAGAGGCTAGAGACTTAGTTTCTTTAAAAGATGAAACCTGGGAATTCAGAGAATATGTTGCACCTGTTATTATTTATTTATTTATATTCCACCTTTCTCACTGAGACTCAAGGCAGGTTACATAGTGTGAGATTAGTACAGTCAGTGGCAAGGACAAGGGCAGGCATTTCCATACAGTGTCAAGAACATTTCCATAAACAATGTCGTAGGGTAAACGAATGCAAGTTTACAAAGACATAGTATTAGCAAGGATCCAGTATGGGGTTGAAGAATTGCTGAATTGCTATTACAATGGTAGGTCGATCTATCAATATGAATTTAACAATGTTTTTTAATTTGCAAAAGCCTGTTGGCCCTGGGGAAGGGGAAACAGCCACTCCTGGCACCAGAAACAGCAGCACGGTTTGAAAAACACGTAGTCGCTGCTACTCCAAGCTTCATCCCAACAGAGGTCAGTTTGCCCCGCCAGTGCTGGCCTCCACCTCCTGGCTTGGTCAGGCCAGGCAGGGCTTTCTGGTTTGGAGGGGGGGCATAGGTATGGGTAGCCGAGCTGCTCCCCTTTAGACCTCCTCACGCAAAGACTTCCCCATGTATTCATTTTCAGTCTGTTTAAAAAGCTCACCCCTTACATCTATCTATCAATATAAGCATGCACAAAAAAAGAAAAGGGGGTGCTATGACATCACCAATGATACCACTGCTGGCGACAGCACCCTCACTTTAAAATCCTGATTATTTAAGGCACATGAACAAAACAAACCAACTCCACAGCTGTAAAAATTCAGAGGGAGGGCAGACGTGCAGAAGAACCTACCGACTCTAGTGTCTGGTGATCAGTGGCTAAGAAAATCAGCAATAAGTCAAGTATGAGGAAAAGCCCTTGGTATAAGACAGTTTCATGTATGAATCTCTCTGGTTGGTGGAAGAGTATCTCCACATGATGATTTCTTCCATATGGCTAGCTTTTAGATACATAGATAAACTCTTACCTCCAAAACTTGTTTCTTCTGCAGATTTAGTCTGAGCTTATATATTTCAGAGGCCTTGTAAGTTTGGTAACCGGTAGTGTTGAGGTACCAGTCAATTAGCAGTCAGTTTGCATTCAAATATTTCACAAAACCAACAATGCCACCACCATGTTGGCAGGAGCTCACCTTTTTAAATTCATGATGGTGTCATTTGGTAGTTAGGCCAGGAGTAAGGACAGCCTGCCCCCTAGGCCCTACAATAATTGAGGGCAGAAGTAGCAGCAAAGCAACGATTCTCCTGCTGGCCTTTACTTCCTGATTGTGGCCAGCACTTTAGCACAGAGCTGGCTAAACTGCACACGTCACAGAATGAAGTTCTGTTCACTGCCCAGAGCCCCTGGGGATGGGCGGTATATAAATTGAAATATAAATATAAATAAAATATAAAGTGTGTAAGTTCTGTACTGTCATGTATTGTATAATGTTTTCAGATTTGTTTCTTCAGCCTATTAAAGAAAAATTCAATTAAGAATTTCAGAATTTGGGGGACAGGCCGTGGTTCAATGGAAGAGCATCTGGTTGGCATGCTGAAGGTCCCAGGTTCAATTCCTGGCATCTCCAGTTAAACAGATCGGGTAATAGAGGGCGTGAAAGGCCCTGAGATTCTGGAGAGCTGATGCTAGTATGAGTAGATAGTACTGACCAAGGGTCTGATTCAGTATAAAGCAGCTTCCTGTTTTCAATTTCCTCCAAAAAAGCTTAGCCAGTGTGTCTGGGATAGGGCATAAATCCTTCTCACCCTTCTGATTCTTAGTGGGTACTCCTGGAGTCAAAGATTATGAGTCTTTGTTGATTAGCTTAGCCGCTCTGAGAATCTGAAAGATGGCACGTGAACATTAGGTCTTGCTTCTCCCCCCGCCCCCTCCCGGTTCAAGAGGACAACAGAACTAGTTGTGAATGGCGTCCTGTTAGAGGCAGAGGTGAACATGCTGAATTCGTGGTCAAGGGAAAGGCTTTGCAGGCTGGAGGTTTACATCTAGAACACCAGATCCCCACAATCCCCAACGTGACTCCTGTTTATTTCAGTTGGAGATAACTTATCTTTTTGTTGTCTCCGATTATCACACACATAGGAGCTTGAGCCTGTGTAAACGGCAGTGTTATGAACATAATTTCAGCATCTAGCTCTGTCTTCTTGTTAATTTTTATTTCGGGGGGGGGGGGAGAAATTTACACTGCAATACAATGTCAAGTCACACAGCCATTTCTTATCTTTTTCTGACTCTTCTGCAGTAATTCTAGGTGCTAAGAATAAAAAGACCCCTCCTCCTATTCAGTGCCCTATGAGCATCTGCAGTAGAGATCAACTTCAGCATTAGCTCTCGTTCAAGCTTACTTTTCCATGCAGACTTGTACATGGCCACTGCCTATGCAAGTAAATGTGGACACATTCATTAGACTTGCACAGCCTTCCACGGCTGTGAGAGAGTTAGTTGGGAGGGTGTTTTAGGATGATCAGAAGAATGGGACTTTGGCAACCCATTTCAAGTAATCACCACCAGGTTTTCTCACCTTAGTCTGATATTTGAGAGAACTTCACATGTTGGATATTGTATGTGGCTTAAAGGCACCCTGATTAGTCAATCTGATGGTCAAAAACAGGGTGTTGTGAAGCTTTTCTTTTATGTAAAACAATTAAATTAGGCTTAATTTAATTTCATAGCCTGCCTTCCCCGCAAACCTGTCCCTGTTCCTCTGCTGGCTTTCTTCGCTTTCGTTGTGCTGATAGTCAGAAATTGTTTTATTGACTTGAGGCAAAGACAGGAAGAAGCGAAGCCGATCCCACTACTCAGGCGGAGGGTAGCGGTTGAGAAATAGGAACCGAAGTAGAAGCAAATGTTGACATCTATAAAGATGATAAAAGGAGCAACCTTACATTAACTCGGTCTAATGGATCATCTAGCTCAGCACCACCTGTTGTGACTGAAACCACTTAATGGAGATGTTGGGTTGGATCAAGCACGGGGGTCGTGGATCCTCCTTTCTTTCCTCTCTTCCCAGGAGCTCTTTCCACGGAACAATATCCCCACAGGTTGGTGGGCTGCAGTGAAGAGGGACACGGGGAAGAAAGCATTCTGCCCTCCCTCTTGCATCCGTTCCTTCCCACAGCAGTCACCCAACATACATAACTGTTAGCCCACGCAGGTTCCACAAACCTAGGAATGAAGTTTCTGGGATCAAAAAGGACTGCTGGGGGAAGGGGAAAGCAGGGAAGTTGGAAGACACCAGCGCGTTCCATTGACGAGTCTGGATCCAACCCATTAGGCAGACATCTTTAACGAGATGCTAGGGATCGAACCTGGTGCATCCACATGTAATGTGCGTGCTCTGCTGTCCCTTCTTCCTGCTCATAATAATAAAATGCTTAGCATTCATGCATTGTTTTCAGGTGTCCAAAGCACTTCACTTCTTGCATTATTTTGTGGCAGGGGATGAAGTTCAAACCAAGGACTTGTTGGTCTGTCAACTCTGTGATATCACCTCATTGTATGAAGTTATGCGGAAACAATTGGTAAAGACTCTAAACCATGTGCTAAGATCTACTTTAACATAAAAAGCTGTTTTTGTCATTTAAAGGGCATAAGTCTGAAAGTTAGAATGGTAAATCGTTGTGCATTACAGATTTGTGACTTCAGTGCTAAAGGACTGTGCAGGCTAGAAATAAAACAGTCAACAGAATTTTACAAAATATAGATATGTGGGCCCTAGAAATGCATTGCTGATCCCCCTCCTCAGAGCTTTTGGGTTCCTGCTTACTCTGAAAATTTTACGTGTTATATTAATGTTGTAAAACTGAGTTTGTTCTTTGACCTTCTGTTCCAGGTAAAGAACAGTCTTCACTCGACTTAAACATGTTGCCAATCCCTGCGCCTCCGCTGCCTGGGTTCACGAAAGAGTCCAGCTCCTCGAAGCACAGTGAGCACCATCACCACCACCATCACGAGCACAAGAAGAAGAAGAAGAAGCACAAACACAAGCATAAGCACAAACACAAACACGACAGCAAGGAGAAGGAGAAGGAGCCCTTCACCTTCTCCAACAGCCCTGCCAGCGGGCGCTCTGTTCGCTCTCCATCACTGTCGGACTGAAACGAGCTCCTCTTGCTTTGCTACAGCTGTATCGAAAGGCCGAGTTCATAAAAGGCTTCTTACGTGTGCCGCCAGAATGAATTGTTTTAAAACCTTTGATGGCTGTCACGAATAAGAAGCCAACTGCCAAATCCTCTGGAAAAGTTGTGGGTCCCATGTTGTATAACGTAATGTAGACCTCCCAAGGAAACAAAGACCTTCGACTGATCTCTTTTCAACATGTTGTTTAACCATTGCTGTTTACCATGTTGTAATTTTAAAAAAAAATGCTTGCATGGTTGGAGGTAAAAATGTCTTATTGGTAGGTAGAATGCTGATTTAAAAAAAAAAAAATTATGTGCATATAGCCCATGCGGCTTGAACTGCATTTGGCAATCACTTCCACAATTTTTTTTTTTTTTTTGCTTGCAGAAAAATGCTGCTGTTTTTGCTGTGTCCTGTAATCAGTCTCGTAATTATATAATTAAGTTTGGGCAAAAGCAAGCCCTTGCAAAATTGGCAAAGGCAGCAGTTCCATAAAATGTCAGTTAACCTTTAAAATGCACTCCTTGTAAAGTGGCCACGGGTGGGGGGGGGGGGGGACGACTTCTCTGCAAAAACTTTTAAAACTCCTATGATAAATTTCCTGGAAAAAATTGTGAGTAAAAATCTCTTGATCGTACAGTGAGTTGCCGTTTAGGCTGTTTGGGTATATAAAGGAACAATATCCAGCAAGTATTCAGTTTTCAAAGCTTAGTGTATATTGCGAAAAAAATATATGTTTCTATTTCCTTTCTCCGTCGTTGTAGTACATCCTTCTTTCCCACTACAGTTTTCAAGAATATTTTACGTCTGGTTTGTTTTTTTTTTTCTCCCTTCCTTGTATGTTTGGCCTTTAGATTAAATATTTTATTGGATTTTTTCCCCCTTCGTTATAAAGTCAGTGGAGAGAACAACGGCAATACAGGAAAACAGATTTCAAGAAGGGACTGAAAATGGATTTTCTAAAGAGACGATCGTTTGTTAATAAATACTTTTTATATAGCCTGTTGTTGATTGTGTACCTGCTGTATAAAATCATCAGGGTATAAACATGAGCTAGCGAGAGAGAAACTCGTCTTCCATCATGCAGGCTTGTGCCTTCTCTGTCTAACTGAAACAGTATTGCATTAAAAGGGCAGGTTGGCTTGTATTCAGCCTCTTAGATGGAGATTGCATCTGTAGATAGCCCCCCCCCCCAATCTCCATTGCAGGCATCTCTTTGTTTCTTCAAGATGGAGTTTACACAGGCTTTGCATTGTCACTAAATATGCTTTATAGTTTTAACCAATACGGAGAATTGTTTCCCTGGTTATCAGGCATGGTTAACTTCTAATGAAAAGCAGTGCTATGGAAAACGGGGGGGGGGGGGATTCTGCCGTATAAGCAGACCCTGAACATTGCATGTGCAACAGTAGGCATCTCCAGTATTTGCACAATCAAAAACGTTTCTCAGGACTTTTTCCTTCTCAAGGATTGTTGTCCAAATTGGGACACGTATAGGACCCATTACATTCAAAGTGTCCTCTATGTGTACAGGGTCAGATTGTGTCACCAAGGTAAGTTATATCGGGACTGAACCGTCTAGTGTGTACCTGAATCCCAATCTTGCACAGCACCCCCAATTAAGAAAAAGAAATGTGGCATAGAGAGAGAACCTCAAATGAAACATTCCCTAACGTGATACCAGGTTTGAAAGACTTAAATGCATGGAAAAGCAAAAACCTAAAAGAATGGGGTATTCTGCACAGTCCAATTACATCCGTTCAGTGTTCAGGTTGCTTTGCTTACTCTTCCAAGTTCCGCACAGTGGAAGGCTGCATCTGCGGCAGAATTGGTTTTTCCCCATTTTTTGCAGTTCTTTTTTCCTGAGCATATACTCCAATCTTTTTAAAAAAACAATTCAGATGGGGTTTTCTGAAGTGCAGGATTTTTTCTTTGAGCAAGCCCTGGCCCAGCCTTTCACCCGCCCCTTTATTTCTCTGCATGCTGATTGGCTGAACACCAATGATCAAACACTCCCACTTGCCACCTTTCTCCCCCCTACTCTTCCCCTTCAGATTTCCTTATTGAAAAGCCTCTGAAGCAACCTCAGACATAGGAAGCAATTTGCCATCCTCTGCTTGCTGACGCAAGTTACAGAAGACAACATTTTGTATCTTAATTACCATCTTTTCCTGTAGTCGATCTTTTTTCTGCTGCTCATTTTTTATTCCATAACAATAATGTTATTGTTACATTGCAAAGAATTTCTTCCCAATTTCTTTGTACTGTGTATATGCTCTGCTCGTAACTTTGAGTTCTCATATGATTCAAAACATGGCGTTTAAGGGGCATGTATGATTCTCTGGTGTCATTACACATTTGTTCCTCATATGCTCACTATGAACACATTATTGGGATTGTCCAACCATGCAACTGGCATCTCTGCATGATAAAAATGTGAACAATCTGTACTGAAACAGCAGTGCCATTCCCAGCCTCTAATGTCCAAATGCACAAAAAGCAAAAAATAGGAGATTCCTCCAGTGACTCGAATGCTGATGCTGTCGATGTCCCCCAGAAAGCCCCAGTCAAGAATGGGCACTTTTCTAAGTACAAAAGAAAAACCAGATACCACTTTGGTTTGACTCCCTGAAGTGTAGAATCCAATCCTTCCAGGCCGGATGCCCACAAAACCCCACAGTAAGTGGAGCATGTGGAAAAACCCAATGTTGCAATACAGTAACACGGACTTAGCAATGCTGCCCTTGGTTGTTGCCTGATGGGGGTGGCAGGAAGGAATCTAAGCGGGGGGAATACATATGAAAGGAAAAATGTGTTACTTTATTCTGAAGAGTTGCACTGAGGCTTGGGGCAGAAGGAAGAAAAGGTGGACAAGGCAAATTCCCTCAGTGAAGGAAAAATCCAAAACCATCTATGAAGCTGGGGATCTGAATAAGGGATGAAAATCCAAGAACTAAAGGAGGAAGTTTTCAGCAAAGAGTTGCATTGCATTGAGTTGCCATTGATTCGTGGTGATCCCATCCATGAGGCAAGAGATGAACAGAGTTGGTTTGCTATTGCCTTCCCCGCCCTGCGTAGCAGCCTCAGTCATCCTTGCTGGTGTCTCTTCCAAGTATTTGCTGTGCCCAACCCTGCTTAGCTCCATGCTCTGATGAACCCACGCTAAGGTGGGCTACATGAGCTGTTGACCTATTAGAAACATATAAAACAGCATTTTCTATCCTAGCTCAGCATTCCCTGCTGTTCTGAAGATTCTGGTCACAGATCCAGAGGAGTGAGCCATCTTGGTCTGTAGTCACAAAATTGTAAAGAGGCCAGGAGCACCTCTAAGTCTAATCAACTTTATTGTAGCATAAGCTTTCGAGAACCACAGTTCTCTTCGTCAGATGCAGTTCTCTTCATGTGCATCTGACGAAGAGAACTGAAGATTCTGGAATATGTGTGGAGAGTGTGCAGTTCGGGTGACAAATGATCTCTCACAATCCTGTGAGGAAGTACATTAGGCTGAATGTGAATGAATGACCTAAGATCACCCAGTGAAATCTCTGGCTAAATGCAGGTTTTGAATCTAGGCTACTCCAGTCCTAGTCAGTACTCTTAACCACGGCTCTCTGCTGATTCTCAATGTTATTTCCCCCCATGAAAATTAAGACTTTAATCCCTG